>NC_024317.1:12605441-12613336 GCF_000523025.1 Cynoglossus semilaevis
TAGAAAAAGACTCTTTTGATGTGTTCTTCTGCAGGAGGAAGCTACTTACTTGGACCAATTTGAATGGGTTTTCAGCTTTTTCACATCAACTTCTGTGTAGTCGCACTTTAATTTTCTCTCGCTGAAAGGTCACCGGTTTCTACCATTTCAGCTGCGAGGCAGTCAGTGGGCTTCTTTTCAAAGATTCTCTCATCTCGATGTGTTTTTGTGTCATGTCTTTGTATCAAAAGGATTATCACATGCATGGATTTGACTGTAGATTGAGCCGATGACCTTCAGGTCTCACAACAGTCCCCTGGTGAGTTGCTTTCATTCTCTCTCTCTCACTCCCTCCCTCTCTCTCTGTCTTTCTGTCCCTCTTTTTTCTGCCCTCTCTTGCAACAAATTCTCTCTGTTTCTTCAATCCGATCTGACTCGCATGCAAACGTAGTCTGAAGTTGACCGAAAGGCCCTAGAGCGGCGGGTAACTAGGGAACTTTTGAAGTTTTGGTCCTTTTTATTTCTGTTCTGTAATTTCCATGTGTTTTGTTATCATTAGTGTGTGTGCAGTGTACTGCCGACTGTCTCTGAGCAGCAGGGCAGTCGTCTCTGACACCATATGGGCCTCTCTGTGTGTTAGGTGTATGACGCTGGTGTCCTCCATGCTGCCATCTGACCTGTAAATACAAACATGCTCTTACATCATTACTCACGGATGAGCTGCATCTCATTACATCCACCGGGGATGAATGTTCCGTTTGACTTTTGCAACCAAAAATACCAGTAACATGTTTTATTTTAAGGCGGTTTATATTATGAACACGGTTTGTAGCCATATCTGAGTTGATCATGTGCTGTACTTTTTTTTGCTTTCTGCACTTTGGGAAATCCACTTTTGTATAACAAACGCATCGTGTAAAATTACATGTTGTTGATGCGAATGCAGCACTATATCCCTCTTTGTAATAGGCAAACAACAATAATGACACTTCTGCATGTTTTGGTTTTGAATGACATTCATTTTTTTATTCCACATGAACATATTTAGTTAGTTTTTTTTATTCCACATGAACATATTTAGAAATTTAGAAATTGACAGTCAAAGAACAGCTTTCTACCAGATCGGCCTGCCTGCGGTCCAGATCTGTCTTTTTACGTAATTGTCCTGTTTATTATGAAAAGTACAATCAGACAACAGCACCAACAGGTTTTTGTGTTGTCGTTTATTCAATCCAATAGCTGGGCGATGACGACATTTATTCTGTTTTTATCGCCCAGCTATTGCCCTAGATAAATTGTATTTTATTATTTATGATTTTTTTTTTACTACACTTTACTTTTGAAACTCCATTGTTGTGAGCGGAGAACAGACCAGAGAAGGCAGCACAGTCAGAGGTGTTCCTCCAAAAGGTCAGACAAGAAGAATAAATAAACTTAATGCACTTGTAATGATTTACATCACCATGTATTTCGCCGTGCAGTTTTGTAGCGCTCAGTCCCAAATGGTGCAGTGATATGTCGACAGTGTCTCGTCATCACTTGTACACAGACTAACCTGGCTGTCACTGACTGTAACTGAACCACTGAAGTTGTTTTAAGGCAGAAAAACAAATGTCAAGATGGAAAGGATGTGACCCAAACTGTGGTTGAACTCTCTCTTCAGTCTCTTCAGTTTCCTGTTTGCTTGCTCATGTTGTCGTTTTGGGTTTTACTGCTTTTACTGCAGCTCACGGCAGAGGGAAAAGGTATTTTTGGGGGTTTTTGGAGGTGTAAGAACTTGTAGAAATGTATGGGTTTGATAAGGGGAGCTTGAAGAGGAGGACAGTAGAATAGGTAGGTGATTTACATTTTATCAATGCTTCTCTGTCAAAAAAAATATATTTAAAAAATGTCTAGCATTATCAGTATTGACAAATGAAATAGTGTCTATGTGCCACGCAGCCCCTTTTTCACGCTGGCTAACCCAGCCATGAAATGTCATTGGCTGCTCACAGCTTCATCTTTTCCTTTGCTGCTCATGTTCACTATTTTTATTTTCCTGTTTCGTCATAAATATGTGCTTCTTCGCACCATCTGGCCTGCTCCAGGCATTCAATATTTACTCCCTTTTCCTTCTCCGTCCAAAGTCTGTTGCCTGTCTGTCTGTTGGCCCACCACCACTACATATATGGTGTATTCATTCTCAGAGATGCTGCGTTACCTCTCCTGAGAACTGAAACCTTACTGAGTCAGTTTGCTTGTAAACTGTTTTGAGTGAAATGACGACAGACCTGTGTGTACCTGAGTGTCGTTGAAGATGATTGTGATGTTCTAATTCTGTTCCGAGACAGCAGACAGGGCTAGAAATTTGGAGAAAATACAAAAACTGCAACATCTTTTAGTGGATCAACAAATAGTGGTTTGCACTAGAAAATGTCTAATCTTTCTGTGAAAAAGTAGAAAGAAAGAAGCAAACATGTTTTTATTGTTAAAGAGGAGAAAAAAGTACTTTGGTGTAAATGTTAGTAATTACTGCATTCATTCATCACTGCAATAATTCATTAACTCCCTCTCTCTTCGTGACTGTTTCAGATCATGGGCCTGACCTGGCTTCAGTCTCACCTGTCCTGTTCGAACACCACCATCATCTCCTGCGTCCCATATCAACACGGTGAAGTGTGCTGAACGGGGCTGACATTCCTGAGCCATGCTTTCAGGTTCATGGCGACGCTCCGTGGGGCATCATCAGCCTGCCGCCTCTCCTGTGACGACCTCTAGGGGGTTGACAGTATGTGGTGTCCCCACTGGTACGGTAGTGCTCGAGGCCCAGTATGACTACAACTACCGTGGCGCTGATGGACAACAGGTGTCCATAAGGGAAGGGGAGAGATTCATTCTCTTGAAGAAAACCAACAGTGATTGGTGGCAGGTAGGAAATGGTGTTGGTTTTCACTTTTTCTTTTTGTTTATTAATATGAAGGGGAAAAAAAGCATTTTCACACACCCAGACTATTTGTCTATTAATATGAAGGGGAAAAAAGCATTTTCACACACCCAGACTAAATAACATTATATATGGTAGGGATGTCTTGATAAGTATTTTTGTTTGAGTACTGTCACCAATTCTTCTGTGGGTTGGGTTTGAATAAATAAGCCGTAGAGTGGAAGGCAGTGTTAGCACGGCTCGATCAAAGCCTCAATACATATATGAAGATTCCAATGCGAATGGAAAATGTATCTATACAACAATGATAAAATGGGTTAAAATGTTATTTTAACCCATTAGAACCCAAACCATTAAATAACTAACCCTTTATTGTACCCTCCGAACAAACAAACACAAAAAAATTCAAATATCATTTTCCATACATGAGTTTCAATTTGTATCATATTTGATACATCGGGTAACAATGCTCAAAGATTATTTTTTCCTGAACAAACAAAATAAACATCTAACACACACAATCTAACAAATTTGTAATTCCAAATATAAAAAGTGCTACCATACCTGCTGATGAGTGAATTACTATTCCTTGTTGGATTATCTGTATCTGATTGTATGCATCTGTTTTTTCAGGGGAAAAAAAATCACACTTCTCATGTGCAGGGCTGTAAAACTCATGTATCACATATGATATGTTTAGCGTTACAGGGTTAAAAATGGAAATAAAATTCAACTCTGCATATTGACTAGAATCTGCTGAACAGAAAGTGAGCAGAGCTTTAACAACAACAACAACAGTGTATTTTAAATGAAAATTCCTTTTCTATCTTCAGTAAACAAAGTGTCAAAATGTTGGTTAATTATGTCAGAACATAATTAAGGAACATATATCAACACAAATGGTTCATCTATCCTCCGATACATTAGCATAATCAGTTCGAAGTGAATGAAGTACTAGGCCTGGAATTGTTGAATCCATGCCAAATCTAAATATGGTATTTGAGAAGAACATTCAGTTGTTTTCCACTGTTGATCACCTAATGCTCACACAGAAAAGATATATTATCTGGAAACATGTCTATCTTTGACAGGTGAGGAGAATTGGAGCAGCCAGCAAAACAAAGCCATTGTATGTTCCTGCTACATATGTGACAGAGGTTCCTGTCACGCCCATGCCATCACCGCAGCGCCTGGTCATGTCTACTTCTCTCAACTCCAACTTCAGGGTTCTCCCTAAGGTGTCCCTCAGCTCCAGCCCTTCACAAACCTATAATGAACAGCATCAAGGTCAATTCTAAGACAGAAAGTTCTCTGTGTCAATATCTGTCTGCAGTTGTTAAAGATTTTTTTTTTTACTCTTCCTCCCACAGTTTGCAAACCCATCTCCCACTCCATGGAAAATCTTAACTCCCATAGTGCCTTCCAGGGGTTGAACAACAACAACATCATCAATGACAGTCTCCTGCTGTCCAGATTCTCTCTTCCCTACAAACATCCGTCCTCCCTGTCAGGACACCTGACGGTCCCAGGGTCGTTCACAAACTCCACGACTCAGTCGGCAACAGCAAAACCCAGGGTGGTCCCCATGATCACACGCAGCCAGAGTTCCAGTAACCTCTCTGAAAACCTGGTAGAGAACCCCTACGATGAGGTCAGCGGTGGCTTCAGCAGTCACACCAGCCACAGAGTCCCAAAGAAGTCCTGCAGCCAGTGGGACATGGTCAGGGCTTCTGACCGGAACAACCGTCTGCAGGTATTGAAATACTATTGAGAACATGATCATATGTAGATTTTTATCTTTAACCACTGTATGCGTTGCTGCCACCTAGTGACTGGAGGCTTGGTATCATTCAAGCATTACAGCAGTGGTACATTTATGTCCAGTATGGCATATTCCATTGGAAGCCCCTCGCCCTGCTCCCCTCCTCCAGGGGGCCCCGCCCCACCATTTAAGATGTACTTACTTAAAGTGACATTTTCTGCCTTTATATGTTAGTGAATAAATTACGTGTAATGCATGTTACAAATTATCCCCCGTCTTGGCATTTCGTACCATGCCAACTAAATTCATTTGGGGTTTTCGGTTGTAATCGGCAAAAAGGTTCAACAGAAGCTCAAGGCGAACACTACGTCAGAAGTACGTAGTGTTCGTCTTGAGCTTCTGTTACTTAACCTTCAAACCCTGACCAGTGATTGCTTTCATTCTAATGACGTCAGACTTTTCCCACATTACATCAGAGTGGATTAAACAAGGCAGCCTGAGTGAGTTTATCTGTGTCATCTGAGCAGAGCTTAACATTTACATGGTGTCACCCAAGTGTGTTTTTAAGGCAACTTAAAGCCACATGTTATCAATGAAAGCTATAATTGTCTGTTTACAGGTTTTCCTTGTTTTCTCCTAACGTCTCTTGCTTATCTCCCAATGTTATAGCAGCTGTTTCCAGGTCATGCCAAACCACTTTATAACAGTATGACATACAGGATATGCTGCCTGCTGTTTCATTAACAACCTTCACTCATCTTGACTTATTTTGGACCTCTGCTTTCACCCACAAATATAAATTATTTTCTGCCCCCCTTGGGGACAGAAATGTTTTCACACAACCCCACTGCCCCTCCACACGACCCACACTCCGTAAATTGAAACACTATGGAGAACCTGATAACATGTATGTTTCTATCTGTACAAACCACTGTGTGAGTTGGCATGCGTTGCTGCCACCTAGTGACTGGAAGCTTGTTATCATTTCAGCATTACAGCAGTGGTACACTTATGTGGCTTTTTCCAATGGAAACCCCCAAGAGAAGTACCGGCCTAAATGACTTATCAAAATGTTGACGTTCACTCTGCAAACTGCACAGTTGCGCTCTTTCAGTTCAGGTTTTAGACCGAGATCTGTTTTAAATGTACAAACATTTAGTGTCATGGCATTGTTTATAAGTAAAGTTGCATGGTGCCATGGTGTCATTCAAAGGCTGGTTGATGATGAGAAAAGCAACCATGTGTGAAAACAACTGTCACAGGGTGATGAGAATAAGAATCAAAGCAGAAGTAGAGGAGGAAGAAGAAGAAGAAGACGACGACGGCGGCGGCGCTGATAGGGAAGTTTAAGATAAAAACATTTTTCAGGATCAGAGAGTTCATGGTATTCTTAGCTACAGTATGGAAACATTTTCTGGAAACATCTACTGACTCTAAACGCATACTTCGGTTCAGTGCAGTGTATTTGGAGCAATGTTATAATCTATGTAAAAAAAGGGAAATAATTGTAGATAATAGGAGAGACAATAAATGGAAGATGGTGTTTTTTTTTTCTATATTTTTTCTCCTTTCAAAAGCTTAACTCATGTAAAGACACACATAAAATGAGATCATATTTAACAACACAAACTGGGCAGTGTCTATGCAGCATTTTTGCTTAATTAATTTTTTATTTATTTAATGCAATTGCCCAGTGTGATAATATACAAACATATGCCATAAACAAAACTATATGGGTTTTTTTAAAATGTTGTATTAATGATTCATAAACATCTCACTTTCAAAAATGTAGAATTTCCTTGTCATTTGTCAGGCTTTAAAAGGTCAAATGCCTGTTTGGTGTCGGGCTTGCGGTGCAAACAAGTAGTGGTACTTGTTAAAACAAACAGATTGCGTGATCTGTTAAAATGTATGTGTGAAAGACATGCACTGCTCCTCCAATTGCTTCATCGACCACTGTGACCTTTTGTTATCAGGTTAATACAAGGGCATTTTGCACAACGCTCCCTCAATGTAAAAAAAAAAAGAAAAATATATTTTTTTACAAACAGCATCTCAGGTTAATGGAAAAGCTTTGATATGATATAGTCTGCTCAGTGCTGCCCCCTGGAGCACATTAAAGTTCAGTTTTGTTAGCACTTTATGTACATTACATAATACATTTCCTCACACCTTAAAAAAAACACAACAGAGTGCAAGGGCTAAAATACAAAAAAAGACAAATTAAGACGGTGCAACATCCTTAAAAAAATACTCTTGCTATGTGTGTCCCCATGAAAACACTGCCCTCAGAACAATTGCATCAGGTCCCCACGAGTATAGCTACACCAACTACAGAAACACACACTCATGACCTCTGCTTCGTTATCTGAAATGCCTATGTGTTATATAACATGGATCAGCAGGTGGCGATCCAGTCAGTCCGCCACTGAGTGTTTGGCGAGGTTTACCAGGCTTGTATTGTTCCAGTATCCATATCCTCTTACTTCATTTCACTGGATTTGAAGCTTTACTCTCTCATAGTCCTTAACTAGCTCCTTTCTCTCCTCCTCCCTCTCTGGGGAAAGGACATCCATCAGTGTGAACATCAGTGCGTCTTAATCCAGACGCTCCTTTGTTATTCTGTACGAAGCAGATTTCTTTGATTTCTTTGTGTTTCTGATTTGTGTTAAAAAAACAAAAAATCAACAATTCTGATACTTATTATTCACGATGGTTATGTAATTTGGCACACATGTTGTCTTTCGTTCAGCCAAGTGTGTTGTAATTAATTTGATTAATTATTAGGTAATGTGGGGTTAGTGCAGTTGTATTTCTGCCAGACTACAGACGGTCTGTAACCCTTTTATTGTTTACTCATTTTTTTGTACATCCATACAGTTCATGTGTACACATTCCATAAAAACAAGAAAAAACAGAAACTGAAAAAGCACGGATACCTCTGTTTATCTGTAGCCAACATTACACTAAATAGACCCGGACAACTGCAGCTATTACCCATAGCGAAGTGACACTTTTTCGGTGTCACTAAAACCTTGGTTGGTTGTTTCACAACACGTCCTGTTTCGTTGTATTTATTTATTTTTATTTTGTCTACTTTAAAGGTCCCTACAGAGTCCTATCTGTCCCAGCTGTCCTGGCAACATTCACCCCTGTACACTGAAAGCACGCAGACGGGGAGGCAGTTCCCACCACCCTGCCCTGCCCCTGGTCAACAGCCCATTCAGGCCC
>NC_024317.1:12613411-12615444 GCF_000523025.1 Cynoglossus semilaevis
TGTTTTTAAAAAAAAAAAGAAAAAAAAATGAAATTTTTTTTTTTCATTTGACACCCCTGCTCTGTCGTAGGAGTCAGGCCAAAACCGGCCCGCTAGCTTACTATAGAAATGCAAGACCAAGGATTTTGAAAAAAAAAAAAAAAAAAGCTTTACCACAATAATCTCACAGAGTAAACAAACAATAGACATCAGTTTTTTTTTACCTGGTTAACAGAGGTTTTTTTTTTTTGGCAGCCCAGCCCAGTACATCTACAGACGTTACCGAGGGAAAGAAGCCAACTGTCACTGAAGCTTTCTGATGCTAGAAATGGTTCCATGCACCGGGTAAGTCAGCGGCTAAACATTGTGTAAAAACCAGCCTGTCAGAAACAATTTTCTATACTGTAGCCTGTCAATGCAGGCAGTGGGTGGTACTTTATTTATTCATTGTTCACATGAGCTTTCATTTTGTTCAAAAAAAAAAAAAAAAAGGTCAATAACTCTACTGTCTGGTTTCTTAGGTACTTTTGGTCTTACTGCGGTTTATTTCAGGAAGAATGATTTACCTCCAGTAGACTTGGTACTTTTTTGTGGCATAGAAAGAGTATTTAGCCACCTTATCTTTAAGGTGGTGTTGCATGTTTTCCTGGAAGTAGAAGTGACCAAAAATAGCCTGACGTATTGCATAAAGAAACGAATTCTAGGGAAAAATTTTGAAAACCTAATATTTCTTTATACATTTTTTTATTTATTTGTTAGGTCATTAAGAGGAAGTATAACAGGAAACTATGCACTATATGAGTCAGTGACAGTTAGAAGTTCCCAAAAGCCTGGTTGAAGGTACACATCCAAATTTCTTTGTGCATTCTCCTCCAGAGAAATAAAAATACTGAGCACTGGAAGAGCGATGAATACGTAACAAGTGTTACAGAAACGCATGACATGTTTTGGCTTTGTTTCGAAACAGACCACGGTGTTCCCACCAGCCCCAGGCGGACAGAAGTGCTGAGTAGACCACGGCGTTTCATCATCCTTGTTGTTGCTACATCGTTTAAGTGACCAAGTCACTGCCGTATGTTTTGACTTGTTAACTGTCCGTTCACACGTGGTGGTTGGGTTGGGGTTAAACCCCTGAAGGAAACGGCAAGATAGAACTTTTTGATCTGTTGTGAATGAGCAGAAGCTCTTAGTTTGGAAGACAAAAAAAAACCTCACCAAACTCATCAACTATAAACCCTCTCTCTGATCTCACACAGTCAGTTCTGCTTAAAAGAAGAAGAAGAAGAAAAAAACAATACTCTCTCATCTCTTTCAACTTTTTTTCCCTGTTAAGCTCATTCGCACGAGTCTTCTCATCCACTCAACGTGAGTTGTTTTAGACGTAAAGAAAATTTAAGCAACTGTCCTCGCTGACTGACTGATCGTTTCCACACATTCGGTGACGACATCTACAAAGTAGAAGGAGACGAGCTGCCTGATCCAGATCGTCAGAGATAACCATTTTGCATCTCAACGTTGCCTTGCCTCAGTGTTGCATCACGGGTTTCAGATGTAATGTAGCTCATCTAAAAACATACCATCGTGATCAAAGCAGCGATACCACAAGCAGTTGGTCGGAGGTGCATTCTGGTGACCTATATGTGTCAGTTACTAGTCCTGGAACATATTGTATCAAACAGAGACTTAACTACTGATACATAATGCATCCATGAGCCACATGTTCAGTCACCTGGTGTGTGCTTGAGCTTGGGATCACCGACATCACCGCAATGTTCATGCTCTCTTCTGCTTTGTGTTCATAATCACACAGAAGACATGGGGATTAATGCTAGTATAAAAAGTATCTTTTTCTGTATTGTTGTTCTACATATTTCAGTCCTGGGCTATACAGTGGAAACACAGACAGTTGCCTTTACAGCAGTGGTCATCAACTGGTGGCCCGCAGGCCAAAGGCAGCCCTTTGGTTATGCATACAAGAACGGATTAGAGCCTAAATGAAATTATTTTAAAGGAGGAAAGAAGGTGAATCATAGTTTTTAAAGGAAGGAAGGAAG
>NC_024317.1:12615462-12633325 GCF_000523025.1 Cynoglossus semilaevis
GCTTCCTTAACCGCTAAGTCACCACTGCCCCTTTAATAAAAAACTATTATTTATATTTATTAAGGCAATGTTACTGCAGCTCTGTTATTTTATAAGCCTAGTTAAACATAATTACTAAAAACTAATTACTGCTACTAAAGTTTTACTAAAACAGCCACTACTAAGCTACTATAAAATGTAAAAAGTTTGAACAATGCTGGTAAAGCTATACGCGTGGGGACTTCTTTCGAACATGAAATGAACTTTGTCCTCTACAACCCATCCCCTTGCTTGCTCAAAACACAACAACGAAGGTGGGATTTGAACCTGTGATCCTCCATTTACAAGCTCGATTTAACACGTTTTTTTTTAAATAATGCTTTAATTGTACATGCTGGGCTTTCCACACTGGTTATCCTACATGTTTTTAAGTAAGTCGTTGTGTCTAACAATACGTAATGTCTTTATTGGGCTCAGACCTCTTCAACAAAATATTACAAAAATGCAGCAGAGGCCATTTTTTTTGTGCATTAAAATGTGCGGGGTGCAAACCCATTTATTGTAACGGACAAGATTTTGTAAGTTATCAGTAACACATGCTGTTTTTTCCTGTCATGATTTAGATCTGAACCTCGCAGTCATTGCCTCTTCAGTTCGTGCCTGCCTGATTCACCTGACTCGACTTCCTCTTTCTCTCACAATTCCTTTTTTTTTTTTTTTTACATTAAGTTGTAAAAACCGGCACCCGGTTGGTGGAAGTGTCATGGTTTTACGTCCTAGTCATCAAGACAGGTTGTAGGAACAATCGCATTACAAGACAAACCTGGAAATGTTTTACCTCAAAACCCAACCCTTTGGTATATTGTATGCAGTCTGTTAATACTTTGAGGACTTTCATTTGTCTTATTAAAACGCAGCCGTAAGCTCTGAAGTTACCGGTGGCTCTAGATGCAGGACGGTTATGACGTGTCGGTGTCAAAAAGTCAACCAGAGTGAGTGAGTTAAGAGCACCATCTTGGTGGAGCTGCTGTGCATGGCTTCACTGCACACGCTGATGAAGGCAGCTTCCCTCTAGAATGGGGAAGTAGATGAGGGCTGACCCAAGAGGCAGATGAAGGGGTATTTCTTTTTTGTTTTGAGCAGAGATAAACAGCAGGTTAAAAGTGGTCAGAGAGACTTGGATTTCTCAGAAAGGACAGGACCGGCCTGGATTTTAACAATGGAGGCATTAGACACTATGAGCACCTATGCTGTAAGTTTGTTTCAAGGTTTCCTCACGATGTGATGTGTCTGTGTGCTGCTGCATTTCCTGGCAGCACATGTGTGATGTCTTTCTGGTTAATTAGAGTGCTTTTTGAATTGTCACAGTGGCTGATGGGGCTTTCTCTGTCACTGTCACACAAAGCTAATACAATTGTCTTCAAGTTGACGCGTGTGATATTCACTCAGAGACGACAGACTTTTTTTTTTTTTTTTTTTGATACCTCGACTCGAATGCAGCATGTGTGTATTTGAGAGAGCGTGTGCCGAGGCAAATCAAAGAGAATATTCTTTAAGCTGAACATGGGAGCCAGAAAAAAAAAAAAAAGAGCAGTTTTGGTATTGGTGTGAGCATCCACCAGAGCTTCACTGTCAAACACAGCTGAAATAACTGACAGCCTCCTGTTTTTCAAAAATGTGTTATTTACCCTAATAGCTGTCGTTCGGATTGAGGTGTGGAGTAATCGAATTTTCCAGACAAAAACCACAGAAAAATGGGCATTTCTGAATATGTTTTTATTGTTGCAACTCTTATGAACAGAAAACAGAGTGGGCCTGGGTTTGAAAATTTAGCTTGAATATAAATAGTAACTGTTAGCCTTCCTGTGTCTTTTTCGCTTCTCTCTCTCTCTCTCTCCTTCTCTGTCTCTCTTCTTCCCTGTTTCTCTAGCTGTCACCCGATATCCTTTTTGGGAGCCACCAGAGGAAGACTGACTGTGGATGGAAGATAAAACAGGTGAGAGTCTTTCATCACCGGTGGACGTGAATTTCACGTCAAGAGAACATAATGATGACAACACAGGATGCACTTCTTTAGCCAATGCATAAAAACCCACACTTTCGGGAAATGACTGCCTAATGTGAGACTTTTTGGACAATTCATGAAATACTTGGACGGCCTTTTATTTCTTTTAGCCAAGCCTGATGTAGTTGTTTGTTTGTTGTTTGAGTATCACTCAGTCCTTTTGTCAGTCCTTAAGAGACTTTTGATGGATGGCTATTTTCCCCTCACTGAAATCAATGGACTTGAGTCATCACATTAGCAAAAACTACATCCTCAGCCTGTTCCAGCAGAATATGTTTAAGTGTCTGCCAGCTCTGCTCTTTAGACTTTTGGAGATCAGCATTTATGTACAGTGCGTTGAGCTGGTGAAAAAGCAGATCATGGTGTGAAAAAGAAAGAAAGAAAAAGCTGTTATCCATCCAAGCGGTTCTTACTGCAACATGTTGCATCACCGTGGGGTGTGGGTGCACTTGCTTTAAAGCCCTTCTTAGGAAAGAAGCAGAGTTGACTCTTACGTGCTAATCCCCCTCGCATGGGAAGAAGCTAAACATTAGAGGGATGTGTAGTCGTCTGATTGTTGAAACTAGGTTACAGGGATTCATGAAGGTGCCCAGTAGTGGCCGGGAGTTCACTGGCTGCGATTGAGTGCAGGCGTGCAAAGGATCGTAGACACGCAGGGTTTTTTTTTAATGTCCTGGTTCGCTGCGTCTCTCACAGTTTGTCTCAGCCTCTTCTGTGAAGCCAAGCACAGTAACAGGAGCTTTTCATGTAGGCATCTGTTAATGCACTCCTAAAGGGTGCCGATGCTTGAAGTCGCAGGAGTACCAGTGACTCCAAGCAGCTGCTACGTTCCACATGTGACGTTCATACAACTCAATGACAGTGTGTGTGTGTGAGTGTGTGTTGTTCCTCTTCCCCAAAAATGTTTGTGGATTTCAGTCATGTGTGTGTGTTGTTCCTCTTCCCCTAATATCCCCAAAAATGTTTGTGGATTTCAGTCATTACTGCGCGTCCTGACATTTCCTTATAGAACAGTGTTAGTCACCAACAGTTCCTGGCCATTCCATATTGGTTGTTGTCACAGTCAGCTTGTCAACTGCAGACTCTGACACAAGCTGCGAGACTGACCGAAGTAGAAGTAGAAGCCTCCACAGCAGGCTGCGTGTTGAAATGGTATTTAAAACTTGAGGCGAAATTAAACCTTTTGTGTACAAGGAACATGTGCAGCAGTTTAACATTTTTAATCTGATTCAAATCTGAATTTGCTGGTTCATTAACGCGCTTAAATGTGGTAAGTTTGACAGCCGTACTAATAACTTACTACTGTGCAGTACATTAATCAAAGTCAAAGTCCGAGTTTTGACGTCGTATGCTGCTAGGTACTTATAGTTTTCCTCCAACTAAACGTACATTTTCTCTCTCATTTGTTTGTCTCTTCTTCTCCGACCATGTCCCAAACACATGGCCCCCCCGACCTCATCAATCCCTGCTAAGGGCATGCAACGCGCCGCCTCGTCTGAAACCCTGAGCATGATGACATTCGGCAACTCCGATGCCCAGAACCACTCCACTGTCTCTCTCCATGAAGCCAAGCAGCCGCTCAGTCACTCGCAATCCATGATTCTGCCAGAGAACGGCAAGGTATGCACTCCCTCACTGAGAACGCACACACGTACACAGAAGTCCAGTGACTAAATGAGGAAACTTCAGAAGGACATTCAGCAGATGGGAACACTACACCACTCTGCATTCAGTTAACACAGACTAATCAGTACAGATGATGTCCACTCCCTGTCTTTCAGCTGATCCAACAGTGCAGAGATTATTCCTGCAACGTGACCAACATCGTTGTGGAGCCTCCCTCTCCTGACACCTCCCCAGAAAGTGATGGCAGCACACCGGTGAGGTCTTCCTGCATTTCATATATATATAAAAAAAAACAAAAAACAAAACTATCAATGCACATATAGAGTATCAAATTCTTCCTCCACCTACATCCTCACGGCCTGAATTCCTCTTCTTTTCTTATACCTTAAACGGGAGCAAACCACTGTGGGAGATATTTCAGAGCAGCTACTCTTCGACTATAATGTGAATGATGCAACAGTCATGTTAAAAGGATTCACTCAGGATGCAGTGTACTGCACTGAGGAAGAAAAAAAATCCCCCTCTGCTGTACTTTACAGTTAACACCACAACTTGTCTCCTCTTACCTTTGTTACTGTATAATGCCTTTTTGGAAATATGAATGCATCTCTTCTGCTCAGGAGTTGGAAAAAGCCGGACTTTTGAACAAGACCAAAATTGCAGAGGGAGGTCGGAAACTGAGGTGAGGCCGTAGGGCCAAAAAAAAAAAAACCCCAAAAAAAACACAAACACAAATGATATGAAGTCTGCTTTATTTCTTTGCTACACAAACACAAACGATATGAAGTCTGCTTTATTTCTTTGCTTCAATCAAGTGGTGAGTGAGCATGTGTGTGGAGTTGCAGGAAAAACTGGAGTCCATCCTGGGTGGTGTTGGTGGGGAACAGTCTGGTTTTCTTCAAAGATCCCAAGTCGCAGACACCGTCCAGCTGGGTGAGGAGTTATTTCTTATTACGTATTATTATTCTCATGTGATGTTTCCCAGAATGACAACACAGTTGGCTGCTTCTGGTTCCTCGTCTGCTTCTCCTTTATTAAGTCCATGCTATAAAATACCACAGAAGTGTATATTCTTTTTTTAACTTGACAAAGAGAAAATGTCTAAAGAAAACCCCCTGTGTTTTCTGTTTATTGTCACCAATCAACCCCAGAAACCAGGAAACAGTTGCCCAGAGAGCAGTGTAGATTTAAGAGGTGCACAGCTGCAGTGGACCAACGATCTGTCCAGCAAGAAGAACGTCTTCAAGGTAAGACATAGCAAACTAGACGGACTTTACGTCAAGAAAAGACCACCAATACCTATATCAGTATCAATGTCAGGCCTGAAAATGAGCCAATCCAATGACCCGGTACTTCTAAATGGCTTAGCACTAGAAGAGGTGCGTTTTTTGCTTAGTTTCATTGATATATTTTGTATCGTGAAAACAGTATCCACTTGGTGTCCTCAGCCTGAGTAGATGTCAAATGGACCAGACCAGGACAATCATAACATAATTAGCTGTAAATAAAACTAAGTCCACGTTTTTCTGCTTTGTTTTCATGCAGAGAAGTACAATTATATTTAAAAAATATTCATATACAATGAAATATCATTTGTAATGTCATCACGAACATGAAGTGTTTGCGCGTTTTTTTTCTATTTCAAAATTCATCAAGCGGGCCGGATGGAACTCGTTAGCAGGCCGATTTTGACCCACGGGCCGTATGTTTGGCACCCTTGATGTAGCCCATCACACTGTGTCCCACAGAGCTGTTCCCAACCGTATGACACTGCCTTCAATTTTTCTATAATTTATTAGAACACAAGCTAAAGAAGAATCGGTGACATCGCGGTAGTTCCGATCCAAGACCCATCGCGAAATGGGAAAAATCTCAAAGTAGAAAAATAGTATAAAATACATTCGAATTATCAGTGAAAATTCAGTGTACATGCACATGAAAAAGTCAATGTAATTTTAAATCAGGAAAAAACAGATACGACGCAGAGAGTCATAGAGATATTCTAGGATGAAGATGACGATGATTTTGCTGTGCGCTAATGTATGACGATGATGATGATCGTCAAGAACATCGTGATCACATATCTTCGGGGAGTTCTCGCTTCTCGATCGAGAGCAACAGCGATGCCTTGGGCCTGGATATTTTCATCTTGCAATGAGTTTAGACACACCTTTACAAAGAAGGTGACTACCCCCTGCTGGTGGATTTAGGATTGCTGTTTTAATGCTTAAGTAGAGTAAAATTTTCTCGCTAAGACCGATGATCTTTCTTTTACACACCCAGTCATGACATGACCTCTTTTCATCCCTCCTCACCACGATACAGGCAAACACGCGCTCAAAAAATGCGATGTGCCATCGAGAACAAAAATAGCAACAACTGCCTGATTCTGGAGGCGCGAACAACAACAACAGTGCCCTCCTGTGTCCAACTTAGGTCATTATACCTACGTTAATGAAATGCTCACCATATGCTGTACATGTTTTCCTTTTCCATTACCCTATATCAGTACTTATCAAATAGTGGGGCGGGCCCCCCTGGGGGACGCGGTGAGAGGCTTCCAATGGAATATGGACATAAGTGTACCACTGCTGTAATGCTTGAATGATAACAAGCCTCCAGTCACTAGGGGGCAGCAACTCATACAGTGGTTTGTACAGATAAAAATGTACATGTTATCAGGTTCTCAATGGTATTTCAATTCGCAGGGGTGTGGGTCGAAGTGGGCAGGAGGGAGGGTGTAAAAACATTTGTCGCCCCAAGGGGGAGCATGACAGAGAATAATTGAGAACTACTGCCCTGTATGTATGTGTGTGTTTTTCCCTTTTTAGCCTGGCCAGATTATTATTTTTCATTTCCGTCAAATATTGCGATATAGTGAAAATGTTGCGAGATCGGATTTAAAAAAAAATCTGCAATGTACTGAAGGAGCGAAAGGAGAACCGCGATACAGAGAGGGAACACTGTAGTTTGTTGTAGAGTAAAAGTCATTTACCTTCTTTCTTTGGGTTTGTGAAAAAGAGAAACAAGAGTAATGATAAAGGACAATATTACCATAATCATTTTAGCTGTTTGTAATTTGGAGTGTTGTACTTGCTGTTTTAGTACTTAACTGGTACATGATCATATATTAGTGGCTCTAACCTTTCAGTCTGAATGGAGTTTTTTAATCCAGAGGGGAAGCACAGATGAACCTACTTCTTTTTTTATCAACCTTCAGTTAGTCACAGGAAGTAACAGAAATAAGAAAAAATAAAATTGAACTAAAGCATTGTGAAGAACCCCCAAAACTTCCAGTCTGTGACAGCGGACTCAACAACTGTGAAATGATTTTAGTTTCAAATCTTTATGTTTTCAGCTGAGGACAGTGACAGGGAATGAGTTTCTGCTGCAGTCGGAGACGGACTCTGTGATCAGAGAGTGGTTCAACACCATTCACAAGGTCATCGATAAGTTGGTGAGAACAGATGAACACACACACATGACATACACAGTTTAAACTGAAGTAGTAGAGATCTTCCAGATTGTTGGTGAGATGATGTCATACACCCTGACTCTGTCTCAGCTTTTTTTTTTTTTTTTAATGTTATAGGCATCATTCTTAAGCAAGGTCTAGGTTTAACCAAAGTAGTTATGCTCTGTACAAAGTGATCCAGAATAATGGAGGCCAAAACTGGACATTGAAATGAAAAAAAATGTCCATGCTTTGGAAAATATTTTTGTTAATTTTAATAAACCGTCTTTTAATAAAGATCGCACATTTCAGTCTCAACAGCAGATGGAAATTTACAACAGCATCAGTCGTGGTTAATCCTGAAGTATACATTTGTGTTTGGAAACGCAATTCCAATGTATTAAATGAATAGACTTTGTGTCTCTTTAAAAATAAAGTTATACATAAAAACCCAACACATTTGATCCTCATCTCATCTCCGTGTCGTCCAGGATCGCGAAAACCCACTGGATAACGTCCTGCTGTAAATGGAATTCCAACGTATTAAATGAATAGACTTTGCGTCTCGGCTGATAAATAATTTTAAATTAAAGTTGTACATAAAAACACATTTGATCCTCCTCTCATCTCCGTGTCGTCCAGGATCGTGAAAACCCACTGGATAACGTCCTGCTGTACTCTCTGAGGAGAGCAGGTAGTCTGGAGATGCTGGACCAGAGTGGAGATGAGGATGAGAAGAGAACGTCTTGTAAGTCATCACCTCGTCATCTCATCGATCCATTATGGCTCTCACACACGTTTCAAAGGCTTTCCTGCTTTCTACTCCGGCGTACGACTGTCGCTGCCATCGTGACCATCGTGGTGACTTCTTCTGTTCAAACTTTCATACAGGCGCCTTAGATCCTTCTATTTTGTCCTCCGTCATTACCGCCCTTCAGCCTACATGTATTTTCACCTGCCCCCCACGGCACGGCATCCCTCCTTCAGTTCAGTCTCACCCGCATCTTCGACCGGCCCTGCCACTTTTCATTCTCACCACCATTCCCTCTCATCTGCTCCTCAACCTGACGTACAAACACCCGGCATTGACCTCCTCTTCCTTCTCCTCTTCCTTCTCCTCTTCCTTCTCCTCTTGCGCTTCTTCCTCTTCTTCCTTCCTCTTTCCTCCCTTTGTAGTCCCTCGCTCGTTGTCCAATCTGGAAAACACAGAGAGGAAGAGAGCCAAGAGTCGGTTGAAGAAGCTGATCCTGAAGCGACCTCCTCTGCAGGCTCTGCAGGAGAAAGGCCTCATTAAAGGTGAATTTAATTTTTCTACGTCAGTGCGTTTGTACCTTTCTGCACCAGATTTCTAAATAGTTGCGTTTTGTTTTTTAGATATAATTCAAAGACAATTTTTGAATGATGTT
Source organism: Cynoglossus semilaevis (assembly GCF_000523025.1). Lineage (NCBI taxonomy): Eukaryota > Metazoa > Chordata > Actinopteri > Pleuronectiformes > Cynoglossidae > Cynoglossus > Cynoglossus semilaevis. The sequence goes on from NC_024317.1 coordinate 12,623,993, forward strand.
GTTCAGTCCTTTTTGACTTTTCTTGCAAGGTTCCAACCTCTGGTAGACTCTCCCTCATACCCAGTGAGGGTTGGCATGTCCCAATTATTTTACATTATAAGTTAAACAGTTATTTATTATTAATCTAATATTATAATATTTCCGAAATTTTAGGTCAGTGATTCCAGGTGTGAGCTGGAAAATGATCCCCTTTTTTCTTAATTGGTTTGTTCCTCTCTGCCAGAGATTCCCAACCACTGTGCTGTGGCACACTAGTATGCCGTAAGAGATCATTGGGTGTGCTGTGGAAAATCACTTAATTGGGCTGAAAACTATTGTTTATTTATTTCATATAATTTGTCTTTGCTCGTCAAAGCAGGAAAGGCAAAACAATTAAAAACTCTCCAGCTAGGTGGCAGCAGAAGGCTATGAAAACTTAAAAAAAAGATGTCTTTCTTCAATTCCTGCCAGTATATCAGCGTTGTCTTCAACTAAACAGGAGTACATTTTTAGTACATTTAAACTAGAAGATTAGTGTGCCATAGTGCATGTACTTTTTGTGAGATTTTTGTATGGTGGTGTGCCATAGTATTTGGCCTGATGATATATATGTGCCGTGGCTCAAAAAAAGTTGGGAAACACTGCTCTATGCAAGTGACAGGTAGAAACAATAATTAACTTCCACTAGGTGGCAGCAGATGGCTAGGGAAACACTGCTCTGTGCAAGTGACAGGTAGAAATAATAATTAACTTCCACCAGGTGGCAGCAGATGGCTATAAAAACTAAAACAAAGAAAGATGCAAAACTGTTTAAAGAATAGCTTTGTCTGTCTTTCTTCAATTCCTGTGGATAGATCAGTGTTGTGTCCAACTAAACAGTCATTTCCTATATTTTTTTGGGACATTCTTCTAAGGCGCCTCAGTGTGGATTTTACTCATTTGAAATATGTGACAAGGTTGTGAAGCGTTGATCAGGTTATGTTATGTTTAGGAGAGTGTAAATAGGGCGTATACCATTATTCACTTGTACCATACTCTGGTGTGGGTTTTTTTTTTTCTTCACTATAAGTTATGCAGCACAGGGGCTGCATTGCATCATGATATGTGAGCCTACGTCTCTACAGGGACTCCAATATACAGGCTTCCCTGCACAGTGAACTGTAAATTTCTCCGTGCGTTAATTCAACATGGTGTCTGTTATCTGTCTTCAAACAAAGGCTAAGAAGTGGAACGTTAAACAAGGATTTCTTCCTGTTTGGCTCTTTGCTCTGCAGATCAGGTGTTTGGCTGTGGTCTGGAGATGCTCTGTGACAGAGAGAAGAGCACCGTCCCTCGCTTTGTCAGACTCTGCACTGAGGCTGTGGAGAGGAGAGGTACAGTTACCGTGATTGAAGTGACAGGAGAGCTAGTGGGTGGGGAAGTTTTTAAAGAGTTTTGAAAATGAATTTTTTTAAAAAAAAGATACCCAAATAACATTGATTATATAAACTGAATAATGGAATTTTCGTTGTTAAATATTCATGTTCGGTGTAGCTGCAGGTTAATATAATGTTTTAAAGTTGTCGCAGTGGAAATTATAGAGGACAAAATGGCACTTGTTTCTTTTTTAACATTGTTATATCAAATCAAATGTTGTGGATAAATGGTTTTTGGTTGTTTTGAGATGTCTTTTCCTGAGCATAATGAGGGCCTATATCAAATAATTATCTAATAATTTGGCACGGCCTGACTAATTCTGGAAAATTATGGAATCTCTTAATAGCTAAAAAAAAAACAATAAAATTCACTCAACCCTACTGGAGTTAAAAACAAAACGAAAAACTCTATTTTTTGGAGTTGAGGGTCAATGGTAAAAAAGTTGTAAAAGAATATGCATCAACATGCTAAGTGCTAAACGCTAATGCTAAAGATGTGGAAATAGAAGAAGTAGAACTGAAAACTCTAACTCTATTAAGAAGTCCAGGAGATGAAAATAGAATCTTTATCTGTATCTATGTTTAATCTTCGTTCAAAATGTACTTCCTTTTTGCGTTTCATGCTGCAGGATTGGACACCGATGGTATTTACAGAGTGTCTGGGAACCTGGCTGTGATCCAGAAGTTGCGATACTTGGTGAACCACGGTGAGGAGGATGACAGAGGGGGGAGGTTTAAAGCTGAATAATGTGTGAAGATCGTGATAAGAAACAGAGAGGCGGCGGAAAATCACGCCATTAACTGTTATCTGATTGGTCTTTTCCAGAATCACGACAAATGCCTTCTGATAGGGTTAATTAAAAATATGGAAAACACTTCACATAGACACATTTGTTCTTCACACGCACACACACACACCCAGCTGAGTAAAGATGATTGTTGGTGTTTACAGAGAGAGCGGTGACTACAGACGGCCGTTACATGTTCCCAGCCGGGTTGGTACAAGGTAGATGGAGACGGACGTGAAGAACCTTTGCTTTCATGGTTCAGTCGGCCTGCTTGATTTTTGCATTTTGTGTTGTGCAATTTAAAAAAAAAAAAACAAACAAAACACCACACGCACATACACGCACAGACTGACATGCAAGTCTGAGGCTGTGGTGCAGACGTGCAGAGAAGATAGAAAGTTTCTGTGCTTTTGCTACCATTTGCTTAATGTATGTGTGTGTCCCTAAGGCTCTGGTGCTTTCACTTTTCTGATGAAATAACGCAGAGATGGCTGTACAGAAGGTTCTCACGGTCCGTGGCTGCCATCCAGTGGACAGAAGTGGAGAATCAGCGTTGCGTGTGCGCTTCTAAAGCATTCTGCTGCCGTGTCGTTTCTCACTAACATTGATGTTTGTGCTTTTGTTGGACGGAGCCATTAATGACCAGATGTCATATTAAATCCACAGATTTTTGTTTTTCCTTTTCCCCCTGAGACCTATGTTATTGGTTTGGCTGTTTATGTCTGTTATAGCTACTCACTATGTGGAAAAAAAAATAGGGACATTTTTAAAGAGCTATTTTGAGATTCCAGATTCAGTTTAGTTAAGATTAAATTAAGGGTCGGATTAGACCTAAGGATATAGAGCATTATTTTGTAAAATGTTGAAAAAAAAAAAAACAACAGGTTTTTAAATGTCTGTTTCTGTGTGTGTGAGTAAGGGTCCCCTTTAACATTCCATCTCTGTCTTCCTGCTGCAGCTATAAGCCTTTTTGTTCTGCCTCGGCGCTAATTTGAATTTGCATTCTGTTCAGTTCACGTTGGCGTTCACGTGAAGGTTCTGTGCTCACGTCTGTCTGAAGTTCTGTCTCGGTTCCTTCTCCCAATCACAGAGGAGAAGCTGAATTTGGACGATGGCGAGTGGGAAGATATTCACGTCATCACTGGAGCTTTGAAACTCTTCTTTCGTGAGCTTCCAGAGCCCCTGGTTCCCTACGGGTTCTTCACAGACATCATGGAGACAATCAGTAAGTGAGCACTTTTAGGCCCAACGCTTACTCACTCATGTATTGTTAACCGTCATTATTTAGGATGTTAATGATAACCATGACAACTTTATATGACCAGAGGAGGATTATAGCGCCCTCTAAATGTGAAGGTGCAAGTACAACTGCAAAATGTCAGAAAAACCTCTAGTAAAATTAAATTGAAACTCAAACTTAAGGTTCGGTCATTTTCTGCCAACAAACTTGGGCTGTTCTTTGTTCTTAGAATTAAAGAAAGTCAGCCATAGATAGAACCTGCTGCTCAATGTGCATGGGCTCCGAGTTAGTACATGGCACAGTTTTTTTTTTTCATGATAAACAGTTTTAACATATGTCAGTTTGAATTGTGTTTTTTAAAACGTATCATCTTTCGCGTGGGAAAAAAAAAAACCCAACTCTCCATATTAATAGAAAAAGTAATTATATAGCTGCTCATGTTGAATTTATTGAGCAAAATCAAGATAATAAAATTCAACAGTGATTTACTGGAGAAATTCACCATCTTAAATGAATGTTGACAACGTTATTTAGAGGATAAGTCTGTTTATTTTTATTTATACGCTCGCTGTCAACTGATCCTAAAAAAAGAATAAAGCTGACACCGCGTTTGTCATCGCTATTCTCACTTCTCTACCCTCCCAGTGGCTGAGAGAGCCCAAACCCATGCAGCCATACCAAAGACATAAATCCTTTTTTTTCCCCTTTGTTTTTTAAAGCCAATCTTAAATAAAGCTAGTTTAGAAATTTTAAAACACAGTTGTGTAGCTTGGAGTGTTGATAAAGATAAAAGAGATTATTGATTTTCTGTAATTCGTTTATCATCGGCCTCTACTTGATATCAAGAATGAATGAATTTTTGCTCTTGAGGATTAAAAAAAAAATTATGTTCAATTCTTTTGTTTGTTCAATTCTATTCATTTGCATCTGATGAATTAAACAATACTTAATACTTATTAAACAAAAATAAATCTTTTCATAAAATGTCAGGGTTTTTTGTATTGAGTATCAAGAAGTGATGTGGCCCCCTAGTGGAAAGACTAAAGCACTGAAACTCATTTCTCTGGCCTTGTGCCTGATGAATAAAAATTGAACTTTTTATAGCAGTGTTTAAGACGCAACATGACTTTTGGTTTTCATTATCTTAACTACCCCATAACATATTAATACATGTTTCTGTAATTGATTATTATTTTTACTTACAAATATTGTTATATTGCTCTGTTTATTAAAAAAAAAAAACCTTTAATTTATCAGGTTAAGAAACTCTCTTTTTGAGTTCCGCGGGCCATACAAAACAACTTGGCGGGCCACATTTGGCCCACGGGCCTTGAGTTTGAAAATGAAATAACCAATTAAAATGTATCACACATTATCAACAATTAAAAATGTTTTTCTTTGTAAATTTTAATTTAGAGATTGTATCATCAGCAGTGACGTTTCTTGTCCATGGCTTCCACTGTGTCAAATCACATTGATCATGGTTTGATTTCAGTGACAGGCTGTAAATCATGAGCTCAAAGATAACAAAGGACTGCAAATACACACGCAAACCTTAATCATCATCTAATGTCTCTCTTGATTGTCTGTCTCCGTCTCAGAAATGTCAGACCACATGGACAAAGTGGACCGTTTAAAGTGTCTGGTGCTGAACATGCCTCCTCCGAACCATGACACACTGCTCTTCATGTGCCGCCATCTCAGACGGTGAGAGGGCGGGGCCAGAACCATGTGCAGCCAATTTCTGCTCTTCTATCAGCCTGCTTGTTCCCATTTGGCATGAGAGAGATGAACCAGATGACCGTGTAGCCAAATGAAACACGCCGCCTTTTCGCTTTCTGTGTTGTCGTGTGACCACAAGGTGGTGTCGTTTCCCTTGTTGTTCTGGGTGATTTCTCTGTCAGTTTGGCTCTGAAAGTTTGCCAGGGCCGTACCAGGATAACACTGTTGTTAAGTGTGGGTCTGTGTGAAGATGAAAAGGCTGGAGGAAGATGAATGGCGTACCATGTTCTGCTCGCCAGTTCCTTCTACAGTACATAAAATGTGTGTTTTTTACCGCTTATGGTTTTTTCCCCCTTCTACTTCAGGGGTGAGCGTTCGTGTTCTGAGGCTGATGTTTGTGCCAGGGTGTGGTGGGCCCCATGAATTTGTCAACTCTGTGTCTTTCTCTCATTTTCTCTCTGCTCTGATTCCTGTCCCCCCCCCCTCCTTGTTCTGTTTATCATTTATTTTCCTCTCTGCTAAATCACGTCTGTCGCCGCCTCCGTTGCTGGCTCTCGACCATTGTTTCTTTACAACCTCTTTATCCTCTTCCCCTCTTTTTTTTTTAACGTTGCCCCTTCCTCTTCCTCCCTTCTTCCTCCATTATCCTCCATCACCTCCCTCCTCTCGTCCCCCCCCCCCCCCCCCCCCCCCCGCCCCCCCCCCCCACTCCCTTGCTCTCCTCCTTGCCTTGAAGGTCCCATGGGAGCCTTGTGGTTCGTCTGCTGGAAGGAATACCAACACCACCGCCGCCACCACTGGAACCTCTCTCTTTTCTCTCCTTCACCCTCTTTCTTTTTTTTCTCCTCTCCTTCTCTCTCTCTCTCTCTCTCCCTCTGTCTTTCTCTCTCTCTCTCTCTTTCTGTGTCTCTCTTTTTCCTCTTCCCTTTTAATGTGGAAGTTTTGAGCAATTGGCTTCTCCTGTGGCTTAGTGGGAATGGCATTTTTAGAAGAATGCCTCATGCCGTGGCTTTTAACCCATTCCTGAGTCCCATCTGATCACACACTCACACACACACTCACACACAATGGTCCTGTGAGCACTTCACATAAACTTAATGCATTCCATATCCCCCTTAACTTAACCTTAACCATCACAAAGATGTGCCAGTCCCAGTGCTTACCTTCACTTTAATCTTATACCTTATATCGATCCTGAATCCAAAAACCTCAAAAAGCACTCAATCAGGGCTGACCTGTAAAATGTCCCCACAACGATGAGTGTCCCCAAAACCACAGTGGACACTCGTAAAAATGTCCCTGTGAGTATCCGTGTGCGGAAGACTTTAGAGCCACATGAACATGTGTAGTCACAATGTAAAATATGGAGGTACACAAAGTGGCTCCTCGGACACAGTGCGTTCAATTACGCTTTGAGGTATGCTAACTTCAGCATGCTAACAGCAGCGTGCTAACGTGCTGTCGTTCTTGGTTATTGCAATCTTAGTCACTTCAACAGTTTAGTCGGCATTTAATGGGACATTGTTGACCACTGCGTCAGAGTCTAATTTGTCTAATTACAGTTGCCGCAGTTACTGATGTTAGACTTTGTCTTCTTTACCCGAAAAAGTTAGTCCAGAGGTATTTTGGGAATTGGTGCTTAAGACCTACCCTAGAAGTCTGCCATTTCTGGATTTATTCAAAACCATTATATTCTTAACTTAATAGTTATAAGAAGTAAACACAATAATTCAATTGAACTTGATGAAGGGTGGTACACTTTACAAAAACGATTTCACGTACAAAAAAAAAAAAAAATTCGAACATGTGCAATCACAGAATCAAATGTCTAAGCTCTTCAGATGAGCAAAGACATTGTTTACTGTTCAGCCGATAAATTGAATTTTGAACTTAACATGCAAAAAAGGATGACTCATTGGGTTTTGTTTTGAGTAACATTTAAAAACAGATATGCTAATGGGATGGCGGACTTTTCTCACTCTACTGGAAACTTCTGCCCTTGGCCTTTGTACTCAAAGACACTCGTCGGAGAAAACTGTTTCCAACGGGTTTGTAAACCCCGAGAGTGATCACAGTCACAGGGAAGCTGTAAAACCTGTTGATGTTGAAATCATACAGGTTGTTATTGTGTTGAGCTGTGGTGAGAAGAGACTCAAAATACGATTCTTTTCCTGGCTACTTCATTTAATACACAAATGTACCGTATTTTTCGGACCATAAGTCGCACCTTTCTTTTCATCCTTTCGCTGGTTTTGCCACTCGTATATTAAAATATATAATTTCACGTTTGTTATTTTCACACGGATAGCCACTAGAGGGCACTCTAGGCTTTTGTCCCAGTATCTGCTACTCCTGTGCTACTGAAAATTTACATGTTTGTTATTTTTACACTGACAGCCACTAGAGGGCACTGGTGCGACTTCGGAGCAACTTGTATGTTTTTTTTTTTTCCTCTTCATTATCAATTATTTGGCTGGTGCGACCTATACTCTGGAGGCACTTATAGTCCGGGAAATACGGTAATGCACCTTGAGAATCTCAGAAGGTTTTAAAGGACCATGCTAAAGAATGTTGCCACCAGAAATTGATGTGATTTTTGCGCAAATGTCAAACTCTGTCTGCAGCTGCTTCTGTTGCCGATGATGGCGGTTAACGTGAAAGTTGTTGTACCTAAAACTTTCCACTCGTTTGTTTGCTGCAGAGTCTTGGAACACTCAGATTCCAACAGAATGACCACACAGAACATCGGCATTGTCTTTGGGCCGACCCTGATGCGCCCAGAGCGGGACAACGGCAACATGGCGGTGAATATGGTTTACCAGAACCAGGCGGTGGAGTTCATCCTCAGCGAATTCGACCACATCTTTGGGACGAGAGGCCGCTCTTGATCTTTTTGGACATGGTTTTGGCGATGTGGTGTGATGTGACGGGGGGGCGTTAAAAAAAAAGGCTCCTGCAGATCAGACGAAGACACAAGTAGTGCAGTGTTTGTCCCCGATGCCTGTTGACTCATATGGTGTAAAATGGATTTTCACATCAAACGATAATTACGGGGTAAAAAGAACCAGGACAGAAAGCTGCTAATCATGACATCTGGCCTCCATATAAAGCCATGTGAAAACAATAATAGTCAAACAAGCCAACTTAAGCTGCAATACTTGTGCCTTTGACTGCAGATGTGGATGCCAGCCCCAGTGTTCTTCGCTGCGTGAACAGACGCCCCCTTGTCAATTTCCCTTCATGTCTCGGACTCGATCATGACAATTGAAAGGTCATAAAAGTGATGAATGTCCCGCGGCCTGTTCGACCAAGCTTTGTACGGATCGGATATTTATCAAACAAATGTGAGGAGGAATGTTTTTGGGGTCGCAGCGCTGAAATAAAACCCCGCGGAACCATTTCACGGTGAGCGCTAGCTTGTAGCGACGAGGATTTGGAGCAAAGACGCAGTGGAGCTGATGCAACTGCAGGGGAAGACAATGAGTTAATGGATCTTTTGTAAAAAAAAAAAAAAAATGAAAAAAAATTGAGAAATAATAGTCAAGTTAAAAGCATCAAATTTTCCTTTGTAGATGACAGAGTGGAGTACCGTTGCGTGATTTTAGCCCGTTAACAGTTTCCTTTATTGTACAAATTGAAAACGTTAGTATTTTTTTTTACTCCTCGGAAATGGTTAGGAATCTGAAGTTGTAAATATGTGAAATAGTGTGTTGGTCAACTCGTAGCACTTTGGGTACAGTCTGTTAACTAACCTTTGATATATCACAGCCAAGCGTTCGCAGAAGCATTCGCGCCGCACGGGGCAGCGTGGTGTTCAGATAAATCTATACTGGGACCTGATCGTTAACTCTCCTCCAATAAAAACGGCAGAAACCTGAGGTTGACGCCCTGTGTCGCGTGTCACTCCTCGGACGTGTGTCCGTCAGGTCGTTTGTGCCCAGCGAGGGGTTTGCACGTGAGATGATGTGAGAGAGTGGAGGTATGTGGGCGTCCCAGAGAGTCGGCGGTTGAAGGCGACTCCTGTGATTGGTGCAAATGCTGCTTTTAATAACAGAACAAAAGAGGAACTAGAAATGCATATGTTTGAAAAAAATGTGGAATTTCCCCCAAAAAAACCTTCTCACTCTCTCTCTCTCTGTGGCTTTGGTCATTTTTACATTGACTGTGGGTTTGGCAAAAGACAATACAG
>NC_024317.1:12633344-12644660 GCF_000523025.1 Cynoglossus semilaevis
GAATGCCTGTTTTAAATCTGACTATCTACATCTCAAATCTATCTAAATGTAAGTCATGTGATCAGTCAAAGTATACGCCGTGATCTAATACTTTAAAGGTTCTTTACCGCTTTAAAGCACAAATTCAAGGTTTATAGTCCTAAAATATTTTTGATAAAATAAACAGTAAACGCATCCAGTTACTGAGTTTTGGAGGATTTTAAAAACGTGCTCTGTTTTTTTTGTGGGTTGTTTCATCAGTACAACCACAAAAAAAAAAAAAAAAAAAAACCACCCTGCAGACTAGTTGTGTGATGTGTTTTATCTCGCTCTGGTGCCACGGTGCTAATCACTGACTCGAATTAAGATCAGTTCATCAGAGACTGAAAAAACCAAAAAAACAAACAGCCTCCTCTGTTCTGGGGGAGTTCTGGCTGAGGCAGTCAGGACTTTCTTTTGTCACGTTCTGCTCTTGATTTTTGTTACTTTTCTCTCTTTTCTGTCCTGGTTTAACTTGCTTTGCTAATGATGTCATTTTTACAAAGGCACTCTCACTCTTTTTTGCTAAATATAATATAAAACAAAACTAAAGGCTGCTAAATTGCCTGTAAGGCTTTTAAAAACATCCCAAGTATAGATTTTTTTTATAGACATTAAAATTATATGCCTTGACAGGACTATAATAATAATAATAATATAATTAATAATACAATTTATACACATATAAATATATATATATTATAACCTAAGGATATTAGGCAATTAAAAATGTTTTGTCTAATGATATTTTGCCATGTTCATATCTAACTTATCATAACTATCTGGTTATTAAAAACAAACAATGTTACCCTTCATCCTCCCTTTAACCTCAACCCTAACCCTTGACCTTGCCCATGCTCCTGTGAAGCGCCTTGGGTGTCCTGAAAAGGCACTATAAAAATGCAAACTATTATTATTTTTTATTTAAAAAAAAATCATCCTGCAATACTACCAAATTTCCATCATGCTCCTGTGAAGCGCCTCCTGTCCTGAAAAGGCACCATAAAAATGCAAACATTAAAATCATTAATAAATTTAAAAAATATCATCCTGCAATACTACCAAATTTCCAATAGAAGCCACAGAAAAAAAAAATCTTAAAAAAAAAAATGTCCCCAAATCTACAACTAGTTTCACAGGTTTTGACCATCATTTGCATTAAAAAAAAAAGCACGTGACTTCCTAAACCCAGGTGGGGTCGGTTGCGGTGCCAACGACTCACCCTCCTGAGAACCGAAACTTTAAAAACGACTCTGCTGGCTCTGAGACCGGACTTTGCAGCATGAAGCTGCCTGCTAACTAACTAACTAACAAACTAATGTCGTCTCACTCTGTTACACAGCCTAAGACAAACGCCACCGCGTGGTCACCGATCCCACCGGGTCGACTGAGGTGAAACTGCAGGAATCACAGCCCGCGTCGTGGCGTGGTTCTTGTTAGTGCCACGGGTTTAGATGATAAGTTTCCTCCTCCAGCTGCTGACCTTTAAGTCTTAAGTCTGTCAAATACCAGCAGGGCGTCTCAGAGCCACGGTCCTCCCCTGCCTGCAGCCACCTCTGATGAATGGTCATGCAAATTGTGCTGACTGAATATGAGAGCAGTTTACTGTGATGGGAAATTGAACGTCCCGGGCCACAGCTGAGCATCATGGTCCGTATTTACGCCGGAAAAATCACAAAAACGTGCGTCTGTATCAGTGAAGAAGCAGTAAAAGTTTACGATCAAATATTTCAGGTCTCATATGGAATATTAAAGAAACGGGAACACAATAAATTTATAAAGTTTTGGTCTAACATATGTACAATTTTATTACAAATATCCACATACGTGCAAAATGTTTTTTTTTTTTAAAAAAAAAGATACAAAAGTTTGTATTTGTGCCAAAATAAAAATAGAAATATTGTTAAAAAATTAAAAAAAAAAAAATATATATACAGACACAAATTCATTTTGTCTTTCGTAGATGACAGAATAACAGGTGAGGAAGGATGTGAGATAAGGTCGGCAGTTGGCCTGTCACGTAATGCACATCTTTGGCAATGAACACACGCATGCACGCACACACACGCACGCACTCGCTCACACGAGCACAATTATGCACAAAAGCTTAGTCACACCTCACGCACCACCATCTTATCTCGCCGCACCAAGGCCTTGTGGGATTTGCTCACAGTGTTGCTTCGTCTGAGGCACTTTTCACGTTGACTCTCTTGCCGGAGTCACAGAGAGGAAGTAGAAGGTTCTGGTGATTGTGTCCTGAGTCCGTTATCAAACACACACAATTATATTTTTCTTCCCGATAAGAAATAACCAGAAAACATTTGGTTACAGATGAAGTAAAGCAGCCGGGTGTGATTACAGTTACACGGAAAGAAAGAAAAAAACTAAAGCCCACAAGGTCACACTTCATTTTGCCCCTTGTCACCTTCACAGGCCTGAACAGGAAGTCACCAACTGAGACATAGGATAAAAATAGGTGCAGTTCACTCACGTTTGTGTAAAAAAAAAAAAAAAAAAAAAAAAAAAACAGAAGTTATCTCTACTTTTCTATCATTTCTATTGAATTAATGCATAGGAGACGAATTTTGGATTTTCCTTGTGATTTTCACAGCATTAAAAAAGCTACAATAACTTTTTACCTTCGAGGCTCCGTGTCCGTGTTTGGTTTTCACCGAAATGGACTGTTCTTCAAATGTTCTTCAACTTCAGTTTTAGTAGCTGAATACAGCACAGAATCTATGTAAAACCTGATTTCTCTTTGGCTTCAAATGGAACTCCCAAAACGTACGTGAAACAAGTAAGAGGGGAAAAAAAAGGAAATCGTACTGCATATAGGCATCATGTGGTTCTGTTGATACGTTTGCATGGCCTTGATGGAATCCGAGATAATAATAGACTTCCTTTCATCCTGCAATCCATCAATTCGACTGAGCCTTTTTTTCTTAAACCACTCACTGGTATGCATTAAAATAAACATAAAAGCTCCTGGATTAAGGTTTGTGCAACAGTCAGCAGCAGTAAGCGTATAAAAAAAAAAAAAAAGACGAAGGAAGATCTCCGCAACACTCAGCATGAAGATACGTGACACAACCTTTAGAAAAGTCAAGTGAAAACTTTGGGATTTTTATGGCCGAGGCACTGCAGGTCAATGTTAAACATAATACTATAAAACTGCATGGTCAGAACCAATCAGGATTGTTTGTATGGCTTGATCCTCGTTTAAGGCCGGGCTAACAGAAGGCAACTTTTTTTGTTGCATTTTGTTGTAGTTTTTGTTTTTGTTTTTTAAAGTGAGCTGTGTTTTATATATACATATATATACATATATGTATATATATGTACATATATATTTCTATACATATATGTATAGAAATATATATACACATATATAAACAGACACGTGTGTATATATATGTATATACATGTATATATATTTCTATATATATGTTTTATATTTCTATACAGAAATGTATATACACATATATATACACATATATGTTTATATGTATATATCTATACATCTATATATGTATAGAAATATATATACATCCATTCATATATATGTCTATACATATATAGACATATATATATTTATATATATATATATATGTATATATACACACACATAGAGGGTTTTAAAGTCTTTTGTATTTACATGTTATGTATCACTTTGGCCAGTTAGGTTTTTATTCGGGGTAAATCTGTAATATCCAGGCTTGACTCCTCATATTTTTCTAAGTCTGCTCCCTGCTCCTCGGGGCCTTGCTCCCACATGTCGGCATCTGCGCCGTCAACATGGTTTCCCACATCGCAACTGTCTCTCTCCCGCCGCTCTGTTGTTGGTGAATCTTCAATGGGACGACCTCGCAGCTGTTCCCCTGATGGCTCCTCATGTGCCTCACGACTGTCACTAGCTCCTGCCTCTTTATCTTCCTCCTCCTCCTCCTCTTCCTCCTCCTCCTCCTCTTCCTCTTTGAGTCCCTCTGTAGCTCCATCCAGACTGGAATCGCTGAGGAACAAATGTGGAGTGAGGGCGTCCTCCGCGGATGGGTGGGCCTCGTCGGCCGGCCGGCCCGCGAGAATGCCACCCGCCTCGGGGGCGAAGGGCATCTCCTCGTGGTCCTGCTCCTGGTCCTGGTCTTGGTCTTTGCTGCAGTAAGCGTAGCGGTGGTTCATGTGCTGTGAGTAAGAGCCGGAGTGAGAGAAGCGCTTACCACATTTGTCACATTGGTAGGGTTTCTCTCCGGAGTGCAGCCGGCTGTGCTCGATCAGATGGTGCTTGTGTTTGAAGGCCTTGTTGCACACCTTGCACTCGTGAGGACGTTTGCCTGTGATGAAAAAAGAAAATACACATTTGATACCAAATTATAGATGAACAGATACTTATGTATATCAGAAAAACTGAGACGGAATCTCTGTAAATACACCTTAGTTTACCTTGTGTTTAATTTATCCCTTTACTTGACTTTTTACCGAGAAGGAACAACTCCATTGTATTTTTTTTATAATAGAAAATTTTTTTCGTTGGTTAACTTAAGTTAAGTTTCCTAAAATGGTGCTGATAAATTTACATTTTGAATTATATTATTCTAGGCTGAAAAAAAATATATCAAATACAACCATACTGTTAGGTAAGATTAAATCAAACATCGTAACTTTATTTTTTTAAATAAAAAAATTTAACAAAAAAAGTCTTTAATAAATATGTACTGAATATTACACAAAAAAATTTTTAAAAAAATTTAAAATTTTATTTATTTATTTATTTATTTATTTTTACAAATTTCATTGACTTATCATCAGATCTCCTGAAATTACCATCGAATTCGATCAAAGTCTTCAAACCATTTTGCAACCTGAACTGTCCTTAAAACATGAAGAAATATACATGAAAAAATCAAAGATGTTTTGTTTTTCGTTTTTTTTTTTTTTTTTTATCAAAATATACTGCTGCATAAGTTCTTTTTCTCACGTTAAACTGTAAAGATGTTTTGTTTTTCTTTTTTTTTTTTTTTTTTTTGCACGTACCGATATGTTCGTATTTGTGTCGCAGCAGAGAGCTGCTCTTCTGGAAGGTTTTTTCACAGATGTCACATGCGTACATCCCCTCCTCTGTCTTCTTCAGCCTCTTCCTCCCTGGTCCACCTTCTACATCCAGACCTTCATCCATGAGTGAGAGATAATCCAGAGCTCCTCGGCTCAGCACGTCCCCCTGTGAATAAATATGCGATTATTGCTATATTACATGTAGGGATGTCCGATATTAACTTTTGCCGATATTGTCCAAATACTTGATTTGGCCTGGTAACATTTATTTACATTTATCTATACACACCACTGTATGAGTATGAGATTTATTAAATGAGCTGCAATGCTGCCATCTAGTGACCTCCGCTTTAATACACAGTCGTTTATCCCCAAAACAATTTTTAGTGATTCTATTTTAGCGAATCGTATTTGGTAAAACCCAGGCATTGCGTTGTCGGGTTTTCATTATCGGAGTGAAAAATGATAACGATTCTTACAGATATTACAAAATATGCTAATATCAGATATTAGGGATGTCCGATATTATCAAACATCCCTAACTACATGTGTATTTGTAACTGGCAAATACTGTTACTAAGTAGTAACGGTATTTGGCAAGCAGTACTTGTTGATGTGGTTGTTGACTGCCAATGTGTTAAAAATCAAATCTATTAGATACAAGTTGTTAGAGCTAGGCAAACTAAGGCTTGCGGGCCAGATCAAACACCGCTGCTCTAGAATCTCTGAACATATTATTACAAGTGCAGTGCAACATGAACTGCTTTTTAATTAGACTTCACACTATGAGTGTCTATTTAAGGAGCTCGTAAAAAAGGGTTTATAAAATAATGTCCTTTTTTCCTATGCATTTTTTAGAAAAGGGTTCAGGTTCTATGATCTAATGGTGAACAAAAAGGCCACGCCCACTTCCTACTGCATTTAAGCCTGTGTTGCCACAGCAGACCATGGCAAACTGTCGAACCCTTTTCAGTTGTGTTGTCGGCGTTGTTGTTGACTGTCCAACAGTATTGTTGTGTTTATTATTTACCATGTCTTGAATGCAGAATTGAACTCTTTCCTTTTTAAATGTTTTCATTTCTAGTCCATACTTTTTGCTTTCACTTGTTGCTTCATATAAGAATCCCCCCGTAATATTGATTTCCTGATCTGAATTCATGATGATTTTGTGAACAACCGTACACGAAAATACCTAGTCTTTGTCGAGAGAATTACCGAAAATTTGGATGGTTAAAAAAAAAACAAGTAGTATTGACAGGATGTAGAAACAGGAAGTGGTTCGTGCTCCATTGCTCTTGCAGTGATATTTTGAGAATCTCCAGGTAGAAAGTGCGTGGTTCTGCCTTATATTTATTATATTTAACTTCCCATTTCAAACAGAGGTCTTACCATAAGAGCATGCCTTTCCTGGTGGATCTTCTTCAACGCTGCCTCTGCGTCTGCTTCCATCATGTAGGTCAAAGGTGAGAGAAATCCAGAGCTGTTTGCCTGCTGGCTGAATGAGATTCTTGCCATGGCATCGTGTCCCGAAAGCCCAGAGAAACCAGACTGACTGATGATGGGAAAACTGTTGTACATGGGTCCGGGGAACACAGGAGCTCTGGCTCCACCGTATATGGGGTGGTGAAAGGGTAGCTGCGATGTCGGACTTAGGTTGGACATTAGTCTCTTTAGCTGCTGCGTCTCCAGGTCTCTCTTTTCACGCCTAGCTGAGCTGCCGTTGACCTTTGGGTTTTTCCCCTCTTTGTCTGCGGGCTGTTTGGGCAGAGACAGGTCTAGAGGTTCATTCTGTGCCGACCAGGAGCCGCCGTTCTGGTTCTGAGGAAGGATGTCAGGAGGGCAGCTGGTGAGGTCGAGGCAAATGGGGGAAGTGAATCCTGAAGAAGACACTCTTCTTTTGGCCTTTGGTGACAACAGATCTGGGGAGTGGAGACCTTGTTGTGTTGGACTTCCCTTTTCCGGTCTGGACCAAAATGGATGCGAGGACAGGGAATCGTGGCAGGGCTGCGGAGGGGAGTGCATCGCAACCAAAAGCTGCTGTGGAACCGAATGCCAACTGGGCTTGTGTAACGGGGATTTGCTTCCCGACAGGCCATTGGCTACTTCACACGGTTTGCTGTGTTCTACCTGAAGACCAGATCTGGAGAAGAACAAAGGCGGCGAGGAGTTGTCTTTGTCGCCAAGACTCCTGGGCACCTCCACAGCCTCCAGGTTTAATTTACAGAGGTAGCGCTCATGCTGCAGCAGAACTGCCACATTGGGGAAAAGCTGCGAGCACCAGCGACACGTCACCCCAAGAACACCCCTCTCCGCTTCACCCGACTCTCTCTTCTCAGGGGACAGTTTCCTCTTGAGATCAGCGACATTGTTCATCGCTCTCCTTTCCTCGACTTCTGCGCCCCCTTTGTCCTGGTCTTCCCTCTTTGCCTCCTTGTGAAGCACATCCTGTATCATTTGCTCAAACTTGGTCCCGGAGTAAGGATAAGGCAACAGGTTGGTCCCTTTAAGGATACTGGCTCTCAGGGGGAGGTCCGTGGGGGGGTCCCAGAGCTGAGACAAATCCAAAGCTTTTGTTAAGACCGCAGGGTTCTGGCTGGGATCCTGCAGCATGAGCTGGTGGGCTTCCTCCGGTACTCGCACCAGAGATTTAGAATTGTTATGGTTTTGTAAGGACAAAGGCGAGCCCTTGTCATTGTTGTTCCTCCCCCTGCCGGCAGAAGGAGATGGGAGAAGTGAGAGTTGGTAGGGGTTTTGGCTGTGTCCATTGAAGGCCCCGCCGGCGCCTCCTGCGTTTCCGTTTCCGTTTCCTCCGCCGCTGTGGCACTTTTTGCTGCTTAGGTGGGAGCTGTAGGAGCCCGAATGGGAGAAACGCTTTTTGCAGTTTGAGCACTCGTACGGCTTCTCACCTACAGGACAAAAAAAAAAAAAAGAAAAAAAAAAGCAGGCTGTAAATACATTCTGTCAGACTTTCAACTTCTTCATTTTCCATATCCTGTCATAAAAAAAAAATCTTTTTATATTTTATTTATTGCGACACTGGGGACAGACTAAGTGAAGGTTAGTGATGGAAACAATGGGAGAGTAACGGGTGAGTGCCACTGTTGTGATATTTCTATGCTTTACCGCTGTGGATGCGGAGATGCTCTTTGAGGTGGTGTTTGTACTTGAAAGCCTTCCCACACTGGAGACATTTAAACTTCCTGGTCTCCATGCTTTGATCCAGCGTGATGGGACTCTGAACGAAAAAGGATTGAGATTTTAACTTAATTTTTTTTTATTCTTATTTTAAGAATCTTCATGAACCTTCAAATCAGGAAACTGCCACGACTCTCTGTGAGTTGGTCTCACCTTGGCCTTAAGAATCTTCATGAACCTTAAAATCAGGAAACTGATTCTCTGTGAGTTGGTCTCACCTTGGCCTGCATTTGATGGTGAAGAGCCAGGTGCTGCTCCATCTGTGCCCTTAAGGGGGCAGTGTATCCACAGAGCGGACACACCATGTGCCCTCCTTCCCTCTCTTGGCAGAACTTGATGTGCTCCCTCAATGAGGCTCCTCGCTGAAAAACTCTGTGGCAGAACGGACAAATCTGCTGGAACCTTCCTGGGTCTGGAAACACACACACACAAAAAAGACATGATCAGAATCAAAAGATCAAAGGTTTATGAGAACGTACCATAATCTAACCTGCAGGGGGGGCTGTACCCTGTACAAAATCAAAAGTAACAGATTTGCAAATTAAATCACAATTATCAACTCGGAAAATGTTAAAGAGAAATTCACCAAAAAAACAAAAAAAAAAAAAAATCCACTTATTACAAAACTTGGTTTGATCCTTAATATAACTGTCGAAAGTCGGTGGTCCAAATTAACTACGAGGAACAGCATAAATAGGAGAAGTGTGTCCTCACGCTCACCAGAGAGAAGGTGAAAAAAAGAAGAAAAGTATTTTATAATGTCTGTTAAGGGAAATTCATTTGTTACGAAAGCAAAAAAAAGAAAAAAAAGAAAAAAGAAACACAGTCCGTGATCAGTATTTACAGAAAAAAAATGTCCAATAAAGCTATGAATATAAATATGTATAATTAAATATCAAAGGCGTTCTTCTGTACATTCATGTCTTTGTATCTGTACATTAACACAGTAACCTCCCCCTCCCCCCACAGTATGTAGTTTTTTTGTGTACTTGTTTTTTTAGCGTTACATGGTTTTAACACCTATACATGTGTGACTTTACAAGCACGAAAACTTTTACATCTGCATCAGGACAAAACTATTATCCAGAAAGCGTGGTCCGAATTTGTCCTTTACTTTCCAAATTATGCTGATCACCAGAGGAAAAAAGAAAAAAAGAAGAAAAAAAAAATACAAAATTGACAGAATTTCTTACATTGACCTCAGCAAGTTAAATATTTAAAAACACGTCTCTGGACTGAGCCTCATTTATGATAGATGAAAAGCCTTGGAGCCAAAGATGTTTTAAAAAAAGAAATGTCGAAAAGCATTTGCGTTGGTGTGAACGCCCATCTCCAGTAATGACGTGAGAGAGCTGCATATATTCCACCATAGTGTTGATGTAGAGGCTCATCGTGGTATTTAATGGATATGCCTTCATCGAGATGAAATTCTCTCCGATGAACTCCACTCAACATGTAGTGGAATATCTGTAAATGGACCGAGTTCAAACTGGGATTTTCAAAATAAAACACCTTATACGTCCAGTCAGTCAGTTCCTACAGCAGCCATAGTGTCATATCAGTGATAGTTTTTGAGGTTTTTTTTTTTTTTTTTATGTCCAGTCAGTCAGTTCCTACAGCAGCTATAGTGTCATATCAGTGATAGTTTTTTTGGTTTTTGTTTTTTGTTTTGCTTTTGTTTAACAGAAAACCACATTTTAACCTGTTTTGATTGAATGTTAAACTTGCTGCAAACAAAACAACATAATGTCACTCTCTTCTACAACCTAAGATCAGGTGTGTACTAAGCAACAGTGCAGGAAAACATTTCGGCTAACGGGCTAAAGTTAGGTGCAAAATTTGACTTTGGTTTCAGTGTTGGTTTGATGTAGAAGTGTGAGGTCTGTCTGACTGCCTTTCCTCCTGTAGGTGGAGTTAATCAGCGACATCAGTCTCACCTGTGTCTCTGTCATCAGTCTGACTGGTGTCACCTGGTGCCCTGGGTATATAAACCTCTCTGCCTCACTCAGTCTTGGAGGGATTGTTGTTCTGAGTGGGTGTTTGTGAGTCATGCTGTGTGTTTCTGATTTTGTTGAACCTGTGATTTTTGCACTAAATTTTCTGCACCTAAAGAGAGTCTCATGGCTCGACGTAACAAGAACGCTCGACGAAATAATTTAATATAAAATGTACCAGAATAAACCGAAACTTTCAAAGATAAATTGGCACGTTTGATGTCCGCTGCCATTTAGCGGCATCAAAAGAAGTTACACTTGCTTTGTTGTAATGCGTAAAACGGAAGAATTGACATCAGTTTTTACCAGACTTTGCCTGGTGTTTTGGCAGGCCGGATTACAAAGCCCAGCAACCCCTCATTAACATCAGTTTTTACCAGACTTGGCCTGGTGTTTTGGCCGGATTACAAAGCCCAGCAACCCCTATTTGGCCCACGGGCCATGGTTTGCACAGATCTGGTCTACAATATTACAACCTCTACACAGCGCATTAATTCTTTTAAACGTTTTATCTGTTTTTTGCTACTTTTTTGCATTGATAAAATGAAAAAAAAAAATGCTACTCTGTCTCTGTTAATGTCATAGGTTTAAACAACAGAAGTGTAGATGTGATGACAATGAGTTCCAACCTGTGTTCAGTTATGCTGTTATACAGCATGAGAAACAGTCCACAGTGACTAATATCCTCCCATCAACTCACCGTTTCCAATGTCACTTTCTAAATTAGTTCAGTTTAAACCAAATATTTAAAAAAATACCTTTGATCTTACGCCTGGCTAACAAAGATCAAAGCACTTTAAACATTAGCCCACCTGCCCCGTCAGGTGAAGAGTGCTGAGCTCCCGGAGACCAGATAGCAGGTGGTAGGTCTTCGTGTCTGCTGTCCTGGTGATACACAGCCGCCGTGCCATTATGGCCCAGGTGGTCCAGGAGAGCGGCAGAGGTAGAGGCTTTCTTCAGCTGGGCCAGAAATTCATAGTGGGCCAGGTCCTCAAAGGCACTGTGGGAGTCTGAGTTTTTACCTGGGCAGCAAATAGACAGACACAGAGAGAGAGAGAACTTT
>NC_024317.1:12644696-12648378 GCF_000523025.1 Cynoglossus semilaevis
TACTTTAAAGCTAGCTTTGATGTATTGGTGTCGAAAAAACAAAACAAGAGAGTTGATATGGGAATATAAGCAAACCATTGACGTCATATGTTGGTGCTGATTTCTGTGTTGGGCTATAGGTTAAAAAGCCTTTGAAGAATTTTAAATGGCTCAAAAAAAAATTTTTTTTTTGCTTTAAGAATTTGCTTTAAGCATCGGTAGTGTGTTTTTGTCCAAACTTGCTCAAAAAAATTTTTTTCTTTTGCTTTAAAAATTTTTTTTTGACTGTTACCAACAGGTGGCATCGGTAGTGTGTTTTTGTCCAAACTCAAAACTGACATTTCCTCAGTATGTTGTAAAATCTGATTAACATATTACAATTAAAGTTGTTTTTTTACACACAAAAAATACACAAAGTTAATTTAATTTAACGCATAAACATTTTAATTATTTTTTTATTCGCTCAAGATCTTAGGTCGATCTGGATTATTTTCTAGAATATTCCTTCAGCTTTGGCTGCATCAGACATTGTTTTCGCCATGTTGTGTAAAACCTACAGTCCAAAGATATTCTCTCTCTCCCCCCCGCTCCCCCGTTGTGCGTTTTTATTCCGACCATAAGTTAACAGCAGGGAGAAAATGACACTGCGCCATGAATCTAATGGAAGTAAATTGTTTACTGAAAAATACGGCAATTAATCCAGGGAGCTGGGTTGTCCCTGCAGTGACAGGGAGGCAGGGACGCAGCCACAGATGTCCTCAATGTGCAGCCGCGAGGGTGTCTCCTATCGCAGTCAAATTTACTCGCAGTGACTTTGAGGAAGATTTTTCAAATGTTTGCAGATGTTGGCATATTTTGAGCTGTTTTTTTATGTGGCGAAAGGGACGAGCCTGTGCGGTTGCGTGCTGTAAAAACTCCGGCTCTGCCTTCATCAGGAGAGACCGAATCAGACGAGGCAAGGAGCTAAGTGATTGTTAGTAGGCAAGCCGCGCAGCGCCTTTGATCTGGGCTAAATAAAAGAGAAAGCCTTCGCGTCGCACACTGCTGATTTCAGTACCGTAACGTCACCTCTTTGATGCATGGAAATATTGTGACTTTGTGTGGGATGAGTTCTTTTGTCATGCTTTCAGAGGGCTGTGAGTGTGTGTGTGTGTGTGTGTGTGTTTTTTTTTTGTTTCAAAGAGAAGAGTGAAAAACACAAGGACAGCTTTCAGGAAAGCCTTCATTTCGCTAGGACACTGATATGAAGCTGTATCTTCAGGGCTTTGAGGAGCATCATGGGACTGCAGGGGAGTTGCATCAGAAAAACACCGCACACTTGTTTACACACACACACACACACACACTAATGCAGTACACCCTGCAGACAAATGTAGACAACTCTATGACTAACAGCAGAGGTTCCCAACCCTCGGTCCGGGGACCTGTGCTGGTCCGTAGGTCATTTGGACACAGTGATAAAATGTACTTCAGTTTTACTAATTTACTTAATTCCAAAAAAATCCAGTCATATCCCTTTAATGTCCCTTCAAATCAACAGGTCATTCAGACTCTGATACTAACAGAAGAAGGTCTAAAAGATGTTTTATTTTGAAAATCTCCAACAATGGCGCAGTAATGACTGATACCAGTCGTTTGGGGACCGCCGACTTACAGTACATCCTTAGCGGATCGTGTTCTCCGTCCTTATCAGCGATGCTAGCAGCGCCGTTGTCCTCGGCCCCTTCCGCCTCCGGTTCCACCTGCACCCAGTAGGTCCTGCCACCAGGGCTGAGGCTGTGCGGGCGCGTGGAGCGGGCAGGACTGCCGGGTTCCTCCATCTCCTCGCTGGGCGTCAGGCTCGTCTTGTCCAGGCTCTCCTGGCAGTCCTGAGGCTCCAGGCTCCACAGGCCCACCTCATCTTCTCCTTCAGATCCCAGTGGAGTCACTTCCTCAGCATCCACTGCGAAAAGTGAGGAGGAGATGAGAAGAGATGAGATGAGATCGCGTTTAAGAAAAACCTTCGTTAGCTGCGCTTCGTTTCGTTTTTCGTTCAGTTCAGTGTTCCTGAAGCGGACCATCGTCCACATACATCTTTAATCACTGTCAAGCGCGGTGCCAGTTATTTTACAGTGCTGTCCAAACGTTTTCAAACACAATTCCTAACATAATAAACATGCTTCTTGTTATTTATGATGATATTTAGGAATCCGAGCGTTGGATGGTGGCCATCGAAAAACCAGAGGCAAATAATGCACGAGTTCACTAAAACTATGTAAGGAACTGAAACCAAACCATGGTAAAACACAAGCAGAAATTCAAGACGTTGAGTACATTTTTTCCACTGTAAGTAAGAGGAACGAACGTGTTTTTTAACTGATGTTTCTCAATGTGTTTCTTATCAACCGGGGGGTTTTATACGGCTTTGTGTGGGTTCACACATCAGCATCGATCAACGTTCACGGGCTGAACGTTCAACATACAGTGTACATTTCGACCCAGCGAACCTCAGCGATAAAAGAGAATACACAACGCAGATATAAACACTACACAGTTGTAAATATTTTTACTCAACTGAGGCAAGAAAAAAAAACATAAATCTTAGATAATCTGAATTTTTTTGGAAGATACATTAAAAATGTGTCGAATGAGCAGAAAATTTCAGGAATTGACAGTGGACGTCAACAGTGTTTCCTCAAACAAATGAGACATCTAGAGGTGTCCATTATGATTAAATAAATTTTTTTTTTGGTTTATCTTTGCATCTGTCTCCCTGTCAGTGATACAGGGCCTGTCCCTTATGTGACATTCTTGCATCGAAAAGGACCCAGGCAGATAAATAACACATTGTAAATTCAAAGTATACCCTCGGTGCCCACAAAGCCTGCTGGGGGAAAAAAAAAAATGGAAACGTTTCTTTTTCCCATGGCGAAGACAATAAATGACAATTACAAACACATGCCCCGGATTTTAGCTGTAGGCTCTTGTTTCCAAGTTTTCTTTGAGGGCTCTTGTGTTTTCCCCCCACACTGATTGGCAATATCTAATCACAACCAAGTAATGACCGTTTAAGAACACAAATAAATTCCTTGCCAGTGCGTTTGAAATATCATCTGAGAGGAGCCAAAACGCTCGCTTTTCTCTTTCGCGGCCTGTGCCAACCCTCGGAGGACCAGCTCTTCCCTTCGCTGAGCGCCTGATTAATTCTTGATCAAGTCTCGATACGGCGTTGTCATGCTTCTTATTAAGCCTAAATGCATTTTTCCTTTTTGGCTTAGGGAAATACAAAAGACCAAAAAATGGAGTTTTACAGCCCGTTAAATATCACAAAACACAAAGTTCATTTGCTTTTCTGGCAGAAAATCGACAGGTAACGCACGCTCCCACGGATACGTGCCGCGGCGGCTTCAGTGGTGTGACAACCTTGCGACTCTGCTCTTGCAGTGACACTTCAGACACCTACCACCGAGATGCAACACAACACACACACACACACTCATACTCACTCCGCTACTGAAAGAGCTGAGAGGGGGGCTCGGCGCTGCACAGGGGGCAGCCCGCGAACACAAACACAGGAGGTTTTGGTGAGCAGTCGGCATGTATTTACACACACCCCTCCAGTGACTGTACAGATATAACCAACGCCTACGCATGTATCTGTTTGTATCAGCAAGTGTTACGTCCTGTCCCTGTTGCTCGACGCCCCCCCCCCCCCCCCCCCCCC
>NC_024317.1:12654019-12654931 GCF_000523025.1 Cynoglossus semilaevis
CTCCCTTCCCCGTTGCCCAACCCCCCCCCCCCCGTCATCACCGCTCATGCAAAAAACCATGGATTCACCTAAAGGCCACCGGTCGCCCACGGATTTCTGGCTCTGTTTTACCGACATGGGAAGGAATGACTCGGCTGTTGCGGAGGTTAAAAAAGATTTTTTTTTTTATAAAAAAACAAAAAGCTTAACAAAAGTGCTCTCTAACCACAGCAGGCAGCGGTGAAGTAATAAAGTATAACTGAGGTTGGTCTATCAGCAATGCGTGAGCTTTTTTTTTTCCTCTGGGATGATATGAGACGCCACTGGGCCCTGAGAGAGAGAGAGAGCGAGAGAGGCAGCGAGAGAGAGAGAACAAATCTGGTCCTGATTAGCATCAAATTGGCTCTAATTTTCTCTCGCATGACAGTGAGTGACACCGAGTCTATATGTCCTGTCATTAAAGCAGCGGCGCACAGGGATGGCTTTCATTATCACGCCCGCTGATTTATTTATTTGGATAGCGAATGCATCCTTCAAATAGGTCTTTTCTTTTCTTCTTTTTTTTTTTTTTTCTCGGTTGGAACGGCGAAGCCTTTGAACAAGGCAGGAGGTACTGGGTTGCCTGCAAATAAAGACTGTGTGCCGGGGTTTAAATGAGTTTAGGAGTGACGCACTGGTGCAATGTGTGTTGAGAATGTGTTATGTGTTGTAACAAGGCGAACACAACATAGCGCAGAGCACGACAGCGATGAGGACGCCACACTCGCTGCTGTTCTTCATACTGCGTGTGTGTGTGTGTGTGTGTGTGTGTTAGGAAGGTGACTCATATCCAGAGTGTGCTAGCAGAACTCTGCTGCATCATGCTTGACAACGCCGACCGCTCGGTATACCGGGCGACTCGACAATAACGCCATGTCATGCCGGTTAGCTAAA
>NC_024317.1:12655254-12663341 GCF_000523025.1 Cynoglossus semilaevis
GCTCTCTAACCACAGCAGGCAGCGGTGAAGTAATAAAGTATAACTGAGGTTGGTCTATCAGCAATGCGTGAGCTTTTTTTTTTCCTCTGGGATGATATGAGACGCCACTGGGCCCTGAGAGAGAGAGAGAGCGAGAGAGGCAGCGAGAGAGAGAGAACAAATCTGGTCCTGATTAGCATCAAATTGGCTCTAATTTTCTCTCGCATGACAGTGAGTGACACCGAGTCTATATGTCCTGTCATTAAAGCAGCGGCGCACAGGGATGGCTTTCATTATCACGCCCGCTGATTTATTTATTTGGATAGCGAATGCATCCTTCAAATAGGTCTTTTCTTTTCTTCTTTTTTTTTTTTTTTCTCGGTTGGAACGGCGAAGCCTTTGAACAAGGCAGGAGGTACTGGGTTGCCTGCAAATAAAGACTGTGTGCCGGGGTTTAAATGAGTTTAGGAGTGACGCACTGGTGCAATGTGTGTTGAGAATGTGTTATGTGTTGTAACAAGGCGAACACAACATAGCGCAGAGCACGACAGCGATGAGGACGCCACACTCGCTGCTGTTCTTCATACTGCGTGTGTGTGTGTGTGTGTGTGTGTGTTAGGAAGGAGACTCATATCCAGAGTGTGCTAGCAGAACTCTGCTGCATCATGCTTGACAACGCCGACCGCTCGGTATACCGGGCGACTCGACAATAACGCCATGTCATGCCGGTTAGCTAAAACCGCACCGCTCTGCCTTCAACCCCCACACCCCCACACCCCCCTTCCTGTCACTTTCTCCTGCTGACAGCTGACTGTAGTCAAAGATTTTAGAGGACGCCAGCCAAGAACGTGTCGGCGTATTCCACTCGTTCGCACAACTTTCTGATACAAGTCACAAATTCACAATTTGTTTCCCCAGATGATTGATCTGTTCCACTCTGGCGGGTTTTCATCCTGAATCTGATCAGAGGCCTGAGAGGAGGCGGATGACGCTGAAGTGAATTCATAAGCACACATGTTTGTGACAGGGAATTTTTGAAACGGTCGCATTAAAATATTTACCACAGCAACAATGTTTATTTTAGACAGTAGGGGAGGAGGGGGAGGCAGACGGAGCCAGCTCGCTCCTGTCTATGTTCATTTAGCCCTGCGTGTATCCTAGAGAGGAACTCCTGCACAGCAAGACGCTAAACAGCAGTTGATTTTATAAAGCACACTTGGTAATTATGCAGTAAAGTTGTGAATACGCAGTAATTACCTCGACATTACTTTGTTGTTTTTTTCTTTCATGTGGGTTTTAACGGCGAAAACAAAGCAGCAAGGCCACAATTTACCACACAGTACGTGTACTACCAACACAGTACAAATACTACCGTATCAGTGACATTTAAAAAACGTTTTTTCTTTGCTTTAAAAAAAAAGAACCACCAAAAAAAAAAAAAACCCAATTTATTCTGTCTTTCGCAACTGTTTTTCGCAAATATATTTGCGAAAAACAATCCGTTTTTTCGGTGGTTCTGCTAACTGCTAACTGTCAGTTGTGCGGGATTAACTTAACTACGACAAATGACACCTTTTCTAAGGTCTAAACTGTGGTCAAATAAACAAACAAATAAATAAAAATAAGCAGCAATGTATTATGCACATAAATAAATATAGAATATTGTATTACATATTATAGTACAATATATTACATATATTTACATTTAACCTATTTACAAGGAGGTTAATTTCTACTAATATATATGTATATAGTATTTTTAATATACAATGAAAGTGCCCAAGCAGCAAAATGACTACGAACAACACAAAAAAATTTTAAAAAATCACAATTCAAGATTTAAATACATCCAATATACTATATATACGTCAATTTAACTTTTAAAAAAAATGTCCCTCAATATTTTACCATCTTCAAAACTTATCAAGAAAGTAACTATTTCTGAAAGTAACTATGTCTTCCTCGCAAAAAAAAAAACACAAACCCATTACACAAATAAGGGTCATGGACGCCCACACGCTAAACACAGAAGCCAGCAGAGGAAAATGTGTGTATTGACGTTTCACAGTACCTACGACAGCAGATCAGAGGCAGCACGGTGGCTCCACATTCATCTCTAGAGAGCATCGAAGACACTGACACTGAGGGACGCTCGCTAGTTAACTGGCAGTAAATCTAGTCGCTGCGTTTCTCCTGCTCATACCTGCTGCCCCACACTGGTACGATGAGTCAGGGCAGGACCTCAACCAAGAAGTGACGCCTCCCACCTGATTCCCTTCACATGAGCAGCGAGCTACGCTCTCTCACCCTATCTCAGTCTGAGGTGATGTGATTTTTTTTCTTCTCTCTCTCTCTCTCTCTCTTTCTGACTAGAGCAGTTTATGAACAGTTACCAGATA
The DNA here is from genome assembly GCF_000523025.1 of Cynoglossus semilaevis. Lineage (NCBI taxonomy): Eukaryota > Metazoa > Chordata > Actinopteri > Pleuronectiformes > Cynoglossidae > Cynoglossus > Cynoglossus semilaevis. Next base: position 12,657,633 of record NC_024317.1, read on the forward strand.
AAAGGCATTTGGAAAAAGATGGACGCTTCAAACAGACACACGCAGTGTGTGATATCAACACTGACCCAGGGTGGGTTTGTTCCACCAAAGCCTGTAATAAACATTCCTCTTAGGTTCTGAACTCCGGAATGCCACTTTTAATTACAAATGACCCGAATGTTTTAACAGATTATATGCTGACAGCAAATTGAGGATTAAATGCTTTAAATTACACAGAGGCCAAATGGAGATGGTGGTAATTTGCTGTTTTTGCTTTGCTTTCATTACATTTCTGTGGCCAGAGAAAAAGGAAGTGCAAACATTCTTCTTCTTCATCTTCTGATGATTGCGAAAATGACTGTAAAACACGGCAGTGATACGGAGGAGTTCACACAGTCCGGTTTGAGCTGCGACTGTTGTTATTTCTTTTTATTTTTTATTTTTTTGGAGAGGAGGTCAGAACGACAGAAGCGAGAATATGTCAGGCTCGAAGTGTGACACAGCAGTGGAGATGGTAAAGGTCATGTCTGTGTGGAGGAGGGAGTGTGTGTGTGTGTGTGTGTGTGTGTGTGTTTGATGGCGATAAGAAGACATCAGCACACTGTAAATGTAAGAGTTCATCACCGTCTATTCTGAGAGAGGACAATGTGATTTGTAGAGAATAAGAGAAAAGCAGATTAAATTAAAATTAAAGGAGGAAAAAAAAACCCACTGAAAACATCAGAGTCAACTGTCCTTGGCATAAATCCTTCCAGTGATGTAGTGTTGTGAAATACCCATGACAGCAGGGAATTCCCTGAAACACTAACACACACACACACACTCACACATTTCCCCCTCCCCCGTACTGTTACCTTAACCATTACAAATATATATACCCAATCCTAATCCTTCCACTGACTCTAATCTGGCCCCAGTTGTTATCCTTATCCCAAACTAAAGCTTGAACCTCAAAGAAGTCACTGGGATCCCTGCAAGGACAACATGTCCTTGGAGAGAAAAAGTGTCCCCACAACAATGGGCCCACAAGTATAGCAGAGCCACACACACCGATTCATGTAACTGTTCTTGTCAGGCCCAAATTTTAATTGTCACCTGTCGCACAAGGTGCGTTCGAGTACCACCGGAAAATTAAAAAGCCGACGGTTGCAGCGGTCCGCGCGTTTTACGGTTCAGGACAAATGGTTAAAAAAATATATAAATATATGTACATATATAAAAAGACCACTAGGGGGACATTGCACCACGTTGAGAGCCACTAGTTTAAACTACTAAATTTTAACAGCATATTGTTTCCCTTTATCACCTATTGGTGGGGCTATATAGACAGTTGAAATATATATTACATATATTCTTATAGCTGTAGGCTGTGAGCCCTGACGTTCTGTTCAGCTGCCTGTTGAAATCTAGGTTGATCTAAACACGAGTCAGCGATGCACCGTCCAAATCTCGTACCGGCATCACTGCACTATTTTCCACTAGTAAACTTTTCCACTCAGAAGCAAGAAAAAAAAAAAGACGTAGTAGCCGACGTAATCTCAAAATACCACCGATGAACACATCACCGTGTACTTCCCACGACACGCGGGAAATGACTGATTGGAAACTCCTGTAAACGAACCATTGCAAGATGATAATGACGAGCGTTATTCAATTAGCAGCGTCATTCTAGACTAGATTAGTTCTGTTGAGGGCAACGTCTTCGACGAGGTTTCGGAGAGTGACTCTCGGCGTGATCCACATGCCGTCGTCGAGATGCAGAGATGGACATGTCTTTTAGACATTTTTCCACGTGTTTGCCTTTGTGTTTGGAAGAAAACAACTTGAGTGAAAAATGACATTGATTTTATTGGCGAACTTTAGGTACATAAGACTATCTTGATTAATCGTGATTAATTGTTATCAATAACCATTAATAGTAATTGTGTTAACATGTATATACTGTATAAATAAATATATAGAGAGAGACTATAAAACATTAATAAAGACAAGAAGCAAAAATAAAATATAATAATGTGATCGAAATGAGCCGCTGACGTGGAAAGAGGTTTGAAAACTTTGAACAAACAAACAAACGAACCAACGAGCGAAAACCAAACTGCATCACTACGGATTAAAGGGGAACCACCAGACACTGAAGCAAGACAACAAGATGGTGTTTTTGAGTGTGTGTGTGTGTGCGGGTGTGAGTGTGTGTGTCTTTTCTTCAGACAGAAATAGAAAAATTCAAGCCCCTGTGGTGCCACAGAAACTGGCGAAACTCAAAGCTCTGTGCTGTTAGATGCCTTGCTCATTAGACGAAGACACCACCCTGTCAGAGTATTTACCACCACCAGCAGCAGCAGCAGCAGCAGCAGCCGAGGGCCAACATCTGCAGCATTAAAGATGCTGAAGCTCATGGAACAATGGGCCCGGGGAGTAAACACCACCTTAATTTCCTCATATTGATTAAAGCACCGCCAGAGAAAGAAACAGCTCCACAGCGCCGCAGCGGTGTTAGCTTTAAATTGACAATAAGCAACTATTTTGCCTTTGTTTCAGCAACTCTCCCAATGACTGTGTTCAATCGGGGGGACGGCCTTTGTGACACAAAAAGAGAATCCCCTCTTGGCATTTTCTCATCTTCAAAAAGCTGCTGAGCTGTCGGCTGATACCACACACACACTGTTGGTTTGTCGACCAGTCGCGCTCTGACTGTGACTGCGCTGCTGTCAGTTTCATTGTTCACATATGAGCTGCTCTCTCCAATATCACAGGAGCCATCAGAGCACAGCCCTCAGACGACAACTCGGCCCACGTGAAAACTTCAAGTTCAACCGATCGCAACGTCACATCTCTGTCCTGCTGAGAACCTGTTATCATGTGGCGGGCCCACAAATAAAGCTGAATAATAGCAGACATTAATCATGTGCAACCCTGTGGCTAAACGTTTAGCGAAAATGTTAAAGGGTGAGAAACGGAGAGTGGGCTGGGTCCTCCGGCTCAAAGGTCAAATGACGACACTTAGCCTTAAATTTCTCTAAGCTGCTGTTCATTACACAAAACCTGTCGATCCGAAAAAACTCACAGAAAATACAGGAAATATAAACCAAAAAAAAAAAAAAAATCAACCGTGGCTCTCCAATCGGGCCAAAGTGTCCAGCAGAGAGAGACACTGGTTCTTTGGTGGTTAATTCAACACGTCAGTGTCAGCAATGTATAGATTACTGCCATCTGCTGGACAGGGATTTAACTACCGTGGTCGGCTGTTCATACTGTGTGTGTCCATTCACACTCACACTACATTTAGAGTAAACACCGAACCGAAGAAAATGTTTTTGGATGCTGGAGTTCTTGGCAGAAACTCAGGCTCACACGAGGAGACAATGTGAACTGTGTACAGACTTTTTTATGACATTGACCTTTTTGTTTTTTAATACAGAAAATGTATTATTTTTCAAGGCTGGAAATGTAATGGACAATGAGGGCAAATATATTATAAAAACATTTTTTTTCATTAGTATTACTTCACACTTGCCATCAGAGATGAATTAATTTCCCAGTCTGGGATCAATCAAATAAATCTATCTGTGTTTTTGAACTTCATCTAAAGTTCAAAGGTGGTAAAATTATTTTTTGTGGTTCTGAAAATACCTGGACTATAATAAATTTGAATTAATTACATATGGACCCTCCCGGCAACGGTTCCCCGCCTTGCTTGATACCCCTGTCCCCTACTTTGGTAACCACTGCAATACAGTGACACCAAGAAGTTGTTAACATATCTTTAACTGGACAGTGACCATGAACTCAGTTGTTCTGACCTCAAATGTCACCGTCGTCTACTTCTAGAAGGTTCTGTTTTCTTACAATTTCAGAGAAAAACATGAAACACATGCTGCGAGAAAAAAAAAAAAAAGAAGAAGGTGCAAACCCAAACCACAGCCGTGACTTTAAGGTAACACGTGCGCTGTAGGTGTTGTGAGGGAGACGAAGACGTGCACTCACTCAGGGTGTGTACTTTCACCCTTCTGGTCGATTCCCACACCAGCGTATTCTTAGATTGTGGTGAGTCATCTATAGAAATCCATGGTTTATTTTTTTTGCAGCCTATAATGATGGTGAAGTCGAACGACTGCCTTCGCAGAAATCCTAAATTAATAGCTGTACATTTCAGGTAGAGAGTAGAGAGACGACTGCGACCTTGAGAAAAGATTATCTCTCTGTTCGCTTCAGTTCACTGAGGTTTCCCTCCTGTCGCAGATGAACAGTTGTTCGTGTTCGTGTGTAACTCACTGTCACTGTTTTGGCTTCGTATACATGCACAAAAAAATATATTTCCAAAGTACTAGGTATTCTCTTTTACTGACTGGAATGACTGAGGGAGTATTTACATATATATTTATATATATGTTTTGTAAAAAAACAGAACATTTAGGATTTTAAGGAGCATAAAACTTTGAGCACTTCTTAGCTTCTGTTTCTATACGTTACGCAGACTGGTACAGTCATCCTCGACACACGCTATGGTTGTTGTCGTGTCTCATTGCCACAGGATGACACAAAATCACAGGCGGAATACACATCTGTACCTCAAAACATTCTCGGGGCTTGGTTGTCAGATTTTTTTTTTTTTTTTTTTTTTGGGGGGTTTTAAACCTTTTTTTAACTACCTGTACTTTAGAGAAATATTAAAGTCTAAACATGAAAAAAAAAAAATTTAATCAGACATGGGTGACTTGATCTGTTTTTTTTAAATGTATATACTGAAATAACTTATCAAGGTACACATTATATATAAGATGAAGGCCTGAAGGCCTATCTACTGTAGAGGTAAATACAAGTACACACAGTAGTTACCATCAAAGTTACTAGCATTTGCAGCGCTAAATATAAAATTACCTTGCTTTCAATATTTCCTATGGAAAAAAAAAATTCCGAAAAAGTCTCATGGAGCTGATTACCTGATTAATTATGCAAATATATCAAGTTTTTTTTCATCTTTAAAAGTTACTCCCTGCAATGCGTAAAGGTGCATTTTGTTCTGTTTATCGTAAGCCTAAACCCTGTGCAGCAGTGGCAGCGATGTGTGCGGGGAACAAAAATACAAAAATACAAAAAAAAAACAAAAAAAAACGCAGCAAGCACTTTGTCTCTTTTGCAGAAATGAGACAAGGTGTAAGTGAAGAGGTGTGCAGCGAGCCTCTGTGGTCATGCCGTCTTCCTCTGGGGGTTTCCTGTGTGCTGCTGCTTACATGTTTGCCACCATTTTTACCTGTCCTGTCGACCACCGCAGAGATGACTGTCGAAAAAAGGCAATCTTTCTCACCTCCGACTCTACCTTCAAAGCACAAACGTGCGACTTCTGCATCACCATCGATTCTTGAACTTCCTGAGCAGGTGACTGAATGGTGAGGAGGAAAAAAGAAACGTGAAGGCATGTGTTTCTGCTGTGCTGTTCAAAAAAACAACAAAAAAAAACAAACTCAGCGACAACATTTTGAACTGGCACATTTTCGATGTTGTGCATTGTGCTGTTTTTTTGTTTGTTTTTTTTTCAAATAGTCACAACACCAAGTGGTGACAGGTACCTGACACTACAACAACAAATGTATAAACCTGATTCAAAACAGGTATCAAACTGCAGCTGGATTAAAGGCAGTGATGTGATTTAATATGACGTGTTTGTATTTTTTTGCGGTACAATTAGTCATAATGGTGAAAAGCTACCCTCTTTTTTTTTTTTTTTTT
>NC_024317.1:12663424-12672214 GCF_000523025.1 Cynoglossus semilaevis
AATAGGAAACGCTGCTAACCTCATCATGCCGAATTTGTTTAAATTGAGTAATTTAGCATGTGGGTGACTCACCAGCAGTGACAAACCAATTCATCTACTGTATGCACACTCAGAACCAGAGCCCTAGCGTGTACGACCGGAGCCCTCCCCCTGTGCCAGTGATCGGTGTCACTGCCACCGTGCCACTCGTTTGCATCCGCAGCGCTGCAGATGCAAACGACTGGGCCCTGGTGTTGCTGAGAAAAGGTTAGCTCGGTTTAGCGGGACGTGTTATTTCCAGTTTGGCCCTCTGCCTCCTCCTGTGGCCCCACACTGGTTTCCGTGTAGCGAGGAATCGGTGCTGGAATGCAATAACGGTCACAGAGGGACCCACGCGCTCACCGCACTGTGAATCAAAACCCAAACTCCACTTCATTAGACTCCTGTCATTGCAGCGACTCTCACACCACTCTATAAATACCCCTGTCTCCCCCCTCCAAATTTGTTTTCCCTCTTTTTTTTTTTTTTTTTTGCTTTACACATGAAAATGCTCAGGGACCGTTCCAGCTTTCTGATGTGGCTCTTTATTTTGTACGTTGGCGCAAGAAAACCACACAATAGTGGCTCCTTTTGAATATTAAAACATTCTCTGACGGAGCACAAAGGTTCTGAAGTTTTTTTTAATAGGGGCGCACACTGAAATAAAACTTCTCTTTGAGTTTAACGGCTCTACAAGTCTGTGGGATTGGGGTTAGCTCAGCTCAGGGCAGCGACTCTCGGCGACACACACTATACGGGGGATTTGTTTTGAGGGCGAAACAAATATGCCCGGTATCCCACAGACTTTGTCTCCTTCTCACATCTGCAGAAGAGATCTCCAGGAGGTGTTTTGTGTAATGTGGCCGTCTTGAAGGGAACATTTCGGGGGCATTAATCCCAGAGTGTCTTTATTGGACCAATCAAAGCGGACGTAAAGTGCAAAATGCAAGTTTTCAGAGAAACTATATATATGTATATATAGTTTAAAGGGTACATGTGGAGGTATTCACTTTACAAAAAAAAACACTCAAGTCACTCTGAAGTCCCTACATCTTGATATACCACAGAGGTATATGAAGTACTACTACAATCAAATACTTTAAAAAAAGAAAAGTTGATTGTTCTAATACAGCAGTACAGGAGTCACACACACAACCCTGACGTCCAACTCAGATCCTGCCTGGTTATCATACAGACAGGGCGCCATCATCTGGCGCATGTAGACATTGCATCCTTCAAATGCAGAGATACTACACCCCATCATTTCCAGTGACCACAAGTGACCTTGGAGGTTTAGAAACATCGAAAAGTCTCCGCCGAGGCACGGGCTTCCTTTTCATTTTCTTTTCTCTTCACTCATTCCCCCACGTTTGCTCTCTCCAGCGCTCGTTCCCATCCCGGACGGCGCAGAAACAAAACAAAAAGAAGACAAAGAACACACACACACACACACACTCACTCACTCAAAATGATTATCGAGAGATTTGCGGTCGGATCGGTCAGATGATTCACGTTCACATTCATTCACACACATCCGTGAGTGTCCTCTGGTGCCGATGTGGATTCACTCCTGCACGTGTGAGTGTGTTGAGCACATGAGCCCAGAACAGACACTTTGAAAAGAAACTAATTAAAGTCACAGAGAGTGAGGAAGGGGGGGAAAAAAACTGCAAAGGCAGCAGAACTGTACGAACGAGAGTGTGTGCATGTCATTACTGACCTGGCCTCGTGTGGGAGAAAAAAAAAATGACGGCAGGACGAAAGAGTGAGAGGAAGGCAGAGAGAGAGAGAGAGAGAGAGAAACCTCAACAGCTGAAATAATGTATAAATAAAAAAAGAGTCCCAACAAGAAGAAAGGTTTAGAACGCAAACTTTAGGGGAGTTTAAGAGGATCTTTGATGTGTATCAGAAGAGGAAAGCAGCCTCGCGACTGGGACGACAGTAATTTTAAGTCGAAGCAGAAGGCTGGCTGGCTGACTGGCTGCCTTGCTGGCTGCCTGGCTGACTGCCTGGCTGACTGACTGTGGGCTTTGATGGCGCTGGCTGTTTGAAGTGGTTTTCGGGGGATGGGAGCAGCGTGTGGTGTCAGTGGGACAGGGGAGGCACACAGGGGGGAGAGCAGAGCAGAGGGGGGGGGGGCAGCAAGATGGCAACTGTTCAGGACTAGAGGAGCCCAGGAGTGGGGGGAGCACAAGATGGATAGTTGGAAGGAGAAGGAAATAAAAGAAGGAGAAAGAGTGGATAGGAATGGGAAGGAGTTAAAAAAAAAAAGGGAAGGGGGGGTAAGAGGTGGTGGTGAGTGGGGGTTATGGGGGTCAGATACAGGAAAGAGGAGATAAAGAGGATTAAAAGGGGATGACAAAGACTGAAGAGAGGGAAGAACAGAGAGAGGTTGGAAGGAAAAGAAAGACAATGAGAGTGAGAGAAGAGCGAGAGGAGCGACAGACGATAGCCGACGTATCTGTAAGTCTGTCACGGAAAGTTAAAAAAAAAAAAAAAAAACAAACCACCAGATCTGAGTCCAACCTTCAAAGCCCCCTCCTAATGTAAGGCCTGGACACATTCACACCTTCCTATTACTTGTATCATTTGGATGACGTAACCTCCCTCTGATTCGTTGCCAAGCTTCCTTACAACTTATTTCCCCTTCCATCCCGCCTGCAACGCTGGACACATGCACCATATAATCAGAAGTACAGTGTTTCCCTGTGAGTGCAGTAAAAAGAAAGAAAAAAGAAATCACTCTTCCAGATCCAAACACTTTCGCTTTGGACTCCGTGCTTATTTGTTTCTGTTAATCGCAACTAGCCGTATGTCAAATATATTAGGGTTGTCCCGAAGCCAAACCGATGCATCCATGTGTATTTCAGTTAATGTAACTGTCACACGGATGCATCTTTTGGTTGGATTCCAATCGATATGTAATGAACTGGATGAACTGCTTTGTGGGTAAAAGCAGGGAAAATGTTTACGGCAAGTTTTACGGTCGCCTCTCACCCAAGAGAAGGGTTTTCCAAATAATATTTCTGATTTAATAAAAACTGACGCTGTTATATATATATATATATATATATATATATAAAAATATATATACATATGTAACATATGTAACATTCTGCAGAGTTAACACTGACTGGTGACCAGAAAGTGAGCAGAGCTTTTAGACCTAAAGTCCATTTTGGTTGAACTGTCGCCTGCTTTTTTTTCTTTAGTAAAACATGGGCAGCAGTGTTTCCATGTTTCAATAAACAAATTGCAGCAAATAAAACAGCCCTTACGTCGTATCGTCAGCGGGCCGATCTTTTCGGGTACAAATTTGATGATCAATATTGATAAGTTCGTCATTAACTCTTTGCTTATATCTGAAACGCCGATATTGTCCAAAGACTTGATTGGCGATTTCGATATCACCAATACTGACGTATTCAGCAATAACAGCATAAACCCAGACATTGCGGTATCGAGACGTTGTGGTAACTGATAATGAGTCCTACATACATTACATAATTATGCTAATATTGGGCCGACAATATCCATCGGTTAAAAAAATATCGATCAGCCGATGTTATCAGCAACAGAACAGATGATTTCGTTTTTCTTCCTCTCGTACCAAACTCTCACGCTTTAAAGAACCTGTTCTTTATCTTATCTGAGTTTCTCAACAGATATTGCATGCAGCCAACAAATGTCAAAGCAATTCTGGTAACGCTCAGTACGTATGCTGATTAAATCTGAACATGTCAAGAAGGAGAAAAAGAACATCTATAATAAATGTCAATGACAATCTGGAGATAATGGATCTTCAAACACGAGACGGGGGAATTCCATCTTTGTGAACGGTCTATCAGTTTGACAAGCGTAAAACGAATTATTTACCATTGTGACCAAGCGAAGATAGAAGTAAGATGTTATCACTTCAAAGGTGTCATTTAAATACCTTAACTATATTAAGACGAGTATTCATCAAGCGGTGAGCTGTGTTACCTTTTATTTCATCAGGTTTCACAACACTCATTTTAACTCGAACGACAGCTTCTTACAGATATTAAAGCCTTTTGATTTTCATCTGTTGCCACTTGATTTTTTTTTTCTTTTACCCAGAACTGTAAGTTGTAACTGGGTTTTGTGGAAAAAGATGGAAGTGCAGGTCACATGATAGACTCCAGGCGATCTTACGTAAAAGGAAACAGAAGCAGAAAGGACTCAAGGACTCACTTCCTGCTCACACCAGTTTTCCGGTTGTTGGTTATGGTTTATCTTTTACATATACAGACTGGTAGGACTGAGAAAGAGAGACGACCCGTACAGAGTTTAACTGGTTACAGTATATAAGTTAGCTTCAAAATACTTGAGGCTAACCTCCAAGTATTCACAAATGAAATACCTAAGATTATTATTACTCACCGAGACAGTAAAGTCGAAAGCTATAGAGTGAATAAGTTCTTACACAAATACCGAGTCAAGTTGTTCAAACGTGACTTGAACTGAATTTGTAATGATGGTTTTTAAGCAAATTTAGAAACAAAAACAAAGTTATTTTCAAAATTGTTTTAATTTAAAAACTGCAAGATATGTTTCCTGAACACTGACATCGAGGGTTGTTTTTTTTTTCTTTCTTTTTCTGAAGCAGTAGAGTAGTGCTGGTAACACTCACTGCAATCATGTGGTACTATTTATAAGTTCCACCTTGACTCAGTTTGACATGGCAACTCTTTTTATTTATTTCCTGTTTCTCACTTTGTTCCTCCTTTAGAGAACTTGATTTCTCGTGCCTTCATTTTTACTAAATCTACATTTTTTTAAAAAAAATTAGCCAGAATGTTTTCAGTACCGATGCCACCATCTGTACAGTATTTCTCTAGCATATTCACATGGATTTTTATGTTTTTGTGTAATTCAATTTCCTGTAAAGTGTATCAGTGTCTTACACTACACCCTGAATTTGAATTACATGAATTGCACACCAAGAAATTTCCAAAGAGTTTGGCCGGCTGCACTCCACAAGTGATTTGTTGCTAACTGTTTCTATAACGTCATCAGAAACTGTTCCCAATGAAAGTTCAATGGACAACGTGACAGCTCACCAAAAATAAAGCCTGATCGCCTCATGAGGGATGACTCAGTACAAAAAAGTGTCAGATTTTTTTTTTTTTTTTCAAACTAGGATGATTCATATCACTTGAGCAATTCCTCGCACAGTGGTGATGTTTAAGTGTTCAGGTATCTGGTAAATTTGTTTTTTATTAGTTACTTGACGCCATAAAAATGCAATGATTTATGACTGACTCACGAGATTGACTAATGGTTGCTCAACGCCTGAATCAGTGGGAACGGTGCTGCGCTATTTTCTGCGACGCAGAAGTGGTGCCGCAGTGAGCGAGGCACGTTCCTCCGCACTGTAGCGAAGAAGCGTTGTTTGGGGGCAGCGTCCTTTGACTCGACGAGTGTGTTTCTCATGCCAGATCAGGTTGTCTTTTCACACTAAGTTGACCAGAGGTGTGAATATGGGTGTGAATGGTTGATTGTCTCTTTAGGTCAGTACTTCTGAAATAGTGGGGCGTGCCAGGGGGGATGTGAGGGTCTTCCAATGGAATATGGCATGATCAACCACTGCTGTAATGATAGAATGATAAAAAGCCTCCAGTCACTAGGGGGCAGCAACTCATACAGTGGTTCGTACAGATAAAAATATACATGTTATCAGGTTTCCAATGTTATGACAGAAAATAACTGTTTTGGTGGCCATGAACTAGGAGGGACTGGTAAATGATCCAGGTCGTACCCCTGCCCTCACCTACAGGGAATTTATTTTAAAACAAATTTTTTTTTTTTTTTACGCTAAATACTCTCCCAATTCTTCCTTTTCACCTTTTGTTCACTCATTCACTTTACATAAGCTTCGTACTACTGTTAAACACGCTCCAATACTCCACAACCAAGACGTGTAGAACACGACGTGGAAAACCACCAGTTGTGATTGGCTCGGCTGTTCTTTCAGCAGCTGTTGCTCAGTCAAAGTGCAGAGTGCAATGTTACAGCAGTAGATGAAGACAGAAGATATGTCATGTATTGCAGCAGTGACTGAAAATTCTCTCCTCCAATCAGATTTGAGCTCCCGTACTGAGCACGGGGGTGCCATCCACCAGATATCCCAACACATACAGAGGCTGTAGTAACACTGTAGTATTCACAAAGATAGTATAATGAAGCCTTTAAAATATTTAGATTCTTAACAGTGAGTCCTGAGGATAATGAACCCTGATGTATTAGATTTAGATTCTTAACAGTGAGTCCTGAGGTAAAGATGAAGTCAATTAATATTAGCTGAGTGACAAAAAGAAATAAAATAAAATAATCCTATCTGGTTGGTGACAAACCTCTTCAGTTTAAATACTGAACTTTAGTTTCATATATTGACACATAAACGTGAACGCAGCTCCTTCAACACCTTCAACTTCCACAATTGGGTCTGCTTCTCTTTTTTTTTTTTTTTCTTTTTTTCTTTTTTTTTTTTTTTTCCTTTCCCCCTCCGTGCCACCCATCTGGGCCGTGTAATGCGTGACAGCTGAACACAGCTCCAAATCAAATTTGAGGTCTTATTAAACGGCACATATCTATAAACTGGATCAGGCCTATGTGGATCATTTTAACCACTTTAACCTATTATTATTATTATTTTATTGAGTTTGCACTGAAGGAGGCTCCAAACACCTCACACTGCGTGGATTTTTCTTTCTCAAAAAGTTTCAAAACAAACACAAAAAGTGAACGGATGAAGCCAAACATGAAAAGGCTGAGTAGTAAAGATCACACTTTACAGTACGCAAACATGTTTCCGTCTGATAAAAGTGTCTTGGTGTGAAAATATAAAAAGTATACCGCGGTAAATGAGAAGTACTACCAAGAAAGAATGCTGGTGTAAAATGTGTGAAAATGCAGAATACACACACACGCGTACGTACGCACACATACACACCTCATGGGCTCTGCGGTTATTAGTGTTATCTTACAGTTAAAATGAGTGTGATCCTGAGTCGTGCACTCAACTGTCACGTCTTATCTGCACAGACAATTTAACTGTTTCTGATACCTTCACTGCATCAGACTTTCATCATCAGGAGGATCAAACTGAGTGGCACATTTGAAATCCTCAGTATTATGTTATGGTAAAATACAATAGCCAAAATCACAAGTTCCTGTTTTTGTTTTTGTTTTTTTTTTTTTTGTTTGTTTTTGCTTTGACTTTCTTAGCCGGACATTGACAGGTTAGCACTGATGTCTATACAGAATGACAAACGCGCGTTCACACGGTTCTGTGACTACTGTTACATTTTAGAAAATAACAAAATTAAATCCTCTGTCCCCAATTTTGGGGACGTTTTCTGCACTAGGTCTAAACTAGAAATACAAATTTTCTAGGCTAAGATTCTTTCAAATCTTTTTTCAGTTTTAGTAAACCAAAAACATGCAGTGAAGCTACATCAAAACCTCATGCTAATCTTAAAAAAAAATTAGCCAGGTATCATGTTAGCAACCACTACTGTACTGTACATTTTAGTAGCTTGTAAACTACATGCTAGTATCCATTGTCTGATCCGTTAGCACATGCTGCTTCTGCTACTTCTGTAAAGCCCTGGAGGCCCTTAGCTAGAATGCTAACGCTTGTCAGAGAGTGACAACGCTAATGTCTTGGCTGCCTTGTCAATTTCATATGCATTGTTTACTGGAATTGTCTTTACAAGGAGGAAAACACACACAATGCTTTGTTTTTTCGTTACCACTCAAGGAATGTGGAACAAATGTCTTGGGTCCAGCGGGGGAATCGATTCAGCACGTACACGCAGGAGTGACTCAGCTATCAACTGTACAAAACAGATGAACCAACACACCCTCGTCGTTTTCAGTTAGATTATTTTTTGATCATGGAATTTGTCTAGATTACCACTCAACACTCTGCCGCTGCGTTCCTTCCGTAGGATGTACTGTACATAAGAACTGGACATAGCCACATATACATATGCTCGGTGACTCCCTAGAGAAAGACCGAGCGTCTTTACAGAGATCCCGTAAACAAGGACAAGTCTGGGAATGAGTTCCTGATTGGCCTGTGGTTTAGAAGTTCTTCTTGTTGTTGTTTACGTAGTGACTGTATTGCACAAAATCAAATGTATTACATTGACGAGAGTCCGATAATATTGGTTGGACGACGCTAGCGTAATTATATCGTATCGGTAAGAATTCTTATCAGTATTTCCTCCGATAATAAGAACCTGAAAAAATGCAATGCTAGGGTTTCGCCCAGATGATGTGACGGAAAAACAGTTCTGAAGTGAATATCTGTCATTGCGACACTGCAAATATCGGTATCGGTTGATATCGGAATTGGAAATTAAGTGTTTGGACAATATCGGATATATCGGCAAAAAGTTGATATCGGACGTCTCTAATTGTATTATATAAGGAGGAGGTGAATATGATTGGATGTTGTGCCTGCCCACAGTTGTTTATGCAGCTGTTCAGTAAAATGGTACATTTTATTATTATTATTATTAGTAGTAGTAGTAGTAGTAGTAGTAGTAGTAGTAGTAGTGGACTGCATCCAGTACATGTCTGTCCATTTCTTTACGGTTGCACTTTGTAAAGATAATTCCTTTCAATTAAAAGGGATTTTCTGTCAGATCTCAGCCTGGAGATGGAAAGACCTGTAGGAGTCACGAGGAGAAGCTAATCGTTGGAAAACCCCAGGGTGAACGTTCATCCTGCGGCCTCCTG
>NC_024317.1:12672266-12673367 GCF_000523025.1 Cynoglossus semilaevis
ACATCAGACTGAGACAATAATTGAATAAATATGTGAAAAATACCAGCGGGACTCAATCAAGGGATTCCCCATTACTGCTGCGTTGATCTGGCATCAAACGCACAGAGCAGGATGGGAAAAATCTGTGACACTCGGAGCTATGGGAACGTCGAAGAACAAATAAGGAAGCACTTAAGATGATCCCACATTCTGTCGCCCATCCCATCTCCTCTGTCTCTACCTCTGATGTCTCCCCAAACCCTTCATCGCTTGCCTTCTCACGCCGAGGCCCTTTTTTTTCCCGACCGTCTTCATCCCTGTCACTCCTGCCACCCCCATCAGTTCCCCACCTCTGTCATCCTCCTCTTTTTTTTTTTTTTTCCTTCTCCTCCGTCCCACCCACCCGCTGGTTCTGACGCCTGTGCTGAGCCCCTTGAAGAGCCCCGGTAATAAACTGTGGTGCCTGAGCTCTTCATTGCTGTCTCGCTCTCCCCACCCGTCATCCCAGAGCGCCGATACATCTTAACGGAGGCCTGATCCAAAAGGCCCGGCCCCGTGCTTTGTACAGTACGAGCGCGTCAGTCCTTCATTCCGATGTTTTCCCCCTATTCTCTCTCTCTGTCTCTTTCTTCCTTTCCCTCTCTTTTTTGCTGCTTCAGTCCTTTGTGTACACTGTGCTATGCTCACTGTGGCAGCACTCTGCCAGAAAAAGCCACATGCACACACACACACATACATGTATGCACACACATACGCAGTCGCAGACACACAGCTGGGCCCCAGCTGCATACAAAGACTGGGGTTTGGAAATCAATGAAGGAGAAAGAAGAAAAGGGGAAAGGAGTTTAAATAAATTGGCACTTGAAAAAAGAGAGAAAAACGAGAATGAGGGAGAGAGGGAAGCGGGGAGACAGAGAGAGAGAGAGAGAGAGAGAAGGCTCGCTCTCGAACGGGCACATCAGCTCAAACAACACAGAGCTTTTCCATGCACTAACAAAACCTGAAGCATAAGGCAAACAGCACTACATGTGTTTGTGAGGGCGCCCGTGGAACGCCGTCCAGCGTCTGAGTGGGAGCCGTCGCCTGGATGTCATTCTCGTGATGCCCGCTGCATTCGAGAGC
>NC_024317.1:12673396-12703050 GCF_000523025.1 Cynoglossus semilaevis
GGTGGGGAGGGGGGAGCCCAGGCATAATCCAGTCACTCCGATTTTAAATAAATAAAAACCCTGAGAATAAACAGTGTTGTTTCTACTTAGGGGGATTTTAAAGGAAAAAGGCTCAGTTTTATTTGAATGACTCCTCTCAGTTTTTTGGCTTTGACGATGACATGAACGCATTCTTTGGTTGTCCTTCATTGAGAAAAATAAATAACGAGGAGGAGGTTTTTTTTTTTTGTGCATTCTTTGGTTGTACTTCATTGAGAAAAATAAATATACGAGGAGGAGGTTTTTTTATATATATATCTTGTTTTTCCCAATTGACTAGAGGACAAATTAAGGAACTTCATGTGTTAATCTCAACATAAATATGAGGGAAATGGCGCTGGTCTAATTGATCCACACTCTCTCTCGCACTCGCAGCCGGAGTAAAGGTCGTCATTTCAGATGGATATGTTTCCTTCTTTGGTCGCAGGGCTGTTTTCAATCTGCCAGGAATGAAGAGTAGTAATTTCCTCACATTGCTTGATATTGGTGAACATTGACAGTTTTATTGGGGGAGACAGAGACATAATCAATAGGCGCCTCAGGGAGAGAAGAAAAGTCCGCTGGTGTTTTTTCTCCCTCTTTCTTCTGGTTTGGAAAAGGTCCTTAAAATCGCTGTCTTATGAGTCAGACCTGCCCAGATTCATTTGGTTTTATCAAGGACCTTTCACTCGCTGCTGCTGCTGCTGCTGCTAACACTCCACACACACACACACACACACACACACAGGGATGGGACAGGCAGCAGACGCGCTCATGCATGTGCAACACATGACCGTCTGCATGGAA
Organism: Cynoglossus semilaevis; assembly: GCF_000523025.1. Taxonomy (NCBI): domain Eukaryota; kingdom Metazoa; phylum Chordata; class Actinopteri; order Pleuronectiformes; family Cynoglossidae; genus Cynoglossus; species Cynoglossus semilaevis. The sequence goes on from NC_024317.1 coordinate 12,674,222, forward strand.
ACCCATAAAGTAGCGACTGATAACTGAGGGAGGGGGGGATCGAAGGGTTCCTCGAGAAAGACTCGTAAAAGACTCGCGATACAACAACGCATTAGAGATTACAGGCTTCAACGTGACATTTAAGGCAGTTTGGGGGATAGAGATCAATTTGTCAACCGTGGCTTTAACTTTCTCAAATTACAGAGTCACACCATTGGGATGGGAAGTGTTCTCTGGCCTTAGTTACCACTGACCAGAGGTGATGCAGAAACGAAACGTACGAGGTGAGAGGGCCTAGGTGGACATTCTTCCTGGTTTTTTGTTTTGTTTTGTTTTTTGTGATGCAGTTGAATTAAAAAAAAGAAACAAAATCTTGCTCGGTCACTCGACAAACCATGTGCCATGTGCTGCACAGAGGTGACAGCACACCCCCCGCCCCCCCGCCGGCGCGTTAGAATCTCACCCCGGTGACGGCTTTCCTGAGCAGCACACCTCGCTGGAATTAAAACGAGGAAACACTTAGTGGAAAAACTAATGGGGTCCTCGCAGGCCGTCGTTTGTGGCAGTTGAATGTCAGCTCTCAGACAAACAAACAAAAGCACTCACTTGCAACCGTGTTTGTAAACTGGAAGAGGCATAAGCACAACCAGCCATAGAGTATCAGTGTGAGTGGCTGCTAAATGTTTTGTATCTGCACTTCATCTGTGCCGGCCCTGACGGACAGATGTTTACAGTCGGACTTTTGAATCAAATGTTGCATTTAATAAATGACAACAGTTAACAAATATTTGTTTTGGTTTTTATGCAAATTTTGTCAAATCAGAAGTTACTGAAAATCTTGTGTGTTTTTTTTTCTCCAGAGGTCAATTGACATTTTAAAAAACGTGACCCCCCGGGGGGGGGGGGGAAATGAAAGTCATCAAAGACATCTCGTGAATTGGACTTAATTTTAATCCTGAGGTTTAAGGTTTCTTGTTTTTAAAGTCAAGGGTTGCCGGGTTGAAATTTAGGGAGAGAAGTTGCAGATAATTTTAGAGTTCTGCGGGTTTGGGTTTTTGGGAGGGCGGATTTGATTCTAACATAAATTTTCTGTCCTCATCAGAAGAATAGAAGGCCAAATGTTTATGTGTGTATCCATGTGCAAGTGTGTTTATCCTCTATGCAGTTTGTGAGTTCAGAGCCACACACTTGAAAACAAGGCACTGTGTCATGCGTTCCCAACAAATCCCTAGATTCAGTGGATGGCCTCGCTCTGCTCCTCTCAGCTCTGCTGCAGGAAGTGATTTTACAGCAACTGATAAGTGACATCATCCAAAGGCGTGGGGTCAACTGATGTTTAATAGTGGGGTTGGAAAAATTGTGCTAAACATTACACTGCAAATTAAAAAAAAAAAGATACATTTATTAAGCCCATGTGTTTGGGCAAAAAAAAACTGTTTCATTATGATTTAAAATCCTAAAAATAAACAAATGATAAAAAAAAAATTTAATTAATATATTTTAGCCACTCAGGTCATTTCCATCTTTTAGATGATCAAAAACAGGCAACCGAAATTGCTCGAGTTTCTTCAACTTGTGACATAGTGAATAACACTTTAGTTTTCCATTTTGTAATTTCAGTGTCAGTTTAAAGAAAACTTGACCAAAACCACTGCACAGGGATGATATATTTGAATGAAAATTATTCAGGAAAAACACTTAAAACAATTTCTGATTCTGTTGCACTGAACACAAAGGCAAGGGTTTGGTTTTTTTTTTAAAAAAAGACCAAAAACTGCGTAAAAAAAATCTATTAGGAAAGAGTTGAGTTTTTTTTTTTTAAAAAAAAGACCAAAAACTGCGTTAAAAAAAATCTATTAGGAAAGAGTTGAAAATGACGCAAAATCGGAACATCAATTTTAAACCGATCCTTGAAAGTTACAGGCTCGGGATTTCCAAGGAGAAACGTTTACACGAGGTTTTTCTTTTGTCAAAAATGTGTACGTTATAAATAACGTGTCATGAGTTGTGTCATGAGGATTGAGACAAATTCGTCAATTGTTTACTTTTTTTGGGGGGGGGGGGGGGGGGGAGAAACCCTTTCTTCTTGAGCCATAGCTTGGAGGGATACATATCACGAGAATACATCACGGGATTTCACAAAATAAAAAAAAAACACACGCGATTCTTTCACAGAATAATCCCAATCTGTCGATAAATGACCAACTCGTTACCGGTATTTTTTCTCTAAATGTTGACAAATGTGACCTGTTGTTAAAGTGCGGCGCAGCAGAGCCGCTGACGCATCACTGTTGAGTTGAATCAACGCAGTCCCATCAACTATCAGCAGCATCAGTCCCGGTGACTTGGGTAAAAGTTGGACTCCTTACCTCGGTTCCTCCTGGGGTTGGCTTGTTTCCTCCGCTTGCCCCTGCTTTCCTCTGTCATCATCAGACTTTTCCTTCGGCTTTTCTTTTCCTCTCACAGTTGTCCGCGGTCGAGCAGCGCTGCCGGTGCCGGTGCGGCGGTGTGTGCCTGTCCTGTGCTCCTGCCTGACAATGACTGCTGAGGACGCATCGCCTTCGGTCACAGCGGGAGACTCAGACCTTGATGGGACTCCAAGCAGAGGCGACGAGCGCAGAGGAGGAGGAGGAGATGGTGGTGTTGGTAAAGGAGGAGGAGGAGGAGGAGGAGGAGGAGGAGGAGGGATGTCAGCAGCAGCAGCAGCGCCAGCAGAAGCAGCAGCGGCAGCAGAGGTTTGCCCTGAGGTCACTTTTTGGCACCGTGGACATCCACCTTCATCATTTACTACTGGGCAGTAATTTGAGGGGACTAACTTTTTCATCATCATCATCATCATCATCATCATCATCATCTGTCTCTAAGGCTTCTACTGAAATGGAAAAAAAAAAGTCTAATAATAAGATCTGACCGCTGTCAGAAATCAGCAGGGAAAATATATATAAATATAAGGGAATATATTTAAACTTTTAGCAAAAAAAAAGGGAAATATATTTAAACTTTTAGCAAAAAAAAATCACAATGACAAAGTGTCCATCTGGGCTTCCGTAGCTGTGGGGACTGGGTGCAATAAGTGTGAAGTAACAGCGAAATAGGCCAGGATAGACAGCCTGAAATTAGCTGAGGTCCGAAATCTAACAACTTAAGGTAGCAATTAGTCACAGAAAAACACAGGATTACTCAAACTATGTACAGTAAATATAAGAATGGGAGTAAAAACCAAAACGCAGAGTCACTTTTTAGAACAATTGTTTATTCATTTTATATTTCTGTGGTACACATTACACTGTTGTGGTCTGCTATTTCACTCTATCTTTGGTTTGTGTTATGTGTATGCCAAAGTTTGCGACACTAAGATCGATGTTATCGCTGGTAACGTCCCTGGGTTTAAACAATAAGAAAAAATCTTGAATTACGTGTCTTGAAGGACTGAGTATCAATTAGTGAGATACTTTTAGAAAGAACAAAAAAAAAAAAAAAACTCTCAAAAGAAAGCTAAGAAATGTTTCTGAATGACTGATAACCGCCAAGACACCTGTGGGTGGAAAACAATGCTCACCAGACATAAGGGTGACATTAAAAAAAAAAGAAAAAAAAGAAAAACCTCAAAAGTTGGTAGCACATCTGTGTCATAGACATGGACCAAAAAAAACCCCAAAAAGTACAGTGGAACTGAGGAAGAGTTCAAACGTTCTGATTGGCCGTAGATTGAAAAACCAGGGTGTTGAACTGAAGAGTGAGGACCAGAGAAGACTTTTAAACCTAAGACATGTACGAACAGAAGACTGGGCTGGGACACACGACCAAGGTTCACTGGTCTTATTTAAGTTTTGTTTATGGATAAAGTTGTGAGTTAGCGTGAAATGTGGCTAACTAGCTATCTATCACTGCTACAATGTCACTTCGAGGATTAGCGGTGATTGTTGCTTAATGGATACAGGTATACTCGCCCCCCCTCCTCTCCTCTCCTCTCCTCTCCCCTCCTACCCACTCCTCTCCCCTCCTACCCACTCCTCTCCTCTTCTCCTCTTCTCCGTGTTTTATGACCTGACTGTTATGCACGTCGCACCTGCGCTCGAGTGTCCTGGAGTGGACCCCTGCTCCGGGGCCCATTCACCGCTGGATGGCTGTAGGAAATGGTGCGTTGACGCTCCATTGTGTTGCAACCTGTGCATTAATCTGTTTTGCAACTGAAAAAAACATCCGACACAGAACTCTCTAACGCAGCCTCCAGGACCCCCACCTTTGGGCTTTTTTGCAGCGCCCCCCCGCCTCTCGGCGACTGTGCGAGATAATAAAAGCGCACAGTGTGTCCCGCTAACGGACTAACAATGTGGGACACAGCGGAGATTAGAGTAAATACAAGAACACGTCAAAGACGCCGTTTCGGTTTTGTTTTGTTTTTTTTTTGTTTTGTTTTGTTTTGTTTTCGTTTTCTCTACATTATCTGCACCGTCCTGTAGAAAACTTAACATTCCGACAAAAAAAAAAAAAAACAAGAAAAAAACCCCCGACTCTTATCAGTTTGTTTACATAGTTTCACCCAATCAAAACATCATCAATATGAACCAGAAATACTTTATTGATCCCCAGGGGGAAAGTGTTGTTGTTACAGTTTCTCATAGAAAAAAATATGCGACGAAAAATGGGAAAAATCTACTTAAGTTTAAGAAATAGATATAGTAATATATTTTTCAAAAATATATATATTGATAAAAAGAATCAGAACAAAAATTTTATATCAGTCTCATTTTTTAAAAAAGTATTAAATTATTTGTATAGGTCTGATTTTAATCCTCAGTCAACTCATCGTACAAGTTGATGAATATTGTGTAATTCTTTGGCATTTTTTTTGACGTCTTTCTTTAGCCATGAAAATGAATCAGTCTTTGGGCACAAGCTATGTATATTTTTTAAACATCTGAACGTTTTCTCAACATTCACTATGCGAGGTGAAAGGTCAGACTTGTTTCGCTATCTTACTTTCTGAGAAAATTGTAAAAAAAAAAAAAGTCAGATAATTTGACACTGACAAAGTCGATCACTAGGTGTTCCTCCCTCCTTTAGGTGGACCGTCGTTTTACCTTATCTTGGTCCTCGCACCTGGTTTGATATCTTTGACCGTCCAGTTCTGTTTACATAGTTCCACCCAATAAAAAAACGTTCCTTACCGCCCCCTGACATCACACTTTCATTTAAGCCTTCATTCCCCTGCATCTTCGGCTCAAAAAAAAATGTCAGATGCCTGCCCTCCTCCCCCCTTCATTCCTTCAGCCATCCTGACAACTGGGAAAGAGGGGGAGGGAGGGGCAGTTAGTTGTCCCTAAACGGATTCTGGAAGAGAAAGCATCCTAAAGGTGGGGAGGGAGGGAGAGGAGAGCTGAAGAAAAGAGAGAGGAACAGAGGGGTCATCCTGGATCCTTTGTGGTGGGATGGATAGAAAAGGGAGGAGAGTGGAGGTGTGGGTGAGGAGAGGGGGGGGGCAATAAACTTTGTTATTGATGAGGGTGGGTCAGTGAGGTACAGAGGTTCCTCAAAGGTCCTGGGACCTGTTTTTTCTTTCGTTTTTTTTTAAACTACGTCTTTAAACTTTATGTACAGACGCGTGCCGTTCATATTCATCAAAACTCCACATTTGTCACTGACTGATGTGCAGACCGCTGTTCACATCGGTTGAAGTCCTCACATCTGTTTTCCGCTTTTCTTTTTTGTAGCAAGGACGCCAAAGTGCTGCGGCGGTGTAGCTTTTCTCCACCGTCTTCTAGAAATAACAACTTATTCTCTCCTCCGCCAACACACACGCACGGACACACACAAACGCACACACACACACACACACGGAGGAAGCAGTCCCACTGGGGTTTTGTCCCTGTCTGTGGTCTATGGGTTCAAAGCTCCTTGCATGGGGAGGAGAGCCCTTAAACAGCATATTAAGCAGGAGTTAATTATATGCCAACCTAAGTGACAAAGGAAAAGAAAAGCCTCCCCCCTGAATGGCAGGACAAGAAAAGAGAAAAGTCATTATGCTGCTTCACTTCTTTGCATTTGAAAAACTCACTCCTTATTTTGGTATTTCCATTTGTTACCTGACAGAGGACGCAGGGAATAAAAAGGGAGACCGCCGCGGCTCTGTCATGTCATTTTACCCTGGAAAATGACACGCAACTGTTGAAGATCACGTCTGAAGTATGAGTGTATGTACACAAACACACTGTCTCACTCTCTCACTCTCTCTCACACACACACACACCCTCGTTGTCTCTGCAACTTTGATCACTTTGCATGATAATCATTTGGGCCCGAGGCAGGAGACAAAAGGAAAGTGTTTAGGGGAGAAACAGTGAAGGTCGGCGTGATTTCACCTTTAGAGATTCATAACGTGTCACGTGATGAGGTAAACGAAGGGTTAACATCTAACATGATTTAGGTTTATTCGTAATTGCTGGCTTTGAGGAGGATGAGAATATTTACACGACTTGTGGTAAATCCTCACTAACTCATTTTCATTAATCTGGGAATGCCCCTGCAGCAGCAGTGAATCAATCAATAAAAACCTTTTTTGAATCTGATAAAAACATTTAATGAAAAAGTCGACTCTAAAAAGCGCAACCCACTCAAACCTTTATTTATCAGGTCAAAGTTCAGAGAACAAGTTGCACTTGTTTATAATTAAACGACTCGTCAGAACAAAGACAAGTCGACCCCTGGGACCAAATGTTTGTTCTCGATGACGCATTTTAATCATTTGTGAACTAATGATCCAAGTTGCAAATAAATGTTAATCTATGTGGTGTCTGTTTTTAGACCCGGAGACTTCAACAGTCTGTTGGTCTTTATTTTCTGATTCTATTCTTCAGTCTACACAAGACATTTGTAGCACATGAGACACGGTCTACGGGGAGAAATGTGGACTGAGGCCTGAGTTAAATTGTGAAAAAATGTCAAATAATTTCACGTTCACAAAGTTCAGCAAAAGTTCACAAATGTTACTGTTTACAAAGACAGAACTGTTTGTAGAAGCTTGCTTTATGTCCAGTCCTGATACTGACACCTGTCACTGGTTGACCTACTGATAGACGAACCAAATGATTACAGGATTTTATTTTTTGGTTTTAATGCCACTTGTTTTTTTGGCTGTGGATAAAAATCATCTTTTTCAATTTTTATTCACTGCGAATTCTAAAAATACAGATTTTTTTTAAATTTCGTTTTTATTTTAGGACATGTGCTACCCTATTGAATTTGTGTTTGTAAAAAACAATAAAATGCAATTGTTCAAATTAAGAAATGTGTTGCCATAGAGAAGCTGAATGGCCCTAAAGCTTCTTTGTTTACAGGGATTCCATTTCAAAAGATTATAAAATGACTGCTACTTTGATTGAGACTGACAGAATGAATACATTAGTCCAGTAATGTCAATATTCGCAGGGATCGTGATTTATTTTTTATTTTTTTCCCCCAAACAGATTGGGCTTCAGACTTCAGATGATTACAGTAGTCTATCAGGAGAATGTCCCCATGACTTGGAGCGAATGAGTCAACTTTTGACATCACTGCCAGACTGTAGTGGCTCCTGTGACTCTGCTGTGCCATGCCACAACACCAAAATGCCAATATAATCTAAGCACCCTGGGGCCTCTGAACTCAAAATGAGCCAACACAGTAAAAAGTAATAGCAATGGTGCCATGTTAGGAAAAGAAGAAAAAAAAAAGACTGCAAAACAGCTATATGTTCGGCCTCTTAACTGTGGGTGCACTTAAATATGCATCAAGTAATTAAAATGTTTGCCTGCAGACTACTCTGCTGCACATGTGAAACTAAGTTTCACTTGAGGCTTGAGTCACATGACTTTATTCAAACGTACCAGTAAGATTCAAGCATTAAAAGGAATAAGGACTTTTATTTTTATTTTTCTTGTTCATTTTTTAGTCTGGAAGGGTGTGTGTAGCATTACTTAACGCTCACTTCCGCCCCAATGGATCACGTAAAGTCACAAATTGATGCGACTTTTTTTCTCCCATCCATTTTAAATCTCATTATTATCTCCATTTCTTTTTTAAAATGTATTGTGCTTAATATGTATTTACTGCAAAACAGATAACACACGGAGTGGGGGACCGTTCACGACGAGGAAGTGGCACTGTTGTGAATGTGAATGATACGACTCCTGCAGACAATCACTGCTTGTTCTCGGGCGGTACTTCCCTCTAGTGGGGGAAATTCGGAACTGCATTTACCTACCATACAATCACAGATGCTACCCAGCAGCGATAAAGATGCAGTATAAGGTATTTGGAATTGCCGTTGTTTCTGAGTGTATTTTGAACACTTTTTGACAAATTTTGGGCGGTGTACCTGTTGACACACGTTATGTTAAAAACTTGTTCAGTGTGAGTAAAACTAGCACGTGTTTTTATGTGAGTTTCCTAAGTTAGCACATTGACTTACTTCAATTGTGTTGATAACTCGGACAGCACTTACAGTTAATGTCAACAATAGTCGTTTTTTAAAAGTATTGCAGGTTGTTTTTAAAGCAGAATTTGTGTTTAAAAAATAATATATGTAAAGATTAATGACGTCCAAACGTTACTGCTGCGGTACTTGACTTGTTTCTGAATTTACGATTGACGAGATGGCAGTCCACATATCCCACAGGTGAACAATTAGCTTCAATAAATTATTGTCGTTATAACTGACAGCCTTAGTCATTTAAACAGTTTTGGAAATAATTCTTATCTTAATTAAAATTATTTTTAACAAGACATTTGATTTGTTTGGTAAACAGCCAGAAAAAAACAACAATTCTGCATCCATCCCAAACATGTTTATTCATGAACTGGTAAAATATAGCACATTTGAATAAAAATGTAGAAAATTGTACACAAAATATATCACTTGGCTTGAGTCTATTATAGTTAATGCTACTATCATATCTTTCCGTTGCTAAAGGTGATATTCTTTTGCCAGCAAAAAAGTCAAAATGACGAATGACAGTTACAAACACACAGGGGCACACATAAAACTCTCTCTCTCTCGCTCTCTCTCACTCTCACACACACGAAAGGAAAAAAAATCCATAAAGTTCATTAATATAAAAGATAGATTTATACAAAACATCTCGTACATTCTAAAAAAACACCACTATCTGTCAGTGTTGCTTATTGCTAATGTTAGTGTTGTGTTAAAATAGACTATTTGTGCATTATTTTCATTTTTAAGGTGTCTTTGGTAGTTTGTATACTGTACCAAAATTAATAAATGAAGGTTATTCTTGTGATAACACTTGAAGCTGATACTACAGTCGTGTGAAATGCTGCAGTTGTATTTTCCTGTGGCCTCATTGAGTCTGTTTGTGCTTGTACAGGTTCGTCAATCCAAAAATACTGTGATAATCCTTTAAAAACGAGGTTCATGTGTCAGACAGAGACCTTTCCACACAGCGCTGTAGTCAGTGCAAAGCCACAGTGTAAAATTAGTTCTGCTGCCAGGAGCTGCAATGTGTTTTTTTTTTTTAAATATAAACTACAGCTCAACAGTTACACAAAGGTACCTCAGAGTGCCCACAAAATTAGGTCTCTCACTGCAGTGGTAGAAATTGGTAAAATGAAACGCTCTTTATCTCAAATCCTCGATTTAAGATTTGGATTTTACTTTCTCTTTGGGTTTCGAGCCAATGCGAAGCAGCACTGTATGTACCCCAGTTTCAGAGACAGAGGCAACTGTTACCGATATATCTGATATCAAATACATGAACGCTGACTCGGGTTTTGTTGAAAACAAAAAAAGCCGTCATCCTCAGCTGAGTCATGTACGAGTCATAGGTCTGGATAATGTTTTGGAAAGGCTGAATGTTTGAATATGTCAAACAATGCGATGTGGAGGGGACTGTTATACACATTATCCCTCTTGTATGTACCTTAGTAAAGCAAAGGCACGTTGTGTTTTTCTGTTCTATAAACACGGCTAAAGAAATGTACACAGCTGCTTCGGGAACTCGTACAGTAAACATGTGGAGTGCAAACTCTCTATGTGGAAAGTAAATAAAAACACAATTTAAACACCAAAGATTCAAAGACCTGAGTGTCTGCATCGGCTTTTGTGCATGTGTGAAAATACTATGTGTGTCTATGGAAATACTGATATGCTACTTGTACAGAGTATGATTAGAGGTGTCTAGCAATCCAGATTAATATTTACTAGCACCGTGGAGTAACTTTTATTCACTGAAATCACGTCGTTAAAATACCATCACGAACTCCCATGTGAACATTGGCCTTCAGCATCCAAGCAAATTATCACGACACAGAGGATGACCGCGCTCCCCCAAAGTCTCATGCTTGTATTAACAACATGTAAATGTGTATATAAAACCTATTTACATTGCCACGGGGCTATGTGACTGGAATGCCTGTTTGAAAAACATTCCGCATTCATTTCGTATCAGGCATAAAAAGGACCAAGTACCGAGGCAGAGAAATACAGCAAGAAAGAAGTAAACTGATTAGGCACCTTTGGTTTAAAGGTTGAAGGTGAGAATAATTAAAAAATATATATATTGGATGTCCACGATGGCACCACATCACAGTAACTTGGTCTCAGCCCGGAACCAATGAAAAACACAAGACATAGTACACTTAAGTACACAGTGACAACATGGCTAATTCAGCCTCCTGGCAGATAAAGGTATGTTAGGTATGTATTCAGTTCATTGGAGATGGACAACACAATCCTTTACATACTTTCCGTAGTCAAAGTCTCTCACCTTTTACCAACTGTACAAGAGAAAAGGTTTTCTAAATTCATACCATGCTAAGGCCTCCGTTTGGTTGTTAGTTGTAATGTCTGCTACTCTATATGAAAATCTTCTTCTAAGACAGTGTGTTCAGGTACTTATTCTCCCCAGCCAATGAGGTCAACATTGATGTCATGTCCCCAACAGCCATGTTTGTCAAACTGGAGCCTGCAGCCAGGCTGACAGAAGTCTGAGGGGTAGTGAGGCGAGATGAAGCCTGCGAGACAGATCCTGGCTGACGATTGTTGACTGGGCTGAAGGAGGAGGACTCAGCATCATCAATGATGGAGGTAAAGTCTATCCGAGTATTGTCCAGGTCAAGGTTTTCCAAATCATTGGAGATAGGTCCAGACTCTGCATAGGGTACCAAGGGAGCAGATCTGATTCCACCAGTGGGACCTATGTTGGACACCATGTTATGCTGCTGGTTGATACATGGCCCATTTTGGGGGTCGATGTGTTTTCCGATTTCCATGTTGATCTGACCTGAGTAGTAAATGTTGTTATTATTTGAAGGGGAGAGCATTTCATTTTGCGGGTGCTGTGGATGCTGGACTGGAGGAAGTCTGACCCCTCGTCTGGGGCTGGAAGTAGAGTGTACAGGGCTGAGGTGAGGTGGGCTGCCCAGGTAACTTCCTCCTACCTGGGACAGGCTGTTCTGGCGACTGAGAGGTTTTCTTCCTTGTGGAGGTCTTGGTACCACCATGTCCTGGTTGTAGCAAGAACCCGATAGTCCAGTCAGCTGTTGGTCCTTACATGTCACAGAGGTTGACCCTTGGCTGTGGGCTGGAGGACTCATAACCAGGTTCTGGTTGGTGTAGGAATGATAGGACTGGTTGGAATACATGTTCTGGTTTTGGTGCTGTGGACTGAGCTGCATTGCTGTTTGGCCATTCATGTCTATACTGTCAGAGAGAGGAGGAGCTTTGATCCCACTCTGCTGCAAATGTTGCTGCTGTTCTTGCTGCTGCTGCTCCCACATGAGTGCTTGCTGGGACTGCACATAGTTCCTGACCATCATCTCCTTCACCTGCATCATCGGGGTTTCCGATCTCTGCACATCTGTCAGAGCAGTTCCAGCGCAACCCAAACTCATACCACCTCTGTTTTGGTAAGAGTTTTGGTTCTGACCTTGAAAGTCGCAAACAGGATTGTTGGAATTCCTCATCATGACCTGGCCTGTTTGCTGTGGGTAAGCCTGATTCTGCTGGAGGAGCATCTGCTGCTGTTGAAGTTTGGGATTTTGACAAGAATCTTTTCCCCCCATGCCAGAGTGGAATTGTTGTTCAGGTTTGATGGTTAGTTTGTGGGTTCCATCAGGACTGTTATAGAGAGCAGTCTGGTTACTGAATTGAGCTTGTGCTTGCTGAGGCTGAAGGGCGGGTTCCGAATAGTGTATTGCTTGCTGGTTCTGGAGAGCAGGGTTAGATGTCTGAACATGGCCGTGTGGATCATTCCATGGAGTTCCTGTGTCACTACTCTGACCTATGCTGGGATATGGAGGACGTGAAGGACTGAGCTGGCAAGTGCTCATACTGTACTCAGCCTGCTGGAGAAGTGTGTTGGAAGTGCCTTCTGGATGGCTTCCACCACCTCTAGAGGAGACTTCTCTTGCCTGATTGCGGTAGTGCCCTTGCATGTAGCCCTGGTCCAGACAGCCCAAAGAGTCATGGCCTGGTGACAATTGGTTCAGAGGAGGGCCTCCACTTCCAACTCCTCCAAGGCTTTGATGCTGTTGCTGGTATCCCATAAAGCTCCTTTCACCAGGGGGCATCATCATGGCACGACCCCTGCTGTCAGTAGGGCCATGGTGGGCCTCCATACCCATGGATTCCATCATTACATTTTCAGTGATGCTGGGAGGGCGAGGGGAATACATGTGGCGAGAAAGACTTGTGTCAGAACCACGATGTTGCAGAGCGTTTCTTCTGCTCATTAGCGACACATTGTTAAGGCTGTTATAGCGCTTCGGGAGAGCTTGTGGATCTGCTGCAGACCGAACAGGGTCGCTGGCTCGCCTGCTGTTGTTACCTGGAGCCTGGTGAGGAAAGATAACACCTGTGCCATACTCGGTGTTGGCACTGTGTCTACGTGGACCGCCTTGTTGAATAAAAGGAGGCAGTGGCTGACCCTGGTACTCACTCAAAATTCCTCCTCTTCTCCCTGGAGTTCCTGGTTGCTCCATGTTTGGTAATGGAGTAGGTGGTGGCCCACCAGTTGCTGCAGCATATTTTGCCTTTAGGCTGTATTGTTGAGCAGGTGTTAAATTTGGAAGTCCTGGCAAACCTCCACCACCAGGACAGGGAGCCCCTCTCCGATTGGTCTCAGGAGAGAGAGCATCTCCACTACTCTGATCAGGGCCAAGAAGGTGACACTGGCCTCCTCCCGTTCCTCCCATTTGTGAGACATCACTGGAGCGCCTGCTGGACAGGTAAGGAGACACCATTGAAGAGCGACGGCTGACGGTATACGCAGAGCTTAAGCTGCTGGTCCCACTTCCTCTCCTGTCATTAGTGGAGCAGCCGATATTCGATCCACCTCCTAACTCATGGTTAGACAACTCCATGACGCGTCGGTTTGAAAGCAGTGGAGAAGGGGCACACATTCCTGCATTGTCTCCTGTGCCTGAAAGGGGGAATCCAAGAGAATACATTGTTAAAAAAACATCCAAAGAAAATAATTTAACATGTGTTTTGCTTTTTGGAAATTACCAGAGAGTGCTGGCAGCTTGTTGCTGGCACATCGCCCTGGGGGTGTTGGTCGTCGGATTTGCTTTAGCTTGTCAATCTTGAGATTCTCCAACCTTTTTAGTGCCTGTGCTGACATTCCCATTGCTCCTACTAAACTTCCTGGTTCTCCTCCACCTCCGCTACCTCCATCCTCCAGTGCTGTGAGATCCTCTAAGCTGCCTGTTGCATTTAGGTTCATCTCCACTCCACTGTCATTGTTGTTAGCACTACCGAGTGGAGAACGTTCGCTGCTGCAAGATGACTGACCACCAGGACTTGGTTGCGATTTCTGTAATGTGATGTTACATATATACAGTATTAGTAAACAAAGTTTATCATTTTTGTTTTGAAATAAATACCAAGAACAGCGAGAAATACAGGATGCTTCTCACCAGAGCGGTCTCAGGAGCCAAGAGCTTACAGTCCTCTCGCCGTGTCTCCTCTTTCTCTACCAGCAGCTCTGAGTTTTGGCCTCCAGCCGTCACTGCTGACCCTGGAGGTCGAGGTCCTGTGTCTCCCCGGTGCTTTTTAGTGATGTGCGCTTCAGGGCCATGCACTGTCTTTACATGCTTGCGCAGAGAGCTTGGATCTGTGTACCTTTTTGTGCAGCCCGGAATCTTGCAGACATACGGTTTCTGTAAAAGAATAAAAATAGGCCATCAACACAAACATTTGGTCAAAAAAATAAATCCATGTAGTTCCTTTTTGAATACCCTTTATGTTAAAGGGTTCACGATACAAATTGCATCAAAGTAGACCACTATACCTCATTGGAGTGTGTTCGGTTCTGATGCTTGGCGCGGTCTGAAGCGTTAGAGAAAGCCTTGTTGCAGCCTTCGTGTTCACACACGTATGGTTTCTCCCCGGTGTGAGAGCGCAAGTGGGTCTTTAGGTTCTCAAGGCGTGAGTATGCTTTGTTACAGCCTTCAAACTGAAACAATAATAACGGTTTTGTTAGCTAGATTGCTGTAAAGAGAACGTCCCCTAGCAGGTGTTTTTCAACTTCTACATGTTTTAATCAAAATTAACAAACTTCTTTTTATATCTTGCACTTTACCTTCTTATTATTAGTAATCTGTTGAAAGCTAGAAAGACTCACTGTGCACTTGTGTGGTTTTTCTCCTGTGTGTCTTCGCATATGAACCACTAGCATGTACTGGGCTTTGAAGGGCCTCTGCTCTCGAGAGCACTCCTGCCAGTGACACACAAACTCCTTCTTCTCTCCGTGGATGTGCTCATTGTTGATATGCTGTATGGTAAACAGAGAAGCAGGAGACACATATAAACATTGTGATGTACAGTGGTAATGGTAGAGACATGAACCTTTTCCCACATCAACTACAGTGTAGTGCTCATGACCTACATGAACCAGCTGGTCTTGCGTGTCAAACTCCTTGTTGCAGTTTTCCCAGTGACAGTTTGTTTCGTAGACAGCCTCCTGCTCTTGTTTGCCATCCTCTTTGTCCAGGTCGTCTCTGCCGTCCAAGAGACCCAAAAGAGGGTCCTGAAATTGCACATTATAGCAATTTAGCATAGATGTAGGGCTGTCAAAATGGCTAAGTATTCATTTTAGGTATTTGGTGAAATGAATACATTTATAACACATATTTACACATTGGTGGAAAAATGTACACTGCGTATCAAATCTACTGTCCAGCCACTTGTTTGTTGCCAATACAAATGTGGTAATTTACACACATAGCAGGAAAAAAGTATTTGTTTTACGAAAGCACGCAAAGCTTAAAATACCTTAACTCCCAGCATGTGTTTGTGGAGGCTTCAACTTTAGATTGAACATGTGGCTTGCGTCTGCCCAGTTTTATGGAGTGCAGGTTTGTATTTGTAAGGCTGATAAGATACGAGTTTAATCTGTTCCACATGAGTGTAGGTTTGTATTTGTAAGGCTGATAAGGTGACTGATACAACTTTTTTTATACAGTGGGGCGTCAAGATACGAGTTTAATCTGTTCCACAACAGCACTCGTGTGTCGATCCACTCTTATCTAGATTGTATTTTCCCCATTAAAAATAACTAAAAACCAATTTATTCGTTCTAGCCCCCAAGAAATATACTATTAATTAATTAAATTAAATTAATTAAGAATATGTCATACATATGTCATAAGGATAGTAGGTCATAGAGTAAGAAGTGGTGCAAACAGGTGAAGAAAACCTCTCCCTATATGTGGCACCTTCGCACTTGGACAAATATAAGGAAAAAACTGCTCATGGTTGACGTTGTACCTGTGTTCCAGTGGAGGAAGGACTCGCCACATCTCCTTCTGACCTCTCCTCCAGAGTCTTTATATTCATGCCGTCCATCACACTGCCCAGCCCTGGTTCTGTTTTCAGCTTCACAGTAAAAGCAATACAATGTAATATTGTGATGAGGGCAGCATCCGAGTGGGTGTGTAAGCCGTAATCAATGAGTTTAGATGTGCAGAAACGCTCCCTGCAGTTACTTTATAAGCAAAAGTCACATGACTTGTGATTGATCCGCGCAGTGACTCGCAGCCAGTATAGATCAATGAGCAGAGGAGTTACATGTGCCCTTTTGGGTTGGTTAAAAACAAGATGTACCACCACGTTCTGGACTTTTGTAGGAGTTTTGTTGAGCAGGCAGGTAGACCTGAAGGACATTGCAGTAATCTAGGCGGTAAATGACCATCGCCTGTATTTACGGTCGGATTTTGTAAAATAAGGAAACAGGTGAAGAAAACCGCTCCCTATATGTGGCACCTTCGCATTTGGACAAATATAAGGAAAAAACTGCTCATGGTTGACGTTGTACCTGTGTTCCAGTGGAGGAAGGACTCGCCACATCTCCTTCTGACCTCTCCTCCAGAGTCTTTATATTCATGCCGTCCATCACACTGCCCAGCCCTGGTTCTGTTTTCAGCTTCACAGTAAAAGCAATACAATGTAATAAGTATATTTTCCATTTGGTTTAAATGAATGTAATCAGTTAACATTTGTTCAGTCACACATTAATAATATTGGGAAAATGTTTTCAAAATATAAAACTGGGTAAAGCAAAGCTCACTTACATGTCCATGCTTGGGTGGAGCAAGGAGCCTAGGGTTGTGTGGAGGTAAGCGTGAAGCTTGGCAAGGACCTGGCGTATGTCCACCCATAGGTGTCCCCACACCTCCACTGTACATGGCAGCCTGTTGCCGAGACTGGCAGTTCATGTTGCTGGAATAACTCAGGGATGGACTGTGAAATAACAGGAACATCGATATAAAAAGGATATAATATAGTGTGTGTTCAAAGGGATTTGGTCCAACAAAAGAAATATCTAACCTCATGGCGCTCACTGAGAGGTGGCCATAAGAGCTGGCACCGTTGGGGTTGCAACGTGCGTTGACAAAGGCCACCAAGGAGTTAGGTGACGTACGGATCACTGTCTGCAGGTCAATGCTGGCGTCAGACAGAGGAGAGATGGACAGAGCTCTCTTTTTGCTCAGCTTCAGCATGGAGCGAGGTGTTGAGAACCTCGAACCTACAGCACAAGAGGAAGACATTAGCTTAAGTGATACGTGATATTTTGATCAAATATTAAATTAGAGACTGAGTTTGTTTTTACCATCACCCATCTGTTCAGAGCCAGGCTGAACCTGACAGAAGTTAGGATGTGACGACATCATGTTGCTCTGGTTACAGTAGGGGGTGCTGTTGCCACCTGTTAGACAGAAGTAGAGAATGTTAACTTCTCTCAGGTCATGAGGCAGAGACATGGTTGCTAAGTTACTGTTCCAGTAGGCACGTGTTTGAAACCCCTTTTCTTTTACGTTGAAGTAAAATCTGAGAGTCAACTGAAACGCGATTTGATCAAGGAGCAGAATTATGAAACACTTTGATCATTTTACTCTGTAGACTGGCCCTTTCCCTTTGATGCTACAAATACACACAGAAACGTAAGATTCAACGGAATTATGAGCTACCTAAAACAAAGGCAGAAGGGTAGTCCATAGCTGGATTGTTGTGAAGTTAAGCATTTGTTCATGTCTCGGCCATCAAACCTTTCTATGGTTGTTTGAAATCTATTTTCAGTCTGTGACGCGTCTTTACATCACAGCAGCCGTGAAAAAAAAAGAGAGTCTGACTCACTCTCCGTGGGCGGTATGCCTCTATGGCCCATCATACTGTGGGGCGGTGGGGCCTGAGGTGGTCTCATATATTGATCCATGCTGTGACCCATCCCCTGTCCTGGTCCTGATCCATGAGTCATGCCAGGAGTCATGGGATTATACATAGACCGACAGTCCTGGGGAGGGCCGTTGAGGAGTGGAACTCGCAGAGAAGATGCATCGCTGTAAGGAGACTGGTCTGATGGCAGTAGACTGAAAAACAAAATGTATTATTATAATCGTTATATTTTTATCTTGACATTTGCTCCAGGTAAATAATTCCATCATTTGGATCATTCGTAAACAAAAACACACATCTACCTGCTGGTATTTCTGTTCCAACAGCATAAAGGAAAAAAAAAAGTAATAATTGGGAATGTTGAATAATCTCGATTAATCACAATTATTTGTTATCAAACCACAGCTAAGCGGTGAAAGTTTAAACAGTCTTTTTAGGCTCAAGGATAAAAGCTGTAGTACCTGCAACATACCACATGTAGAGTTCCAGAAAGACCATCAGTTACAATGATCTTTTGACTGTAAGGCAAAACCATTAACCACTGGTTCACAGTGTGGGCCCTAATTTGCTCTTTACATTTTGAACTACTACGGACAAATAAACTAACAACGTGACGTTTGTAAAATTGGATTGTTGCTTAGATGTTGCTAACACCTAACTTTATTTCTTACACAACTGTATTTTACTGTTGTAACCTGCTGTGATGAGTTTTCTTCACCACTAGAGGGTGTGCAGACCTTATGTTTGTCTCCACCGTGGAAACTTACTCATCTCGGTTTTCCCCTCCGACTCCGAAGTCAAATCAAAGCTGGATTGGAACTTTCCAGTCTTGTCATGAATTTCAATGTATTACCCGGACCTACCCTCGCTTTAACTGCTGAGCTGAAAAGCCCCTCTTTCTCCCTGCTTCTCTTACTCCTCTCTTTTAAACAGGCAAATTTTATCCGCCTACCTCCTCCTTTCAGTTTTTTAATTCTGTCAACACGACGCGTATTCCGCACAGCAGCCTAATCTGTCCTCTCTAATCCACCGTGCTCTCCCCCCAAATTTGCTTCCCTCCAGTTCTCAATCCTTTCTCCTTTTCTCTTCTCCCATTCATTCATCCCTCCTTTTTGGATCCTACTCTTGTTTCTCCCTCCTCCTTCTCTTTCTCTCTCTCTATGATCATCTCTGTCATTTCTTTCTCCCGCTTCCTCCTCCTCCCCCTCCTCTTCCTCCTACTCTTCTTTTTTCCTCTGTCCACCACAACCACCTTTCTCTCCCTCTTTCGTTGTCTCTCCCTGACTCTGGGTAACCTGAGTGGGGAGCGAGGCAGTCATGCAGAGCGCAACAGGGCCTGGTCAGCCTGTAATTAGCAGCTGTCAGAGAGGCCGAGTCCACCCGCAACCTGGGTGGCATGAGGAAGGGAGGGAGTGGGGGTGAGTGCAGTGAAGGGCTGAGCTCCAACACTGTGAGTCCACAACAATTGCTTCTGCGGCCTCATAATGTCCCTGTGGTGAACTGGGAACAGTTTCTTGTCCCTTCAAGTGAAGAGACGTTGTGATCGTTTAGAGAGGAGCTGCAAAGGCTTCAGGGTGTTTGCTGAGTATTCAACTCAGTATACTGGAAAATGTACTTCTTTCCTTCTTTTAAAGTGTGAGTTCACAAGTCCTGTCATTATGTAAGTGACATTATTACACTGCATTCATAGCTTCTTTGTGTGGTAAATCAGTAATCAGTGATTAACAATAATTTACCAGTCAAAAGGAAAATATTTTTTGGGTCTTTTCATTGAAAACTTTTGGAAACTGATGCCTGGGAAACACTCCAAAAATGTTTGGTCAGACAAAGGAAACTTCCGTAGGAAAGTAAGGTAAAGGAAAGTCCGTACAAGTCACATTTTGGGAGGTTGACCGCTAACAGGTTTGAGTGTCAAGACTGGATATTAAAGGAGCATCAGTCAAAGGGAAAGGGAAGAATGTGTCATGTCTTGGTTTATATACAGGCAACAAGAGAAAAAAAAATGTTTAAGGATATGCTAGAGGTAAATATTTCTTTCTTTTCATTTCTATAATTTTTCAACTTATATGGACAGTTTTAACAGTGAGTCTCAACTGATCCAGCCTTGAATGACAGTAAGACATTTGGTGAAAATACGCCCACAATGCACTTACAAAATAAACACAACGACCTTACATGCAACCCCCCCCCCCCAAAAAACATGAGTAATACTAAGCAATTTATAATTAGAAATAATAAGAAGTTTCAACATTACATAAAAAGTACTTCACTCCAAAAGTTTATTTATAAAGCAATTTTTAAAACAAACTTAGTTGACCAAAGATGATGAAAGCCAAGGGGCCACCTCCACAAACATCTGGCTTGGGACGAATGTCAATAAATAATTAATTTTGGTTGGAAGTTTTTTTATTTTTCAATGCTTTATTGACTAATTTAAGAATGTAAAGAAAAAACATTTGTACCAGATGTTGGCACTGTGACAATACACATTATTTTTATGAAATCAAAACTACTTTTTGAACACTGATTTTGGCCCTCCATTGGAAGGACATTAGCCCTCAGCTTTTTTGAGTTTAAGATCCCTGCACTACACCCTTAGAAAGACTTAATTCTTCCTTAAAACTAAAAATTGTATTTCGTTAATCAACTTTTTTTTCAAGTAGCTGACTCGAGACTCTCTAGTAAATGAAAGTTGCCGTTTAAAATCATACATCCCACAAACTGCTGTCTTACCCTCTGGAGGGTTGACTGGGTGAGGTCTCATAGTGGTACAGCCCCTGGTGTGGCTGCATGTCCACTGGCATTTGTGCTCCCAGACCTGCTGCTCTCCCTTACACCCTGGACCTGAGGCACAGAGACACGGACACATTAGAACGACGCAGTGATGGAAATCCAAACAGAGCCAACCAAAGAAAAGCAAAATAGACAAAAACAATTGCGGCTTGGGAAAAGAGAACGTGTGGGATGTTAATAACAAGGCCAAGCACCAAAATAAATAAACAGAACATATAAGCCCACTGTGAAACGCCTGAGTCACAGTTCATTGTAAACAGTTATTATTATAAGCTACAACACCCATTATCAAATAAAACGGAATATAAAAAAAAAAAACAGTTGAAACTGAGTGGTAGATAATAAAACCCTGTAAAGTTGTAGAGATTTTACCAAACACACAGTACACATACTGTACACACACTGTACACACACTCACATCCAGGTCTCCGCCTTCTGCTGCCACATTTGTATAGAAACATGAGCAGTGGAAACTCTATTTGCACAGATAAAACACCAAATCCGTGAGTATCATGAACATATGTCGTGCACATTCCTGACCCCCCACCCCTCTTAGGCTGGAACAGCAAGCTGCTGGACCAGATTTTAAAATGTAAACTTTAACCCCAGGCTGCAGATTCACAGTGAGTGATCAGTTATTATGGTATTGTCATCCTGCGGTGTTTAAATAAGCATTCTGTAGACACAACAGAGACTCACTGTTGTAACTCGTACAACGTTAAAAAGAACAATAGACCGCGGATAAGAAACGGACAGTCGTTGGACTGCAAGATATTGTTGCAGAGTGACGTTTTCAAGTAAATGGTACTGTTTTTGTCTCAGGCACAAGTAATTTTTAGCGTAAGAATTAACAGTTTTAATGACAGTCAGTGACGGTTAATGATAGTTTTTCAGGTATTCAACAAAACATGACTTTAATTCTGTAAGTTAGAATCACATTTAGAGGAAAAATAAAAAAATATATATTTTGGAAGCTGCAACTTTAAGTCTTTACCTTAGCAAACTCTTACCTCTTAGCAGTGGTTCTCAAACTTTTTCTACTCTGTACCACCTGAGAAAACATTGATCTCTCTGAGTACCACCATGATGACCAACATTAGAATACAGCAGCGTAGGCCTTCACTGTTAGCTTCCACCACAGGAGAGATGGTTATAAAGATGTTTATGTTTAACTGTTGTATTTATTGTGCATGGTATGTTTCAGATTTATTCAATTGAAAATGTAAATGGGAAAATATGAATTTTCGCCACGTACCACTAGAGAGTGTGCGTACCACAATTTGAAGACCACTGTTATAGGCAATCAATGATTTTGATCATTTAACTTTCTAGTCTATAAAATGCACAAAACTTTTAAAAACATGCGCATAAACACTCTCCTCTCTTCTGAAAACAACTGAATTATTAAAAAACAATAACACAAACAGTCCTAAAGCTGATCAATTTGTGTCAAACTAAATTATTAAAAAACAATAACAGATAAACAGTCCTAAACCTAAAGCTGATCAATTTGTGTCAAACTGTGATGTTTTCTGTGAGAAAATCCGATTGAGTTGACATCTTTCACCAAGTGTCACAGTATAAGGGGATGGGAAAACCGTGTTATTTCGGCTCACTCACATCAGTGCAGGTTCTAACTAGTACTAGTAAGAACACCATACCCATGTGTTTACATAACTTGACTGTCTTAAGCCATTTTGTGTGACTTTCCTCCACTCTTCTGTGACACGAACGTCAGTGTCGGGTAGAGTCTATTCCACTGCTGCTGTTCATGTGACAAGTGTTCCAACGGTGTGTGGGAAAGCTACAAACGAAAGCGCCGCCGTTTGACTCAAACAGCTCTCAAGGCCTGTCATGTAGTAGCACAAGTGTTAAAAGGGCAGCAGGGACCTATTTAAGCCCGCAGGCCACCAGGGGGATTTGGTATGCAAACTTAGCCAGCACTTAAATGCAGTGGGCGGTCCAGGTTTATTAGCACATATCCAGCGCTAGCTTCTGATCTGTGTATGATAATTAGACGGAAGTGCTAAATAGAGATCTCAGTGAACACCTCAGCTGTCCAGAACTAATAAATACCAAGAGGGAGGACTCCAGACAACCTAGCACACACACACACACACCTGTCAGTCTCGCCAGGGTGAGGATAGTAATCCAGTGGCCACAAAGTCTAAAAGAGTAAGTGTGACAGTGAAAATACTATAAGCAGTTTGTACTGTGTAAGCCCAGTGGCAGGTGTGTATTAGAAGAGAGTTTTGGCAACAAGTGTATTAGTAGCACAATGTGTTTCTGTCAGTGTGTATGTTTCGGTCTCACCTTTTACGAGAGTCATTATTTTCTATTTGTAATACTGATTGTGATTTCTTGTATTTGTGTTGTGTTGCTAACTAAAATCTTAATATCATTAATAAGTATTAATAAGTATTAATGTAAAATCAGTTTTGTACCAGCTGATGGCAGTAAACAGGCAGTTGGTGTCGTTGACTATTATACTCACAGGTTCCCAAACCCCGGTGCAGTACCAGGCCGCAGCGGGAGACGGTGAAGAAATGTACTTACTAATTTACTTCAATCAAAAAGAATCCGGTCATATCCCTTTACTTTTTCAGTCTGGTAATGTTTCAAAAGAACAGTTAATTCAGAGTCTTTTGAAATTTAATGATCCTTCAAATATTGCTAGGTATTACCCGCCAACCGGTCTTTGGCACAGAAAAGTTTAGGGACCGCTGGTCTGAAGCCTTCACTAATAGTAAGACTCTATATGCCAAAGGACACAGAGGCATGTAAACCTGCACAACCCAGAATCCAACATCTGCTTAGGAAACATACAGTACACATACAGTATGACGTGTATATGTGAAAAAGGCACATGTTCAGGGATTGACTGTGATGGTGAGAGCTCCTGCGTCCGTCGTGTTGACACAGGTGTTGTGGCATTGTGCTATTTTAGGTCAATATTTTGTGAGAAACTCTAAGGGAGCCTGGTCCCCGGTGTAATTTGTGGTGCTGGGTTTGAGAGGGATGGCACAGCGCAAAATTAAAAAACCCCAAGGCCATAAATCAGATGGCAAACCAAACAAGTCTTCTCCACCGCGGCACAGTGAGCTGGGCAGAAACCAAGGCGCTGGGGATGAGGACAGGAAGTGAAGCCACTTTCGACGACCAAAACCTCCAGAGTCAAACACAGCTTCGCTAACCCAACAACATCAGCAGCCCATACAAATAAGCCACACCTAAGAGGAAGACGTCTCTAATCAGGCACAGTTTACTCGGCCCCAAACATCATCCACCAGACGCAGAACTGTGATGTGACCAAACCAAGACTTCACAGGACGCACAGCGCGAAGGGGAGTTGTTTACTCTGTTGTAATTAACAAATACATCGCTGCCATAGCAAGTAACTGTGCGACTTTATTGATCACTGTCTGCAATTCCCGTTACCTCTGAATGTGGTGTTTTAACGTTCTTTTGCCATGTGTCAACCTTGCTGCTGTGAATTTTTGCTCTGACCTGGGAATTATAAGTCTACCGTAATCTAATCTAATTTATTTATTTAGTTTCAGCTCATCTTAATACCACATTTCTGTTCTATTAGAAACTAAATTTGATTTTGAGACATTTTGTTTAAATAGCCTTTATAATAAGTGCATTCAAAATAGCTATATATTTTAAAAAGTTTTAAACAAAGAGATATTTCTTAAATTAATACATCAACGATTATTTTCTTATTTCTTATTCCTAGTTTTTAATGAGAGGGAATTTTGAAACAAAACAACACAACTGTTTTTTTTTTTTTTGTTTGTTTTTTGTCCACAGCCAACCAGTATCTATACCTACTTAAAACATCGCAGTTATACATAAATAAAACACACATCATCTCATGCATGTGTACTGCTCTGGACTTTAGCGTTTGTCATACAAATACTGACATTAATAATAAGTGGGAAAACTACAATACAACACAATAATTAAAAACAAAAGTGTAAAAATAACCCTTTTAACTTCCCTTAAAGTTCCCTCCATCTGTAGCCACTATAATTATATTAATGCAGCGCAGGTGTGCACTGTGAGTGTGTGTGTGTGTGTGTGTGTGTAATGGGTGGGGGAGTGGTCATTGAAAATAAATCAACATGAAATCCAGATGGTGATTGGTGGAAACTTCCATCTCCAGCAGGGGATTGGCTGCTCATTAAGACCACCTGATTTATAAGGAACCAAAATGGCCGCCCGCAGCTACGATAGCATGTGGCTCTGCCAGTCTGCCATGTTTTAGCAATTAGACCAATAGCTGTGCGTTTGCTAACTTTGTTTGAAGTTTTCCTGTTTAAATGAAGTTCTTTTCTTGTTTTAGTTGTGACAAGAATTGATTTTGACTTCAGAGAAGCTTGTTAGTAGTTTTGTCGTCTTCGAAAGAAAAAGCTGTTGAATGTATGACAAACGTCCTTCGTCATAATCGGTTTTTACGTTTGGTCTTTGGCTGTGTTTCACCGTTCTGAATCGGTTTCTATTTAAAGAAACAAGCACCAACTCTTGTTGAGTACTAATGTGTAATGAGTAAAGGCTAGTACTAATGTCTACTACTTTGTCAAACTCTGCTACTACACACTGATGTTTGTGTTTTGTGAGTACATCACCTTGACATGATGCATTTGGAAGCCCTTTACCTTAACATTGGACATTTTTGCCCTATTTTAATCGTTACCTTAACCCTAATCTGACCCTAATTTTAATCCTCACTCCAAACTGAATCTTGAACCTGCTCACTCGGAGTATCCTTCAAATATCTCGCCACAAAAATAGTATTTTCCAAAAAAAAAAAAAAAAAAACACGTCTCGAGGAAGTTTTTGGCATTTTTAAAAATACTCAGTCTGAGGAGAGAATACCTGGAAATGAACAAACTAGTAAAAGCTGTAGTGCCTAGTCCAGTGACCCAAAAAATATTGCCTCGGGAAACACTTTTAGACCCTGACCCAATGTTTGAAAAATGCCAAATTTAACAATAACTGTAAACTTCTGATGAGTCAGATTAAAACCTGCACATGTACATGTTTTAAAGTGGCACTGCTGTATTTCCCTGCACATAAAGCGCTGTTGTTCAGTCCCACATAGTTCAGCCATTTGTTCTGTATCATAACTCTCTTTGCTGAAGGTCTCCAGAGAGCACAGACTTTTCCACGGGTCACCAGTCTTGTCTGAAGACCTGATCCTACTCGGCTCCACTGTGCATCCACACTGGGTGTAACATTAAACTGGGGCTCGCATATGCCTCCCCCGTCATCTCCTCCTCCCTGCAGCCAATGTGGAAGAAGGCATTTACAGACATTCACCCTCTCTCTCTCTTCTTAACCTCATTCTCTTGGACTCCCAGATAAGAGTGTGAGTCAATGAGCGGTTCGCCTTCTTCTTTTTCTTTTTACTGTGTAATTTGTTACTTAAACAGCAGTTACAAAAATGCTGAAATCAAAGTTTACACGCTTTGAACAGTATCTTGTAGAGTAAACACCCATCTGAAAGTACTTTCCTCCACAGTTTCCATCCTTCCTGGCTTTCATCCTCCAATTTTTTTTTTCATGCATCTGTATCACTATCTCAGACTATCTCTGGCTCAGTCTTTCTCTCCACCGCTGCCAAAATCTCCCTTCTTCTCTTTCTCTCTCTCTCTCAGCTCATTCCTCTCTTGCGACCTCTCCCTTGCCCCTCCCCCTGCTGGCGGGACTGCAGTCGAGGTGGGTGTTCTGTGGCTGTTATGACTTGAGAGACGATAATGGCAGCTATAATGTAGCCAGCCGTTCCTGATGTGGCTGGGCTTGTGGGATATTCTGTTGTGTTAGGGTTGGAGACGGAGTCAGGAGGGGGACAGGGGGAGAAGGCGGAGCTTCTGCTTTTAACCAACCACAGTCCATGTTCTCCATTTTGTTTTTTAAACCCCCCCTCTCTCTCTTTAGTCTCTCGACTCACCCGCTGACTTTTTGTACGCCAGTTGTTTTCCTTCGGTGGTAAACTTTGTTTTTAAATTCTGCCTCTGCTTGTGTAACCCCCCCACCCGCCCAACACAGACAATCCTTCCCCCCTGTCCCCACTTTTCTCCCCCACCTACCCTCCTCTATGTTTTTTACCCCTTTTACCCACTCTCAGTGAATTCCTTACAGCTGTTGTAATGTGATGGGGGCCAATAGTGTGACCTGCAGAAGGCCACAAGACTGGAGACATCACTGTAATGTACAATAAGCCATATTCACTGACCTGACGCAGGGTGGATTAATGTCAAATCGACTTATTAACATCTGATGTGTGTTTGATTTAAAATGATTAGTTCACAAACTGTTCTGCGTTCAGACTGAAAACGGTTGACGGAAGTGGTTGTTTACTACTAAGTTTGTAAATTTGTCAGTTAAAGGTTAAACTACTGACACTGTAATAAAAATGAGAAAACTCATCTAATCAGCATTAATCCACTAGGTGGCAGTAATACACCTCAAAGGATACTTCTTTGCTGCGAAAAGTTGCCCTTTTTAAGATTATTTGGGTGTGCGAAAGTTTGCAAATGTATAAGCAAATTCAAAGAATATAAAAAATACGATAGCTCCCAAACACTAGGTGGCGCAGTAATTATAGCAACGAGGGATAATCTTAGTAGATTAAGATGCTAAAACAGGTGTATTTGCTCAGTGCTCAGCAGGTTTGTTATTAAAATCATATTCAAATAGTTGCAACATCACCGAGGTGTACAGGTCCAGAATAGAGTGGAGCTCCGCACTATAGTCAAACAGCCAACCAGCAAACAGTGATCAACCACTGGTTCATACATCGTTGTCAAAAACTGCTTTCAAACATCACTTGTCCCAAAACACATGCCAGATTTGTTCTTGATTTTTTTTAAATACAACAGTGTTAGCGCCCCCTACGGGTGATGAGGATTCCATTGTTTAACAAAAATATAAAAGCTGAATGAGTTGAACATTGTGGCTTAAATCTGACCAAAATTGTCCTTTTTTCCCCCCATATTTCATTAATTCCTTCCACAGATGACAAAGCGCTACTGTATACAGTAGCCACGCTGGGGAAAGAAAAAGAATTCCCAAAGCCCCAAATTGGTGTTTACTAGACTAACACTGTGGTTTATTACAGTCAACATGTAACCCTTGTTTCAACCCACTGATTCACACCTCACATATCCCTGTACTGTAAACTGTGGGTTGGGGAAGTGCTGGTGCTGATGTCTCACTGCTGGGGTTCTCACCTTGTCAAAATGACAGGATGAAACGTTGATCCCTTGTTGCTACACAGTCAGAGTGACTGATGACAGACAGCGGGGGAAACCAGAGGGTCTGAGCTCGACACCTCCACATGTGAACAATGCAGCGAGGGCGAGCTAAAGCTAGTGAGTGACTGGAGAAAGCGGAAGGATCGAAACCAGCAGCTGTCGGGTGGGGGGGGTTGTTATTAAAACTAAACTGTGGACTCGGATGAAAAAATTCACCCAACTCGGTTTTGCGCAAACAGTACAACAGTGAAAGTGAAGGGAACTAATGCAATGATAAGAACTGTTATCCGTGTCACTGGAGACACGGCCATGATTACTGTTTGACTCCTTTCTTCCGTGTTAACTTAACCAAGTCTGGATGGTGCTTGTTTGAGGATTAGTCCTGTTTCAACTTCCTTTGTTTTGAATTTGCCTGTACACGTCCTCGCTGCCGAGTTCTACACTGAGCAGTGAGTTGGACGGTAGACTCTTCGGGTTTCGCTCTACCTCCATGCACACTTGTATCCTTCCTCGTGATTCTCGCCAATAAGTTTCTGCTCCACGGCTCCTCCACACGCCCATATTTTCTCTGTCCTCTCTCCAGGGCCACCCACCCGCCATCTTGCACATACCTGTGGTTTCCTGTACCCCGCGCCCCTCCTCCGCGCCTCCTCCCTCTTCTCTCTTTCTTTCCCTCCCCCAGCACACCTTACTCCCTCTCTCCCCTCTGTCTAACATGTAACATCTCACTCCTGTCTTGTCTTTTTTTTTTTTCCCCTCTTCAGTTTCTTACACACCGGTGTATCATGTACAAAATGCCCCGACCACAAGTATGTCTTTGAACTCCTTTTAAGGAGAAGCACCGGAGGAAACGAGGAAGACAGGAATGGATGGATAAAGCAGATGAGGAGAGGTTGATTCACACAGCTGGCTCGCAGCTGTAGTCACAGGCAGCACGCAGCCACTGCGCCATCCTCAAACAACTACATGCCCAGCCCCCATTTCCAAGAAAAAAAAAAAAAAATCATGCAGCGCCGTCATCATAACTCCAGTTAAACTCTCTCTCTCTTTATCTTTGTCGCTGCTCCTAAACACCACCCAATCAACTCCATCTTCTCGCACATATCTTCTGTCAAACCTCACCT
>NC_024317.1:12703100-12750609 GCF_000523025.1 Cynoglossus semilaevis
GCGGCGCTGTCAGAGTGACAGTTCCGACTACAGATCAAGGCCTTACAGCTGAGTCTGTGACACCAGCACGAAAAAAAAAAAAAAAAACCTTTTCTGAAACGCAATTGGAACAGACCGAGAACACTGAGGCTGGGACCCACACCAGTGAATGAAAACCAGATAATGATCTGTTTGGTTTCGACAAAGACCACAGTGATTACAAGAAAAATATTAATCCTAACATTCTTGGGTGGGCATGCGATATTTATAGCAGATGGGGCTACTACTTATACTCCTTAGCTGAGTAACGCAGCTGGAAGTGAGGGAGGAGAGAGAGGAGGTGGAAAACTCATGAGGAAAAGGAGAGAGAGAGACAGAGGAAAGCTCCAGAGGAGGTGGGGGGGCCATATGTGTGCATGTGGGGGTGGACACTCTAATTCTTGTGTGTGTGAGGGGCCGGGATACCATAAAAGAGAAAGAATGACGTAGACTGGAGGGGGGGAGGGAGACGAGACGACACGCTGCCGCAGCATGCACGTGTGTGTTTTTTTGTGTTTGTTTTTGGTGTGCGGCACAAACCGCCGCACAGCGCCTTAAAAAGTACGACAGCAGCCGGCGACCAGCCGACCACCAGACCGACGCAAGTGACCACAGCACTGAGAGCCTCTCACTGAGGGGAAATGAGGATAAATGTGACACAGACAGTGTCTAAAACAAACCTGGACTTTCAGGACTAACCCAGACAGGAACCGGGTCGAGTTTATGGACCACAAATAATTTCAGAAGGAGGATTTTTTTTTTGTTAGTTTCCAAACTTTACAGGTGAAAAATCATCTGCCTCGTACAAATGGAAGCAAGCAGTGCTAAAAATACCATTCCAAATCACATGGCATCTTCTAATCAGGCTTTTTCCATGTGTTTCATCCATCAAACTTAAGCACATGTTGTAAACACGATAGGTTTTGGCTCCAAACAGGAACACACAAAGATGAAATATGTAAACAACTAATGAATCAATGACAACCGTGGCAGTGGACAACTGCGAAGATCCTGCTGTCTCTGTTTGCCTTGTGTGGAAAAGAATATCAAATGTCAACACAAGGCTGATTTGAAGATTACAGAGAAAGAACATGTACTGAAGGGTAAAAACCGCCGCACAGAAGGTCAAGGGTTTGAATCCACATGGCCACAGACTTCCAACCCTGGTAGGTCAGGAAGGGAATCTGTGGTGCTGAGTCACTTTATGGACTATCCTGCTGTTGACTTGTGGACTGGTCATAGTGGACTGGTCATTTGGGCCATGAGCTGTAGGCAACTGTGGTAAATTTGTGGGTGGAAAGCTTCAATGACATCAGCAGCAAGTCACAAGTTCAGTGTGCAAATTTACAAAATGGCAGTACTTGTATCAAAATTGAAATAATTTGTATGTAGATAGATCGATAGATAGATAGGTTGCTATGTAGATAGATAGGTAGTGATCAATGTGCAAGAAAGTTCTCCAAGCAGCTGTATATGCAGGTCGGAAACTATTTATCGTTATTTACTTAATAAGTAAACTTGAACTATTTTGTCTGTTTTTCTTTGCGTTTGTGTCTTCCTTGATAAGATACCCTGAAACATTCCTCTTTCTTTCACCTTTCTGTGTTTTTCCCACATCGCAACAGGTTTTCTTTTCTTCCGACTATCTCGGAACTCCTCACTTTCTACTCATTTCTGACCGTTGTCCTCGGCACGCCTGTTTAAAATAAAAACCTTCTCCACGTTGCCCATTTGTGTCCCAGCCCACCCTCCGTCTCCCCCTGTTTGGCGGCAGATTCCGCAGTAGCTACGGCTCAACAAAGAAGTGATGACTGCTGCGATGTGGTGACAAATCTGATGATGCAAAACAGTGAGGGCGGAGGAATGATGCTCCACTTTCTACATTCTGTTTGCCATTTCCTTAAACAAACCTCATCAATTTTACACAGTGAACAAAGGACAGAGGGAGCTTTTTTGGATCGCGTACATTTTAGGCGTTCTGTGAAGTTTGCACTTCTCCTGTGTGTGGTCTGCCTCAGAGCTGCTGACTTCATTACTAATGTAATGCAGGAGTTTTCACATAATACCCAGATGTGAGTCGGGGCAAAGCATCTGGGCCTGTGTTAGCTTTTGCTTGGCCAGGATCCCTGCGCTGATGTTTGGGGCTTAGCATGTACACACACACACTCACACACATGCACGTGCACTTTCCCAAAACTAATGGACGGGTTGGTCGTGTTGCCGTCAGGAAGAGGCGAGTCATAGCTGTTCAAACTACACACACACACACACACACACAGAGATCTGAGGAGTTGCTAATGAGCAGCAGCCATATGTGCTGAGCTGATTATTACAGTGTAAGGACAAAGCGAGAGGAATTAGGATTACAGTCCCATGCGTTTTCCCCAGGGCTACAAATGAAAGGTAGACCAGTATGTGGTAAAACAGCATCAAGGCTCCTGGGATTCCAGAATGTACCCTATTTAAGGTAATAAAACCGCAGAATATATTAAGAGTATACAAATTGTAAAAAAAAAATACAGTCCATGTTAAAGATTAGGGGTGTGTTTATAACACGCAGTATGAATCTGTACTTTCAACTGAAAGGCCGGGCCATATATTACCTAATAAAGGAGCAATGATTTTGACACTGATTTTGAAAGTAAGTTCTTCCATTTTTTCCCCTCGTACCTTTCTGCTATTCCAGTGAAGTACTCTGTTAAGTACACATTAAAACTTGTATCTTAACAAACCACATTGAAATCCTGACATTTAGAGATTGTGCCGTCACTCAGGGTTTTTTGCTATGCGTGCATGTAAACAGTGATTGTATCTCAAGCTTGAGGAACGGGCTTCCCTCCACTCTCTCTGCCCTGGATTCCACTCTCAGTATCTCTGCGCAGTGCTCAGTGAGGCACAGGCAACGAAACACGACACAAATACACATTTAAATACCCACTAACCTGCCAAAGCACGGGGGAAACTATCAACAGATACATATACTTGGCATGGTGTATTCACTATAAACTCATTGTAAACTCACACACAGATAGATAGACAAATAGAGAGGTCATGGAGATAGTTGCGAGACATTTCATTCAGATGGATTAACTGAGAGTAATGGTAATAGTGATGTTCAAAGAGTGACTCAAAGCCTGTGTATGTGTGTGTGTGTGGTATTAAACAAAAGAAAAAGAGAAGTGACGTGGAAGACGAGGGGTAGAAAAAAAAGAGGAGGCAGAGAGAGAGAATGAGCAGCTGAGTGACGCCACGCTTGGGTAATCCTTTTGACTGGGAAGACAGGGATCAGGATCCATTGTTCAAATCCCATCCCTCACTGTACTGACCTTATAAATCCATTGTCATCAACAGCAAAAGTGAAAAGGTTGAATCTGAGCGCTATATATTTATGTAAGGATTGACAAATGGAAATCATTTCTTAATCACAATCACTGGGTAGCTGTGATTAATCGCTATTAATCGAATTTGATCAAGGTCCCTAGATAGACCAAATCACTTTTTGTCCTGTATATTGCTGGAACAGAAATACAAATAACTGTCAGATATTCTATATATACAATGGTCATGTATGTAACTTTCAAACAGATTATATTAATTAGCATGTTATTAAGTACTGGTTTGTGTATCAGAGGAGGATCAACTCGAGGCTTAGGATGAACAAGGGAGACTGAGTCATCTCCAGTTACAGTTAATGACAATAAAGTGGGATAGACATCAGGGATAGAACCTGCTGCTGAATGTGCAGTATTGCGACAATAACCGCCTTTTTTGTATCTTTGTATACCCGAACCTCTTGTAATAGCTGTTGTATAAATAAGCAACACACACAAAAAGTCCTTTGTGAATTTGGACGCATTTTTGAAACACTCAAGTTGTAATTTGTCACACTCACGCTTAGATGTTTATTCCTTTAATCTGGGCCAACCGCAGTGACTAAGGAGATTCCACCTGTGCAGTGGAGGAAAAAAAACCTCTTTGGTCACCAGACGTTTTTTATTCATTACGAGCTATAAAGGCGAACAAAGAGGAGGCTTCTTGCCCTTCATCTGCCTCTTTACTCCCTCTCTTCCTTCAACTCTTCATGGAGAACAGAGACGGGAATCATTCAGAGGCTGAAAAGGTTAAAGTCTAGCCCAGGGCTGGAGTTCCTGCGTCTGCCAGGGGCACCTGAAGAGGGGCGAACATTTACTGGCAAATAAAAGATGGGGAGGAAGAAAAAAAAAATCAACACTCTGCCCAAGAGCTGCAGGGTCCACGCTGAGTGGTGCTGTAGGGCCCTTGGTGAGTTTGTCTTGTAATTGAGTCAATTGTTGACCCCTGTTCAGCCTGGCTCAGCGAAACTCAGGAGAAAGCTGCCGAATAATTGATGTTCTCTCACTTATTCCTCTTCTTTCTTCCCTTCCATCCATCTTCCACTTCTCCCTGCTCCCCTTTTACTCCACTTTACTGTCCCGTCCTTACCATGGTCTCAGTAGATAATTGTGCTGTGAGTCAAAGGCAGGGGTTTGCGAGGGTGGGAGGGGGCCGTTCGCGGATCTTCTGCAGTTTACAATCTTCTTTTCACCCCAAATCTTTCCTGCACCCTCCACCTCCCCTCCGACACTCACCATTGCTTCTCCGCTGCTTTCTCCTCCTTTTTCATTCCTCCTTTTGTTTGCACCGTGGGATGAATTTAAATCACTTCGCTCTCTGAGTCCGATCCCAATTCCCCCCCCTCATTTTTTTTAACTCTCTGGGCCAGGGCTGGCTGTGGCGTCCGACTTAGAGTTTCTACCGCAGTTCTGTTTCTACTTCACACTCCGTCCCTTAAAGGACCTGAGAACGCAAGTACACAGATACGACCCTTTGATGACGAGGGGAAGGGATATTTGGTCACTCCATATTTGGTGCAGGCCAAATGTGTTTAAGCGCCGACCGAGGAAGGAAAAGTTTGGGAGAAAGAAAGAGAATGAGGGGAAGAATGACAAAAAAAGAGGGGAGTCTGAAGGAGGTGGCAGGGCAGGACAAAGAAAGAAGGGTCACATTCTGTTTGTGAGGAACCATCATTTTTAAATGCCTCCTTCATTTGAGAACACTTTGTTTGCACAAGAGCTCTAGTGTTGCGCTCCTATTGTGGCGACTTATCCCGAGGGAGAGAGTAAAGCCAGGGACACTGTTGTCATTCAGTTTTCACTAATTAGCAAGTGCTCTTAAGACAGAAAATTGCATTTATTCAGACTTAACGCCGAGTCAAAGCACTTTATCACAAGAGGAGTAACTTTAACCCCGGGCGCGCAGAAGCCAAAACAGTAACAGTGTCAAAAGTACAGACCGAAAGCCGCCGCGGCCGCTAAACACATGTGGCCCACTGACCAGCCTGAGAGTGACGTTTAACAATATACTTTTTACAAGGCCCCCGCACAGTTCCTCCTCCCTGTTTCCTCTCCACAGGCCATAAGCGGTCAGTTGGCACATTTGTCTCAGTCTTAACAGTCTTTTCCTGCTCAGGTTAAGGACATTTACGGCCAACGTGTGAGGGTTGGACACCTCCCTGAATCTTGAAGGTGATGTCAGCAATAAATTTAGTATCATGTAGAACAAGGCCTTGGGGCCACACTGTCAAGGCAGGACTGGAACCAGGAGGAAAATAAACAGATGTCTGAATATTCTAAGAAGTGATCGAAGAGGTAAATACATGTTGGGGGAAAAAAAGGTAACAAAACCTCAGAAATAGCAGAGCGCTAAATTGAGGCTAATGACAGGATAGCTCTGCAAGGTCGACAGAATGATCCAGAGCATTCTCTTGTTTTGGGTAATTTTATGGAAGCATCAAGCAGAACAGTAAATTAGCAACAAAAAAAAAAAAAAAAATCAGCAGGAGGAGACACATAGGAGCAGTTGATTCTGCACTTTTTCTTTTTTCTTCTTTCCTGCTCAGTTTTGAGGCTCTGTGCCGCGTGGCTCACAGTGGAAGTCGGAGCTTTGTCCTAACTTCACACTTTTGTGGATCAGGCAGAAATAGAACAAACGTAGACGTACACGTTCACAACACCTCTGTGCGTTACACAAAAATAGACATTGTGCATTTTTTTATTTATAAAAAATATATATATATATTGTCTGTTTTTAGCACCAACTGTTTTATTTTACAAAAACAACAGTTATTATTATTGTCGTTATTATTATTATAAAATATATAATAATAATAATAATAATGACAAATACCATTTAAAAAATAAAAACATTGTTTTAACAATAACAATAATACGTCATTGTTGCTGCTGTCGTTGTCACTTGTCTAAGGGATAATTTACTATGACTGTCCATCCGACATAGGATTGATTAACATTGTTTATACATTGAACTCTCCTTCCAGTCTTTTCACTGATGTCTCTTTCTCTCTCACACCCCCACACACTCCCTCAATCACTCTCTCTCTCTCTCTCCATTTTCCTTCCTCTCTCGCCCTCCGTCTCTCCACCATTCCCAGCTCTCCTGGTGGAGTATTTGTCAGGAAATCCTGAACAAACTGAAGCTGTTTGTTCTCTCTTTGTCGACGACGGGTTTTTATGGACTTCTACTATTGACAATTGTTCCGACTTCTGTTGCCCTCACACAAGCTGGATAACGCTGAACAAATATGTATATCTACACACACGCACACGAACACGCACACATTCCCAGTCTGTCCCAAACATGATCACAACCTGTGGCCAAATTACCCTGGTATGTTGGGACGTCTGTGATGGGACTAGACATTTTTATTGTGTCACCAGAAATGGACATCAAAGCAGTGGAGCAAAATAGAAAAAGTAGCAACATGTTGGCATGTGACGAGTGTTCAGGGATTCTGTTGTATTTAAATTTGGACGGTGATGTGCTATATGTTTTGTGGGACCCACCACTGTATTATTGTAAAAAATGATTTAACTCCCAATTACAGTTAGCATAGGCCTGATGAATTCACCGTGTCTTTAGTTTGTCACTAAATACAAATACAAAAGGAAATACATGAAGTACACTCTTAGTACTTCGCTTTCTCTGTAGTGTAGTAATATATCATTTTATCACTGTAGAAATTGACAACTGCTGAAATTGCATTATGTTGGCCAGAACAAATTGCTAAATATATCATTTTATCACTGTTATGTTGGCCAGAACAAATTGCTAAATTGCCAAATAGGCCAACAGGAAAACAATGGTACATTTAAAATACTGTTGTTTTGAATCCACCTCCTTTGAAGCAGGCTCGGGTTCAAACCTCGGCTGCAGTTTACACGAATCAGAAAGTTCATAAAACATGTACACATGTTTAAAGAAGTTGGTTTGAATAAACAATTCAAACCATTGCCTTTTAGCGATGTTCTTGTTTGTTTTAAACCCAGGTGCTAAACCCTGAGTCTTCTAGAATACAACCAGCTAAAGAGCAGAAATTCCCATAACTGGCATTCTTGTGATCCGACTACCCATGATTCAGGTTAATAACATTTTTCAAAAAGGCCTGAGATTAAAGGGCGCTGGGTTTTGAGACAGATGGAAAAGGCGAGTGGAGATAAAGACCAAGAAAGTGAGTGAAGCAAAACTTTTCTATCAATAGAGGAGATCATGGGTGCCAGTAGGGGGCTCAGTCCTCATCACAATGGACCCCCAACCAAGCCAAGACCCTTAATACCCATACTCCTATTTCACACATCCTTTCAAAGCACTCATGCAACCGGCGTCCTCCTCCCCCTGTCTCGCTCCTCTGTTCCGACCATGCCCTGTGATTGCAGCTGGTTGACAATAGCGAGAAAACCCAGTGGTGCTAACTAACGGCCATCATGAGACTCACGCAGGGGCCATCAGGACACCTTGTCTTTGTGTATTGGAAAACAATGGCCACATTTCAGGAACAGTAGTAAAAGCTTCCTCCGTCCTGGCGGGGAGCTGTTAAGAATGACAGGGGCATCAAGTGTCGGTGATAAATGGGTCATTATCATCTGATCTGAGGTGAAGTGTGGAGCTAATAATGAGTTTCTGTGTCAAAATCACAGAGGCCGGCGAGCGCCTGTTGTTCTGCCTTTCAAATGACATTTTGCAACAGTTTGAGGACAAAAGGTGTCAAAAAAGGAAATCTGTGAGAGCTACAGGAATTTGATTTGTTTTTTTTACCAACACTGACGTGCATTTTTCAGTACTTTGTTTCTAGTTTTGCACAACCCCGCTTGTAATTATAATTATGCCCTTGCTTTTAACAAAAGGGTCCTTTTATTGGAGTGTTTTGGGCGTGAACTGGACAGCAGTTCGGACAGATACACAAATATTTCTTCTTCCAGTGAAAAAAAAAATCCATGGGAGTGGGGAGGAAAAATGCACCTCAACGTCTTGGGCAGCGCCTTGTGACTCTTGGCATTAATCCAAATACAAGAAACTCAGAGCAGAAGGCTGGGTTTGTAGAGAGAGAACATGTACAGAGCAGAGTGATGGGAGTTCGCCAGCTGAGACGCGGTTTATTTTGGCAAACGTGCGGCTATAGGGTAAAAAAGGAGTGAGTTTTATTACGGTTAATCAAATTTAAAGTGAAAATATGCTAGAATTTGCCCATACTGAAACCATTACTGCAGTAAAACATGTTATTTTTATACCTGGTAACCTGTTAAAAATGAGTTTAATTAACATTTTTGGTTAATCTTTTAGAAGTTTTAAGGTATTTATTGTCAGATACACTGTAAAAAACACAATGATTAAATGGGCCAATTAAAACCATTGCTTTTTCTCCCTTGTACCAAGCATAAAAAAATCATGGAAAAACAAGTGTTTACAAAACAGTCATAGAAAAACTAAACAGGAAGTATCAGTGAATTAATGATAGCCTTTGAATATATATGTAATTCTGTATCAAGTCCACTGTTGACTACAGTTGTAAGTTGTTAACTTGTTTGTGGTAAAAATTTACCGTTGATTTTTTAAAAACCTTTTTTAGGCACTTTTTACCTTTCTTAATTGTGTCACAATTTGCTACCTGCTTACTTTAACTGTGTTTTTTGCTAAGTTTATGCTTAAGTGGGTTGTGTTACCCGGTAAATGACAATATAGAGTATTCACTCTTGAATCTAGTCCATCCCGCAACAACAAAAACATTCAGATTCGCAGCATTTTCATGGATGCCATTAGTCATTAATACACCAAAATGTTTTTGCTAAGCTAATACAAAGGAAGGACATGAACATCAAAATATATACTTATATACTTAAATGTATTAAGGGTCACATGTATAAGCTAATCTCCTTGAACAGCTATCCATATCAGATCTAAATGAGGCCTCAGGAGGCTCATAGTATCATGAGGCTAACGGACTAGCCTTCCGTCAGTTAGCCTAGCAGCCTCCAGCCTCTCATCCCAGCCCCTGGCCTCCTCTTCAGCAGACCCTCTCCTCCACATACAGGGCCCTTCACAGACTGACTGGTTGCTAGACAATGTGCTTGGTTAGATGGGTTATGTAAAGACCCTCCTGCTCCACAAAAGCCAGTGTGGCTGTCTGTTATGTGCCGCTCTCCAGGGCCCTGGGTCAGTTAGCAGAAGAGCTGAGGCACTGACACTTCAAATTTAAAACATTTGCTCTTTAATTTGTTTACAGAGAACAGAGGAGAGGAGATGAAAGTGGAGGAGAGCAGAGGAGAGGAAGAACAGGAGGGGAGAGCAGAGGGACAGACCAGTCAATTGTCTCCTATTTGCTAATTTCACTTCCCCCACTTGGCCGAGGTTAAAACAGCTCCCCTGTTGACTTGTGTCTTAGAGTTGGAACAGGAGGCGTGTGAATGCATGTGTGTAAAGTGATGTCATGATTCCCTGAGTTAAAAAATGCAAGAAAATGAAGGACACCCCTTAATATTATACCAACTAATAATGTATGCGATAAATACTTCTGTCCAACTAGCAGTTGACTCAACATGTACACGCTTTATGACCCACATATTCTAACTATTTTTTTTCTACTACATTTCAAGGTCCAAGGCTTTTTTGATCCATCTATCTATCTATCTATAAGTTGTATATTGTTTACAAATATATCTCTTCGTTTTCAGGTACTTAGCATTGAGGTCATGCTAATATTTCATTTATAATATATATAACATTTCTATCATGCTGCAGAAAAAATGTTTAATGTGTGTGTGTGTGTGCAAAAGAGAGAGTGAGAGAGAGAGAGAGAGAGCATAGGTGACAACAAACACTGATCCTTCCAGGCAATGGCATGGTGGTAAACCACATACCTCAGACACACCACCTGGCTGCTCTGATGGTCGACAAGCAAACAAGCCACCGTGTTCATAAAAAAAAAAACACACACACACACACACATTTACTTTCACATTAAAATACAAGCAGCCCTCATTCATGCTCCCAAAGTCACTGATAGAAGTGTTCATTTTTAAAAGGAGTTAGGAAAACTAATTGGTATCCTGACTGGAAACTTCCATTTCAATCCATTTATGTACAATTACAATCCCTTTGTTTTTGTTTTGGTTTTTTTTCCACACCACTACTTAATAATAAAAATGTTTTTTTCTAAATTAATCACCAGCTGTGGCGCTTTGGCCCAGAGGCAAGGCATTGCCCAGAGGCAATGTCTCTGTCATTGGTGTACAACCCCAGGGTTCACCTCCTGGGCAAGTTTGAATCCTGGTTAGAGCGGTTGGTACCTTCCAGTGGACTCACCACCTGCAGGAAGGTTCAGGATAAGCGAATGAAAATGGATGGATGGCTGCAAGAATCACCAGCTCTGGATTGGTTAACGCCAGCAGTGTTGTGTGTATAGGTTCTGTGTTATGCCCACTGTGGTTTTTCTTTGTAATGTTTAAAATCCCCACACACAGTGTTGACATTCAATTCAAACAGAGAGTCACATTTAGACACAACCTCAGACGAACCAGGAGCTAAGACAAACTCTGCTAATTGAAATTTTTCACCATGTTCTTGACACTCATTTCCAGCCCCAGACTGAAAATAGATCTACACACACACACTTCCATGCATACACTCACTCTGACATCTAGTCGTCTCACACAAACTGAGCCTGACATGCTGCGGCATGTGTGACAGAGCTCATTGGCTGAAAACAGACATCCCACTGCCCCGAGGCTCGGCTCTATCCTCTATCCTACAGGAAGCTGGAGTGAGAGGGGGCAACACACACAACACCCTGGGGATGGAGGAGGTGCGGGTGCTCTCAGGATTCACCATCAGTTCAAGTGGCTTCCTACTTCTGCCGTAACTACAACTACCGCTAGAGCTACGCTTTAAGACATGGTGTAAATAAACAGCAGCTGCGGGTGAATGACTTCCTGAAAGGTCCTGGTACACAAAAATATGTTGAATAAATAGTCTGAAAAGATAAAACATAAACTGTACTAGGAACCCCTCGGACCATGTGATTAAGAACCATAACATTAGGAGGGATCAACTGTGAATCTCGAGGCAGTCTAAGTTGATGGATTCTGCACTGAGATGTGAAGGGAATTCGGCTCAAACTAGAGCTGTTTTAATTAAAAAGTCTTATCTGATTCATCGCAGGGTAGCATACCAAAACATGGCAAAGGCCGTCTGACCTGAAGTTGAAACACTCGCAAACAAATGCTGAGCTTTAAAATGATAATTGAAACACAAACACAAACAAATGCTGAGCTTTAAAATGATATTTTAAGCTTGAGGTGCTTCGGTGAAACAGAAACTGTTTTCCACAGTGTGTCCAAATAACAACTTGTGTATGCGCTGTTTATTACAGCAACAACAAGCGGGCTCAATGGATATGCAGCATGGAAAAAATTTTATTCTAAAAAATCTGCGAAAGACTTGTGTGTTAATTACATTGACAGCCTT
Source organism: Cynoglossus semilaevis (assembly GCF_000523025.1). Taxonomy (NCBI): domain Eukaryota; kingdom Metazoa; phylum Chordata; class Actinopteri; order Pleuronectiformes; family Cynoglossidae; genus Cynoglossus; species Cynoglossus semilaevis. The sequence goes on from NC_024317.1 coordinate 12,714,954, forward strand.
TGCGCAAACAAAACAGCTTGGGTATGTGTATAAAATAATATATTTTGAAATAACAATGTCAGTCTCACTCACAGCTTTGGACTTGTTCTAGCTATTGTTGGACACAAAACCCATTTGTGTCCTTATCTTCCACCATATGCATCTTCCACATCTTCCACAACACAGATACACTCACATGCAACGAATGCCAAATGCTCACCACATCCCCGCTCCACAACTTCAGAAGAAGACGGTCAAAAAACAACCCTTTTTTTTCCCCAAATCAGATCTTCTGGATTTCGTTGCTCGAAACTTTAAATGTTTTCCAGTGCGTAATAAATTCCCATTGTCTCCCGGATGCAGTCTAGTCCAGTCCTACTCTGACCAAACTGAGGACTGAGTCCGACTCTTGTCAGCGTTCTCCTGTCAGTCTGTCAGCACATGCCAGGCTGTTAATGGACTACAGGTGCCAGCTAATAAGGGTCAATAAAGACAAGACAAGTGCAGAACAACTGTCAGTCCCATGTAGTGGGAACAGAGTGATGGACGTGTGGATTTAACTGCTGGGGAAATAATCAAGAGTCGGGAAAGTCTAAAAAAAAAAAGGCAACTTGTTGAGGCAACGAAAAGACAGGATACTCTGATCCTGTAAGAAATAGCTAATTACTATCTTTATAATCAACTCAATAGTGATCACCAGAGAATTTAAGACATGTGTACCACATGGGTCAAAAGGTTCTATGACAGATGTTGTGATTTAAGCTATGCGTCTGATTTTGAGAACTAAAAACCAATTCAGACAAGTCTCTTGGGCGTCTCAGTTTTATCGTTATCTCTGCCAGGTGTTGAGCTGTGTAATATTTTATTTGAAAAAACATTTTTTTCAAACATTTTCTTATGATTTTTTTTTTTGTGTTTTACCCAGAAACAGAGAAACAGGTTGTGACCAGGTGCCAAAGACAGGTTCCAGAATCCTACGTAGAAGTAATTCTCTGATAGAAACACTGCTGCGGGAAGAGTAGAGAAATAGCTTTGTTTTCTTGATCAAATATTTGATTTGATCGGCCTTAGAATGTTTGGACTTCTTCTTGGATAGATGGATAGGTAGATAGATGGATGGATGGATAGATAGATAGATGGATGGATGGATGGATGGATAGATAGATGGATGGATGGATGGATGGATGGATGGGTAGATTCCGATTTTTCTAAGCTTTTTAAGCTTTATCTTTTGAGCAAATCTTGTAGAGAAGAACTCAAGACAAAGTCAAGGCATTTGGATAAAATTCATTTTCTCACTACACTAGATCATTAAAAAAAACAATACAACAATCTGCTCAGATCACATTGAAAATTATATCTTTTCAGAGTTTTGGGACGAAGGATGTAAAAAGTTTTCCCATGATGCACTCTCCATAGGTCACCAGTCCATTAGCGTGTGAACACAGAGCGTTTCACCCGGCGTGAAAAGAAAAGTGAATGTGGATCCCTGTTGACCTTCTGTGTATTACGCCTGGCATAAATGCCCAGCGTGGTACCTCGCTCCTCCCTGCGGTCCAAAGACTGAAGCTTCACTCTCACAGCCTCACCCATTCACTGTACCCTGGCCCTCTCCTTCTGTCACTGCCTGAAAGACCATTTTATTCTCCCACCAGTTCCTCCTCCCGTTCACTCACCCTCTCCCCCATCTCCTGGTAGCAGGTGCATCACAATCTGAAGCCCGCTGGCAATAAAAAAGACCCAGAAGAAAAGACAGTGACACGGACAAGAGGTGCATCAGGAGAAAAAAAGTACCAGATGAGCAGGAGGAGGACAACAAAGTCAGACCTGAAAAAACAACAGCTGCGACAGCCAGACTGTCATTCCAACACTTGTCTCATGCTGAGTGCAGCAGCAGGTCAGTTGGGAATCATGCATGGGAAACACAAACCCCATCATATTCTGACTGACGAGTCCTATTTCCATCTTAGCTTCAAATACAGTTTTAGGAAAGGATAGAAAAAGGATTTTTAAAAAATCATACTTTTTTTACTTTGACCTCATGTCAAATTTATAATCTTACCAAAGTGGGCAGAAAATAGAACATGTCAACTGATAATTTAAATTTTTAAAAATAGATTATTTACACGGGTAAAACTCTGAGAACAGATTTCTAAAACAGACATTTCTCAGGTGTCTTTAACAGTTTTTTTTTAATCATTATACCTTTGTTAAACCTTGAGCTGTGTTACGTGTAATTTGATTTTATTTTTATTCCAAAGTGAGAGAAAACGTGAAAAAATTAAAGTCAAACCTGAATTATTGAAGCTTTACAAAAGATATTTTTCTTTCTTCTTTCTAGATTTAATGCACATTTGAAAGGAACTGAGGATAATTGGAGTTTGTTTTTTTAATTTAATTTCTTCTCAAAATTTCTTTCTTTCGACTCCGCCTGATATTAATTTCAAGTTGACCTATTAAGAAAAAAATTCTGACATCAATCAGATGTCAGAAATTTGAATTCAAATTTGAAACCAGCTGAACCTCTGAGGCCACCATTCATTCCACTCAAACAGAAGCTCCCCTCAGCTGAACCCCCATGGTGTGAAACTCACCACAGTCATCACACCTGCATCCATCCAGTCACAACATGAAGGTGAGCCAACTCTCCTGCTCCTCTGCTGGAGAAACGATCTGCCGGGAGCTTAGTGTGTGGCCAACAACAGTGGCTACTACTAAACATGTGATGTGAAAACACAAACGTCCTCAAGACCCTGACACCATCGAGTGTTCTCACCAACAGCTGCCAGGTCACTTCTTCTCTTCTTCGTCTCTGCTATTTCTTCTCCTACGACGTTTAGAAATGTGCGTTTGCCAGCTTAGTGGACAATCACACACATTCCCCACTTAACCACGGAAATGCAATAAACTATGTGGCTTTTTAACCTTGGTCCGCTGCTAAACATGGGAGGCCAGGTCTCATATTTCACCACACACACACGCACACACACTATGACCATGTGTGTCTAAACTACCACCAGGACATACTGGCCGTTTTCGTGTAATTAATGGGCACAATTATGTAATTGAGGAGTGGTCTGCAGTGTGCTGCAAACAGGACCACATGTGCTGAACACCCAGTCGCCTGATCCTTCACATCGGGGTCAGTGCCTGTACCAAGACCTGAGTCGCCCCCACACTGTTATGCAGACCCTCTTTTCTTTCTCTTGTAAATAAAGCCTTAATGGTTTACAAGCCTTCCAATAACCGTAATACCTTCAGAGTGAATTAGCCTGCAAAGCGGCCAGACATGCAGACTGGAATGACCCACGTCTGCCAGGGCTTGAAAGTAAGGAAAGACGAAGAAGAAGAAGCAAACACAGTCATTTCTATTTTAACTGCCACAAACATCTGAAAGGAGAAAAAAAACACATTTATTAAATCCTTGTTTACGATACCACTTGTTTACTTCCCAGTGTTGTGTGTAAAATGCACTTTTAATTATCGCAGGCTCGTTACTGCGCATTCAGTACCACTATATGTAACATGCCAGAAGAAAACCAACATGGGGCCACTGGAGCTAATGCTATTGTATGACTGTGGTGGTTCCACAGTGTAGCGGTTAGCTTCTGCTAAATGCATAAATGTAAATGACATACAAACACCGGGTAACCTTCTCTCCTATGTTGCTATTTCACAGACTAGCTTGTTCAGGACAACTTTGTGAAATATGTAACATCATCTTGGACATCAGTTAACTAGAACTGTCAAAATCAACAAGGTAATCTTGTTTATTTATTTGTGAAATTAATCAGATAAAATACACACTATATATCCAAGAATACCACCTTCTGTCTTCTACTAGTTGTCTAAGGGACCTTGAATACACATGTCCTTGTTTTGGAGACAATAACCTTGAAGCACCTCAAGCTTAAATTCCATCTTAATGCCCAGCATACGTTTTCAGAGGTTTCAACTTCTGCCCATCTTGTGAGAATTGTGACAAACTTTGGCCAATTAATATTGATGTGTTTTACAAGCCACCATCAAGATGCACGGAAATGACCAAAATATACCATCTCTATCAAGCTTTCTATAGAACAGCAAATCATTAGTCATAAACAAACACATCTACAAAGGTTTTTTTAATCTCGATTAATCAGATTAAACATTTGAATCCTGTGACAGCCCTACTGTTAACCCCTAAATAACATGCATGTCAATTAAATGTAAATATTTTGTTCTGTGTTCTGTTTGGTTTGCGGGACTGATTTGTGTCCAACATGTATCCCAGCAAAAAACCTGTTGTACCGCTGTTTCATTGATGTTGTATGTAGTTGATCATACCAAAAAAACTTTAAACCACTATCATGAACTTCCTTTTACTGCTTATTTTCACTGTCGTCGAGAAAGGTGACGAGTCTCGTATCAATCCCTCCATCTTGCCAGTTGCTGAGTGAGGTACTCTGCCTCATCCTGAACGTCAGGGAATCTTTCCAAAGACCCGTATGGTTCTCATGTAGAGAAAAACAAACAGTACTGGCACGACAGAGTGAGGAGCCTGAGTTATGCCTTATCTGATCGAACTTCTTGGGTTGAGATGCAGATTGACGCTATCATCGGTCGAGTACGAATCAGTGTAAGCCTGGAATTTCATCACACTTCGGACAAAATGTCTCTTTGAGGGAAAAATGTATCCCTTATTTGATATTTTTGCAATCACAACAGTCCTGTTCAACAAAGGCAAAATTCAAACAACACAACCACACAAAGTTGCTCAACACGGGGATGTTAGCCCGCGTGGGCAGAGCTAGTCATTCAGTCCGTCAGGACGGCTGAACTGTAAATGTGTTCCAGCAGGGAAAGCCAAGCTTCAGAGCAAGGCGAGCAGTCTGGAGTCGGCAACTTTCCCCTGCTGCTGCAGCGAGAGCGCACCGCCCTCCCTGCAGCCCACCCAAGAAGCAGCCCATGGGCATAAATTTGAGAGGCTGACTCGCTGCGGATTTAAAACAATCTGCATCTCTTTCTCTCTCTCCCTCCCTCTCTCTCTCTCTTTTACTCACTCCTCCACATTCACTGTGCAATGTTCCTCTCATTCACCCGGCCTTTACTCCCCCCTTTTTCTCCATTTTCCTTCCACCAAATTCCGCTGTTAATTTAAGTGGAATGTTCTTTTTCATTCTGCGTCAGTAATGTTATATCTTTAACAGTTGAATTAAAATCGCAAATGTGCAGCAGAAGCATTGTAGGCCGGATCTTTCTGCACGGGGTTCGTGAGGGAAGTCCTCTCCTCTGCCATTAGGAAGCCAAGTTTTGCTGGGGCAAAGTTAATTACATCCTAAAGGACACAACTTTCCAATTGTTTGTTGTTTCCTGAAGGGAATTATTTTCTCAATTACTGTTTTTTTTTTTAAATGGCACTGGACCATGAGGAACATATGTTTCCATAATGGTTGCTGCAGAAGAAGTCAATAGAAGTTTCCACTTCTCACAGGACAGTTTAACAATTCATTCTGTACCGATCGGTTTCACCGCTCGTCGTCTGGAGAGGATTGATGCTTCTGATTCAGCTGAAACTGAATGTCAACAGATGAAGACAATGAGGGAGTTCTGTCTGAATCACCAGTCAGAGTCTGTGAATCTACACATGGAGCCTCAAGCCTCATCAGATCCTTCTGTACGACCCACGTCATGTCAGCACCGCTGTAGTAAATACGAGGCTGTATGACGGAGGGAGCTGTTACCTTTGACCCACAGCAGATTCCTGTCAGTGTATCAGTGACAGCTCGGTCTGCATTTGGCCTCCGGCCGTAGTAATTCATGTACGTGTGCCACTCTGCTACGAAGATGCTAGCACCGACTTCCTGTCCCCGGCATCTGATTTGGTTAACGTGGCACCAGCGAGCCACGGGAGAGTCTCGCAACTCACAGAAGAGCGAGGCAGGAATAGAAAAGGATGCAAGACATTTGGGGACAGAGGAGTAGGGAGAGAGGAAGAACGAGAGATTTACAGTGAAGTGGGACAACGAGGAACAGAAAGAAACCAAGAGGACAGAGGAAAAAGAAAAATTGGGTTTTTTTTTTTTTAATTTATGGTTCTGGGAACCACTGCTCTTTTGCGTAAACACACTGTTTAATGGTAGAACACCAGCACGGTTTGGATTACAGCAGTTGGATGCAGTTCCAAACTACGGGAGCTAGGATTACAGAAAATTGACTGATTTTGTGATGAGCTTATCCCAAACCTCTGTTATATTATTACACAGTACCAAACCGATAGGGTGACGCACAACTAAAGTCACCAATTATTTACTTCAGTTTGAGTCGCGTTCACCAAGGTTTTGACCAACGGGAGCCCCGACTTTGCCAAATGTCCGAGAACCAGACAGACCCTACAACCATAGCGACAAACCTTTATTTATCAGTGTCCAGACCAGCACTTCAGCTCCGTCCAAACCCAGATGACTGAGCAAGAACATCCTGTGACAATTCAGGTAAACACAGTACACATGTGCTGGGTAAACAGGAAGTCTCAGTTATGTAAAAGAAACATCATCAGAAACTTAGTTTTTTTCCTTGCAGTTATGTAAGAGAAACATCATCAGAAACTTAGTTTTTTTCAATGCGTATAATTTAATAATTAGGAAAATTGTGGGGTGTTTTTTTTTTCAGGGACTGAATTCAATGTCTAAAAGACTTAAGATTCGTAATGTGACTGTTTATTTACTTTATGTATACACTTAAAGTAACTAGTCACTACAAGAGTGATTACAAAAACAGTTTAGCATTAGCTGTTGTTCTAGGCAAAACCTGTAAGAAAAAAAGTGTTAGGACAAGTTAGCCGGAAGATATCACTTCCATTCATGACTACTGAAGCGCTTAGCCGGTGCTTACTGGTCTGTGGAGCTGAACTCTGTCAACAAAACTATGACCAAAAATTATTTCAAAAACAACAACTTCACGATTGAACTGAATTGGGTTCGACAACATAAAAAGTGTTATTTTTTGATTCTAATAATATTTAGTCTCCTCCAAAAACGTATCACATACTAATCACGATGGCTGACTATTTCTTCTTCTTTTGCTTTTTGATTGGAAGGTATAGTTGTATTACTGCCACCTACAGGCCCTTATTGTCCAATTGTATTCTAAGATTGCTCTCAGAAATTAGCATAATATAGAGTATAGAAAGGGATAACATACCTGCACGTAACAAACCTCTGTATACTTTGGTTTTATTTTTATTTAATTAATATGTGTTTGCCATCTGCCAACCCAAGAATCTCAGCCTGTTATCTCATCTCAGATAACAGACTTGTTGTCCAGAAGCTCTATCATAACACACGCAACCCAAACGTGCATCTTCACTCTTCTCCAACTTTCTCTTCTTTCTCTCTCTCTCTCTCCCCCTCTCTCTGTCTCTTTCTCTCTCTCCACAAAAGTCATAAATTATGATTCTAGCTAAAATTGTTACAGCTTATCACATAAAATGGTGCCGGGAAATCGGGTACTTGCATACAATCTGTTAAGTATCGTAAACTCACTTCAAATTAGCATGACAGATTCCAGCTCTGAAAAAGACCAAGACCGAAAAAAAGATGAAGGAGGAAAAGGAGGAGGAGTTTTTATCTGGAGCAATATTTCAGCCACATGTTTTTTTTTCTGTCTTTAATGTTGGGAAATCCAACAAAATCACACCCTAAAGTTTTAGAGGAGCTTTTAATTCAGAGACATGAAAGAAATACAGTGGAACTTCGGTTTTCAAACCTAATTAGTCCCTTAATTAGTGAACCGAAAAGTTCGAAAAACAATTTTCCCCATAGGGATCGATGTAAAATGGATTAATCCGTTCTTAGACCCCGGATGACTGCTTATTCAAACTTTTTCAATAGTATTTTGTGTACAAGTTGATACACGAAACCAATGGAAATAAATAGACCTAAAGCTAGAAATAGGAAAGGCAATTTCTTTCATCCTGTTCTTAGACCCCGGATGACTGCTTATTCAAACTTTTTCAACAGAGCTGAGGAGTTGTGATTCTGCAATTTTCGCTTAGCTTTTTCACAAATTATCGTCTCTGATATACTGTTGTCAGCCAACTGCTTTTGGTTGATCCAAATCAGTAGCAACTTTTCCACTTCTTCTAATGTCTGAGATCTTTGCTTGGTGATCACCGTCACTCCTTTGTCAACCTTAGCTTCTTCTATTGCTTCCTTGTTCTTAATGATGGTACAAATCGACAGCTGAAACACGAGCTCCGTTCTCATGCTTTCTTATAATCTTTCTTCACTTTTATTGTTGTTCTCAATATTTTTCTTTCCTCCTTTCCACTTTCACTAGCTTTTTTATGTCCCATGGTGATTTAAGGAATAAACAAAAATAAAAGAAATAGTACAGTGTGAGAAATACCGGCAAAATTAGCGTGGGCTGAGACTGATGCCAAACGCTCAGTCACTCAGTGATCACTTGCTGCACGCCCATTGTTGGCTTGTTCGGGAACCGAGTTATGGTACGACAACCGGAGTAATTTTTGCCTACAAATTTTGTTCATGAACCGAATAGTTAGAAAAAGGGAGGCGTTCGACAACCGAGGTTGCACCGCGCAGGGAAAAAGAAAAGTCTGACCCCATTTTTATTTACATGAAATCCAACACTGAAACGTCACTGGAAGGCACTGAGGAGTTGAGATGCTTGACTGTTAAAGACACTGTTGTAACCATACTGATGACGGCAGCACCCGACTGTACTATTGCTATGGCAACTTAATGAAATAATAAACACCGCCTCCTCTAGGATTTCTGCGCGACAGGACAGCACGTGGTGAGTCATCGGTGGCTGAGAACACACACATTGAAAGAAACCCACTTCTCCCTCACACTGATGGGTAACAACTTTAAGGGTAGTTACCGCATCTCCATGATGTAACGGTGTGAAATCCAAATATTAATTATCCAAACTACAAAACGGCCCAGTGATGAATCACAATGGCTGATGAACGTTTTGTGCCAAAACCATTGGTACCAGTGGTTTCAGTGCTGCGGCTTTTGTGTGCCGTAGCAGTTGGAAATGACTAAGAAACAGCGTGGGTTGTTTGTGCTACTTGCAGTTTTCACCTGGTTTCTATTAGCGGCAGTGATTTCTAATATCAACCATGTGAAACAATAGTTAGCAGCTATCATGCCTCCCCGCTGAACACACACACACGCTCGCAAACACACAGATTTATCCAAAAGCTACCACCCTCATTCAAAGCAGAGGGAGGAGGGACGCTGGGCAACGGTTCAGCTCTGTCTTTTATTGTCAGCAACAGGCTTAAACCTATATCAGACATATTCCCCTCGGGCGAAGGCTAACACTTAAGCACTGCTTTTACGGTAAAATACAACCTAGGTCTCTCTTTGTGCTGCCTGCTGTACATGACTAGACCCCTCTCATTTAATGTTATGGCAGGAAGTTGGAATATTTATCTGCTCCAGATGCTGTTTTAAGAAGCCGTACAGTTCCGTGGCTCAGCCTGATGCTCGTTATTCAGGGAGACAGAGGATGGTTCCATTCTTAGGAGGAATTCTGTTGTGCAATCAACATTGTTTTTTTTTTTGCACACAATACACTGGTGTAAATCTATGTTTACATATAACGGAACAACAGTTACATTCACTGTCTTCAGACTCTTACTGGACCACTCTGTCAATCACATGCTGTGTTTGGTCTGTTTAAAAGTGAGCACAACTAACATAATCTTTGTCTTGGTTGTCTCATATATTTCCAAGTATTAGAGGCGTAACTCATTTCTTAGTTTATAGGAGTCTCGTGGAAATGTTAATAAACAAAAAACTAGCCTAATTTAACACGGCGGATAAAGACAACTAAATAAAATGATACGACCGGCATAAAAACTGGTATTTTTTTAAATGTAATAATAAACGTTAAGACTCCATTAGCAGCGTGCTTGGTGCGTGGGAGGAACCTGTCGCAATAAATCCATATTTCAAGTAGGACTCTTAGGACTTAGGCTTTAAGCACCATACTCAGAGCACCTCAGTGGCAATTTGGCAGCTGGTGGATTCAAACCCAAAACCTCCCAGACTCAAGTCCGCTTCCATAACCACTAAACCACTGTTTTTTAAAGACATAAGGTCTTCTTCTATCTCCTACCTGGCCTGGTACCAAATGACCCACGGACCGGTGATGATTTATCAGATCGAGCCACAGAATTAACTGTAGTAACAGGACATAAAAAATGATCCCTATCCCCGGAGGATGTTTTTGTAATAGGAAAGATAAAAACGGGAAATCATTTTTTCCCCATAATTCATACCATGGCTTACAACATCCCAGTTTCTATAATGCTCGCCTAATGCAATTCAAGTGTCCCACCGCCCGCCCCCTTTCTCAGTCAACTACTTAATAACACCCCCACCACCGGTAGCCCTCCACCGCATTTCAGCATAACTTTATGTTTTTATTGGGAAGTGATTAGCGTGCGGTGAATGCACTCTGAGTCGAGATTTGCATACGTGATAACCGCGTGACATTCGGCTTCAGTGGGACAACATTTGGCTCAATGACAACAAAACCAACCATGACCGAAATCAATTCACTCTGGTGAATGCCCATGTCAATGAATGACAACGCTACATGAATGAAGCCTTGCAATATGCCGATGCAAAATACTCTTAGAAGACCGGACCTTGACATGAGCAGGACGGGGGTCTCTTCATGTGCCCTGAAGTGTGGGAGGAAAGCAAGTAGATAAAGAAGAGAGCGAGAAGACTGCAAGACATTGAGGAAAGAAAAGAAGTATGCTAAAGTATCCTTTGGTGCATCCTTGCGAAGCTCCTCTCTGCGGCCGGACCCGATTGGCTAAGCGCGGTGAGCCTTGGTGTTTTTAACCAGGGCCGGCAGAGACAGACAGCTGCTATTAAACCCTGATTGTTTCAGGTTCACAGGGTGTGAAAGGGTCTGATTGAGGGGCTGTGATCCCAGTGAGGGTGGTCTCCCCCGTCTCATTCCCTCCCTCTAACCTCCCCCTTTCTGGAAGGTGGGAGGAGGGGGGCGGTGAGGAGGAGGAGGAGGGGAGTGTTGGGGGAGTTACAGGCATCACGTGACACATGTTTCTCGCTGAGAAGACCAAAATGGAATCTGGACAAAAACACACCACTTGTTGCTGCCTGCCTTCGGTCATGTGTGGGTGACGCGAGCGTCGGGCGACGGTGCCAACGGTGAAAGTCTGTTACATCATCATCCGTGTCATCGGGGTCAAAAGGGCTTGCGGAACTCATACTGGGATGTTACCTGGCTCTGGTTTAAACCGACACTCAGGGACGACCACTTCTGGTCCCGACAAAAATAAAGAACTTCCAAATCAACAGTAATCAGCCTGATAGAGACTTATCACTGCGGTGATAAGGCCGTGATAAACCTGATCTGTTCTCTCCTGTGACTGGCTGTCAGAGGACAGTGCTTCCTGTATGGTCTATTTGTTTAAGAGCATTCCCATTAAGGAGCCTTTTGGCCTTAACACATTTGATAAAGAGCAGGGAGGGCAAGGAAGCTCCCCTGCAGAGCTTTACACATGTGGCCAAAGGGCAAGTGCACTTTCCTCACATCAGCCTTGAGAAGGGCCCCGAGAGTCTCCCTGCAACGGATTATGTCCAATAATCTGTATGAGAAACAGCACTTTATTAAATTCCTCATACGACCAGGCTACGATGCTTTCGGAATGTCTCTTAAAAAGTCTCCCAAACTCAGATCCTTATTTGGCTTCTTGCTGTAAAAACAACGGGTATTTTTTTTTTTTGCGAAAGAATATCAATTCAAATCATGGTGAACTGTTATTGTCTCTACTCCTTATGTTTTCAGTTAAAACGTCTTCTGTGTGTGTGTGTGTGCATATGTGTGTGTGTGTGTGTCCCAGTGCAAATACTGTTGAGGAAAGTCGTAGGACTGTGTGCTCAGCACTTCTCAGTGTCACTTTGGGATAAATAAGTGTTTGGCTCCTCCATTGACTCCGGTGTTGACTCTCTTGAGTCCACTACATGAAGACCAGCGGCTTAATCTTTGCACATTAACAGCTACACTCACCTCTCGCTGAGTCAATTAGATGACCCTCAATAATCCACCACAGATTAGAGTTGGACGAGGAAAAAGGGGGGAAAATGGGAGACGTAGCAGTTTAATGGCGACCATTAAAAATTCATAGCCACAGTTACGATAATCACTTCTTCTTCTTCTTCTTCTTCTAATAATCACCTCTTCTTCTGCTGCTGCTGCTGTTGTTGTTTTTGGTGGTGTCCGGATTTTTAACACACATTTGCAGAAGTCATTTACACCTCAGGTATTTTAAAGGTTGCAAGAAACAGCTGTTCCTTGCTACACTTATCTGGACCAGATGATTTTTTTTTTCTCTTGAGAATGCACCGGCACCAGATCCAAACAGAACAGAACAAGGATTTTCCAAAGACTTGGAGGAAGGAAGGAAGGATTTTTTTTCATATGTTTGGATGTTTTGGTTAGAGAAATCCATGGTTCCATAAAAACACACACACAACAGTAGGATGAAGTTTTTAAAAAAAAAGAATCTGTGATATAGCACGACTTCAAACGTGGATTTGTTACAACGTAGGTGAAGTTATCAAATCAATGCGTAAAAGTCAAATAAACAATGCGTAAAAGTCGCGCACCATCACTTCAAGAGGAACGGTCAGAGGATGACGCTGATTATCGTACCGTAGTTAATCGTTATCGGATTTTTTTTTTCTTCTCCCACAAAGTGTTTCCGAGAAAGATTTTATAGACAACTTTTCCAGCATGCCGACAACAACTTTTTTCCCTGTCAATAAATTTCGTCAACTCGGTTGATTAGCGGTGCCTACCTCAGTGCGATGCAGGAGAAGTGAGCATTAAACTTTCTGACTGAATCCCCACAGTCCTGGGAAGAAAGAGTCCCGAGGATCCAGGCACGGAGAGCGGTCTGAGTTCCAGTAAAGCCTCTCTTCTCCCTCTTTCTCTTCTCCCTCTTTCTCTCCACTTTGTGCCAGACGCGCTCGGATGGAGATGAGTCGAGTTCTTCTTCGCACAAACCGTACACTTTTTTTTCTTATCCCCGCGTTCACAGTCGCTTTCCCGGTACGTTCTCTCGCTCCAGAGTCACTTTCGGCTGTCGAACGGTGACAAAATTGAACCCCATGTTCGGGGTGTGGAATCCCGCAAAGCGCCTTGGAGTTTGGCTGCACAGCCAATGCGGGAATGCGCACCCCCTTCTCCTCCCTCCCCCTTTCTCCACAGTCGGTGGACCACCCCGAAACAGGAAGTTCACTTTTTGTTTTTCTTAAAATAAAATAACCGGCTGCTGCTACATCAGCTGCTCCCAAAAACTTTATTTTCTCAGGAATTCCACACACATACTTGACTCACATCCGTTTCTTATATATTAAAAGATTTTTTTTTTTTTTTTTTGCAAAATAAGTTTAAGGCGATGCAGTGGAGTTACGGAGAGATCGGGACATGTTTACTGGCTACCTGTGTGTGTGTGTGTGTGTGTGACTGCACTGTACCCGTTAATTGGTGATGTTTATAAGTAATTATGTTCATGCTAACGGTGAAACTTCGGAGCTGATTCACGGCCAGTGTGTGTGGCACAGCAGCAGCAGCAGCAGACCTACGTGTGTGGATGATGCTGCTGCAGGATCAGTGTGGTCCAACACAAAACCTGGACTGGAGTCAGCCCCAAACTCCGGAGCGGGTTCTGCAATCTACATCTCAACCGCTGGTGTCGTGTTCTGGCACACGTGTTGTTCGTCATGTAAAAACATAGGAGGGTATAGTTATGCTTTGGTAATTACGGATTTTTATCTTTTGTCTCCCCTTCTCTACGAACGGTTTGTGACGCGATAAACAAACCATAAACGCAGTTGTATGATTATCCTCTTCATGGTGCACCAGGAATGTAGCCTTCTTCTACATAATAATAATATATATATGATATTATTTTCTTATCTGTACAAACCTGTGAGTTTCTGCCACCTAGTGGCTGGAGGCCTGTTTATCCTTCAAGCATTACAGCCGCGGCACACTTCTGTCCAGCGTGCCATATTCCATTAGAAGCCTCTCACATCGAACCCCCGCCTCCTCGACCACTTTGGCATCTTAACGCGCCTCCCAGGGGGGGCCCGCCCCGCGATTTGAGAAGTACTGTTCCACAGTAACTGTTCGACTCAGTTCAGTTCCGATAACATATGATGATAACATATGACTATATCCATCCATCCATCCATTTTCATCCGCTTATCCGTTACCGGGTCGCGGGGGCAGCAGTCGCCACCCAAATCACATTGCACCGTACCAAACCTTCCTGCGGGTGGTGAGTCCACTGGAAGGTACCAACCGCCCTAACCGGGATTCGAACTTGCCCAGGAGGTGAACCCTGGGGTTCCACACCAATGACAGAGACATTGCCTCTGGGCCAAAGCGCCACCATATGACTATATAATAATAGTTTTATTAACCTTTAATGGGCCTTGGTGTTATACTCCATATACAAACTGAAAATGAAATTCACAGTTTACTTAACATTAAAAAACAATCTCCATAATCTGTTCGTTTATTCTCCAGGTTGTCCGATTTCATTTGCTGAGTGACATCACAAATCATTAGTCATATGAATCCTGCCCCCCCCCCTCCACTCCCACCTAAACCAAAAGCTAATCACACTTGCTAATGTAGCGCAGTGCTAAATGATTCAAAGATATATAAAGTAAACACAGGAGACACTAAAAGTAGTTCGTCCAAAGTGAAAAAAAAATCCGAACGGCTGGTTCCTCAGTAGACCGTGGCCGCTGTTCCCCTCATATGTGGCTGGAAAAAGAGGAGTTTTTTTTCCCCCTTAATCTGTGAGTCTATTTACGACATTGTTAACTTTAGACTGTATTATACCAGCAGACAACATTCCTTTTTTTAACCATCAGAATTGTTTTGGTTAAAACTGGGAAATTAATTTGTACACCCCACACTTCCTGTCTTCCTGTCTTATTGTGGCCAGGGTAAACCAGACCCTGTGCCGGATCTGTTCTCGGAACCATATGTTGTCCATGTGTGTAGTGGCACAGAGCATCCCGGTCTTGAAAGAGAGACCGAGACTTTTAAAGTTTTTTGCGACAAACTTCCAAGGCTCGTTAAGAACAAATATGAATACGATGTGACGTGGCAGTTCTTACAGCAAGAAGCCAAAATAGGGAGAAAAATAAAACAACAATTCGTCTAAAATATATTCTGTCACTAACATTTTCTGTAATGCACTGGTTCTCAAACTATGGTCTGCACGCCCCTGGTGTTACTCATGCTCCCTCTAGTGGTAAACAGAGAATATGTCTCATTCAAAGATTAGTTGAGTAACTTGTAGTTGTCTCACAATCTAATAAATCCATGCCTTTTAATTTAAAGGAATTATTTTGAGACTAACAAGGTTAACAATTGAATAAATATATAAACATAGAGAAGTTACATTATATAAAAAAATGTTTATTTTGATCCATATTTATCTGTGTATTTATCGTCTGTCTACTACATTAAAGAGTAGTGCGAACTCAAAGTACTGTAGTTGTAGTTGTCTCACAATCTAATACATCCATGTCCTTTAATTTACAGGAATTATTCTGAGACTAACAACGTTAATGGTTGATGATCAATATATAGACATAGAGAAGTTATCTTATATAACAAAATGTTTTTTAACTATATTTATCTGTGTATTTATTGTCTGTCTACTACATTAAAGAGTAGTGCGAACTCAAAGTACAATTACTGTTTTATTCAACATTTACCACTACACCCAGAGTCGGCCATTTTTTTCTGCCGTGTAGGTGAGTTTGTGGTTTGTCCAGCCCTTTTACCCCAAGACACTGGTCTTGTCTTCTATCATGTCGCTTTACACTATTCAATATAGGACAGATCTGACCTTACCCAACCCAACAGGCCACCCAGCTCCTGGTACAGACCATGGTTATCTCCCACCTCGACTACTGCAACGCCCTTCCAACAGGCCTCCCAGCCTGTGCTGTGAAACCTCTACAGATGGTGCAGAACGAAGTGCCGCGTCTCGTCTTCAATCAGCCTAGAAGGGCACATGTCACACCCCTGCTTATTGAGCCACTCTGGGTACTCGTAGCTGCCCGCATCAAATTCAAATCACTGTTGCTAGCCTACAGAGTACTTCATGGGTCTGCTCCTACCTACATGAGTACTCTGATAAAGCCTTATGTTGCTTTATGATCTTGCCGCTTGTCAAGGGAACGTCGTCTGGCTGACAGTCCAGGCTCCTTTCATTGGTCGTTCCAAGCACTACCAGAACAGGGGTGTCCCTGCCCGTCTTCAAGAAACTCTTGAAGACTCAGCTCTTCAGAGAGCCCCTCCTGTCCTAACACTCCCCTGTCCCCCTCCATCATTAGCTTTATCTCCTTTAGCACTTGTTTCCTAACCACTGGTCTCCTTTCAAGAGTTCCTTTATGTAACCTGATTGTTAATCTTCATCTTGTAAGTCGCCTTGGACAAAAGTGTCTGCTAAACGCATAAATAAATCGCTCAATGGGAATTAGGGATCTAAGGAAAGTGAGATCAAATGTGTTGTTAGTTTTTCAACAGTTTATTAAATCAGTGGCATTTTTTTACGCTATGTACTTGGCTGATTTTCATTAAATAGATACGTAGCCAATCATGTTCCAAAGGTAGCTGCAGTCACCTCCGGCCACATCTTGGTGGCATCCAAACTATAAAGTCACCTAATGGTTTAAATCACATGTCAAACTTAAGGCCCGGGGGCCAAATGCGGCCCACATAGTCAATTTGTATGGCCAGTGGGAGCAAAAAAAAAGAAGCATTTAATAAAGTCCATGCAGCAGAGTTTGTTAACCTGATAAATAAGAAGGTTATTTGAACAACATTTGTAATTTGAACAAATAATAATCAATTGCAGAAACATGTTTTAATGGAGTTAAAGGAGTAGTTACATCTATACAGTCTTCCATTTACAACATCCCTTTAATCAGATAGCAGCCGTAGGTGATCTGAATGATGCTGCAGTTACCCCTCGCCACCTCAGGGAGGGGGGGTGTGACTAGACAGATTTCATCTGACAATCGCCTCCAAGCTTTATGACATCCTTTAAATTAGTCCTAAATCAGATTCTCAACGACTTGACGACCTGAATGAGGCCGCAGTCCATTGAGAAAATACGGTCAGTGCTTTAATCAGATTTTGTCAATGAGAGTGGTGGGCTTTAGTCCCAGTTTAGCTGCTCCTTCAGCAGACCAGGAGGGAATTTCTGGATGTAAGTCAGCCCACAGATGCTGCAGCCATATGCTTCATCTGAGGCTGCTGAGAGAGTCCAACACGGGTTTCAGCCTGGATTACCACAAGGCAGGGATTAACCAGGAGAAGGAGACGTTTCATTGAGACTGTGTATACATGCGTTATTGCTCCTTGTAATATGTTTATTTCTGGGATTTTCCATGAATGGACGTGTGATTTTTTTATTTCTCCTTGGGCCGTATATTCAGAATGACAGTTAAGTGTCGAACCGCTGTGGAGACTTCCTGAAAACACACTTCAGATCAGCACTTAAACATAATTTCATACTATTTCAAAGTCATACCTCCATATTTCCTTCCCGGCTCCGAGTATTGTTTTCAGAGATGGCTTTATGGTTTGCAGAAAATGAAGTGAAGTTGTTGAGAGGCTTCAGAGTCGTAGATTTTTCAGCGTGGAGATTAGAAATTACAGGGCAGGAAAACCAAAAACTATCCAAATTTACGACCCTATCAACACCATGAAAGCACGATATTTGGAAACATCTGCCAGGGAATGTGGTTGGAACTTAAAAGACACTTGCATTTGCATTGCTCTAAAATTACCAGGGAGGGTCAAGTAATGAAAGAGTCAGTGAAACGCGGTCAAAGTGGACAGGTATGAATTTATTTATTGAATTGTTTAAAAAAAAAAAAAACGAGGCAAAAGGGAGAGGTTGAAAAAGTGAAAGACCTTCAACCCAAGGCTCCAGGCTGCACCGGCAGGCAGATTACAGACAGGTCAGTGATGTAGGTGAGTCAAAGCAAACGCTTGAGGTCAAGCTGTTCTTTCCAAGTGAAGATGAAAGCTACTAATGAGCCGTTGCTTCACGGTACAGGAATTTTGCCAATTTCAGTGGGCAAGAAATTGAGAAATGAATGTTCTTATGACTGGTGGTGCAGTTCTTTTATAGATTCTGTGTTTTTAAAAACCAAAATAAATGCACAGCAACACTTTGAAGTTTAAAACAAGTGCTGCATCAGTCGAAAGTGACAGACGACTGAAGTGTGAAGTGTGCGAGTATAGAAGGCTCAGGGAAGACCGTGCTGACCAAATGAGAGGCAGAGAAAGCATCTGTCACTAATGCTCAGGGCAGCTGGACACCAGTCCCTGTGCAGCAAAATCCTCCAAAATCTTTTACAGGATTTGTTTTTCCATTGCAGATGGTCTTTTGCACAGGTTTTCTTCTCATTGGCCCGGGGTCCCTGGGGCAGCAGTGCTGCAGCTCTGCCGCTGCTACATAAAAGGCTGCTCTGTGGCAGCTCTGGCCTCACCTCAGGCCCTCACACACTGACGATGGGGAGAAGGCAAAGCGTCCAGGATAAACAATATACACAGGAGGCAGGAGAGGCTGAATGCATGAATGTTGCATACCTCCGGTTACTGCAGTGAGTACACAGGTAGGAACCGCACACAGAAAATGTATTTTGTACTGTGCAGAGGGAGTGCATCTGTTTTTGCAGCATAGGCACAAAAAAAGCCGAAAATTCACAGCGGTGTCGATGGAAGTTTGGCATTCTGCTTCCTGCTCCTACGTTATATCTTAATATATTCTTTATATATGATTTTCGGATTATTATTCATGTCTTTTGTAGAAATAGTTTAAAGACCGTTACTACAGTTGTTGTATTTAATAGCAGGTTGTTGTTTGATGTCACATATATATATATATGTTTTAAAATATCTCTCTTTACTCAATGCATGTATTTGCTGATATTATGGAGTAGTAGTGCAGTACTTGTAACTTTACATAACTTCACATTCCACTAAGTTCATATATAAACTAAGAATGTGAAAGTGTAGCGTAGTTTTGAATAGATTATATGATTAGAGAATTTGCACATTTATTATTGACATTTACACTTACATATCCGAAGCGACTTACAGGACTCTCTGCTTCAGGCAGGCGAACTAACCGCCACACAATGGAAGCATACATTATATTATATAATAAATTTATAATAATAATAATAATAATAAATTCATCCAAATTATTTAAATCATGATAAATGTTTCACTTATTTTAAAATAAAAAATGTGTCCAAGTCATATACTTTAATAAACGTTTCTTCTAAAACGTAGTTCTTAACACGTAGTAATTTTACTTTCCGTCACAAGGGGGCAGCACGACACAAACCTAAGGAGAGGCACAACCGATGATGTACAGTATGTGTGAAGTGTCAGTTATCTTAAGTGTGCACGCGAAGTAGTATAATAGCGAACTACGCTGAATATGTTAATTCATAATAAAATACATTCGATTTAACAATTAAAATAAGTAATGAAAATAATATATAATAATTTTCCTACGTCTTTTTAAATGTGTTTTTTAATTATTACTGTTGTTCATTTAGAACAAGGTACTACTACCTACTACATACATAGAAAATAATTAATTATGGACTAGAATGATATTATAAATGATTCCACTGGTTGCTGTGTTTACAGTTACACTATGCAGGTCACACTTTTACCTGTGTAGTCCTGCTGGTAAACAATCACCTGATTGAATGGATTTTCTTCAGCCTGCCTTGACAGAATTAGGTCCCTAGGGTTAGGAAACCCTGTGCTGTAAGAGCTGAGGTGAGGGTTAAGGTGGAACGGCAAGGATTGTGACATTAATTCCCTGAGCTGTGCTGGTGCATGTTGGATCATAAACTATTTCAGTCCAGGAGACACTGTTCTCATTCTGAGTAACCACCTGTTAAAAAAAAAAAATTCACTGTTGAAGCACATAATATCTTTTTATAGACATATACATAGACAGAGCATCTATTTAAGAGAGAAATTGCATTCATTTTACGCATTTTTATTATGTAACATTGTGTCCTTAAACATATATTGCGGTGACCAGTTGAAGAAAAGAAACCTTGTATATTTAGTTTATTTAAAGCAACAGTTGACCTCAATTGGAAAGCACCGTTTAGCTGACTATAGGCCTGATGGACGGAGGTTGTGGTTTTCAAAGTGTGACGCTAAGGAAGCCGTAAAATATTAAAAGGAAGATTTAAGAAATGCATTTAAAAAAAACGTTGTAATCATCGGAAGTTTCCGATGGTACCTGAAGGCACGCCTCGACAGGAAGACGTCAAACCTGTAAGCCTGTTATTAAACTGCTCTTTACCTTAGGCTAGCATGTAGCTAGCTAGCGCATGTTCGTTAATAATTTTGTCATGCTAAAGATGTTTATATATATACAATTACTATATATAAGTCCTTTATCTGGAATTTGGTATTTGAAACGTTCCTCGTCGTGACATTTGTAATAAATATACTCCACTGTTGCAGAGAAAATAAAAAAAAAACAAGGCGGCTATTCTGAAGGAGAAGCCCAAGGCTACATCCATCACTACATCAATCTCAGTAATTGATTCTTCAACATCTTGGACGTAAAAATTAATCACAAAGCAATTACAAACTTTTCATCCAAACTCCCCAAAATTATAATGCTCTTCAGTACAAGCACTTTCAATTATGCAAGTACAGGCAAAGTGCAATGCATATCAAGCATCTTTTTTTTTTGTTGTTGCATTTTTGGTTATTGAAATGTTTATGTGATTACATTAATTCACTTTAACGATTATCAAACTGCCTGTTTTCCTGAAGCAACTGTTTATGTTATGATTCTGACCATATTTGGTAACCAGGCTACAGCATTTGGCTTGTGTTTTGTCATGTTAAGTTTCACCTATTATTTTATGAAGTGAGCTCAGAATGTGTCATGGTAGTTATTACTGTTTTGTGGTTGTCAGATTTTTATTATTTTTTTCATGTGGTCCATTAAAAAAATTTTTAAAGATTGATTTGGAGTAGACTATTGTCAGCTTCAATCTGAAGCTTTTTTTGCAATTTTTTTTTTAAAGATTGTTTTGGAGTAGACTAATGTCAGCTTCAATCTGAAGCTTTTTTTGGCTTCACTCCCATTGTTGTTACGCTTAATTTTACAATTATGGATTGGCAGATCGCTCTTGTTACCAGAGATAAACCTGTGTGTGGCAGGTTGAACAGTGGACTGTTATTTTGCTGCGTGTTTTGATATGTTTATACAGGAAACTCTGACATGCCTCGGGCCCAGGGCTTGTGCAGGACGTCTTTCGTCTGTCCTCTTTACAGCCCGGAGAAAACGTTGTCAATTTGATTTAATCAAAATATGGCAGCCGTCCAAAACCCTCTCACCCGCAGGGAAGCGATAGTTAAGGCAAACATTGTTAGCTCATGCAGTGTTCCATGTCCTAGAGAAAAGGACATGGAAGAAAGTTTTAGTTTTTTCCCTAATTCTGTGTAATTCTGTGTAAGCACATTGCAACACTTGTTTGTGTGTTAAACACCTAAACCACTGAATACTCAGGAATCCCCGCTGTACATGTCAAGTCTGGGCAATGGCTCTGTGAATTGTGTTGGCGTTTCCCGTCCCTCAACCTTTGGGTGGCGGGACCTAACTCATCCCGTGTGTGTGTTTCAGGGACACAGTCAATGCAGACAATATTAATGATGAATCACTACAAAGGTGAAATGAGCAAAACATCTTTAATTGTTCATTGGTTATCTCTGTTACCAGATTAGGAATTGTTTTCGAAACTCAGTGTGATTCAGTGGCTAAGACAGGGTGCAGTGTCCACAGCTGGCTGAACGTGGTTATTCAAAGTGGCGATTAATACCAAATGGATACATTTTTAACAATTTCTATCACAGCGTTTTAACACACTGCCACCATCTTAAATCCTCCTAAATTTAACAAACGTTGAGGCTGGGATTCCAGGGTCAAATGCTAATGATGTTCGCGTGTCTGAACCGAAGCCTCCCATCTGGCACGGTAAGACTCAGATGTAAATGAGGTACATTTGAGGTATGTTCTTAGCACCTTTGGAGACAACCAAAAGAATTTTTTCGCCGTACACACACACACGCACACCCAGCTCATTTCGACAGGAGCTTCTTAAAAAGTGACAGATTGTGAAGTTCTGCCAGGATTTATTTGTTACTGCCTCAAATATAGCATTGGCACGAGCTGCAGGGCCGAACCCTTTGCTGTCTAATTTCAAACAGCAGCTCCAGGCGACTCTTATTAATTTGTTCCAGTGTCTACTCTTCACAGTGTTCCCAAACATGAGAGGTTTTCACATTATCGGTTAGAGTTACTGCAACAGAGATAATTTGATAATAGGTAACACTTGGTGTTGTGATACAGCACTTTATCATCCAGCTTATTATTATTATTATATCACACATAGAACTATCTACCGCAGCTGTTAAAACCTCACTTTATCATACAGCTTATTATTATTATTATTATATTACACATAGAACTATCTACCGCAGCTGTTTTAATATGTACCGCCAAAAATCCAGAGGATCCAGTGCCATCTACTGACCACAATGTGAATAACCAATTTTAAGTCTTAATATGACTTACTGTAAGATGCATTCACTGACTATGTGGAGATTTCAGAAAGAGACTTACCCAGCATGCTTCGCTTCAGTAACTCACTCAATATCAGTAACTGATATTCACCGATACATTTATGTATCGAGAACAAATAAAAACAACAACAACACTATTTACTATCTAAATATTTTAGAACTAGATATTATTGTAAGTATTATTGCATCTAAAAAAAAAGTACAATAATATTTAAACTGTGCAAATATTTAATCTGAAAAAGCAACAGTCATTCATCGAGGATCTTTAGATATTTAATGTTTGGACTGACTATTTAAATGCCTACATACTGTGTGCAAAAAGCAAAACGAGTGAATTTAACTTTGAGGGATGAAGTACACGGTCCTGCAATGTGGCCTCTGTGATGTAACACAGATAAATCAGGTAACTGGGTCCACTGTAAGAGGATCAACCTGTGGATTAAAATATATATTTAAAGTGCGGTCAATTGCACAGCGACAGAGGAGGCAGCAGAGCACATGAGTCGGTGTCAACATGGAATTTAAACAGAAAAATAGTGTTGATTGTTTTTAGTGTTAATATTACCATCAAATCTCTGTAGTATTTTAAATATTACATCTAGCTAACACGGGCAGAGGTAACAACAACAACAACAACAACAATAATATAATATAGTGATTCTTAATATACCACTATATTTACCAATATTTGTCAGACGCAGTGTGTTTTGGTGCTCTACTCACTTGGCTACCCTACATCTTTAATTGCTTGATTGAATAATTGGATTTAGCCTGACCAGGTCAACAGTGAATTTGAGGTCACCTGGAGGAAAGTCACTTTTCAAGCGTCATTGTTAAGCACCGTACCCACGTGCTGTTTAACACTTTATTTCGGGGGAAATCAGATCATCTCTTTGTAAATAGTCAACGTGAAGATCATGTAGATGAGCTGACGCCTGGCTGTGGCAGAGGAGAGGCTGAGGTCAGTCTTTTTTTTTTCTTCTTTTTTTTGTGACAGGATGTCCTATCATGGTGGATGAGTTTGACTCACCTTAACCTTCACCATGGGATTTGTGGGATTGTGAGTGGAGTGAAGGATTAGGGTTTTAGTAACACACAACAAACAGCAGGTCTGTGGGTCAGTGTGTCAGTGTATCAGTGAGTCACTATGCTTTTTTATTTTTTTTTTACAGTAGGTCACTCATCTGTTTTCCATAAGTGAAGCCAATGCAATCGTCTGAACACAGAAGTACTAGATTCTATATCAGGCATGGGGAAACTATGGCCCGGGGGCCGGATGAGGCCCGTTTGGCTTTTTAATCTGGCCGGCCAAACTTATCCAAATGATGTTATTAATTTCCATTATCATTATTCTTCTGGCTTTTCCCTGCAATGCCCGCATTTCTAAATAGATACTACATAGACAATATACAGGGATGTTTGATATTAACTAGTTTTAATATATCAACCAATGCCAATATATGCAGCGCACTGTGCTGTGTCACCGTGACAATAATTCACTTTCGTTTTTAATTAAAAAACAATTTTACAATAATTCACTTTCATTTTCGTTTTTAATTAAAAAACAATTTTAGGTCACAACATCCTTGCGGAACCCAGGGTTAAACTATTCCACTGATATTACATAACTATGCTAATATCGTCCAATATATTATATATATATTATATATGTTGGCCAATATTATCAGACAATCCCTAATTATATACATGTGTATTTATATAGTTACATTAGGGCTGTCAAATAACCTGATTAATCACAGGGTAATGAGAGCGATTTATCTTGAATAATCACGACTATTCATGATTAATCGAGATAAATGAACCATAAATATGACAAAAAACACCTCAGTCCAAATGATGGTGTTATTGATATGGAAAAAAAAAATTCAAGAAAAATATGCAAAACTGTAATTTTGTGTCTTGACAATAATAGCACGTCAAAGGTTCCTTTCATAACTTCAGTAAGATCATCCTCAACAATATTAACCACTTTACAGTCCCTTGAAATCTATGTGACCTCTGTGACCACTGACCTAAGACTGAAGCCACAAACACATGACGGATTGGGAGCCAACAGCTCAAAACAAGTCGTAAGTCAATCAAGTAGAAAATACATTTTTACTGGTAAACTGGTCATATAATTAACCAGATTTTCCAGTTCTTGCGTCTTTAAAATCTATTAGACGGACAGAGCGTGCAGTGAAAGTTCGTCCTTGATGAATTTTGGACCAAAAGAGGCAGCACCAAGAAAGACTGGACCGATGTTCTGTGTAGGAAAGTAGTGAGATCTGCTATGAAGTGTTGTCTGGTTTGAGACAAGATTTCTGAAGTTAAGATGGTTTGGGCAGGAGATGAGTGAAGACACCGGAAAAACCAAAAACATGGAGATGATGAAGGTTATTGAGCTTTAAAAATGTGACATCGTGCCAGAGTACACTCAGACACTGATTATAATCAATTTTTTGATGATGAAACAGCAGCATTTCAGTTGGCTGCAGAGGTGGGAGTTGACAGATTTTGGCAGTGATACATTTTGTCATGGATTTTGAACTGCACATTCTGGACATTTACCCAGAGTTGATTTTAGGGCTGTTAATTATCCCATCAATTTTACTGTTACTGCAGATTCAGCAACATATTATGTGGTTCTTCTGTGGTTGCGGCAGAAGAATCTCTGTAGGTTAATGCAGAATTGCGTTGTACAATCCAACAGATTATGTGTGGAGTTTTTGTAGCTTTATCTTTGCATGCCACTTTTTTTTTTCTTTTTTTGCACTTTTCGAAAAGCAAGCTGTTAAGATTATATGCCAAAAGACTGTGTGCCTGTTTGCACAACAAACAAAGGCTGTCCATAAAGCCACTTCAACTGTTTGCATGAGCAAATAAGACCTTTGCTGTACAGATGTCACACGAGATAACATGGCGCGTACTGTGGGTCTCATCCTGGGTAAGGTGTAAAACGATGATGGCTCTCTCACATGCAATTCAAACGTGAACGTGAACATTTAAAAAAAAAAAGTTTATTTCATAGCAATAATATTCATGTCATTACAGTACATTGAGACACATTTTCTTTCTTTAATGTCACATCAAACATCATACATTACGAAAACAGGAAAAAAAAAATTACATATCTGAGGGAAATGTTCCTGTTAGATTTTACCTTCTGCTGTATGGACGCAAATCGACACACACAATTGCTGGTTGATTTGGTTACTTTCTCTACGATCTAAAAAGTACAGTAAGTTGATAAAGTGCTTAGAGGGTAGGACACGATGCTAACTCAATGATACAGAAGATAAAGAAAGTGCCTGGAAGGCAAAAGACTAAGAATCTTTGGTGTAATATTACTTGTAGTAGTAGTAGTAGTAGTAGTAGTAGTAGCATTTGCGGTGTATATCGTTAGATATTCCTTATCTTTATTTGGTGTTTAGTCTTGTTTAATAGGTGTGGAATTTCATGACCTCCCTGTTTAAATGCTACTCAAATACCTAGGAGACTTTTTTTAAACGTCCCCTTTTGCATCAACTCGGAAAACTTTGACAGATATAAAACCCACTGCAGATCATGATCCTTGATCCAAATCCCTTACGGACCTTCACATTACCTGACACTGAAGCAATTGCTAAATGTTTGCGGACACTGCTGGAAAATCAACCCTGGGTTCAAAAAGTCACAGTTACCCAACAGATTGTTTTACTTCTGTTGAATTGCTGATTAAGGCATATTTCAAGCTGCTGGTTTATTTTAGCTGGTTTTATTTATTTTCAGTCTGTAACTGCACCATAATAAAAACCCACCTCCTGTTGTGCAAAAAAAGTCTGCCAATACAATAGGCATCTGGCATCCCACTAGGAGCTGTTTCTGGCCCCTTTATTTGCGTTTTTTTTCCAATTTTAGGCAAACAAAAAAAAAACACTCCAAGGTGTCTAAAATGAATAATACTATAAGGCCATATTTCAATCGGGCTTCCTGACTATAAAAGGCACCGTGTAAACTCTGAATCTCTGTTGACGTTAAAATGGGATCTCAAGATTGGTTCTGTAAATTGCCACTGTTTTGATTAAAAAATAGATTCCCATTTTTTAACTTTAAAGACAACAATAATCTCAATGCACATGGTTTGACATATATTAAAAACATTTTAGTGTGCGTGGACCTTTTTGGCCAAAACCTTTTTGCTACTGCTTCTTCCTGGGCTGAGCAGGTTTGCCTCTGATGTAAGAATGAAAAAAAAAAAAAAAGAAAGAAATGACATTCATATGTGTTGCAATATCCCTACATCTACTTTAACACATACACATCAGCTTTGGTATAGACCAGTGGTGTCAAACTCATTTTGGTTCAGGGGCTACATTCAGCCTAATTAGATGTGAAGTGGGCTGTAACAGTAGCATCATGACATCATTACCTTAAATAGTACAATAAGTACGACGTTTTTCCCCTTGTTTTCGTGCAAAGAAGTACAATTATATTAGAAAATATTCATGTTTAATGAAATATAATTTAGTAGTAAAATAGTGTTTGAGTTTTTGTTTTTTTTTTCACTTTCAAAATTCATCAAGCGGGCTGAATTTAGCGGGCCGGTTTTGGCCCTTAAGCCATATGTTTGACACCTATCAGATGTTGCCTGAGTTCACCAAAGCAAGCTACAACTCTTTCATCTTTTTCCACATTCTTGTATTTATATGTCTATCTAACAGACTATACTGACCTTTTATTAAACAAATCCTGTTTTTTTTTTTTATGAGCCCTATGTACATCCGCAGGACTCTACAATCATGTCCGGGATGTCCATTTTGACAATGCTGTGCTGAGAGTCAAAGAAGACCATGGAGAGAGGCCGGCGCTCAGTGGGCACACAGCATGAAGTTGTACCTGTGTTGATGCCATTGATCTTCAGCTGACTGAAGACCGAGGTGTGAAATGATGACGCAATCCCAGGAGAGCCGGAAAGATGCTGAGGACACTGACCGACGCAGTAGTTCATGTGATAGCCATCGGGGGCGATGATCCACTCATCCCACTTGATGTCCTTGAAGTTGATGTACAGGTCTCTCTTGCAGCAGATGGTCACATCTTTCCCACATCTCAAGGAGCGCTTCTTTAGCGAGTGCCTGGTCTCATCGCCACGCGGACGTACCTGGGCCACCAGGAACGGCTGGTGGGGGGTATCGGGAGAGGCTTCTAAGAAGCAAAGGTTTCTCCCGCCCTCATCACAGCTGACCTCCAGGTGTAATCGATGCCGTCCACCGTCCAGAAATGCTTGCAGGGTACGGGTGACAGGGAAGGTGTGCCAGTTACTCTCCTGGACTTCTAGCATCTTTTCAATGACCAGTGTCCGACCATCATCTGCTGGGAGATACACTCTGGCAGGGATACGGGAGCCTCGGTGGGATTCATCAGAGGAGTGTACGTAGACCCACAGTGAAGACTGGATGACCTGGAGACTCTGGCCTCGTTCTTGCAGAAACTGAAAGGAAAGGCTCAGACTGGCTTTCTCATTTCTGCCCGTCTCACCTACAAAGGAATGCAAACAGACCGATCGTATCATGGACGGTTCAGAGGTTCAGAGGACAACATTAGTTTATTTAAAAACTTGTATAAAAAATGTAAAATATATATTTAAAAAAAAATAACCTTCAAATGATCATTCTTGTTCAATCGAGAAATAAATCAAATAATTGAGACTAGAGAATCTCTGTTCTGCACTCTGCCCTTGCAGTTTGTACTCCTAACTTTCAAGTCAATGCAAACAAGTCAGAACGAACGTGAGAACCTGCATTCACTGAACGAGGCTCAGGACATCATCACCTTTGTTGTTTGTATTTTACTTCAAGTTTTACCCTGAAAAAGTATTTACCCAGTACTCTTGGGTGCTGGTCTATTGTAATCCTGAAACTTTACCACATTACAGTGTGGAATAAAACATGAAAAACAATGAAATAAAAACTCGCTCTGACATTATTTCTGTTCAAATGTTCGAAAAAAGTTCGAAAATAAAGCGATTTTTTTTTTTTTAAAGAACAAAGTGTGGTTACAACTTACTTATATCTGCAAAGCTGACTATTTCATAGCCCCGATCTCTGGTGGGCATGTTGTTGTCCAGCTCTAGGGTACCATCCTGTCTGATGCGCCCTGGGTGCAGTTTACGCAGCGCAGTAAAGAGCGCAGCCCGCGGAACCGTGTGCGTGATGTTTGGTCTCTCTTTCAGGTGCAGTCTGTCCAGAATCTGCTGCTTGGCGATTTCAGTCATCAGCTTCTCCTCTGCGTCTTTGTCCATGGCTGCTAAGGCACAAGAGGCGCAACCTGGAGAGCAGGTGACGCAGACACCGTTCAGTAACAGGGGCACCACGAGCAGAAAAGAATGGACTGGAAACGGCGTCATCGTTGACCCTTAGGAGAAAATGTGTGAGTCAAGATCTAAATGACAGCTATCTTCCAACTGTTTCCACTTGAGTTGGTCTGGAAGTTTTCTAGCTCTTGTTTGTGTTGGGTCTTTGTTGGCAGCTGGAAACAGTGAGAGCAGGAGCTGAGAGAAGGGAGTGGTGTTTCACCCTTCAGGAGGTGAACATATCTACCGGGGTAATCCACCAAAACTGGTGACACGTTGGAGGCACGCACCAATGAGCGCATCGGGGGCGCACAGGAAATCACTGTCAAAGCATGTGTCTCTCTTCTCATGCTCACTCACACAAAGTCCAAATGCAGACGATCCACGTGAATAGCACAAACTGCTACGTTTTATGCATGAACCTGATGCAATGAGGTCACGGTGTTTTTGTGCCATGGTTGCCTAGAGAGTGGGAGTCCTGGCAGTGGCAACTAGAAATTCTTTGCCCTTTTACCCAGTCAGATAAAAAAAAAGACCATCTCGTCACTGCAGCAAACAAACTGGTTCAAAATGTACATAAAAGACCTTGAGGCAGGTGGTGCCACAAGGTGGGGTATGGACAGGCTGTGTCATGTTCCATGCATGGTGGATTCATATGTTC
Organism: Cynoglossus semilaevis; assembly: GCF_000523025.1. NCBI lineage: Eukaryota > Metazoa > Chordata > Actinopteri > Pleuronectiformes > Cynoglossidae > Cynoglossus > Cynoglossus semilaevis. The sequence goes on from NC_024317.1 coordinate 12,744,668, forward strand.
CTGCAAACCTGCATGTGTCATGATTTTGTCCATGCAAGTTTTGCCTGTTGGGATTCTCACACGACCTGTGTGAGTCTTTCTGTGATTAGAAAAAAAAAACAATGTCGACATAAGTGTGTGTGAACCAGATAAAATATAAATATATTTTAATATATTATATATTGCAGCCTTGATTAATAGATCTTATTAAACCCAGGTTCATTTAATAATCACAAATGGTTCCAATCAATACAAACTGAGGCGACACATTGATGCGGCGGCACAGTTCATGTTTACCATGTAACACGGTGTAGGTCGTTAGCCTGCCCACAGTTTACACCATGGGATGAGTGAAGAGTGTTCATATATACATGCATGTATGTACATGGCAACCTAGCACAAGTTTATGCCATCCTAATGTTAGTATATTATATACTGTAGGTGGCAGATCCCAGCGCTTGAACAAAGTACTTGTCTGCCGACTAGTGGTAAGTTCTCAGAACTACAACGTATTCAGAATAAAAGCTTAGAAAAAAAAATTTCTTTGTAAAAACACAGCGTGAACAGTCACAACGAGACTTTTATTGTCAAACGAATTAAAAGCCAAGCCAACCTAAACAGCAAGAGTCACAACGAGACTTTTAAGAATTAAAAGCCAAGCCAACCTAAACAGGAAGTAGGAAATAATTTCTACAATCACAGATATGACCGGTGCTCCACCCGATCATTTAAATTCGGTGCCCTTTAACTTTGAAAGAGGACAATGCATTCGATTGAAAAAGTGTGTCATACAGAGGTTATTGACAGAAAACATGTCTATTTTTATATGCAAGAAATACAGATTTCTGATATTTGGTAACACATTTGAACTTTTTATCATCATAAGTCACAGATCTAGACTGCAGGCTGGTCAGTCAATCATATGTGTTGTACGTCTTCAATCAAAAGTCACACTTTTTTATTTGTACAAAATGAGACCTGCCATTTGTGGAGGTTACTGACAAAATATCCTACCACCAAACGGTAAGGAAGGCAAATTGTTCGTGAGCAAAGACTGAGTCTTAGTGTTTGCCTTTGTGACCTGAAAAACTCTACACTAAGTTTTCTGGAGCACTAAGATGCTCCCCTAAAGAGCACTGTGTGCCCGAGGTCAGTTTAGAAAATATATCCAAGCAAAACTAATCATCTGATGGGAGCAGGTTACAAAACATGGAGTAATACCTGAACATAGTTGAATCTAAAGCCGTCAACACTCACCTGGTTAAGTAAGGATAAAATAATGTTCTGCCGAGTCGGCTGCTGGATTTGTTGCAGAACCAGTTACCAGCTTAATTATGGATGTCCTCATGTACGTCCCTGCATAACTGAGCACAACCCCAACCTGAGCACGAGTTTTGAATGTTGAATCTTTTAACATTCAACACTGAATAAGGTTTTTCATTATCATGAACAGTACTGTGATGTTTGTGGGTAACGTTATGTTTATGTTCTCGGTTGTGTATTTTAGCGTACTGTGATGTTTGTGGGTAACTGTTTATGTTCTCGGTTGTGTATTTTAGCTCCTGAAGTAAAGCCATTAGTATCTATTCATTATCAGTAAAACAACATCTTTTTATCTTGGGCGTATAATCGAGCAGTGTGAATTTTACACTGGTTTGTTAACACAATGTTTTCATGAGAGTGTGAAGAGTATGATTTGACTACCAATACACTGGGTATGAGACTGGGGACCAGAATGAGACAACAAAATTCTCAATGTTCAGCAGTGTTTTTTATATAGCAGGTTGGTAACCGCGGAACTATTGTCAATATGGCAAATATGGGATGGAAAAATATAAGTAGCACAATGTGCTTGTGACTTGAAAAATGTGAATGTAGTGTTGCTACAACCCTCTTCCATGGACTAAATGTTTTCCGAAGGAAGTGTTGCTACAACCCTCTTCCATGGACTTAAAATAATGACATTTAAATTCAGCGGTGGTCCTACAATATTTTGCACATTGGGTTGACCATGCTTCTATTTTAACCCCCCTCTCACCCTCACTCCAAAAATAATTATGTTTATATAAACTTGTATTTGACACCACGTTACACAGAGTACTTCGAAAACCTACAGTATGTGATCATAAATGAAAACAGTAGGGAAGGAAACTAACATCTATGTCATAAAAATCTATATCAGATGCATACAAAAGAAAAGCAATATTTTGAATCCCCCAAAACATTCACTTATTTTAATTTGACACTATGCGCTATATCGCTAAAGAAGAAAAGTTTTTTATTTTAAAATTATTAAATTAATCCACTGACACATAACAAAATATGCACAGACATGAATTATAATAATATATATACAATAAAAAACAGTATGAGATGGATGCAAAAAAAAGACAAAACTATACTGTAATATCCTAGATTAAAAGTCCCTTGAATATAACCAAAGGAAAGCCTATCCTTGGATCATGAAGGCATTTTATTTTCAAATTTGTGAATTCCATTGACATTGAAAAAATGGAATATCTACTGAAACTCTAATCAGTGTACCTTGAACACAGCTTTAAGAGATTGTAGGCCTCATTTAAATATGCCACCTGTGGTGCGCTACATCTCACTTAGTTCTTCTACAAGTGGTAGACGGTCTTTTCGATAGTATTAGCACATCCAGCACAGGACACAGATTCTGGCTATGACTAATATCTGACATTTTAAGTTGTCTATAAAAAGTTGACGACCTCCTGCTTCAGCGTTTCCCTGCGACTGTGAAGCACGTTGCTGACGTAAACTGTCGGTGCGGGAGGGGGGAAGGTGACGCTGATACTCTCATACAAGTCGGAGCCGAGAAAGAGGAATAGCGTTTTGTTTCTTTTTTCTTTAATTTTTGTCCTTTTATTATTTGGCTGTTTATGTTAATTATTTAGCAGTTCCGCCCAGTCACACCTGGTAGCCATCCGTTTGGCAGCGTAAGCGTTTACGCCGCTGTCTCCTCACGCGGCGCTATTTTGACAGTCGGGGTCGCAGTGAAGTAGCAGCGGCTAACAGCACCATTACACTGGCAGCGGTAAGTCATTGGAAAATGCTAACTAGCTATAAGTGCTAATACCTTCTATTTTAGGAACTGACAATGTTTGTTATACATTCATGACAAGGTTCGCAACAATGTGGATAAATGTTACGTTTTTGGGTTACCAAATATGGTATACATTCCTTATTTGCCCTGTGTGTGTAAGCTTAGTATGCATTGGAGAGAACAAGCAGCTAGCTGTAGGTTAGCCTTAGCTCGGCTAGCTGTGTGGCTAATTATACTGAAGCTAAAGCTATTGTTAGCATGTGGACAAGCTAATATTATCAGTCAACTGCACAGCCACAGCGCTGGCCGTACTTCCATATGGTGTCTTCTCACATAAGTTGAAGGGTTGTCCACACGACGACCAGAGAAACGGGGAAAACAACCTCAACCATAATTTACTCGGACGATGTGGAATTTATGAATTGTGATCCATAGATTGAATCTAACGTAACGTTAATCTCCATCTTTAAAGTCCGCGTCCTCCATGCCTTCCTCGAGATGGCCATGTTAACGTGTTATCCGGATAGTCGTGACTGTAAAACCGCACTACAACTCGGTGAATGAATGTTCGCTGAAAGGGCCGAAAATTGAGCGCATATATGGCAGAATGAAATTAATGTAATTGATAGGCATTTATTGCTGGTCCGTCCAATCGTACTCGCCGTCATCCTCAGCTGTTGACAATATTGAGTTACAGTTGCCCAGCGTAGAAACATCAGCAAATGACTGGATGGTCAGATCCTTTGAATGGTCTTTCTTTAAAAAAAAAACCTCACGTTGTCATGGAGCTAACGTTCATTGATTTTTCCTAATATGTTCATAAATTTTACTACACACAGGCTTTGGTTTATATTACTCAAGTGGCATTGAGGATAAACGTGCACTGTGTAAGATGCAGGTGAATATTTTTTACAATCTAACCTTGTTGTCAAAAATAGAAGGTATTATCGTAACGGCATATGAGTGTATGCTCCTCTAAAACAGGATATGTGTTTATTAAAAAAATTGCTTTTGAATCCTCATGTCAAGATTTTAATAATGTCGATTTTGTGCAGGTCACACGGTGGAATGGTGGTGGACTCTCTTGCCTTAATCACTGAAAATTAATCACGTTATGAGTTTGAGTGTGAATATTTGTCTCTATATTTGGCCCTGTAATGGACTGGAGAATTATAAAGGGACTACTGCAATGTGCCTGAGGAACAGTATAAAATCACATCAATATTTATTGTGTTATTGTGTTTTGTTTACCCTTACCACAGCAGATGTTGGTATTGGACAACCAAGAAAGTTAATTGCTCTGCCTTGTCATCTGGCTCATTCAACACCTTCAATTACTATACAAATGGGAAGTGAAGTAGCATGTGTGTGTAAACAGCAGTCACGTAGAAGTGTCATGATGTTGACACTTCTTCAGTACATATTGTTAAGTTTTAGGTGCAGGCTATTGTTTGGTATTCTACATGCTTGGATATAGGGTTATCAAGGTACCAGAGTTTCAGTAGTTGATATCAATACCTGAGAATTTCCACGTTTCCTGATACCACGATGGAAAAAAAAAAACCGAACTGTCAAGTACAGTGGAACCTCGAGATATGAGCATAATCCGTTCCAGGACCGAGCTCGTAACTCGAAGTGCTCGTATCTTGAATCATTTTTTCCCATAAGAAATAACAGGAAAAAAATTAATCTGTTCCGGCCCTCTAAATAATTCCCTTATTGGTGCTAATAACAATGGAAAAAAACATGTTTTTAAATGTCATAGAGACACACACACACACACACACAAAATTATAGGGTATATAGGGATTCCTTTGATATAAAATAAAATGTGTTCTTACCTTTGAGACAGACGATACAGTAGCGGCTAATGGCGGTATGTGCAAAGGAGGCAGCGGGAGGGAGGAATGGACTGCACCTTACACATACACTACGTAACTTACATAAACTTAGAATAAACTTAACTTATTTTATTTTTTATTTTTTTTTTGCTTTGTATTCTTTCTTTAGTGGGCACCATGCTCATATATATCGACAATTTCATGCTTTATTTCCATAGTCATGCGTTTCTTCTTCTCACTACCATCCTTACCACTCACTCTTTTAGGAATCATCACTATTAGAGAAAAATCACGTAGATAATGCAAACACAATATGGAAGACTTGCGGGAGATGCGTACGGAAGTCGACGAACACGTGAAGTGAACGAGTGAAGCGGCGTGGGCTGCTCCGAGTTTTCAGGCACCTAGCGTCAGCGTCTGTAAGCGTGCTCGTATCTGAAATCTTTGCTTGTATCTTGAAGCAAACACTTCGCTTAGAAGGCTTGTTCGTATCTTGAAATACTCATATGTTGAGACACTCGTATCTCTATATACTGTATCTATTAGTGTGTGACTCTACTCCTGCTTCTCTTTGTCCGTGTCTTCCTCAGACTGATACTGTAAAAGAAAAATTAAGGTTTTAGTTTAAGTAACATAACTCAGAGACAGACACGTCAGAGACCATCTCATGTTGTCATGTTAAATTATGGTATATTTAAATTATGTTCATCTGTTACTGTAAGGGAGCAACCAAGCAAGTATTAGAGGCCTACGCCTCTGCAAACATAGTGAGCTGGCTCTCAAGCCCAAATAACTGAACATATATTATTAAGTATAATGTGACACATGCGATAGTAAACTGAAACTCACTCATCTTGAATTCTTTAATCAAGTAAGGGTGCCTGTCTTTGAGGTGTTTCTACTCGGCATATCGATCAACCGTGTTGGGTTTTTACCCGCACATGCTAAAGCCATTTTTTAAAGACAGCAGCCTTTCCCCTTCGGCGGCGGCAACTGCTCAGTGCTCAGACGCAATACCGCCCACTGTCAGTTCTTCCAAGAATCGACATGGTTCA
>NC_024317.1:12750645-12776905 GCF_000523025.1 Cynoglossus semilaevis
TAGAAAAGCAGACATTGATGTATTTTTTGCTAGTTGGCATCGACTTGGTACCGAAGTATTGGTTCAACCCTACTGGATAGAAAAGGTTGGGTCAGTGATATTAAGCCATGTTATAAAACTTAACTGGTTGCTGCTGTAACGTATTTATCACAATGTAAAATATTTTGCTAAGTGTCCTGACTTCTCTTTACTTTGTATGTATTAAAAATAGAATTTAGTCCATCTGTTATTCAGCCTGTTGTTTTGCAAACTGTCACTGTCACCAGTGAAGCAAAGCTCATCGCTGGTTGGCGATGTGTAGATGTGGAGGAGGAGCCTGTGTGTGTGTGTACGAACACAGGGAGAGGGAGAAGAGAATAGCTAACAATAGTTAACTTGTGGCCCATGTTTTGTCAATATTAGTGATGCACCAAAATTCAAATTCTTGGATAAAACCGAAAATGAGGAAACCAAGGCCGAAAACCAAAACACAGAGAAATTATTAAGTCAATTATTCGTACCATTACATTATCGTACCATTACATTATAACCATTGCATTTGTTGCTATGACTGTGTACTAGACAACCATTACATTTGTTGCTATGACTGTGTACTAGACCTTAATAAAATCAAGGCACTGCGATCACATAAATTAAAAATTAATAAATAACACATTATTAATTGTCAAAATAATTAATTGTCAAATATCTAGCAGAGAAATAAAATCAGCTGATAATCACTTAGATATATTGATATATTGAAATATGTCCTCGATGCAGGCATGTTGGTACTTATGGCAAGCCATTTTTACATTTAAACGTAGAGCTGGATGTGTATTGCAGATATCGCGAATGCAGTTTTGCCTGGTCAAAAAAAAAAAAAAAATCGGATATCTGACAAGCCCGCGCTGGCCGTGATTTCTGCTTGCGTCGTCCTAACTTCCTGTTTTGGCCGTTTTGTTTCGGTGATAAAGGTATTTCGACCAAAAACCGAAAATACACTTTAGGTATGATGCATCATTATGATGCAAAATGAACTATATTGATATTGTCCCACGCTATATTGCATTTAGAAATATATATATATATATATAACAATATCCAGATAATGCCCAGCCCTTGTGGACTTATAATAATGTGTGATATTGTGATATTTATTTTAAAATATCACACTTTGGTTGTTTTTACAGACATTAAACATAGTCTAGAAAGTATCAAGCTTTTTTAGCATTGTTACCATTAATAGTTTGGGGGTTTTTTTTTCAAAGAGAATGTGAACTGATTTCAGCCTCCTTCACTGGTTGTGTACATTAAACACATATCTTCTTTAAGTAGCTTACAGTTAGGTTTCCCAAGGTTCAGGGATTGTCATCAAGAAAGTATATCTTTAGCAAGCTCTGATGATGGGGAGTCATTGATTCAACAGTCTGGCCTTGCTGTTGCTAAGGCCAGTCATTTAAGTGCCTTTTCCCAGCATATATCATTTACTGTTAAATGTGTTTGTTTATTATTAATGTATAGTATATTTAAAATATAGGTCTTCTATTCAGTGATTTCTTTTTTTTTTTTCTGCTGGTGCATGACAGTAAACGAATATTGCATTTAGTTACAGAAGGTGTATTTTGTATGTAAATTGGCGTTTTTGTTATTGTTTGAAGGCAGCTTCTATTAAAATATGAAGACATGAAATGCACTTCTATTTATCAGCCAGGTTTTGCATATCTGCTTCTGTCTCTGAATCTCTGTTTGCAGCTGCAGAAGCCGAAGAGTGGCTTTTTCTAGAGAGATTTGAAGAGCTATTAATAGATCTCTGCCAGAGCACCAAGCACTGTGCTGTTGCTGCTGCTCCTATCTCTGTCTTCTCTTCACCACCACTCCTGTTTCTGTGTCTCCACGTCTCTTGATAGCTTTATTTATTCCACTTATTGGTCTTTTCTTTCTAATTTATCTAGACTTTCAGACTTTTCAGCTTTGATGTTAAGTATTGACCAGAGTAGACTGGGGTGAATGTTTTGCTTCTGGCCTTTTTGTCATTTACCTGGTTGATTTGTCTTTTGCGTGGTTTCTTTGTGTTATTCGCTTGCACCATTGAAGCGCTTTGTTTTGATAAAAGCTAGACAATACTAGGCTAGCATGCATCATTGGCACTACAGGGTCATTTTGGTAAGAAGAGGTTCTGGAAAACCTGCTTTCTTGACAAACAAAGGGACGCAAGTCCGAAGAGGGAAAAAAATCTGCAAATGGCCATACTCTTTCTTTCCTGTTGAATTTGTATTTTTCTAGGTTTGAAATGATTTTATGAGATGTGCATTTAATGTATTTAATGTTTACTGCCAAAGCAAATGTTTTTTTGGACACAAGCAATGCATAGATTTTGGAATATGTGGCTTTTAGAATATATTTTAATATTAACACACACATATTCCAACACTGTATATCTTTTCATTTGAAACATTCACAACATAACAACCAGTTTCACACGTATAGTTACTTTTCAGATTGCAATTTTTCAAACCCATTAACGCAGTGACGTGCACCTGTTACTCACTGCCTATGGTGCTTAGCACTGTCAGTCATGAACCTCATCGCATGCCACTGCTTCCTATCAGTGCATACGGTACTTAATGTCTCACTCTGTACTAGGGCTGCACGGTATTGAATGTTTAAAATCACAATTACTAATCACAATTATTCATCATGTTAGGTAAAACGTATATTATTGCACTTTCTATTTTTAACAAACAGTATTTGAACAAGGCTTTCAGTTGAAGTTAAACTTAATAAATAAAAATAAATCATGAATAATAAAATTAATTTACCCTAGACAAAAGGCTAATTAAAAAATAAATCCTATTCCTGTTGAGAAAACGGCAAGGGTTTGAGGTCAGGTTAGATCTTTGGAGAAATAATTGCGTTAGGGGATCACATTTCCTGTCCAATGTTTGAAGCCCTTGCTGCTCACAGTATTTATTGGACATGTCTTAGTCCAAATAAAAGGCTTTTGCATCCGCTAGTTTCTCCTCACTTTCGATTAAATGTGTAGACCTACCCTGTACATTTTTTTTGCATTCATGACCAATCAGAAAGTCTTATCATGTCACACACATTCATTTAATATATTAGACAGACACGGTGAAGTGTCAGAATGTCTGGTACAAATGTAATCAAACTAATATATTGGCAATATAAAGAGAGACAGTCAGTGCCACACACAGTCAGTGTGTGTGGCACAGTGCTGTCAGGGGTGAGAGAATGGGCGTTGCCGTTGCACCTTGCCCTTCTCCCATGTAATTGACCAGGAACTGTGTAAATTCAGTGTAAAAATGTTGAAATTACACAGAAAGCAAATTTGTAGATCAGTCAAGTATTTTTCTTTTTTTTTAAAGACAGAGGACGTTCTTCGGCAGTGGTGCTGACTGCTCAGTGCTCACGTGCGTGCACTGCCCCCGTCAGTTCCAACAAGAATCAACACAGCCGTGGGAAAAGTAGAATAATAGCGTTAAAAAAAGAAGGCATTGGTGTATTTTTTGTGTTGGCATCAACACTGAAGTATCAGTTCTTGTGACAACCTCAGCATCGATTCACCTTTTAATGACAAGGGGCCATTTGTATTGTCACAGGATGGTTTCAGCCTTTGACATAATTATGAATTAATAAATATATTACATATATAAATATTACATACATGTATATATATATTACATACATGTATATATTTTTGATTCTCAACTTGGTCTTGCTGTAAGTGGCACTTAAATCAATGATGTCTGTATTGAAAAACCATTAATGCTGCATTAATGTTTTACATTTTCCCATTTCTCATTTTATTTTTTGGTCTTTTTATAAGACATCTTTCATACTTTTGGAGTCATTATTTTAGGCTATAAGCAGATATCAGTTACAATTCAGATATCAAAGGTTGGTGTACACTCTGGACCCTGAAGACATATAAACTAGTATTTTTTAAACTATTGCTGGTGCTTTTGTAGTGGACTTTAGGGCCCAACGACAATTTTCAGAGACCGTAATGCTTTAATGTTCTAGAGCTGCAACAGTTAGTCAACAATTAGAATACAAATTGAGAATCGAGTTAAGTCGTTGCCCTAAGTACTTAAATAGCCAGAACTAGGTTCAATATTTTATTTCTCTGTTCCTTGTGAATATGGTTTTGCAGTAATAAAGCACAGCTAGAAAGTTGGACTGCGCTATCATTGTTTTTAACTCTTCACAAGCAATTTTTGCTTTGCAAAAAAGGACCAGTTCATTACACATCGAATGTCCTGAAGGACAGCCCCATGATACTCTTCTCCTTCCTCTTCAGTTACTTTCTGTAAAGTCTGTTCCAGCCTCAGTTGGTTTGCAATCTTTTGCTCTAACTTGTTGAAAGGTGAGGGAAAAACTGCACGAGGATCTTCATTAAAGGATTAGGTCAATATTAAGCAAGACTTGCAGAAAGTGTATAAGTAGGATGTGATGCAGAATGTGCTGCAGAGACCAAAAGACCAGGGTCAATCTTGGCTGGTCAGAACTACAGTAGAAAGTCCCTTATATGTAGTGGTTCAAGAACCAAATGATAATCATAATGACTGTCATGAATGTTGTATTCTGTGTTTCTCAGTCATTAAAATGGACTCTGTAGTTTCCCCAGCAGCTATTGCTAGTTCAAGATCACCGTGTTTGTTTTAGTTTGATCACTCCCCGCCACTGCAAGACACCCTCACTTCCTAATTAGGCGGCTTTCCCTCGCCCCCTGGTGGTTGGCTGATTATTGGTTAAGAAAGTGCTTGATTTCAGACCCCCCTTTAAAATGTAAATATCATCAACGATCATCTTAATTTAATTGAGGCATCCAAAATTGTGATTGTGATTAAAATTCAATTAATTGTGCAGCTATATGCCTTAGGTTTGCTTTTTTTTTATACAGTGTCAGAAAGCAAACACACTATGTATAAGTATGTTGGGGGAGGGAGGGACATGGGGAGAGAGAGAGATGGAGAGAAGGACCGTGAGGGAGGGAGAGAGTGAGGGAGAGAGAGAGAGAGAGACGCCATGAAAGGGAGGGTTGGAGCAGAAGGGAGCGGTGCAACCTGTGCGCATGATAGCTTCAGAGCTGTATAGAAAGGGAGAGAGAAAACAGCCTGCAAGTAGGGTTTACCTTTTTCCTGTAGTGCTTGGGCTTCATTCAAAGATAGACGCTTTTAAACTCACACTCAAACTTGCAATTCTGCACAACTTCTCAACCACACAAGCTGCATAGAGGAAGGCAACAGACGAAGTGTGAAGATGAATAAAGTAGAATGAATAGACGAGTGTGTTTACATGCAACAGAAATGGAAAATTGAAATGAATTTATCGTTTCAACCTACAAAGGAAGAAACTACGACTCCGCCGTAGACTTCTTCTGCTGCTTCTCCTGCGATAATGTGCTCATCTGACTTGACTGAAGAGCTGAAGTCTTAATACAGTAAGGATTGCTGTGTGTGTCTCAGTGGGGTGTTTTGTGCTTTTTGTTGCTTCATATATGCTGCCTGTAACCGGGCATCATCATGTTTTTCCTTATGAAATTTAGTCAGGTTAGCTTATGATGATGTAAAATCACATTTGAGTTTTGCTGGAAAATCATGTACTTTCCGTGCCTATATTTACTTGTACCAACTGTACCTCTTCATCTTACTGTGCCTAAGATGTAAGGAACTCAAAAACACGAGAGATCAAATTTGTGATCATTCGTAACTGTACCTCTTCATTTTGCTTTGCCTAAGATGTAAGGAACACGAGAGATCAAATTTGTGATCATTTACAGTATTTACTTCATGCACTGTATGTGTGCACCGACAAACAATGTGTTTGGTGAGGCAAATGCTGAGGTAATGAGGAATTCCCTTCCACTGTGTCCTTGTATGAAAAGAGGAAAGGAGGAGGTGGCATGGTGGGGCGGAGAGTCACTAAGAAGTAGGCGTCGCTTTGCAACTCTGTCATACTGAGGAGGGAAGGGGGAGTCGAACAGTAAAATAGGATAGCCAGAAAGCTTACGTAAGACAGGTAGGAAGTCCTGTTGCAAGTGTTTCTGGAGTTTATCCTCAATAATCCCTTTCAAAGTTCCTTAACAATGATTAGGACTATTAAAAAGGACTAGGTGCTGGAGATCTCCTCGCCTCTAAAGGCAATGCTCTTTTAGACCAACGTTATGTCAGCCTCATTCCCATTCACATGTTCGACACAGTCTGAAGGAATAGGAAAATAGATGGGATGTGAGAGAGAGGTAGGCAGCAGTAGTGTGAAAGAAAGAGCAGAGCTCTCTTGAATAAAAAATCTGTTGCTATTAATAGCATGCTGTCCTCACAGCTTCAGCACTGTTTCAGGTTGAGAAGACCTGGCTCTTCCTCCTCCCCCTCCTCTTCTCTGATGGTTTAAGCCTCGCAAATTCAGATTCATAACCCTCAGCTGTGTACCTTTTTTGACTCAGCCCAGATATACTGTATCTGCGTGTGAATTTAGGCTGTTTCCACAACAGTCTTGTTTGTTTTAACGTGTCCGCATTCAGGGCATTACAACAAATTAGCACCACTATTAAAGAGTACGTGCTATAAAGGTCCAAATTCAAATAAACGTGACACAATTTTCATTCATCACAGCTAATCTTCATTTTTAAATGTAATGCTGCATATGTGAATTCATTGGTTGGCTACATCTAGCCACTTAGCTTTGGCCAATTTGTACTGAAGCTCTTGCAATATGATGTTTAGCGCACACTGTTGCTAGCACATTTGAGCATCACTTGTGTTGTCGATGCGTAATTTTAGCTTTGTGCTCCCCAGGTGGTTGATATTCCCACATTCTCAATCCTGCATACTAATTGCTAGTGCGTGGGAAAGGGCCCAAGTACAAAAGCAGAGAAGCGTGAGGGGATGAGGAGTAAAAATCAATTTCAGCTGCTGGTGGCACTGTTGGTGTAATTGTTTTGAAGTCAGAAGGTTTTCACTTTCTAATGATTAGCTTTAAAAAGAAAAAACCTTTTTACTTTTTAAAAAATGTTTTTACTTGCATTAGTACTTGTATGTACTACATAATTACTTTTATGCGTTGTCAAGTTTTATTATTTAAATTTTGAAGAGAACAAAAATTACCAAAATTACTTGTTTGTCTCAAGCATAATGTAATGCAGCTAAGTGTTGGTGTGGCGTTTCTATTTGACATAATGCAGCTATTCTATGTGTTGGTGTGGCGTTTCTATTTGACATTTATCAAGCTATCAAAATTACCATGTTAGCTTGTTTAACACATTATGAATTCATTCAACATTTTAATGCATTATAAGGCATGGGTGGAACGATGTAGACTTTTTATTAGGTTTATTATGTCATAATTTGATTTTAATTATTTAGGTCACAATTTAATACGTTATTGATTTAAATGCAGTAGCAAATAGAAATACACAAATAATGAATAATAGCACAAGGTAGTTTAGAATAATAATTATTTATTTAGTTTTATGCCCATATGAACAGGTAGTTTAGAATAATAATAATTTATTTAGTTTTATGCCCATATGACCAACTATAGTATAATTCATAGCATTTTTAGCAATAAAACATTTGAAAATAAGGGATCAGCGCAATCATACTAGTATACTGAATATGATGTACAAACGTAAACAAACAAAAACGAAAAACATTACAGTGCCCCCACTAGCCGGAGATATTGTGCTGGAAAGGACTGTATCGCTTACTGGTATTTATAGCCTGTAGCCACTGGGGGGCATAGGTTAGAATATACCGGACTCAGATGTTTCCTTTTTAAACCCTACTTGGCAAACTACACTCTGAATTGTAGCGGTATTTGTCTCTGTGCGTGGGTGTATATATGTGTGCGTCAACCTAGCCGCCAAGATATTGAACAATATATAAGGCAGACAACCACAAACATCTCACTTACTGGTTTAGAATGCAAATATAGAATAGAAATAATGAAAAACAAAAAAAAAAACTGCAGCATCTTTTAAATCAGTTTTACGATCTTAACTACTGACACACCGCTCACCGCCGGACCACGTCACTGCCAGCTAACACTGAAACGGCAAGCTCCTGCCTACTGCACCGAGTGACTCTCAAGGAGCCCCTCTCCAACAGCAGGGGACACGGTTCCTAATGCTGTCCTTCAACACAAAGCTTGGACCTATTCAGAAGATCGATATTGAAAGGGGGTGGGTGGAGGGTGGTGAACAAATATAACGTAGATACACCTGTTGCTGTGTGTAGTTTGTCCCAGTAACACTCACTACTTCACCTGACCTTAGAGTAAAGAGTTATGGTGTTAGTTCAACTAATAAGCTAACCGGCTAAAAAATAAGATTGACAGGGAAATTGCTCCCTTGTGTATGGGTTTAATTATGCCCTAATTAAGTTCTGCATGTTTGGCTTGCTCTGTCATTCCTTTGTTAGACCTTTAACAAAAGTACCTGAAGAAGCATGGCCCAGCAACAGCTGGAATTTTAGCAGTCTGAAAAATCATACCATAAACATCAAAAGACATCAACTGCAATTGAAGTGGATCTTGGAATTGGATTTGGAAAATATCGGAATTAAGCAACTCTGTACATGCAATGTGGTCTGAGAACCACTTAGTTGTGCTTGTGTGTTGTTGTTTTATTGCAGCATTGACAGAATTAGGACTTGGCATTACCTTCTACATTGTGTAAAAGGTCATATTTTATGTGTTTTTTTTTAAGTTGCTGCTGATCCTGTTTTTAATGACATCTTTGGTGTGTGACAGAAGGAGATGCTGCGTTTGGCGTGCAAAATGTTTTCAGACCAGGACGTGTGGATCTTTGCCCTAAAGGATTTAAAGGTCCTATATTTGGAACTTTTAAGTATGGAGCAGCAGAGCTGGAGCAGAGATGAAGGGGCATTCTTGGTGGTACTTGGAGTGTTTGCTCGATGGACGTCTGAATGACTGGCATGTTCCCATACAACTGGCTGTTTTGCAGCGCACAAACCACATTTTAAGAGAGCTCACTTTTAGCTCACTCTCAACAGAGAGTGCTTGAATCCAGGTTAGGCTGGCACTCCAGCTTCTGTGGCTGGTTGAAGTCAAAACTGCCTTGTGATATTTGTCCAAGTTAAGGTGTTTTTAATTCATATGAGGTCATCTATGTGAATCTATTAATTCACCATTAAACTCCCTCCCCTCCAACTCCACAAAGACCTTTCTAGGCACAAAATACGCGGTTACGGGGAGACAACTTCCTGCTTTGGAGTTTCATGTTTACCTCTGACATAAGGTGACCTGTATGTGGTGCACCTCAGCCATGGTTTACATCTTGTGAATACTTTTGTTGTAGCAAACAAGTAAGGGGAAAAAATGATAATGTTCAACACACTGACAGTGGAGCTAGAGATTGACATTAAGCCACAAATTGATATATATTATCTCACAAACACACAAATGGTTAATTTTCCCATCCATTTTTCAGACCTACTGTGAGTTTACAGTGTTTACCTCAAGCACAAGTACTACAAAACTGACTCTCATCAGGACAGAGAGGAACAAAAATGGGGAGGAGGGTCATCACAAATCTCCATCACATTTAAATGACCGTGTGTGAACGACTGAGCTCAGTGCTGCAGACTATAAGCAACGCATGTTATCGGCATGCTGTTTGTGTGTCTGTATGTTATCAAATTTGTGTTTAATTTGAACACGAGGTGATAACTATGCTCGGCCTTGTAATTGGGGAACGAAGGGGGGGTCATGAGAGAGAAAAGGAGTGGAAAAATATGGGGGTGTAGAGGGAAATATCTGCTTTTCTCTTGGTGACAGAGCTTGTTGCTATGGAGCTGCTCCTTCTATTGGAGGAAGTCTAGTCCAATCACTTAACAGCAAAGATTGTTTCATCATTGAGAAGTTTTTCCTGACTGAGTAGCTCCTCCTGTTCCTTTATCTTTTTTCTTTTTTTCTTTCCTGTTTCTTTTCCACTCTCTTTCACTGATCCTTTTTGACAATCAGAAAATATCATATAAGCATTATGGCCTGTGCATGTAATCAGGCATTTATTTATTTATTCCCATTTCATTCACGGTTAGTTAATTCAGCCTTTCCCAGGCAGTACAAACAAGTAAACCCAGCTTAGATCTCAGGTCTGTTTCATTATTAAAGACTCCATCCCAGTAGTAGTGTTGCAGATACCACCACAATTACTACTGTAGGGTTATCACGGTATCATTCAAATGTTCACACTACTACTATAATTATTATTGTAATATCAGAATGAGGCATGCTGTGGTCTTGGCTTTGGTTAAAATACAGTCCATAAATAGTTACTCAGAGTTTTATGTCATATACAGTAGGTATATCAGCACATGCCGTTAGTGTAATGTTAATGTTAATTTATTTTATATATATATTTTTAGTAGTTATTGGTCCACTACAAAGAACAAACGTGCAAGAATTTTTTTTTTTTCTGTTGATACACAACGGGTTCAGGACTTATGCTATTAACACAGTTACTACCATACGGTACATACAAGTGTTGCGATTCCTCGTGATTACTGTGTGCCAGTACCACACAGTGTTCTGTAAATTACAGGTTGTGATACAGTTACTATATTACCATTAGGGCTAAGCGGTAGCGAATGATTGAATGAATGAATCAGTTTGTCTC
Organism: Cynoglossus semilaevis; assembly: GCF_000523025.1. NCBI lineage: Eukaryota > Metazoa > Chordata > Actinopteri > Pleuronectiformes > Cynoglossidae > Cynoglossus > Cynoglossus semilaevis. The sequence goes on from NC_024317.1 coordinate 12,761,285, forward strand.
CGACACATGAAAAAGATACTATGATGGGCTCTTGATATGTTCTGTTTTTTTTGCACTGTTGCTGCAGTTTTTGAAGTGGCTGTTATGTCTCTGTTTCCTTTCAGTGCTTCATGAGTAACTTCACTTAGCTTTTCACTTGGACACACGTGGAGCAAATGGTAATGAAAATGAATGAATGAAATACCTGGGGGGAAAATAAAAATATACAGGGTTAAAATTGAATTTGCATCTATATTTATCTAAATTTGATTTAAAAACTTGAAAAAGACGAAGTCTGCAGAAAAAGAAGTGTATACACCTGCCTTAAACTTTTTCTAATACTGCATATTTCAGGATCTGTCTATGCTGATTCTTAAAAGTAGGTTTTTTTTTTTTTAATAGACTTGACTCGCTGTCCTTTAGCGCACTGTACACACACTGACTTAAATGGGCACTCCCTCCCTTATATTTGCAACACGAAGTGTCATACATTTGTCAGAATTGGATTACATTTTACGAAAAATAACTAACGATGTCTGCAGGAATTTGTAAATGTAGTTTTATTGTCATTCCGTATTGAATATAAATTAAGAGTGATTTTATTTACGCAAATTCATTTACCCATTTATAAATTTATATGTGGTCTTCTTTTTTATTTTATACTTAATGATCATTTTCTCTCATTTATTATTATGCAAATTCAAATTACCCATTTATAAATTTATACGTGGTCTTCTTTATTAATTTATGTTTAATGATCATTTTCTCTCATTTATTATCAGGTCTAATTTCCCTGCTGTAGACTTTCAGTGTGTTTCTTCACACACAGTAGAAAACTAAAGATAGATTGTAACTATTGAGAGCAACTGATGGAGAAAGGGAGACTTGGAGAGAGGGTAGGTAACTAGGGAGGAAGGGGAGTGAAGAAGGGAGAGTATGAGTCATAGCTCGTCCCACAGGACTGAGTGGGTAGGCTGAGTGGAGGAGGATGGCGTCAGCAGCAAGCCTGACAATTTAAAAGACACATTAAAAGAGGAAGAAAAAGGAGAGACATAGAGCCAATACCACATAGTAGGTGGATGTAGAGCAAGATATTGATGGGAGGGGTTGATGTGGAGGGGGCGGAAGGCAGGAAGGGGTAGCCTCACTGTCACAGAGAGAAACCAGTGAAGGGGTGGCAAGGACACGGACAAAGAGAGACATAAATGGAAAAAGAGGAACTCTGTGTTCCGCTTCACTTGACCACCCATGCCTCCTCCTTTTCTGGTTTCCGATGTGTTCATCATCCTGTTTTCTATGCTTTCCCCATTCATAAAATCCCTTTAATGATTGTATAGCTTATTGCTGAATATACATGCAGAATGCAAAATCTATTTGCATGATGGCCAAATATGTGTGAGTTGACTGATGTGAACTGCAGCACCAATTGAGGATGAATGTCCCTGAACTGTTTCACTCTTGTAGTTCTTTGTTAGCCTGCTCCACCTTCCTGTGTGAAATTGAATAACTGACGCAAAAGGGAATCCTCTCTGACACAGACAAACACTGGAAGCTACATTGTGGTCGATATATAATATGTGCAGGCACTGAGCTTGTACAATCTGAGCCTCCCCAACATAAAAGACCTAACCTTGCCTTTTGTGGAATTAATTTTTTTTTCCGACGTCAAAACATTAGTGCGTTTGGGCCTGAAAGCAGGAAAAAAAGGTTGTGCATGTTTCTTCCTGTGGTGTCTTTGGGTTTGTAAAGGTCACTCTTCTGTATGGTTATGGGCTTCATTCAACTTTACCTTCAATTGAACTTTGCTGACAAATTAAAGTGTACTTGTTGCATGTGTTTTGTATTTTTTGTGAATACAGCTGGGTTTTTGTCTCCGAGTGTAGAGTTTTTTGAAGTTATGGAAGGAAGAAAAATACTTTTGGTGCTGCGTTTTTACTTAAAATGTAAATTGAATTGCATAAATGATCAATACCAGTAGAATTGTTAAACTGCATGGGTTTACATGTGTGTGTGAATTTTCTGCGTGCTGGGAACTGTCATTGGTTTTTACATGTATTTGTCTGAGCCTGTAAGTTTGACAAGCACTCTGTCAAGGTTGTCTCTTTGAGATTTGCTTCAGCGTTATCAGCCTGCACATAGCAACGCCACCAAGAGAAAAGGAGGTGGAGCTAGCTTTTCTCTGGGATATCCCTTTCTTAACCAAATATCTGTTCTAATCGACCAGCAGTGGTTTTGAACCTATAACTACAAAATATTTTAGGAACTAGGAACTTTTAGGTTTTTGTGTGAGAGAATATTTCTGTTTTCAGGGTTTATTTCTGCAAAGTGAAATATTATTGACTTCCAAAATGAAGTAGTATTTTTGGAAATACTGTGAGTTTTCTATGTAATCAAAGTACCAAGGGACTTGCATGAATTCAAGCTACTACTGAAACGTCACGTCATACATACTGTTATATGTTTGAGGTGATGTTTTTTGTGCATTGCTTATTTAATTAATACCACATTCTCGATGTCTTGATATATAGTATTTATTGGTCAATAAAAATGGAATTATTAATTCTGAAAGCACAACCAATAAGAAAAGTTTTCTCCTCTCACCTTATGGTGTTCAAATTCCATTCATTCCTTTGGCTAAACCTGATTCCATCTTTTTGTGAGACCCTGACCTGGCTTGACCTTGTTGCTAATTTTGACAAGGATGTTCTCGCATGTACATAAGAAAGGTTGTCTTGCCAGCGTTATACCTTAACTGATGTAAGCGTTTGCAGGGACAGTGGTGGTCAAGGAAGTGGCCTTGTGTCTGGGAGATTGCGGGTTTGAATCCACTACTGAGCTTGTGTTGGAGGTGATAGGTTAAAGAAACAGGACAAATTTCATTGTGTGCCGTGGTGTGCATTAATGACAATAATTCTCTTTCATGTTGAGGAACAGTCAGTAATCAAAACCAAGAAGAGTCAGATAAAATTGTGTCCGCTACTCAAACATTTGTTTTGGGGAAAAAAAAGGGCCATATTGTTTCATTACCTTAGGTAAATTTAGTGTGTTCTCTTTTCTGTTGTCAGTAAGATTAGTTGATAGCTAAAACATTTTTTGTTTCCATACTGCTCTTTCAGCTCCTTCCCTTTCTTCCCCCAGTTTGTGCACGCAGCCATCAATGTAATATCATTTTTAACACTGCCCTTCTCTGGAACTCACTCGGCACAAATGGCAGTAGCTGGAAATGACGTTACAATCTCCTTGGCAACACTGTGGGTCTGTGCGTGGAGGAAGAGTAGAGGTTTTCATATTCCTGTCGGGACCTAAACATCAATTTACATCATTCAAGCTGTTAGAACATTTGAATTTGTGTTGAGATTTAGTTCAGATTTTGCTTTTATCAGGTCCAGGCTTTTTTATTTTGAGAAAACGCATGAAGCCAAATGACTTGTGAATGAAAACACATTCTTTTAGTGCAGAAAACAGTACAGTACGTGAGTAAATCAAGCATAGAAACAACGTTGAGGTAACATAATCAGCCTTCATGTCTGCCTGCAGCAGATCACGTTGCTGCGATAGTGTTCGTGCTGCATGGTAGGCTCGTGTAGGCAGGACTGGGTTGGGCCATGTGGGTGTTCTGGTCAGTGATGTGGTGTAATGCTGCTGATGACGCACTTGCAGTTGCCTTGCCTGGGCCTTCCCCTCAGTGGGAATCCCAGGCTCATTTGTACGCTCATCTTTTATCTGTCCCAGAGCACTCCTCTGCTAAGGATAAGAAATGGCACTTATACACCATACATGCTGACACTTGTTCCTCTGAGACTTAGGTTTGCAAAGAGTTCCTTTTCATGTACCCATCACATGAGGTTTGTTATGTGGAGTTCTACACATATTGTGATCTGTAGAAAGGCAGTGTAAATGCGTAGGGTAGAAGATTGCAGGATCTGTAAGATAGCCTTCTCTCTTGTTTCAAAGGAATTCCAACTGCTTCAAGTCAAGTAAATTTTTACCGTCTTACTGCAAAGAGCCACATGATATACATGGTCACAGGAGAACTGCCCCGTCCCTTAAAAAATAAAACTACTCCCACTCTTTTAAAACCTGCTGTGTACATCTTCACATCTTTGCGAACTGGGGTTTCCCAAAGTAATTTGCGTCAATGGCCGTCAGCATAAGATTCACATTGGTCCACATTTGGCTCCCGAGCCGCAGGTTGGCTATGCCTGCAGTAGACTATAGATATGCTGCCTCCAGTTCATTAAGAAGTTACTGCTGTTAATTTTTGTGCTTTTGAATACGGCCCACAGCAGAGACCATAAAGAAAAGTTTTGTTTTAACTCACTAACCCTTTCTCAAAGAATGATCACCAGCTGCAGCAATAAGTCACTAACTATGAAACATGACATCACAGTGTCTCCCTCCTGCTTTTGGTTTCAGGGCTCCTGGCTGTGGGGACATACCATGCTGCTGCACTGAGCCAGAGGAAGAATAAAGAGAGAGTTCTCTGCGGAAGCTAAGGTGGTGGTTAATTTTTTTTTTTTTTTTAGCTGTGAATAGTATTCTCTTGATTTATTTGTAATTTAATGTGAATACAATCGATTTAGAAAAAATAATAATATTGGAGATCTGGATTTATTTGTTATATAAATCAAAATATGTTAGAGATCAATAATTAACATTGGGACAGTTATTGGGTTTTGTTTTTAATCTAAATCAATATATAAATTGCTTGTAAATATTCAAGGAGAAGGGTGTGTCATTTCACTACAGTCGTATCGTTTTTTTTGCTAACATCTATTTTATTTTTATTTTTTTTAAAACCACATAGCACCATCACAGCTGTTGACGTTTGCTATGGAAGTTACATTGCCCTGTGCTGCAGCTCATCCCTGTGTCTGACCATAGTGGGTTCCCGTCATCTTCCTGTGTTTGGTTCCCATTCAGATTCACTGCACAGAACAGAGACCAGCACAGATCTGGTGCAACATACAGGTAAATACAGTACTGTGCTGTAGTTTCTCTGACTGTTCTGTTTTGGTAAATCCACAGAACCTTGAATGTCTTTCCATTTCTTTTGACCCTTTTTCACTTTCAGCCATTCCTGGGTCCTCCGCCCTTCCCCCTCCCCTAGTCCCACCCTCTCCCTCTCCCCCAAGAAGATGTCAGTGAGCCTGACGCCAGACATCCAGCAGGAAGGAGAGAGTGGGCCACACATTGAGCCCTGCAGTCGAGGCAAGACCTCCCCTCAACCACAGGGCACTAAGGAGGGAACAGGGGAGAGTCTGGAGCCTGAGGATGGCACCTTACAAGATTTACAGGTCAGTAATGGAACTCTAGATTTGTTTGGCAACTTTGAAATAAATCCATATTCCTATATATGACAAACATAAAATGCAACTTTGAAATAAATCAATATTCCTATATATGACAAACATAAAATCTTATTTTGTGACTAATCCAAATGATGGAATTGTGAAGATAGAGAAATATGCAAAAGTATATCTCAAAATTAAATTTTTAATCTGATTAATTGTGAACTGTAACATTAACTTGTTGTTGTTAAAGATCCTTTTTATATATATATTTATAATGCAGTGTGCTAGTTTGTCTTGGGCTCCTATACTTGGATAACAATGGATTTTCCACAAAATATGGGTTATAATTACTATAGTTATAATATATTTCTTTTTTGTGTGTTAGAGCATTAGAGGAGATCTAGGCAAATTAGATTACAACCACTGCCACCATGACACAATTTGCAATTATCTTAGATGTGACGGCAGTGCCAACATTTTCATTTTATTTCACCCCTAACCTGACAAATTCTTCTGATTTGTGGAAATCAAAACAAAGATGGTAATTAAATCATATAATAAACCATGTTGTTTGATCTTAGATTAAAAAGTGAAATTTTAAATGTATTTTTGCAGAAACGAGGTCCGAACCATAGCCATAGCAGAAAAAGGTCCAAGGTAAATCTTTCTTTAATTATTTTTTACTCTTTTAACTCTTTTTTATTTTATTTTTTTTTTCTGCTGTCTGTTAAACTTATGTATTTGTTTCTTCAAACGAACCAACACCAACTCACTTGTTTGACCATCTATTAATAACTGTGTGATCCTCTCAACTAAAGTGAACCGCTATCTTTTCCTCACAGGCTTAAAACGTTAAATCCTGTGAGAGTGTTAAAGAAGCCTTGTATTAGTTAAGTAAGAATGTTTAACACAGTCTGCCAGTGTTGCACAGCCGACAATATGGTGACCTGCAAAAACAAAAATGTGACATTTACACGCAATGTGAATCTGAAGTTATTCTTTGTTGTGGCATTTAATGTCATTTAAATGAACTGATATAAGTGAGTTATACGTCACTGTATGATTGTGTTTCAGTCAAATGCCAAACTGAAGCTGGTACGGAGTCTGGCGGTGTGTGAAGAGTCCTCTGGTCTGTTCTCCAACGATGGACTTCCAGAAACGGTACTGGTTACTGGTCTTTTCTCTGGTTCTAATCCCTCACTGCTCACTTTGGTCTTTACCTCACGATCAGCTTTTTTATTTGACTGTTTTGTTGAGATGAACATCTCATAACAGCCTTCATATGCTTCTTAGGACATCATTCAACTTCACATCAGCTGTCCATCAGACAAGGAGGAGGAGAGGTCCTCTAAGGACGAGTATGAAAATGATGAGAAAGAGAAGAAGGACAAGGCTCCGAGAAAAATGCTGTCACGGGGTGAGAGACTATACTGGAACTCCGACACAGTATCAGATTAAAATCTCCAATATGTTTTAATCTCTGGAAAACAGATATGGAAGAGTCTCTCAACAAACGCATCATTGGTCTGTTTATGGCAGCAAAGATAAAATATTCAGCCCCCATGTAAAATTAATGTTATGTACACGAGGTGTTTATACTTGTGTTGTCCACAGAACAGTAATACAGCGTCTCCTGCTACATATCTAGTAAGCTTTTTGACTCTGGAACTAAGCAGCAGGCTGACTCGGCTTTTTCCGACACGTGTAGGAGTCTCACTTGCTTTTGGATTCATTTTTAGTCTGTCAGTCATTTCACCTCTTTTTTTTTTCCCTCCACATCTCTCCCAGATTCCAGTCAGGAATACACTGATTCCACGGGTATCGATGTTCATGAGTTTTTGGTCAACACACTGAAAAACAATCCCAGGTATGTGGTCACCACCATAAAAGGCTAGAAGACAGTTGGACAATGAAAAGGTGTTTTTCTAAGTACAGCATTTAGCTGTGTATTGTTGTTCTCCTTGTGATATGACAGAGACAGTTAAAACAGCAAAGGCTGCAGCTTTTTCTGACATTATTTTTGACAACCTTTACCGTACATTGCTGCCTGCTCTTCCTGAAAACTGAACACCTGATCTAGAGGTTGAAGAGGAGAGTGACATCATGCTGTGTTGCTTTAGTTAACAGTAGTTAACTATTCATTGACACATAGCTGTGTACTTTAATGACAAAGTTTCATGTTAGCCAGGTTTTCTTTGTAAAATCGTAAACTCCCAAATCCTAGGCCACAGGTTGCTCACACCTGGATTTTGGAAATCGCAAACTCCCAAATCCTAAATGGAGTGAAAGCTAAGTGTTGCAAAGGCCACAGGTTGCTCACACCTGGATTTGGCGCTTTTGCTGGCATTTGATGCTTAACAAAAAATATTTATTTTCCTCTCCAGAGAACACGCATGCTTAAGTTTTTCCATGGCCCTAAAATACACTCTTCATTCCAGTAAACTTTTCGTTTCATGAATCTTCTGCACGAGCGGCAAACATTTCTGTCATCATTACTGGAAACCTCTTCTGACATTTAGAGAGTTTCATGTACTGCATAGCAGAAACAAATCTATTTTGTCACAGCTGCATTATGAAAAGTATTGTCTCAAACATTCAAAATGCTGGCCACATATGCCAAAACCATAATATTTTTGAATCAGCTTATTTCAAACCATTCATTGCAGTGTATATCGTAGTCACTCTCATCTCTGGTTGCTACACTAACTCATCTCTACTCATTGATCTCCCCTCCCTCTCTCTCTCTGGCCAAACAGGGATCGAATGATGCTGCTCAAACTAGAACAAGATATCCTGGAGTTCATCAATGACGACAAGTAAGTACCTCGTAACCAGTCGCTCATCTTTAAATTTAGCTCCTGTGCATCTACCCTGTTTTTCATTTACTGCCAAATGAGTAATTAGAGAAATACAGTGGGGTGTAGTTGATATTATGGGTCATGTTGTGGTCAATATTTTTGTCCTCTTGTGACCAAAATAGTGCCATCAGGCCTAGGAATTACATTGTAAAATGTGTAACAGAGCAGAATATCCATTTTGCTCTATACGGAAAATATTTTCTCCAAACTAAGATTCCCCTTCAGTAAAATAATTTCAAAACTGTTTCATAAAATCTAAAGGTTCAGATATGTTTAAAATCTTTCCTGTGTCCTGGCAGTAACCAGTATAAGAAGTTTCCTCAGATGACTTCTTATCATCGTATGCTGCTGCATCGTGTTGCTGCCTACTTCGGGATGGACCACAATGTGGATCAGACCGGGAAGGCTGTTATTATCAACAAGACGGGCAACACGCGCATGTGAGTAAATCTTTCAGTGCCAATTTTGGACATTTTTCTTAGTCCTTCACTGCAGTATTTATAATTTGCCAGGAGGTCTGTGTAGATTGTTAGCATCAACATGACTGCATTTGACTGCCATACAGTTTTCATGCATTTCATCGACCTTTTTGCAATTAACTTTTTCCTACAGCCCGGAGCAAAGATTCTCAGAACACATCAAGGATGAACGTAACATGGACTTTCAGAAGAAGTTTATCCTGAAGAGAGATGATGCCAGCATGGACAAGGACGATAATCAGGTTGGTTGCACTGATATTTAACAACCGTAATGCATGGGCTGCATGATAAAGCTGCTTGGAAGTGCACACCCCCACCGCCTCTTAAGTACAGCGTCTCCAAAACGTCTGAACTTCTTCTCACCCCCCTCCTGAGATGTGGCTAATTCTCACTGAGAAATAGTGATTAATGTTGAGATCCCCAGTGTGCTTGTTCACTCCTGAACCACAGGATCCTCGGTACTTTATCCTCTTTCATATTTCTGAGTGCTCTCTGCAAAAAGTAGGCAAAAACATACATTGCGTTGTTAACTCTCTAACAAAGTATAGTTTGGACGGCGACAGCATCCAAACAATTGTTTAATCAGTGATTGTATTTCACATTTGTTGATGTCTGTTGGGTAAATTGTTCATGTTTCCTTTGCTCAACACACACTTAAAAAAAAATAAATAAATAAAAAGACCCTTCTTTATTTCCGTCTCTGTCCGGTAAGATTCGTGTCCCACTGCAGGATGGGCGACGTAGCAAGTCCATTGAAGAGAGGGAGGAGGAGTATCAGCGAGTACGAGACCGAATCTTTGCCAGAGAAGTAAGTTTTACACCTTTGCAAGATTACAAACACTGGCGTAGTTAAAACACTCATTACTTTATCAGTAACTACTACATACATACATTGATGTAAATATGCACCTTTCAGTGTTTCTGTCAGTGGAATCAGTATCAACTGTGCATGTGTTGCTACTCGGCATTGTTTCAAACATTTCATAATGTGCAGGTGTCATTTTTTTTACAGTCTTCTCAAAATGGATACATCAATGACAACAGGTAAGATGTTGCGCCGATACTTCTGTCTTTACAATATGACTCCATTCATTTTTTTAAATTTATTCTTTAAAAGCCAGTCTTCAACATGAGTTTGAGTTTTCATTAGAGGAAGTCACTGCAGAATGATGTCATCAGAAATGGAAAAAAAAAAAAATAAGATCCATCTATGGAATGCTGATATTGTTTACTTTACACTATAAACAGTTCTGTCTTAAAGTTGGTACACTTCTATGGGTCAATTAAATACCCAATATATATGCACTTTTTTTGTGTTATCACTGCTAAACTTAGTTTTGTTTATAAATGCATGTGAATTAATCTTGATACTTAGGACTGGTATGGGTCCGATGTTGGTCAAAATTTCCGGATCAACACTTCCAGCACGATAAGATACCTAGACCCAAATTAACTTTGCGTGACATGCTGTAAACACTGACACTGTCGCCTGTGCAACGGCAGCCTGCAGCATGCTGGAGGAAGGTATCGAATTGATATCAGTATCGACAGATATTCCAAGTTGCAGTATCAGACATGAAAAACTTGTACCGAGCTATCCCTAATCAGGTCCAAGTGTTCATTTTGTTAACACTATTCATATTATTTAAAGTGTAATCATGAACAGAACAGTGTTAATTCCAGTCTATGTTACTGTAAGGTGCACGCTGCAGCTTACATTATAATTTTACAAACTGTGAGTTAAACATGAAAATACCCAAATGCAGCCCATGCTCTGTTGTGGCAGGTGTGTAGAGCAGGCAGGCAGGCAGGCCATACATTTCCTAATAAAGGAGCACTTGCTTTTTAAAAGCGAGGTTCTCAGTTTATTACTTCTTACTACTCTTACTGCTTGCCAAAATATACTATAATAATAGTAATAATATAAACTACGTCTGTGGGTATCCAGCAAGATGCAGCTTATATTCAGTGCCGCTAATTAATATGACACATTAATTAAATATAACAATGGCTTGCGGCTTACACATATTGAGCAAATGAAACGCCAACTCTTAATGTCAGTTGAAATTTAAAACCATTGAAGTTCAACCAACCATATTAATTGCAAAATAGCACACGCAGCTTTAATTGTATTTTCAAAAAGTGTATCAACTTTTATTATTGTATGATTGACAGACACAATCAATATAAAATTGACAATGTTAGTGTACGTCAGAGTTCCACACAAATTGTCTTAAGGCTGAGCGGAAAGATCTGTACGTAGTAAACAAATATTTTTTGTAGTTAGCCAGCACTGCAGTTATGGCCCGCCTCAGTCCCTGGGCTCACTTGTCATTAAGGTTGAAAGACTAGAACACATTATGCAGAGAGAGAAAGAGAGAAGGAGAGAGAGGGGATGCGTGGGTTTTCCAGCATTCACATTCTGCCTGGTGTGCAATTTTTTTCTCCTCTGCTGAAGGGTAAAAGTTTTACACTACTGCGCCCACTTATCCCTCCCTCTTTTTTTTTTTCCATGATTCTTTAAATCCTGTCCTCTTCTCCAGTCCAGCCCTTAACCCTCACATTTTCTCCCAATATTGACCTCAACAGACTTTCCACTGAGGGCTACTGCTCTAGCTCTCAAAAGAGGCGGCAGATCTTTAGGTATCAGTGGGGTGCTGCTGACGTGTGTGTTGCCATGCCCTTTTCTGAAAGTGATTTGGTTATGAAAGTGTTGACTTGTGATGGTTTTCTTTATTTACTATACTGGCTGATTGATGGCTATCCCAGCACTGCACCGTGGGACCTCCGTGGTCAATGCATGGCTGCTTTGTGGTTTGACTTGGGACTGATTGATTGGGCACCTTCTTATCTGTCCACTGTCAAATGCCTTTTATATGAAGTAACTGCATTTTCTCACAGCAACCTGTTTGTTTTGTGGTTGATCAAGTCTTGTAGTTCTGTTACATTTTGCATCGTAGCAGGGGGAAACTAATGCAGTGTTCTTCTGGTAAAAATAAGTCAGAGCTAACCTGTTAACGTGAACTCACTTCATCCCTTATGTTCTTATAAATAAACCAAAGATGTTTATAGTATGTTTTTCTACGTAGCCAAAAACGTAAAATGCAATATATAGTGTAAATGTTAATTTAATTAATAAGTTATATTTAAATATTTTAGTTCATCAGTTGACCACAGTGTTTTGATAGAGCTGGTCTGAAAGAAAAAAAATCTTAGTTTTTAAAAAGACATTTTACTATTTCATCCACACAGTAATCTCAAATGTGTTTTAAACGGGGACAGTCGATGGTAGATCTACATGTCTAGGACATCCTAGCGTGTTCTCTTTATGTCGTCGTGTGTGATTGGCAGTGTTAATATTGAGAGTGTGCAGACGAAGTATCGTGCAGTACGCAGCTGAATCCCTCTCCTGCTGCTCCTTCTGTTTTTTTTTTGTTTTTTTTTTTTTCTGGTGTAGTGAACAAGTGTACTCGTGCCTGCAAAAAGAAAAACACAGTACCCACCCTTCCTCAAAATAGGCTGTGCAGAGACCAGACTCAAAATAGATCCTCCATTAATTGCAGTCTCTCTAAAATATTCATCAGCCACAGTCGCTCACCATCAGCAGCCTTTTACAACCAATAAAACATCCCTGTTATCGCCGGGGAGATTCCCATAGTCAGTTTACTAATTTATACCTTCTGTTTTTTAGCTAACTGTGTGCTATTTACACAGTTGCATGGATAATTAGGTAACAATAAAAAAAAATTAAGATGACACCTTTTCCTTTTTTTGTAATTTCATGTACTCGTATTTATTTTTCTTTGGTAGAATGTTATGGATTAAGATGACAGCTTTTCCTTTTTTTGGAATTTCATGTACTCGTATATTTATTTTTCTTTGGTAGAATGTTATATATATACATATACAGGTGCATTTTAGGGCAGGGGTTTAGGGGGTTTTCCCCTGAGTGGTGGTTGCACTTATTGTGTGATCATTGGTTTTCTAGACAGCTGCCTTTACCCAGCATTACAGCAACACAACAGTGTGTATGCAGACGTGCGCGTGTGTGTGTGAGACTCCGTGTGAGTTTTTGTGTACATCTGATAATATTTTAAAAACTGTATGTGTGCACGTGTTGCACTTATCCTTGTATTCGTTTGTTACACGTTTGTTACGTGTGTTCATTTTCATGCAAGTTCTCTCTGTGGAAAGTCTTCAATGTGATCGTTGTCCACAGTCTCCCATCCTTCCTGTGGAACTCATGTTTGTCTCACCGTCTCCTGTGTGTTTTCCTCACCCTCCCTTGTGCAGCAGCTTCTCTCCCTGCATGTGTGACTTTCTGTAAATGGGTTTGTGTGTGTGTGTGTCTGTGTGAGAGAGTGTGAAAGTGTGCGTGGTTGTCTGTTTCCAACTGGATATAATGACATTGTTTGGTGATTTGTTGCCTGACTTTTGTTTTGTATCTATGACAATTGACAGTTTGCATCTGTGTTAAATGTTATGCCTTAAGGCCTGACGGTGTGAACCTGCCTTCTCTGCCATTTAGTGACTTTGTTTTCCCTCTCTGCTTCTGTCCCCATGTTTCCTCTTCTATCTTTTATTTCTACTCCAAATTCATTTCATTTCTTACCTTCAACCATCTTGCTTCCCTAACACATCGATCTGTTGCTACCTTATCTCTCTACACTTTATTTCTTCTTCATTTGAATCATTTCAATCTTTGTCTCTCTTTCTCTCTCTCTCCTCTGTATCCTCTCAGAGGGAACCGTGACAGCTCCAGCCGAGCGTCCAGCAGCCGCCAGAGCAGCACAGACAGTGAGATGAAGTGCCTGGAGCCACGGCCCTGGAGCAGCACCGACTCGGAAAGCTCGAACCGAACTCTACGGCCGCCGGTCACTAAGGCCAGCAGCTTCTCCGGTATATCCATTCTTACCAGGGGAGATAGCCTCGGTAGCAACAAAGGCTCACAGGGAAGCTGCAAAGGCTCCCGTACTGGTAAGAATTTAGGCTTGCTAGCAAAAACTGGCTAGTGTTAGCTGTCATGCTAGCAAAACAGAATTGTTATTCTGTTCTGAAGATCTAAACCTCAGTTTGGATTTTGCTTGCATTGCTTAGTTGAATGTTATTTTCCGCTTCCTTGGTGTCATATCTGTTATTTTTATCCCCAGGTCTGTCCCTAGTTAGTCCTGATATCTGCCCCCCACCCTCAGCCTCCCAGTCCAGCTGTACTTTGCTTCCCTGCCCGTCACAACAGCCACAGCAGCCACAGGCACCGCCTCAGACAGCCTTGTTGCCCACCCCACAGCAGCACGCCATGGGCAACCACATGATTGCTCAGGTTGGTGCCTTCACTGTCAATTATTGCAACTAGATAAACAGGTGCTCCGAGCTTCCTCTGTGGTCTAACCCAAACTTTCCCTCTTTCTCTACTTCTACTTCTCTTCATTATTATATTTCTCTCTGCTTCTCACACCTCATTGGTATTCTAATGGCCTCATTTCTCTTCAACATTTATTTTTATTCTTTTTTTTTTTTTTAATTTCCATCTCCTCTTTGGTGGCATCTATAGCCGGTGGCGTCACTGCAGCCCTCTCAGACTGTATCCTACTCCAGCCCTTCCTGCCCCCAGGTTCTCCTGCCTGTTTCTCCTCCCCAGCAGTACACTATGGTAGTTACACTTCTTAAGCTTCATTGACTATTAATAATTCAGTTCAAGATTGCATTACTGACACAACTCTAAAGCTTAACTAACACTTGGTTCCACCAGAGACTTTTGCACCCTTTTACCCTGCTGTTACTTGCATCTGTTTACTAGTTACTATTTTTAAAGGAGAAGCTACGTTTATATTTTTGCTTTTAATCATCTGTTCATTGAGCAAACTCAAACTCTGGTTATGTTTTCTGTGATCTTGCATGTTTTGACTTAAATTTTTATTTTAACTAATATAATTAGCTTTATTAAGAATTTGTTGATTGCGTTTGCTGTTGTAATGTATCCTAAGAAAACTATTTGTAAGTTTTATTGTTGTTGGATTTAAGGCTACGTAATGTTGTTGAAAAGCACCAAATTTGATAGTACTTTTGAATTGCATGTGTACGATACATGATGATTGAATTCAGCACATTATAATGCGATTCATTTTGATTATTTAAATGAAGTAATTGGATTAATTGAGATAACAAAATCAATTGTTGTTCCACTCAGCCATGCTCAGTTTCAGAGCGGTGGCCTTCAGTTTGGCCAGTGTTTTAACCAGGTGTTCTATAGATGTAATTCATCTCCAATTTCTTCTCTGACTCCTTGCAAAACAATACATTTCTCAATCTGCTCCTGAGGACGTTATTTTCATTCCTCCCAGGCAGAAGAGCTGGCTCCTCAGTTCACCCAGATGACACTGAGTCGGCAAGGATCCAGTGAGAACCCTGAGCCTCCCCCAATGTATCAGGCTCCTCCAACAGTGCTCTCCCAGCACCCCCCACCTCAGACCAGTTACATCATGGCTACCACGGGTCAGCCCATGCCACCTCCGTCTGGCTACCAGCCCGCCACTGGACACCCTCACCCACCACCTCCACCACCTCCTCCATCACAGCCTGTCATGCAAGCTCCACCGCCTCCACAAGGCTACATGCAACCACCCCCGCCGCAACAGGTACAATGCCTTCAGCCTTCAGGAACTTTTTTCTGAACAAATTTTCATCATTTTAAAATGTACTTTATTTTTAACAAGAGAGATTATTAATAATAACATTCCTATTGGATATTTTGTGAGATAAATCGTTTTATAAATCATGTGACATCAGTTAAACCAAGATATATTGAAGTTGTTTGGTCAATTCATCTGCAGGTAAGGAGTACAGACATGAGTGAGTCTACAGAAGCTGGTATAGTGATACTAGTGTTGTCATGGTCCTTGGTGTTGGTCTGCTGGTTCAAATGCAAATCATTTAACTCTTCATAATATGTACCAAAAACACTAAAAGTAGTAGCATATTTTAACTTGTATCTTGGCCTTTTCCCATTTTTAA
>NC_024317.1:12777680-12787668 GCF_000523025.1 Cynoglossus semilaevis
TTGTTTGTGTGTTTTGTTGAGAGGGTGTGGGGGCTTTTGTTTTATTTTGTTTTTTTTGGCACGTTGCGAGCAACAGTGTGTTCTTTGGGAGTTATGTAGCAATGTTTTTTTCAGATCTGTCACTATAGTCAATACAGTTTTGTTAATACTGTTGATGTAGTGTTGTTGGTCTAGACCAGTAGTAAACACTGTAGATATTGAATTTTAAACCCAGACTAATTGCGAGGCTGACTATTCAGGATGGCCAAAGGTCAATAAATAAGTAAATAAAATAAATAAAAAAGGAATTGAAACACTCAAAGTTTCCAGCAGTTGTTGAGTCATATAGCCATCCATGCTAATCCAGTATATTGTCATTTACAAAGACAAAGCTAATTAAAAACATACCTTTCCAGTCTGGAATACTTACCTTTTCAGTCCATCCCTGGACTGAAAATACTAGCGCTGCTACAGCAGACCAAATTGGCTGGTTTGGAAAAATGGCCTGCAGTTCTCTGACAGTTCAACTTTAAGGACAATAGTGAAGAAAGGTGAATTGACTCTTTTAACGTTACATGATGCGTTCTTGTTTTTCTTGTGCCTCAATTCAGATCCAGGTGTCCTATTACCCTCCTGGTCAGTATCCCAGTTCAGGCCAACAGTACCGTGTTCCCCAGCCCATGTCTCACCAGGTGTCTTATCCTGCCCAGCGCACTCAACCTATGCCTCAGCCCACACAACAGTCGGGTAGGTATATTGTACTGTGTTTTACCAGTGCTATTCATTGCATGAACCCATGCATTGCGTGGGTTATTGGGCATTCAGTTTGAATGAGCTTTGTTAAAGCCGCAGCTCCGACATTGTCTGCCTTCCCTGCAGATTCTGTTGCTGCTGGCATGAAAAACAGAGCAAACATTAGCTATAGTCCTGGTGCAGAAACATGGTATTCATTCAGTGGGGTTTATTTACAGTACAGCGGAGCCTCTGTTTTTGAACTTAATCTGTTCCTGAAGGCTGTTTGTGAACTGAAAAGTTTGAAAACTGAGACTATTTTCCCCATAGGAATCAATGTGAAATAAATGAATCAGTTCTTAGACCCCAGATGATTGCTTATTCAACAGTATTTTGTGTACAATTCCATACACAAAATACTGTTCCACTTTTTCTAATGTCTGAGATCTTTGCTTGGTGATCACAGTCACTCCTACGGCAACATTCTTTTATTGCTTCCTTGTTCTTAGTGATCGTACAAATCGACGACTTCGGTAAAGCCAGATCTGAAACACGAGCTCCGTTCTCATTCTTTTGAATAATCTTTCTTCAATCAATTTACTTGTTTAATTACCTGTGACGTTACATCTGAATTGAAAGCATTGCTATTTGGGTCTAACAGTACTATTTGGGGAAAAAAAGTGATTTATCTAGATGAATTGATTACAAAGCCTCTAATTATTCAGATTATATTTTTTAATCACCTCCCCCACATTTTTTTTTTTAATTTTTTTTTTTTTGGCAGCGGTTAATATACACAGCTTTTCATACACTTTTTGGTCTACAAGGTAAAGGTAAGCAACCTTGGTTCTACATGTGGTCTGCCAAGTCAAACACACGATGACAAAAATAGAGCCCTGTCTTTTTTTCATGGAAAACCCTTGACAAATGTGTCTATACTCGGTGTCTTTAAATCTGGCTCTGTAGAGTGTGTATACAGTAAGTGACACACAGACATCGATGACAGCCTGAATGGACTCTGACTCCTGCTCAAAGCCTGCCAAAACCATGTGAATCAAGGCCGCGTGGAGTGGTCAGAGTGACCCTGCATCGGTGTAACCCTCGTGATTGGTTTGAGAAAGGCTGTTTTTGACAAAAGTGTTATTTGTTTAATAAAAGCTTTACAAGAAATTCTTTATTATGGTTTCCAGTACGCATTGTGTTCTCATTCCAAGCTTTTTTTCAAAATATAAGCTGTGAGTTTAAGTAGAGTGCATTTACTAAATACTACACTTTTTATTTATATATGAATCAAATCCTCCTGTTTAATACATTTGTTGTGTATTTCCTCAGGTTGTACTCACCTGTATTCTTTGTCATTCTTCATTAGGTCTCCAAACAATGATGCCGAGCCAGCAGCAGAGTTACCAGAGTATGATGGGTGTGCAGCAGCCCCAAAACCCTGGTCTGCTCAATTCCCAGAGGGCCGGCATGGGTGGACAAATGGGGGGACAAATGCAGAGCATAATGGTCCAGTACCCACAGATGCCATCATATCAGGTACAGGTAGTGCCTGTAACTTGTCTAAATGTGATTGAGTATAGCGTTCCCTCAATGTTTTCAAAACAGTAACAACAGCTCCCCCTGGTGCACACTAGCATCAGTGGCACAAAAAAATACAGTGTTACCTAAGAAGTTTTTTGACACTTTTTTTTTATTATTAGTTTGACAGTTTTTTTATAAATTATATAACCAATTTACACATGAAATAAGATACAACTAAAATACTTTCACATTGAAAATGCATTTGTCAAAGGCAAATATAGATATACAGTAGGTAACGACAATGAAATGAAAATCTACTCACTGCTAATTTAATATTAGGTTAAAGTAGAAAATAGAAAATAATATTATTAAGACCCACTGGTGTGAAGTGAATGTCTCCGGGAGCTCCTGGTCTGCGCTGTATGCAGCAAAGACTCGCTTTTGCGCAAAGAGGCTCTCCTTCCTTTCATATTCAGCCTAGCGATCGGGATGTTTGGCTTTCAGGTGATAAATTAAACCCGCCGTGGAGAAATTCACGCATTACACGTTTTGCAAATCGCTATCCGTAGGTCTTTCTGAGATATTTTGAAATACGTCCACACTGAAAACATGTTGATATTTTTGGAGATGCCCGCGCTGGCTGTGGTTTTCGCTTGCGTCATCATAACTTCCTGTTTTGGCCGCTTTGTTTTGGTGATGAAAGTCTTTTCTGTGCATCCCTAGTCTATACCGTTGTATATTCTACCATAGAATTTGTTCATATGTCACTTTTTGCATTTTAACATTTAAACACCTTAGTAAGGAACATATAAGAAATTATAAAAAATAAAGATATATAAATATATATATATATAAAGATTAAGTAATTCTTACGCTCTACTTCTCACTTCTTATTTAGATGGTGATAAAACAGCTATGAGGAAGAAGACCAGTCCTGAGTCATAGTTAACCTTTATCTTCTCCTCTGACCTCTCACCTTTCCCCAGGTGCCAGTGGGGAATGAAAATCAGCAGGTGGTGCAGCAGCAGTACCAGCAGCAGGTGATGGTTCCAGTCAGCCAGTCGGTTCAGGGACCAATGCCTGTCTACTACAGTGTTATCGCACCTACACAGCAGAATAGCACAAGGTACACATGGGGACGAATACTTCTTATACAAATATTCTGTGTATAAAAGTCCATTATTAGTAGGGGTGTGTATTCGTTAGAGTCTGTCAGTACAATATGTATCACGATACAGGGCCAGTGATACCGTATATTGTTATACACTATGATACTGTAGGCACAATAATTTGAGTGTTTTTTTCTTGCAGTCCATCTGTCAGTTATCTGCAGCCCCCCAGCAATGAGCAGTATCAAATCACACAATCGCCATCTCCATGCAACCCTCCGCAGTTGCAGCAGCAATATTCAGGTGAGAGATTGTTTTCTGCAATAGTTGTTTTCAAACAACTTCTGCATCACCTACCATCTATAATTTTTTATTTCACGTCAAACTAAAAAGTTGGTCTTAACGTAACATAACCTTCTTATCCAAATGGGAATTCGATTCCATGTATCACTAGAGGGAGCCATTGTACCATTATTGGTGTGCATACCATAGTTTGAGAACCTTGAGAACTACTAAGTGATTTTAATTAAGAAACATAAAGTAAATAAACATTACTGGGTTTTTTTTAATCTATAAAAAATCTTTTTTTTTTTATAGATTTTAGAGACACTATAAATGTTATTTAAAACAGAACCATCCAGTATTATTTAATAAAAATTCCTTCTATTTTTGGGTTAGTTCATGGCTTCTTGTAACTGCTCTGTATAATCAGGTGAAGGGTTATCGGGTGAGAGTTCAGACACAGACTGCTTTCTGTGATCAAGGTCATGTTTAAAGTAATCAGGAGAGAAAAAAAAACAAAACCTCATCAAATCACATTTGGCCTTAAGTAAATGTTGATCGAATCGAAATCCATCCAGTCTTTGACCTTTGCTGTGTTTCATCAGTTGCTGTAGAAATGATCTCATTGCCCATTTTCTCACTTCAGCTTTTATGTTAGTCTTTTGTCATTAAATGTACATTGTTTTTTCATACTTACTTCAGCCCTGAGGCATCATCCACTACTCAGCCTGAGCTTTAAATGTTATATGAAGTCAGAATGTCAGCTGCTTGTGTTACTTTTGAAAAGTTTGTATGTCGTTAATCTTGCTGTGTTTGACGTCTGTGACTGGATAATGAATGTTTGTCTGCCTCCCTGCTCTTAGGGGTCCCACCTCCTGGACCTGGGGTGATGGTCATGCAGCTCAGCGTCCCCAATGGACCACAGCCTTCCCAGAATCCTCCTTTGGTCCAATGGAATCCATGCAAGTACTACAGCATAGAGCAGAGACCCAGCAAGCCAGGGGAGCTCTACAAACCTGAAAACACTCCACAGGTACGGGGTCTTCACCAGGACCTCTGTGGTCTTTGATAAAAATGCTTCAACTTTGTGTTTGCTTGTGTCATCTATTTTTTTTTTTTTATTTTCAGTTTCAGTTGGTCCTATTGTTGAAGGGTACCTTAGTTTAAGTAACAAGGCTCTGTGTGTGTGTGTGTGTGTGTACCCATCCTCGTATTTAATATTTTTTCTTTGTGTCCAGGCCAGTACCCAGCTGACAAGTCCTCTGGCCTCCCCCACTCAGTCTCCCACCCCGTCTCCTTCTGGCAGTGTCAGCAGCGTCTGTCCAGGCCTTGGACCACTACCCCTCATTTCCCAGTTTCCCCGGCCAGGAGGACCAGCCCAAGGTACAACTCAACCACTGACTAATGGAATCATTACATAAAGACTGAGAGGCCGGGGGAGAGATGCTGCATTTTACTGTAACTCCTCCTCTTTGCAAACCCAGACCTGTTCAGACCTGTTCTCTTTATCACTTATCACAGCAGCGTATGTAAAACTTCACCGTGACCAGAAACCACACCTTTTTTTTTTTCACGTGGGAAAGCTGTGACAGGACAACGAGCGAGACAGAAAGGATAGAGAGAGAAAAATCCCCTCGTGTACAGAAAAAAAAAGAAACAACACCCTATTCTTAAGGGAGGAAATCTGATGTTAGAGCCTCAGATGTGAAGCCATCTCTCTCATTTGATTGGTGTGAAAGAGCAGAAAAGGTGACAAAAGAAAGAAAACTAGGAGCAGGAAACACTTTTATAACCGTCATAGAATAATTTTCTTGGGCCTGTCAACATAAAGAAACCATAACATCATAATATAAAATTATTGACGACTTAGTAAAAGTCCCAATAAGCCTTGAACTCTGAGTATAAACAGCTTAAGTGATCAGAACTTTTCAAACCATACATTGGCAAATAATGAGAATACAGTGTTTTCTAATATTCGTTTTATGTTAACTTATATTAATAGGATCTAGAATAGTTGAGGCACCTGGGGTGACGTTTGTAATGGAGGTTACTGTGGTCCTCCTGGGCAGTGAGTTCTCCATTTTTGACTTCATTCTTATGTAGTAAATGTGTCTTAACTGTTTGTGTACTTGATGTTTAGGTGATGGTCGCTACTCCCTGTTGGGTCAGCCTCTCCAGTACAGCCTTTGTCCACCTCCCCTCATACACGGCCAGTCCTACAGCTCTCACCAGGTCAGTGCTGCCTGGCCTGTTGACGGCAGGAATAGCGTCCTATTTGAGGATTGCAAACCAGACGTTGA
This sequence comes from Cynoglossus semilaevis, assembly GCF_000523025.1. NCBI lineage: Eukaryota > Metazoa > Chordata > Actinopteri > Pleuronectiformes > Cynoglossidae > Cynoglossus > Cynoglossus semilaevis. The sequence continues at coordinate 12,783,607 of NC_024317.1, forward strand.
AATAGCAGTCTATTGGTGGTTATGTATTACATCATATTATAGTTTGATTCAAGTGCATTTCCAAAAACATGATTGTTACTAAGTTTATTATTTGATACATTTGTTTTTCTATCTGTTAAAACAGTGTTTTTAAATAAAGGCTCATTCAGAAACTTTTCTTTCTGCATTAGGAGCCCTGCCATCCTGACTGTCCATCCGTCGTTGTTTGTCATAAATACTTCTGGCTTCATTATTAAGCAGATGTTGCTGCTTCCCGCGAAGGCTTCCATGTTTGCTTTTACCCCCACCGTGAGGTTTGACATGTCACTGTGTTTCAGGGCCAAGGCGTCATGAAACACGGGGCACGAGGAAAGAAGCAAACACTCAAATCTGCATCAACAGATCTTGGCACGACTGATGTTGGTGAGAAAAAAAAAACCCCATCTTATATTAAACTGTTTATTTTCTCTAGTCTTTCAGCATTGAATATCCATCATCAATGCATCATCGACATCACAGGGTCCAACAACCGCAGTGTTGAAACAAATGAGAGAACACATTGAATCATGTCTTTTAAAATTTGGATCAATTAATTATTTTATTTTTTTTTAGGTTTAACACTAGCATTAAATACAATTAAATACAATATAAGACATTTATCACAGCCATCACAAGCAGTAAAGTAGCAGGATTAGGTCAGATGAACCTTGGTTGGTGTACAGCTCTACAAATCAGCATGGCTCTGCACTATATTACACCATACAAAAGGAAAATATATTAGAAAATATTACATAATGAGATTTGTAATATGGACCAAGGCAATATAACTAATATATATATAATATTATAATATATATAATATATTACATATATAATTTACATATAATATATAATATTTATTTAATAAATATTTCCTGCCAACATCCCCAGCCTGGCACTGACTCCTCCTTTCTCCCTTCTGTCCAGTGTTAAGTCGAGTGCTCGAAGTAACAGACCTGCCAGAAGGAATTTCACGTCCAGATGCTGAAAAGCTCTTTAACCAGCTGTCAATGTGCGGTGCCAAGATCCAGTGGCTGAAGGAGCCGCAGGGAGTGCGAGGAGGAGGAGTCTGCGGCCCCTGTCCCAACGTAGGTCCTCTAGGGCCCGGGGTCGGTATGATGGCTGGAGGAGCCAAGGGTGAATGTAATGACCCGGCTCACCTCTACACGGTGGTGGCAGTGTTCCCCAGCACCATGGCCGCCCAGAGTGCTTCCTTCAAACTCAACAACAGCGGGGCCAGTCTCTTCAAACTGAGGGCAGCCAAAAAGAACTATGACCTGCGTGTGCTGGAGAGGGCCAGCTCACAGTGAAAGGAGCTGAGAGGGGGGGGAGGAAAGAAGGAAAGTGGAAGAGACAGAAACAAAGAGAGACTCCTGGTGGATCAGTGGAGAAGGGAGCAAGACTGAGGAGGACTGCTCTTAGTGTACAATTTAAAAACAGACAAAAAAAAACCAACAAACAAACTCCAGTTTAATGTATAAAAGGGAAGAAGGTGTGAATCATAAGGTGGCTGGTGTTCGGTTGCAAATCTGATTTTGTCGTTTGTTTTTACTCATAGTTTTTGTTTTGTATTTATATAGCAGAAGAGCACACAAGACACGTGAGCATGTGTTTCACTGTTGCCGTGGAATGTGTGCTGCCGTCATACAGAATCATGCGAACATGCGCACACACACACACACGACCACAGACACAAACCAGGAGACACACAAACACAGGCAACAGGGTCACGTAGCACATAACCAAGAACACACTGGACAGTTGACCTCAGTCGGAAAATCTCCTCTCCAACCCTTGCTCCTCCATCTGCCCTCTCTCTCTTTCTTTCCTTCTTTCTTTCTCTCTCTGTCCCTCCTTCCCTTTCTCTCTCCCTCTTTCTCCCCTCCCTCGCCCAGTTGTCTCCTGGTCTAACATATTTATACATTTTCATATGCACAGTTGCACACTCACTCTTTCTGCTCCTCCCTGCTGCTCCTCCCTCTTTTCTAGCCATGTCTCATACTGCCTCCTGCTTCCTCTGCTCCTCTCTCTCTCCCTCCCCTCTATCCTCTTGCTTTCTGTTTGCCTTACTGCTGTTGTGGGTTTCTGTATTGCGCTGTTTTTTTGGACTTTTTTTTTTTTTTCTCCCTGAAAAATTCTCTCTTTCGTTTTCTTGGGGTTCAATATATTTATATAAGTGATGTAAGGAATAAAAGAAATCTATATATTCAGTGATCTTTCTTTCTTTACCTGAGTGACAAAGTTTAGGGCCTTCCTGTATCCTTTTCCTCCCTCTTCCTCTTCATCCCCTCCTCCTCCTCCTCTTCTGCCCTCTACCTCACTTCCTCTTTTCCCCCAAACTCTCCCACAAAGTGTCCCACTCCCCCCCTCGCTCCACCCCAGCGCCCCGCAGTGTTTGCGTTTATTTTTTGTTTTTTGTTGACAGCTGTGCAGAACGTATCAGAAGAAGTAGTTAAAGTGCACAATGATTGCATATGTCTACTGTAAATTTTATTTAATCTGTTATTTTTGTTTGTTTTTAAAAATATAAAAGTGGAGAAAAAAACGATCAAACACCTTCTGTGTCTCTTGGTTCATTGCTTTTTCACTTGAAAGATTTTGTAAAAAAAAAAAAAAAAAAAGATTGTTCAACTTTAACAGGCAAAAGAACAAACAAAAGCTCAAAAGAGTGTTGTTTCTGATAAATGTATTTTGTTTCACAAATGTATTTAGAGAGTGAAGACCAAAAAGGTCCTTAATTTGTCAGGTAACTTGTACCAGACCCATGTTTGTTCACCTTTAAGCTTTTCTCGGGGAATACATGCAGATTTTAGGTGTTAATGACATCAAAGACTGGTTTTAATCTCTTATTAAGATTTATTAAAATTTGGGGGAAAATACAATTTTGCAAGACCTGCTACATTCGGCATAAAAATCTAAATATCATCTGCATACACATTGAGTCTCTGTATTCTCTGACTGACCTGCCTGCAGTCCACATCTGTCTTGTTTGTATATATATGTATAATTTTTTTTCTGTAAACAAATTCTTAAATGATGAAAACATATTATTGCATTTTCGATATACGTATATCGTACGTATTATCGTATGATTGCAGACCTAAACATACCTCGTCGTAAACATACCTCTTGCAAATCCTTCGAAACTCTATTTTTTTTTTCTTTTGCCTGTGTGTTACCATTTACAAATCCCGATTTTACTGCGTTTGTTCCATTTGTTTGAAGTGCATCATTCTTTCTTGACGCATGGTTTTCGCAGTAAAACTGCCATTTGTTGTGTCGGTGTGTGTGACTGTATTCTAATAATACTTTGTACTGGCTAAGAGGAAACCAGGGGTTGAGACTTTGGGTTTCAACCACTTAACTAGTGGAGCTCAGCTGTCCCAAACAATCACTTGGGGGAACACAGACACATACACACACATATACACTGAGAGTCGGGGCTGGGTTGGGACTGGGCTGGGCTGGGCTGGGTGGGCCTGCTGGCATTACTCATCTAAATCTCCCACCTGTTGAAGTCTCATTTCAAAAGTAGAGCATGTAAAGGAAAAGTTCGGACAGAATTCACACAAGTTGTCATTTCTGAAGGGACAACGGCCCTGGGATTTTGGTGGAAAGCGAAGTTTAACGGTCAGTTTAATTTTTTACATGTGCATGAACTGCTGTGAAAATTCATCTCCTGGACTGTTGTAGGTAATCTCTTATCAATGTGCCTGCAAACTGTTCTAGCAAATAGAGCAATTTGAAATGATCGACGTGATGTATATGTAATCAAATACGGTCGACATATTTTGATGTTACTAATAACCCCAGACTAATCTTGGCTTTGTGTCGAAGTTGATGCTGCTTCCTGAAAAGATCCATATCCAACCCTAATTTAACTAACTTGTGAAGTTTCTAAAACATTTTTTTTCTTTCTACAGTGACCTCTACTGGTTAGGAAAAAGAACCCCGACCAAACACCATGGCTCATTTTGACTCGTAAGTTGTTATAAAGTCATTAAAAATCATCATTTGCATTTTTAAAATAAATATTTTATTTTT
>NC_024317.1:12787690-12795246 GCF_000523025.1 Cynoglossus semilaevis
TGTTTCTGTTCATCTTTTTACACTTCTCTACACTGGCAGGTTGGACGACAAAGACTCGGTGGACATTCATGACAACCCACCTCTACCTGATAATGTGGTGAAGGAGGAAGACAACATGGTGAGAGGCCTAGCAGTTTAGCAACTAACAAACTATAACTGTGAAATATATATTTTTTAAGTATTTACAACATTCTGCACTGAAATTAAATTGTAATAAAAAGTCAAGTCCATGCTATTTGCATAGCTCGGATTCAAAAATAGGATTTGTCTCATTGGACTTCACAATTTTAAATAAAAATGGAAATTTGGAAACTTAAAATATCCTCCAAAAACTCAATAAACAAGGAAGAAAATGGATGCAGCCTTTTTTAATTCAGATTTATTAAATTGAAAATGTAAATATGAAAATATGAATTTTCCCCACGTACCACTAGAGAGCGCTCACGTACCACTGATGGTACGTGTACCACAGTTTGAGAACCACTGCTCTGTAGTATAGTACATGCACCAATGGGGCTACTTCTTTACATGTAGTGTATTTGGTTCCTATGAAGATTAAGAGTCACTTTGTTATTATTATAGTTGTTATATTTTCTCACATACTTTCTGTGTATATATTTTTGGTATAGCCACACTTATGGAGACAGAGTCTTTAGGTGAACTATTGTAGCTCCAATCTGTCCTGGTGGGATGATTTTGCAGATACAAGATTTAGTTTAGTTAGTTAATCTTAGAATTAGAGTTAGGATTAGTGGTAAGGATTAAGATTAATAGTTAGATAGTTAATCCAAGCAGCGGGTCACGAGAGAACATCAATCATCAATTTTGCTTAATTGGTTGTAAAACTATTATTTATTTATTGCATTAAATTTTTCTTTGCTCATCAAAGCACTAAAGGCAGAACAATTAAATATTCTTCTGCTAGGTGGCAGCAGAAGGCTATCAAAACTAAAAAAAAAAAAAGATAATCAAAGGTGTTGAAAAAGATCTTTGTGAGTGTCTTTCTTCAATTCCTGCCAGTTTATCAGCATTGGCTTCAACTAAACAGGAGTACATTTTTTAGTACATTTAAACTAGAATATTATTATATTTCATTAAATATACTTTTTGTGAGATTTATGTTTGGTGATGTGCCGTGGGTTTTTCCTGATGATACATGTGTGCGGTGGCTCAAAAAAGCTTGGGAAACACTGCTCTAGCACATGCGTTTTGCTGCCATGATTTGTTGCCAAAGCATGTTTGCATTTGTCCACTGTTAGCTGATCCCTTCAGTCAGGCTCAGAGGGTGACTCCAAAACCCTGACAGCTAAATAGAGGTGCAGAGTAATGGTGCTGTAATGTGCGAACTGCCCCTGGAATTATCAGTTATCACAGCCTAAATCCACAGCCTGGAGGTTCTCCTGATCCTGCCGCTGATGGAGACGTGGAGCCACTTGGAGTCTCTCCCTCTGACTTTGGATTATTTAGAAATCTGAAGCTTTGCTTCATCCTGGGGAATTTTGTCTGTCCCCGTAGAGGGCTATTTTCAGATCCGAGTGCTTTCAACCCACTCCCGCCCGTGGTTGCCCTCTTGCCCCCTCTGTGAGTGTGTGTGTCTGCACATTCCGATTATCTCTGCAGGATCTTGTTTGGTATAAAGGCGCCACCAGTGGTCGGTGCTTTTTTCTTTCTTTCTTTTTTTCATTCAGGGAACAAAAAGAAACCTTTTGGCCGACCCGCGGTGCAGATCTGTGGTCTATAGGTTAAAGGTCAATCAGTCGATCAATCATTCTCAGAAGGTGCAACAGCTTTATGAAGCAGTTACTTTGTGAAATAAATGTTTATATACGGTATATATATATATATACATTTTTAAACTTTAACAGTTTTTTTTATGTCCGATACCGATAAAGCAACGATACCAGTTGAATGTTAAGCTTTTGGGCTAAGGTATTGGATCAGGTGAGCTAGTTTTTTTTTTTTTTGGATTGAGCCATGATGCCTATTAATATATATGCACATTAAGCAGCAGTTTCCAGCCTTGGACACATTGTCGTTTTTAGCCATAATCAGGTCACAAGTGAACCTGCAAATTTAAAAGCTGCCCAAAATGTTACTTGGCTGATGATTCATGTCCTTTACCTGCGTTCAATCTTTCAGGTTGTTGAACGCCTCCCTTTTCGAACGATTCGGTTCACGCATTCAATTCTTAACCAAAAATTGCCCCAGTTGTCGTAGCAGGAACAGATTAATCCATTTTACATCGATTCCTAAGGGGAAAAATCGAACTTGGAACGAATTAGGTTTGAAAACTGAGTATCCACTGTAAATGTTTTTGGAAAAATCGAACCTGCAACGAATTAATCAATAAACTGAGTATCCACTGTAAATGTTTTTTCCATGTCCAGGTCTATTTCATCTACGATGAGGAAGTTGAAGTGGAAGAGAAGGATGAACTCCCTCCTGTGGAGCCAGTGAAACCAGTAAACGACAAACCTCACAAGTTCAAGGACCACTACTGCAAGAAACCAAAGTTCTGCGACGTCTGTGCAAGAATGATTGTCTGTACGATCGCTATTTCTATTTCAGTTTTTTTTTTACATGAAACTGCAAACAGACTTAATTGTAAGTGTACTTTTTTTTTTTTTTTTAGTGAACAACAAGTTCGCGTTGCGATGTAAGAATTGCAAAACCAGCATCCACCATCAGTGTCAGTCCTATGTGGAGTTTCAGAGGTGTTTTGGCAAAATTGTAAGACGTGTTTCACGTTGATATTTTTGTACAAAATTAAACCAAATCTTTAGATCGTAATCTTTTTTTTTTGTTATTATTATTTCAGCCTCCAGGATTCAGGAGAGCCTACAGTTCGCCTCTGTACAGCAGTCAGCAGAACGCCACAGTCTCACAGCTGCTGCCCTTCTGTGAGTCACTCTGAGCACTTTGAGTGGGGGAAAAAAAAAGTCATAGCTGGTATGATATGAAACACACGATAAGGTCAAAGGTTGACCAATGACATCAGATGTGGACTATAAATAATAAAGTTTATATTCAAGGAGAAATGTCATTTTGTCAACACGTTAGCTTAAAATGAGGGGTGCACAATAGTTATCGTACCGATATCAGTCCAATATCGCAACGAAAAGCCCCGATTATAAATAATATATATTTATATATATATATACTGGACTTGTTTAACGCACTTTTTTACCTGATATTTATTTATTAATATTACTTAATTGTTTTATTATTATTATTTTATTTGGACAAAAAAGCTTTATTTAAAGTCAAGAATAAAGAGTCAAAACTGATTTCGCTTTTGTTTATGGTTTTGATGTCATGATGTCTCTTCAATACACTTTTTTGCTTTCATTTCACCGACTGATCGTGTTTGACCGGCAGCGCAGTCCAACCGCACCGACCCCGTGTTTGAGACGCTGAGGATCGGCGTGATCATGGCCAACAAGGAGCGCAAGAAAGGCTCGGAAGACAAGAAGAACGTGAGTGAAGACCCACAGATCAGATCATGACTTTATTGAATCGAACATTGTCCTCTGCTGATTCGTCCACCGCGGCAGAAGTGTGTTATTGACGCTGTCGCCGCTGTTCTTGTCCAGATGATGATGATGGAAGAAGATGAGTCCCAGCCAAAACAGGAGGATGAGGGAGGAGAAGGATGTAAGTTCATGCTGCGTGCTCTTTCAAAACCACCCTAATGGACGATGTTCTCTGACCGATGTTTTTTTGACTCTATGTTATAGCAAATACAGAGGGAGAAAAAAGAGGAGACAAAGCTCCTGCAGATGAGAAGGTAAGAAAGTAGTGATAGTAGCCGTTCGCAAGTGATTCGTTCAATATGAACGAATCTTTTATATGAGTCGTGACACCTGAGTCTTACGAAAGATTCATTCATTATGAACTCATGAATCACTCACTGCAAATGAATCACTAGCTGCGAATGAATCACTCACTCGTTACTCCTGCTAATAATGTGCGAGTGATTCATTCTCAGCGTCCGTCCTCAGGTCCTCGTTCTTTTGTCACGTGGCACCCGACATAAATTATTCATTCATGAAATCATAATTAGTGGTAAATAAATATTTTCGAGAATTATATCAACAAATTTAGTGTCGGAGAACTGCAGCCTTTTTTTACAACGCCCACAATAGGGCTACAGCGCCACCTGCTGTAAAATGAATGAAATGATTCGTTCAGGATTCGTTTTATTTTATCTTATATTCATTTTACCATTCGAGAGACAAAGATCCGAATCAGTAAAAAGAGTCGGTCTTCGAGTCTAAATGACGCCTAATTTGACCAATTAAATGACTTGACATGAACACGCACTGATGTTCAGTTTCGTGTTTGTCCAGAGTAAAAAGCCTCAGGCCGGAAAGATTGGTGTCTTCAGTCAGTCTCACTACTATCTGGCTCTTTACCGCTTCAAGGCGATAGAGAAAGACGACCTGGATGTGCAGTAAGTCCGCGGAATCGCTGTTACATACCACAAACTTGAATCATATTTTTGTATTAAAGTCTCTGGTTTGTCCCTCAGTGCTGGAGACAGAATCACAGTGATAGACGACTCCAACGAGGAATGGTGGAGGGTAAATACCAAATCAAATCTTTTTTTCAATGTCTGTGACACTGAAGACACAACAGCAGACCTTGGCGTCCAGCAACTATTCTGGAGTGTTACTCAGATTTCAAAGCCCTTTAGAACAATGGACTGAATTGTTCAGATATCAAGGCAACAGTGTTGAACCTTCTGGTCCGTCAGGGGAAGATTGGAGTGAGAACGGGCTTCATACCTGCAAACTACATCATCAGAGTTAGAGCAGGGGAGAGCGTCTACAAGGTGACCCGCTCCTTTGTGGGTAACAGAGAGATGGGCCAGATCACTTTGAAGAAAGATCAGGTTAGTAAACACATTTGCACACACACACACACACAAACCTGGAGATTTATTGCAGTCCTTGGACCCCGCCCTCACCTTAACTGTTTAAAAATATATAAACTAAATATTCATTCTACATTCAAGTCTAACCCGACCTAACTTCTAATTCTTCTAATTTAAACCCCAAAATACCCTATCAGTCAGTGCACCAGTCCCTACAAGTACAGGTGTTCCCACAATAATTGCGTTTTTGTCCCCACAAGTATGGTTACACCAGTATGACATAGACACACAAATATAAATTTAGTCATGTGGTTACACACAGCGTGTGTCCTGACATGATTAACAATGACCTGAAGTGTCTATTTTTAGACAACACACACACACACTCATGTCCACATGTCATGTGGACATACAGAGACAAATGTTGGTGGGCCGCTGATTTACGTCCACTCCTGTTGTGAGGCCTCACAGCTGTTCCATTCCAGCTCTGGTTGCAGTAAATTAGCCTAAACCCTGACTTCTGTGCTTCTGCCTTGGTGTCACTTCTGAACCGATATATTGATCAGTTTATGACTTTGTGTTTTTGAATTTACGAGAATGTGTTTTATCACAAAAAACTTGATTGTTATCTCCAAAATATATTTGACTTACAAGCTATATTTTATATTAATTCACCAGATTATTCTTCCTTTGGACTTGAACTTTAGATATACTGAATTCAGTTGACGGCAACAAGAAAAACACACCAAGAAAACTCATACAGAGGTCCATGTTTACAAAAACGTCAGTTAGTTCCCAGTTAAATAACTCTGTTTGCTGTGTGTGTGTGTGTGTGTGTGTGTGTGTTCTTAGATAGTGGTGAAGAAGGGCGAGGAGGTGAACGGTTACCTGAAGGTCAGCACAGGACGCAAACTTGGCTTCTTCCCTGTCAACCTTCTGCAGGAGATCTGAGGAGAACCAGCAGGCGGGTTGTCCAACCTTCTGCCAGTTCTTATTTCACTGTCAGCCCCTGCTGTAGACTAGGACTCTGGTCCAATTCCGTAGCAGCAACATGAAACGAACCTTATACTTGAATTTTGATTTTACAACTCGTACTCATTTATTGTGACAGATTTTTGGGTTTTTTGTTTTTTTTTTGGTGTGTTTGGTATTCGGAGGAGTTGGTGTTTTGGTGTTGCGTCCTAAAAGCACTTTCTTTTATTTTTATTTTGTCATTAGTTCTAAAAGCACTTTCTTTTATTTTTATTTTGCAATCAAACACGCTCTATAGTAATAAAATTAAAATAGTTGCTTAAGCGTTATTAGCCATCTTGGAGTTCTTATTATTGCTATTGTTATTTCACCTTAAAATTATAACTGTAATTGTATTTTTATGTTTGCACAAAAATACACAAGTTAAATTAAGTCGGTACCAAGTAGAGCTGCAGCTATCGATTATCGATTTATTAGCCTTAATGATGACTCTATTGATTTTTTTTTCTTTTAATTAAATCAATTACATGAATTTTGAGTGGGCAATAAAAAGAAAGAAATTACAAAAATTGTAAAAAAAAAAAAACAACTTAGCATCAACAACAACCAACAAGTATGTAAGTAAAAGAGTATATAAAATATTTATATACAGTAGAAATAGCAACAATAATAATGTACTTTTTATATATATATATAATTTAAAAAGAATTAGTGTGAAACTTAATCTCAAACTGAGTTTTCTCTGGCAGCAAAAACACTAAAAAAGAAGAAGATTTTCTTTTAGTTCTTGTATGAAACTGTTCTCTGCTTTTCCCACACAGTCTGCCTGCTCTGCTCAGTGCCCCTTTAAGACTGAACCCATTCCAGCCTCTTGTAACCTCCCGTTGTACTTCTAATACGTGTAATGTGTCAGTGCCATGACAGAACCTTAAACAAATGTGTACAAACCCACCAGGACTGACGTCAGTCCTGGTGTGGAGCTGGCCGTGGTGCTGATCTTACTTTGACTGATTTTGTGTCTTTTTTTTTTAAGAATTTCATTACGTGTTTTCATGAGCTTGCTCCAGCCAGTTTTAAAGTGAGGTTCTGTTGTATAACGGCGGACCATGTCAGCCACAAGACGTGAACGGCATCGCTGCACAGGACACATCGCAACGCTCGCTCCTTTTGAGAAATTCAATCCTCATATTGGACATAATCCGTCTGCTCACACTCCATCGTCTGCTCCCACGCTGATCTGCTGACAAGCCCTGACACGACGCGTGTTTGGGTCAGCATTATTATGTGGAACCTCCACTCTCCAGTCACTTTGTGATGTACAATATATGCGATCAGTTGATTTGATCGATTGATTTTCTACATCAGACTTGTTTGTCCATTCAGCGATTCTCCGACTCTTTCAAACCATCTCTTTCTTGTCCTCCGTCTCCTCCTCCTCTTTTCCCCTCTGTTTTTTCGTCGGAGTAAAAGCCCCTGCAGGTAGCACTGCCAGGCTTCAGCAGTCCTCCGATTGGACCAAGGTTCACCTCCTCAGACGCGGGTCACTTCCCTCTGAGAAACAGTCTCTGCTTCACGCTGCAGCAGACTTAAGGACCGCATGGACGATATCACAGCTGCCATGTTGTCGTGCCTGACTTTTTGACCCTGCCATTCCAGACAGGCGGAGTGCAGGGATGGCGCCAAAGTGCTTGTGTCTTTGTGTGGGTGA
>NC_024317.1:12795257-12823189 GCF_000523025.1 Cynoglossus semilaevis
AGAAACTGGTGAGAGGGCAAGACCAGTTCACTGTTGGTGGGAATCACAGTAAAAAAAGAAAAAAAAGAAAAGAAAAGCCAGCTGAGAATCTGCAGGTAATCTCTATGATGGAGCTCTGTTTTTATATTTCTATGCTGGAATTAGATTTTATATATATATATAATCTAGAACTAAAGAAAATAATGAAGTGAGGAAGAATATCAAATAATAAAAAGTATAGAGATATACAGCCTTGTTATTAGAAAAAACATTATTTATGTACAATTATCTGGAGCTCATGTTTTCTACCACTGGTGATGAGCAAAAAGGCTTGTCTCTGTTTCCAGGGCAACAGTGTACAGATACATCCACCGTGACTCATCATCTTCATCATCATCATCATCACCATTTTTTTCAACACACTTTTTTAACCATATTTATTTTTAAATAATTGTTACCCATACCATAAACATATCACAAGACCAACTCAAGAATAGCAAAAATATAAATATTAAATATATATATAACATATAAATATATTTTTTCTTCCTTTTTTCAACTGCTATTTTCAGACTCTTAACATCAGTGTAGCTACAATGAATGTTTGTGTAAATACAGAGGACTCAGCTGAGGAACTTCCTCAGTTTTAGTTCATTCTATTTTTAAAGATTATTTTTCCTCCTCTTTCGTCAGTGTTACATATCAATTTCCTCAGCGTGGTTTCAGTAAAAAAATTAAAAAAATCTAAACAAAATCTAAAACATTCGCATTCAAATACAAGCTATCTGGCTATATGTAATGGTGTTTTTAACCAACAGATGTCGCCGTCGCACCAACCTTAAAGCCAACGATCCCGTTGATTCGCTCTGAATTCACAGTGTGTTCACTGTGAACAACACCCGTGAAGCTGAGAACTGTCCACACCAGACGACGACGCCCCTGACAGCATGTGGTAAAAACCAGAGGAACGAAGAGTTGACACACCTCACGCACACGTGATCTGCAGATCGAAACGCTCCTAAGGTCTGTAGTCTACGGCACTGATCGAAGTTTCACTTACTCTGGAGTTCGAGGTGTCAAGTATGAGACACGTCTTGCCACCTCTACGGAAGCCTCCGGGAACGTGTGATGTGTCATTTGCAACACGAGCTGCCGGGGCATCGCGCAGCACGGAGAACGAAACAACTTTGTGAGATGCCACCGCCGGAGCACATGTGAATGCGCCGAAAAGTGATGCATCTCCAGTCTCTGTCTCAGCACATTGACCCGCTGCGTTCAGAATCACATTTACAGCCAGTCCCCAAGAGAAAGAAGAAGAAGAAGAAAAATCCATCTTTTTCTCCGTCAGCTGCTGAGAAACGTGAAAGCGTGAGAAAAAACAAACAAACAAACAAACAAACAAACAAAAACATAAAACCGTGTTAGAGACGCTCTTGCATACCTTGCAGAGAAGATATTGATTTTGGGAGAAAAAATGTCTGATTATCTGATTCTACAGCACAGTTGCTGAAGTGACTTGTCTTTTATTCCCACTGCTTTATCAAAAAAAAAATCACGTGATTTTTGCAGTTATTAGTCTCCATTACTCCGTCACACATTGAGAATAACAGTCATCTAGCTAAAAAACAAAAAAATGAAACTGTAATGAGCTGAGGAGATGGATGTGCTGTGGGGCAAACTATGGCTTGGGGGCCGAATGCGGCCTGTTCAGCTTTTTAATCAGCCCAACCAAACTTTATTATATCAAAATTATATCATATCATTTATTATATCATTTATTTATATTATCATGATACTTCTGCCTTTTCCCTGCAATACCCACATTTCCCCAATAGATGGCGTAGAGAATGCTAAAGCATTTTAGCATTTACCTTAGTTCACACAAGGGCTCCATCTATCTGCTCCTGACCCGGCCCCCCCCTGTTCAATTTTAAGACAATTGTTGCCCACGTCATGATAGATGCCACCTATTGGAAGAATGTTTGACTGGTAATTCGCGCCATCGTTGATCATTACATTTTCAAAATAAAACATCTTCTAGACTTTCTTCTGTTAGTATGAGAGTCTGAATGACCTGTTGTTTTGAAACTTTGACAGATTATATAAGGGATATGACTGGATTCTTGACCTCTGGACCGGCACCGGTCCACAGACCAGGGGTTGAGAACCCCTGATTTAGAGAATAAAAATGATAATTCCCAGACGACTTAAGTCAAACTGACTGAAAGGAATCACCGACAGGAAGTCGTTCTTCAACTTCAGTCTTCTGTCTTACGTCTGTCATGTTTGACTCAGTCACACGACTGGTTGTTGATTTCTGTCCACAGAGTGAGTCTCTAAATGGGACAAATGAGTTTTAGTGATACTGCTCCTGCAACCTGTAATTCTAGTTTAATGATGCGATGTTTTTTCAACGTGTTTAAATGCCCGTTAAAAAGACACTGCAGCAGGAAGTGACACCCATGCAGACACAGTACCATTCAGTACCATTCATATGAGACTTTGTGTCTCTGTCTCTGTGTCCTCCTATCTGTGTCCTCCTATCTGCTATCTGTGCATGTGCGTGTGTGTGTGTCGGTTCACTTCCATCCATCTGTGTGAGCAGAGGGAGACGAGGACAGAGAGACTGGAAGTGCTGATGTGTGTGAGTGTGATTTTTTTTTTTTTTTTTTTTTTTTTTTATGCAGAGACAAGAATAAAATAAAGATGATGATGACACACGCTCATACACACTGGCTGGGGCCCTAAGAGAAAGAGAGAGAGAGAGAGAGGGTGAGAGAGGGAGGGAGAGAAAAGGCTTGAGAGAAGGCTGTAGGGTTGGAACCAATTAGACCAGGAGAGGCTCCCTCCACCTGCACTGCGCCTCCCTCGGGGGAGAGCCCCAGTGACAAGATGAGGGATCATCATCATTACCATTATTTATTTGCTAAGCAGAGGCCGACTCTGGGGCCAATCCTAATAGGATTCAGGAATTACAATGAGTGTCTTGCTCGTGGGGCAGGTAGGATGCGTCAGCGGGGAGGGGTTAATGTGTGGGTAAAAAGTGAGCATATATTTGGAAACACCAGCAGCCAAGTTACAGCGGCCGCTGCTGAACTAAATGTCTTTTAATAAATCATGTATGGCTGTTAGAGGCTCCCAATCAATCATCAATAATATATGTGGTGTCTTTGTACAGTATTGTTGTGCGGCGTATTAAAAAAAAAAAGTCTGATCCCGCTGACCTCCGGAAATCAATATCAGGTAAAGGCACGGCGGTCATTTTTAGCATTTTATATTTATTTCTGTATTTATTTATTTGTCCATTGACATTCACTTATCTGAACAGTTGCCTTTTTTTCATCTTCAATTAAGACGAGTGATGCGGAGGTAAAGACTGTGTGGTAAGAACATAGAACATAAGCATGTAGACTGGGTCCAGCTCCGCCTGAAAATACAAGGTGGTAGAAGATTAAAAAAAAGAAAAATAATACTATACTATAATAATTTTGTCACTGTCAACTTGGGAATTATTGTTTTTTGTTACCCATTCTTGGTTAACAAAATTAATTTTTATCTCATTTTTATGATTGATGTACTGTATATATATATACACATATATATATACACTAAGGTGATGGGTTAAAGCAGTGTTTATTTTTCTGCCATGCCCCCCCTAGGGGACAGAAGTGTTTTCTTCAGAGCCCTGAGGCCTCTGACTCGTCTGTCGTCGGGGCATTAAACTATTTTTAGAGCACGCATCATTTGTTTTTCAACTGTTTTTCCTCCGATACTGAAACCCGATAACGATTCTTACAGATAATTATGTTAATATCGGGACCAGTATAGACGTCAGCCGTACAGTTCTTACAAATTGAGGATCATTGTATTTGGTCATAATTTGTCTGAAGCTCGTTTTGTTGGTAAAATAGTATTGCGAACAACAAATTGTGACTCATATCATATCGTGAGTAGAGTGTGTCGTTACAGCCCTAATTAATACATATTTAAACGGTTTGCGTATAAAATATTTATATTTATGTTTTAAAAAAAATTACATTTGAAAAAAAAAAAGAGATACCGTAACTTCTGGTCTATAAGCCCCCACTTTTTTCAAATGCTTTGGCTAAAACGATGCTGCTGCTACTTTGTGTATTTTTACGGGCTAACAAAGTTCATATCTCCTTCTTAAATGTAGTGGGTGCGGCCTATATTCAGGTGCGCTCAATAGTCCGGAAATTACGGTATAACACGCAGCTCTGATATTTCTTATAGACCTGACTTTGATACTGCGTTTTTTAAAAGACAGTCAGAATTGTCTATTGTTTTGAGCCAGAACTGTAGCTTTATGCTAACTAACTTTGTAGTTGTAGAACTGACACCATTTACACGGTGAATGAAGCCTCGTGTCGTCCACGCCGTGTGTCTGCGGAGACTCACGATGCCAGACGATCCGTGATACTGTGCATTAGGTACTTTTTCATTAGTGCCGTTTAATCGGTTAGAGACGGGTGTGTGACGCAGATTCGTCGAGGTCAGAGTTGGATTCAATCTGTCCACATGCAAATGCACCGAAGCAGGAGAAGATAATGATCCAGTTAAATGATACCTATGTTCACGTTCTGTCTATGACGACCTCATCGCATGCCTGTGTGTGTGTGTCAGGGAGCGTCTGTAAGTGCAACCGTGATCAATGAGTGTCCTTGTTTTGGAACACAAGGGTTGGTTTGCATTGGAGAAAGCAATCTCTCTTACACTGCGTGTGTGTGTGTGTGTGTGTGTGTGTGTGTGTGTGATTCAGGTGTTGTGGAAGACTGACTATAGTTAGTCCATAACTCATGATGCTCTCCATTCAGAAGACACCTTAGGGCCCACATTACACCCGGTGAGACTCAATCACAGCCCACGCTAAATCGATAATCCTGGAGAGAGTTGGTGGGAGGGAGAGAGGGAAAATGAAAGAGAGAAAGTGGCTGGGGGAGAGAGGGAGAAAGGGAAGAGGGAGAGGAGACAGAAACTCTGGAGATGGCAGGGGGCTAGGGAGCAGGAGAGGAGAGGAGAGGAGAGGAGAGGAGAAAAGGGGAGAACAGGGATCATAGGATGAAAGATGAGGGCTGGTTTTCCCACAAACTCCCACAGGCCTCTTTGCTGACTGTGTTTTTCTCTGCCGATGAGAGGACATTGTTGAGGTGAAAGGAGAAAAGAGAGGAAAAAGAGAAGGTGGAAAAAGAGAAATGAAGACAGACGACAAGACACAATACAGCAAGAGACTCAGACGTAAAGACTCAACTCTCCAGGAGATTGAACTCCCCCTTGTCTCACTCGCAGTACTGGGCACAGGATTTTGTGCAGTATGTGTCCAATATATATCAGACGTGGGCACACTTTTTTTTTGACTCACGACAGTGGTGGCTTAGTGGTTAAGGAAGCGGAGTTGGGTCAGGAAGGTTTCAGGTTCCAGTCCACCAGTGGCCAAGTTACCACTGAGGTGCTCCCGTCCTCCCCGCTGTTCACTTTGGTGATGGGTTAAAAGCAGAGGTCACATTCCGTTGTGTGCAGTGGTGTGCTGTGTCACAATGACAAGTGGTTCACTTATGTATTCACTTGTACTAAAATTGAACAAAAGGGCCGGGTCAGGAGCAGCTAGATGGGGGCGTTCGTGTAAACTAAGATAAATGACATGTAAAAGTCATGTATAAAGGCTAAAATGCTAATATGATTTTATCATTTTCTACACCATCTATTGGGGAAACATGGGTATTGCAGGGAAAAGGCAGAAGTATAAAGATAATATAAATAAATAATTAATAATAATTTGGAAAAGTTAAGTGGGCCGGATAAAAAAAGCTAAACGGGCCGCATCGAGCCCCCGGGCCTTAGTTTGTCCATACCTGGTATATACCCCTCAGTGCTCTCTCCGTGGTTGAGAATCAGCTCATTCTCAACAATCTTCTCAGCAGTCCTTTGCTATTAAGGGGTATTTGATCATTAACTTTAAAAAAATAGGAATTCAACATGTTTTGTTTTGTTTTTTTTTTACTACATTCCTAGACAGACCTCAGATTTTTGCAAAAAACAAAGAGACCATGCCCTCTTTAGCTTAATGTTGTTGAGAATCAGCTTCTGGTTCAATTATTTTGAATACAGCAGTTCAAAAGAGGATATAAAAAATGTAAAGACTCGTGTAAAAAAGTGTGCACTGTTTGTTTGCACTGATCGTTAAACGGATCGTTCAGATTTATCTGACAAACAATCAGGACTCACTGCGTAACTACCATGCCAATACATCAATTATTCATAGATTAATGAGGTCTCACTCCCTGCTGCCACCTGGTGGTGGTGGAGTATTTAATTAGCTTGACTGTTACAACACTGCAGTCACAACAATGGCAAATTATGTTCTACCAACTGTTAGAAAACAGTAAGTAAAAGTATCTTTACTTTGCTTAAGTACCCATCCAAAATCTACTCGAGTAAAGGTAAAAAAAAACAACTTAATTTAAAACTTACTTTGAGTAAAAGTTACTTAGATACTTTAAATTTCTTCATGCAAAAAACGAACGAGTCATACATCCTATCTGCAAGTAGTTGTTTTTTATCAACAATTCAAATACAAGTGGAGCACATTTAACGTTTCGTGATAAACTTATTTCCTCATTTGCATTTAAAAACAAAGAGCTGGCTGAGATATGAACAACAATTTCCTTCTCTTGGAGTCATCTGCTTTAGGGGAGCTCTCTGCTTGATAATGCTCAACCTCCATTGTTTGTTCGGCACCAGCCATCATCCAATGACAGGCTAGAGTCTGTCTTTAAGTCAACGTTTTGTGACTTCATTAACATAGTGGGAAATTCACGCACAAATTATGTGACTTTGTTAACATAGTGGGAAATTCACGCACAAACGCCCACACAATTTTCTCTAGGTTTACGCAGATTGTTTTTCCCCACATTTAATTTTTTACTCAGTTATTAGTTTTTTTCAAAAGTAGTGAAGTAAAATACTTGAGTCAAAATGTACTTAAGTAAAATGACCTATTGACCTATTGACCTGAAACCACTCAAAAAAGTACAAATTACTTTCAAAAACTACTCAATTACAGTAACTTGAGTAAATGTAACTTTGTTACTTTCCAACCTCCGGTTACAGAACATCAATGTTTTTTTTAACTCGTGCCTGGCTTGATATAGTAGAGCAAGCAGTTGAAAACCTTCCAAAAAAAAAAGAAGTGCCTTAAATTCGATCAACAGTGTAAGAAGCCTTTCTGCTGTAACTAAGACAATCTGTGGGCACAGCGGGGGCTTCAACAGGCGGCTCTTGTAGGAGCAGCAGAAAGTCTCCATCCATCTATCTCCCCCGTCTTTCGCTGCCTCCGCTCCCCTCTCTCCATCGGCCCTGGGCTCTGTCTCTTCACCCTCGCTCCCTCGTTCACTTTCAGTCACACCCTCTGATTCTCATTCCTGCACCTCCCGGTCTCTTTATCCCCCCCCCCTTCCCTCTCTGTCCACCCCCCCTCTCTCTGAGGCATCAGTGTACACGCTCATTCTCTTTCTGCACAACTTGCTGTTGTTTTTTGAGTGATGTGCAGCTGATGGCGAACGCTGGGCGATGACAGATGGATGTGACAAGCAGATGGTTTTGCTTGTCGTCTCTTTAATCACATAAATTCAGTCGGCCATGAAGCTCGAGCTTTGTCTTGTCAGAGCAACACAAAGTGGAGACAAATTTATCCAGCGTGCTGCGGATTTTGATACAGAAAATGTTCAGGCATTTTGTGCAGAGCCTCGGTGCAAACGTGGGTCTTCATGTAGGAGCAGTTGTTGGTGACTTTTTAATGTGATGACTATGGTGA
Source organism: Cynoglossus semilaevis (assembly GCF_000523025.1). NCBI lineage: Eukaryota > Metazoa > Chordata > Actinopteri > Pleuronectiformes > Cynoglossidae > Cynoglossus > Cynoglossus semilaevis. The sequence continues at coordinate 12,803,068 of NC_024317.1, forward strand.
TGTAAGGCTGCGAGACACAAGTTTGACCATCACAGTGGCATTGTATGTATGTGGACGTATGTGTTTTTACTGAAGAATGTTTTTTGTTGATTTGCTGGAAAGTTTTACTTACTTACTTGGCTTATGTAAAACTGAGCCAAGACTATATGAATAAATGAATGTATATGTATATGTATATGTATACGTATATGTATATGCCGTAAGTGGAACCTTGAGATATGAGCATAATCCGTTCCAGGACCGAGCTCCTAACTCGAGGTGCTAATTTTTTTCCCCCATAAGAAATCACAGAAAAAACATTTAATCCGTTCCGGCCCTTTAAAGAACTCCCTTATTAGTGCTAATAACAATGAAAATGTATAATAGAATAGAATAGTCTTTATTGTCATTGTAACACAGGGGTACAACGAAAATTGAAGGTGCTCCCACAGAGCCACTATGCACCACAACAGGAGAAAAAAAGGAAATATATATAAATATATATTATATATATATATACATACACACACACAACAAACCTCATAGTGTAAACTGTAAAAGGATACCAGGAGGTACCACATTTATTTTAAATGTACTGCCATTTGAACAAAAGTGCCATAACAGTTGTTGTGCAAACAGTAACCTCAGCGTGTTTTATCCAATAGTAATTAAGAAATATTTAAACAATAAAACCAGAGCAAATACAACTAAAGACTGCAGCTTAATGCCACTGCCAGGGCATTAGTGTTATCCTGTTTGTTTTATATATAAAAAACAACTCTGCAGTGCTAACAGCTAATGCCAGTGTAAACACTGAAACATGGAGATGAATGAAGTACTATTCTATCCTATTTCCAAAACACACAGCTACTGCTACGCTAACAGCTCTTGTTTACATAGTAACGTTAACTAAGATGTATAATACGACAATGACGGTTTGGTGAATCGTTTTGCGAAAGGTCAATTTCCTGTGAACGCCACAGCAGTAACCCACTTTTTTAGTTATTTTATTTTACAAAATAAAAGCTGGTAAGCAACAGACTTTAACATTAATAAAAAGTTTGAATATATATCCCTGCTACAAATGTTACCGTCTATAAAGGCGTTTATTAATAACGTGGAATGTATGGTAGACAATTTATTTAGAAAGACTATGAAATGTCCCATGGTTTTTGTTGTCTTTGAATGTTTCATACCGGTTCTTCTGTTTATTTGGGTAATCAGGTGTCAGTCTTTCAGTTAGTCTGTTGTTAACCAATTAGTGCCTGTCGGGGTTAAGCGTAAACCACCAATAGGATTCTGCGAATGGGGTTGGATAAAAAAAAGGAAGAACATTGAACCGGACAGAAACACGAGGGCCTCGTTGGAGAGCTAATTGTTTTTAGCCTAGCCACCATTGCTTGGAAGAAGGAGACTGTACGTGTGTCGGCGATACAGCAGCTATGGAGGTTGCGGTTACTGCTGTAGAGGGTACTTGGAACTTTCCCGCTGTTACCAACGGCTCTTTCTACGGGATTGGTTTCCCCCATTTCATCTCGCCGTCCCCACGAAACAGAAGGCTAGAGGAAGCGGCTATCTTCGTGTATCAGTGAGTACGAAAATTTTTTTCTCTCCTTATTATATATGTGTGTTTATGTTTGTGTGTTTATGTGTATTACGCGACAGACTTTCTCACGGCCTTCCATTGAATATTAAGAGTAAATTTCGCACAATATTGTTCCAATAAAAGGCAGTATGGCACTGAAATAAGACGTCAAGTATTTCAAGAAGTGAACCAATTACATAATAACATGCAGGTGTGTAGAAACAGCTACCTTATATGCCGTACTGAAGATGTATTTCAAACAGTTTCGTCTGCGTTTCTACTTATTTACAGTACTTTTCTGTTGCTTTTAGTGGTTTTGTTACCCAACAGAGTTCGGGGTTAGAAGCTGCGAGTCTGAACTGGATAACCAGGGCTATAGGGGCTCAGTGGTCAGACTCTTACCTGCTGTTTCGAGAGTTTTGGGTTCTATTTCAAAAAGTTTGATAGTTTGAAAGTGATTCTTCTTTTTTTTGTCTGAGTGTCCAGACAGAAGGACAACATTGACCAATGGTAGGGCAGTTGTAGTCTGAAACTTTCGGGGAACCACAGAGACAAAAATGCTTAGATCCAAACACAATAGATCTGTAAGGAGACCTACTGCTGTCACTGTGCAGACGCCTCTAATCGAAAGTGAAAAAGCCTTAGAGGTTCAGCAAGAATGGATCAGTTAAAGGTCAGAATATTTCACTGTGTCTCTTACCTTGACTGGAAACATTTAGAATTGACCAAACCTGGCACACAATTAGAGCGGAAAGCTTTTTATATGAGGGAAAAAAACCAATGTTGTTCAATCTCGTACCAATGATGTTTCAAGGAAAATTTGTGTGGCTGGAGCCAAAATTAGCTCACCCCTGATTTATAATATATTCGTTTAGACACATTCTTACAGAAGCCAAGCTATTGACTCAGAAAACTTGGCAGCTTTTTTTTGTAAAGTAGATGAACTAATTAACATCTAAATAATCTGCTCAGCACAGTCTGATAAGACGTAGTCCAGTACACGGGCGGACCTCCAGGCCTCCATAGTCACATCCAACGCCACTGCATCCTGTCCTCACACTGACGTAAAGATTCTTTGCTGCTGTAGAGATAACATCATAATCAGTCCATCGTTTTTTGTTTTTTTTTTCCAGTAAAACCATTTGTCACGATGACTCTAGTTCCTACCTGCAAGGTGAATGTGGCAGGGTCAGACTGACTGTAGAATAATTAACTGTCAATTAAGGGGAGTAATTGTTTCATGATATGTTTTGCCCCGGAGACAAGATGACTGTGAACGCAGCCAACACTGTCAGAGCTGGTTCAGGTGGATAAGGAGGAGAGTGACAGATGCAGACACACGTGAAAGTGTGATATAAGTATGAAAGCGGAGGGATAGTTTAATAGCTGTGTATTATTGCGGTAGAAAACATCAGCAATTGATGGCTGAAATGACCGGGCCGAGTGATACATCCTTCATTATCCCTGAACACAGCCTGGGCTCTCCTTCTCTGCCATCAGGAGGCAGGAGGTCGCCGCAAGGTCCACGTACATGCCCGCAATTATCAGCAAGCTCAGAGATGAGCTTCTATTCTTCACTCAGATCAACATTCATCAGTGCGCGCAGGGGCCAGATGAATGGCCGTGTCCACCACCAGCGACACTAGCGCCGTCACATGCAAGTGAAGGAGAGAGGAGCTCAGCCACTGAGGAGAGTGATGAAAACGATATCAAACTGAGAAATGGAGGAGGTAAAACGAAAATAAAAGGAAGGCAACATGAATAAAAACATACAGACACCGAGTTGGAGGGGCAGGGTTTGTGGGGCGGAGACTACCAGGGAACGTTGATGGAATTGCTGTTGGCCTCTCCTGCTAATGGTCAGACCGGAGGGCTTCCTGAGAATGATTCAATATATCTATATTTGCTGCACTGCAGGCAAATGTGGCCCAAATCCAACTTTTTTTTGTCTATATTTGACCCATTTCTGGTTTTATTTATTTATGTATTTTCTAAATCTGTCCCTAACCCTAAATCAGAATAGCCATAAATTGAAGCCACCCATCAGCCACAATTTCAACTGTCCGTCCGTCCATCCATTCCTAATCTACCACTTATTCCTTTGTCAGGTCGTGGGTGCCACCTGTCAACAGGTGAGGCTGAGGTACACCCAGTCCTTAGCACACATACAACACCCATTCACGCTCACATACATGCCTATAGTCAGTGTACAATTAGTACAGTGTGAAGAGACACATAAAATCAAGGACAATTCAATGAGAAAACATGATGTTTCTTCAATTGTCAATTATAAAAAAAACTTGTACAAATTTAGTTTTGATTCAGATCTGCAGATTTTATGTGAGTTTCAAGTTAATGTTTGGTCCTACTGTTGTGGCTTAGGGTCACTTAGGGTTTAACTGTTTGGTCCAGGGCCACATTTGCATGCATACAGCTGGATTTAAATTTCTATATATATATATTTTTACATAATTTCGTTTTTTTTGTAGATTTGTGAACATATGGGTATATACAGGTTGAAGCACAAAGACGTTCATGCTGGGATTTACTTTGCTCTGCCACGCTAACAGCTAATGCTGGTGTTTTTAGCAGTGAAGCCGGTGTTAGTGCTCTGCATTGCTAACAGCTAATGCAGGTGTTTACACCGGTGATGTGGGTGTTAATGCTCCTCAGCGCTAACAGCTTATGTCAGTGTTTACTGTGTTTGACTCTGGTGATGCCGGTGTTAGCAAGTTTCCCAGCCCTATTTCATATGCATTTTCTATGGCTTTTTTTGTCACTAGTCACTAGCCAAAATAACTTTTTTTTTTAGTGTTTTTATTTTAACACAATTTAATTTTTTGTAGACAGGAGGAGCCAAATTCAACAATAACTATTTTCCTTTATTATTATCATTTCTGCTCGTCACCGTTTTATACATTTCACCAGAACTAAAGCAGTAATTCCAGCTTTCCCCAGCTTTTGATTGAAAAGCTCTGTGTTCTCCATTTTGTCAGTCTCAGAGTCTAACTTGCAGCCCGTCGTATCCACACAAGGTACTTTAAACAAACTAAAATGTGGTCCTGATGGAGTTGCTGGAGGCTGATGGAAGCAGGCGAGTGTGAGAAAGGATGGCTGGACGGACGGATACATGATAGACAAATGGATGAATGATGGAGAGATAAATGGATAGGTAGATGAATGGCTGGGTGGATGCACAGACGGATCCGTTGATGGACTGATTATCTGAAAGATGGGAGAGAGGCAGGAGAATAGTGAGATGGACGCCGTAGATTGTCATCAGATGAGCTGATGAATAAATGGACAGACAGATAGTAGTAGAAGGTAGCGGGGAGATTGATGGGTGCCATCCTCTGTGGACCACCTGCCTCCTCGGCATTTAAAAAGAGCAGGTCGTCATCTGTAAGAGAGGCAACGGAGCTCAAAATAAACTCCGAAGCAACTCCATTCCTGTCTTTTTTTCCACTTCACCTTCTCAACACACCCTCACATCCTCTCATACCCTCGCTACAAACATTTCCTGTGTAACAGGGTACTTGAAGTTGACATTTGTTTGAGCGAGTACATTTGAAAACACAGCACCAAACACTGGGAATCAGACGCTCAGCTGCTCAACAATCGGATTCACGGCGAACAAATCTGTTATTTTTTTGGTTGTGTTAAGAAAAACAACAACAAATCTGTTATCTGTTATTTTTTTGGTTGTGTTAAGAGCTAGTGTCTTACAGCAATAAGATGGCAGGGTTAGGGTTAGGGTCCGTGGTTTCTCTATAGTGAGAGGGTTTTTTTTCCAGGTCTACTTTAGTTTCCTCCCACAGTTCACAAACATGCAGGATTAGGTTAGGTATTCACTCTAAACTGACCCTAGGTGTGAATGTGGTTGTGAATGGTTATTGCTCAATGTGCCCCACCATCACCCGATAACAACTGGAATTGGTTCCAGGGCCTCCACTCCCCTCAAAAGGATTAAGCTAGTCATTCCCTAATTCAGTAGTGGAATTAATTTGGTTCCAGCAGCTACACTTGTCGATGTCTGTGAGACACAAAGCTGTTTTGTTCCCCTGCCTGTTTGTCAGTTTTCTAATGTTATCCAATTAAAACGTTTCACTAAAACACTACTGTCACTGCACCGACAGTTCCCTCCTCTCTCCTGCTTTTCTCTCCTACACTCCTCTCATCTCCTCTTGACTTTTTTCTCTCCATATCGTTTTCTTTACACCTTTTTCACTCTTTTCAACATCTTTATCTTTCCTCTCCTCTCCTCTGAAATTTTTCCTTTGTTGTCTGACTGCATTTAAACTAAGTCGTTTGTTGTCTGACTGCATTTAAACTAAGTGTGTTCCGAGGAGGTGGGACACACAGGTAGAATACACACCTCCTTCTTGTGCCTCCTCCTAATGGTCATCCATCTGCATTCAAACACACTTATGCTAATGCACCGCTGGGTGTAAGGCTGTTTGCTCTTTGGCTGTTTTAATATCAGCAGTATTGATCGTTCCTTCATTACAAATAATGGAACAGATAACTGTTATCTACTGTTGAGAAATGAATAACATAGAGTCAGACAGATAAAAGTGTAGACTCTGCACAATGGCAAAAGTAAAAGGAAAAAAAAGAAAATCAATAGCAGGTAAGCAGTTTTAGCCCCACCTGAGAGAAGTTCAGAAAAAACTACTACGTAGCCTTTCTGGAAAAGGCTGAGGTATTTAAATTAGTGAGGTTGATGCTGAAGGGCAGTTCTTGTTGCACTTCCTTAACGCAGCATATATTTTTTTATAACATTGACTAGAAATGTTAGGTAAACAAACAGGTACTTTGGGTAATTTTTCTTTTGTAATAAGTGAAGAAATATCGCCAGGTTGATTGAATTATGTATTGACCAATTTATTATGTCACTGAAATTAAACCGCAGCCTGTTTACTGCTGATTTTACAAACCATGATTGACAAAAACCTAAAATGTTTGTATGGAGCAGACCGTCTGAATCTTTATCTTTATATCGTCAATTGAAAAGATAAAAGAGCAATTGTTTTTTAAAAAGAGAGCCACAGTTCACACCCTACATCCTCTACTACCCACCATAATATAGTATTGATATATAATATAGTATAATTTGTATAATATGTTTTTTTTTTGTTGTTGTTGTTGTTTTTCATGCTGGGATTTACTTTGCTCCGCAGCGCTAACAGCTAATGCCGGTGTTAGTACCAGTGAAGCCGGTGTTAGTACTCTGCATTGCTAACAGCTAATGCCGGTGTTTTCACCGGTGAAGCTAATGTTACTGGAGCCGGTGTTAACGCTGTGCAGCGCTAACGGCTAATGTCGGTATTCACTCTGTTTGACTCTGGTGATGCCGGTGTAAACAAGCTTCCCGGCCCTATTTCATATGCATTTTCTATGGCTTTTTTTAGTCACTATATAAAATAACTTTTGTCCTTGTATCAAATGTTTTCACTCCAGTCTGACAATGCATAGTTAAAACAACATTAGCCTGGCTTTTCCAGTACAAACCTTTTGTCTTAGTTAAAACAACATGAGCCTGGCTTTTCCAGTACAAACCTTTTTTGGTCACTTCTGTGTTTTCACCTTATTTACAGCAATTAATTGATAAACATTTTCAGGAATGGCTGAATGAAAAAAGAATACGGATTCATTAATTGATCAATAATGATCATTAAAACTAGGGGAGAACCACTGTTAACCTGTAGAACTTTATTCTTTTTTCCATACTGTACCTTTTTAATATTTCTCTCTGTGACTGCAGTGAAGCTGCAGCAGAGGCAGTGAAGGCTGTGTGTCAGTCATGGTTGACCAGTGCTATGCAATTTTTATAACAAGGATCACTCAGATCCATGCTTATACTGTACAGCCTGCCTGTCCTGTATGCAGGTGGAGGGAACTACGTACGGAATATCTGCTCTGTATTTATAGAGCTGTACTGCAGGTTCTGCTTATTTTAAAGTCTCCCATTTTTAAATTTTTAACTATTTTTTGCACACACCTTAGTAAAATGTGTGTGCTGTAACACAAACACAAGTCTGTGCACAACCAGGGTTTATGTAAATGAGGGCTGTGATCTTTTACTTCCTGCCTGCTGCTCTTCTCTTTACCTGATATCAGTCAAAGATTGGTCTCCTTGGAGCCGAGCAGCATGGAAACCAAATGTCTTCTCTCCTCTCAGGCTAATTTTATTGAAGCCACAACACTTCCCCTGCAGCAATTCTACACCTACTGCACAGAGACCGAAGTGTGAGCTGATCGCCAACCGACCACCTCTGGATCAAAGCTCTTATTAAGTGATTTTGAAAATAAAAAAAAAGGAAAGAAATCTCACAGGAACATGAACTCAGGTGGATATTAGAGAAGAGATCAGCTGCTGTTCAGTCCTGTGACTCTAAGAGTGGTAGGCAATAGCGAGAACAATTCACAGAGAGAGATATGAGTTAAGTTTTTAAAAAAAACTTAAATCATGTTCGGACAGAATCATGTTCTGTCCAAGGTCTCCAAAAGTTTTGACATGTTTTACCATTTGATCTTTGTCAAACGTAGAGCCGTGTTTGATCCTCAGAGTTAGGGATTTACTAGGGATGTCCGACATTATCTTGTCATTAACAGTGGTGGAAGTTAAGTGTTGCCTGCTCACTTCCTCTTTGGGCAGGGAGACGTCCGTCTTGCGTCCTTTATGGCTTACGATATTTCATGCGGTATACTGATGAGCTGTCATACAGCACTAATAACATTTACACTGGCACTGCCTAGGAATTTTTTTTTCTTTTTTGCCACCATCCTGACACTCCAAGGTCTCCTTCAGATCATTGAGGAGCATGACCTCAGTGACCTGCTGCCAGATTGCTTTGCAAGAATCCATAACTCAGAGTTATGACATGCAGTAAAGGCTTTGGCCAAAGTAACAAGCCAAAAATCACGCAGTGATCCATTTGTGTATGCAATTAGTATTAATAGTATTTTTGGACGTGGTGCCGGGTTATTATGAAAATACTTCGTCAGCCGTGCCTTTGTTCCTCACGCAACAATCATGTGTCTCCTCGTGTGTCAGAATTTATGCAGTTGTGACCTTCAGCTCTGTAACTCTCTGATCATCCTCACTCTGTAGTTTTCTCTCTGTCCTTCCAGCACCAAATAAATCAGGTTTTTATCTGACACTATCCTCTCGTTCTCATCTCCCTAAATACTGCGCGACACAGCGAGAAACTTGATCAGATCATGTTGAGATGATTAAATGAAAGGGAGGCATTGAAAAGGAGAAAACAAACACTAAAAGTTGATTTTTTTTATTATTTTTTCAATTTTCTTTGTCTGAGAATCTGGGTCACTTAAAAAAATAGTTTTCCAGGAAAAGGAAATGTCAATGCTCAGTGTAAAACTGAAGCCCTAGAAAAGCTTTCAAGCTGGGAAAAAAATGATGTAAAAAAACAAGTAATAATTATGTTTCTTTCCACAAAAATATGTAACACAAAAGTTGTCTCTGGCAAAATATAGCTCGTCCTCCTGAGTGTTGTTTCTGCGTGTCCTCAGTATGTGAAAGCTTTTCTTGTCTCTCCTGTTTCAAACTAGAAAATACACACTGGAAACTGTACTTGATTTGGTACAAGTCTGCACAGAAAGAAAAAAAGGTTTAATTTGATTTTAGATAAAAAAATAAAAAAAAACCCAAAATGTTATTCTGCATGGTGGAGTAGGTTCTCCTGGTAGTGGGAGACAGTGTAGGTCCTGAGAACCTGAGCTAGGCTTCCAAGATGAACCGTAATCTATTGGTGTTTTTGAAGGAGGAAAGTTTTGTGGTGGAGCTGATAGCGAGCGGTGTCACAGTAAACTTTATTTGGTTTATCTGCAAGTTTCTCCACTCGCTGCGCCCTTTTCCCGGGTCGTTGTATTAGGATTCCCCCGTTTATCTCTGTCGACCTGCTGGAGGAGCAACTACTACAATGGGGAAATGTTGAGTGGCTATGAGACAGTTGGTTTAGTCTGTAGGAACAAGGATCTAAAACAGGTTCAGTCTTTGAGAAGGCAGGTGTTTATGTTCCTCACATGTTGAGCCGGTGGAGACAGCGGATGACGTCATGGCTCCATGGGAGGGCCAAGCCCCCTCCCAGCCAAACAAGGTCGATGTCATGAGGGGCAGAGCTGAAAGGATGACAGCTACTGGGACGGCTGCTGCAGTGGTGGAAGGACGGGAAATGAAGAGAGTGGAGGCTTTGTTCAAGATCGCACTGTTGCGGACCAATGGGATGAATGTTTGTGAAGGTGCCCTGGTTGTCTCTCCTTTGGTGGGACAGTGGAGTGGCTTGAGAAGAATGACCTCCTGCTGTCTCTGAAGAGTCCACCAGAGTTTGGAGACTTTGAGTCTCTGGGGCATGGGGGTCGGTGGGTGGGGTACAACCCTCATTGTGAAGGTGTCAGGCTTGCAATCCCTCGCAGGACCATGGGTGTTGAGGTGGACTTAGTTTTTTGACAGAGGTTCTTCCCAGGGGGACTCTGGGCAGTAACGCTACAAACCTCCTTTGACAAATGGGGGCTGGGATTTGACTTCCAGTGGAGGATTGTACATAGGGCCATGGCTACAAACAGGTATCTGGCACACCTTGGGGATAACTGGCCTTTTCCCTCTCAGACTGAGACTTTACAGCAGCTGTTTGTCCAGTTCCCCTAGACTGCGTCCGCTGTTCAAACTCCTGCAAGCCTGGGTTCAGGGTTTAGGAGGACTCTTTGTTTATTTATAGTCCACACTATACTGCAAAGAAAAAAAATGTTCACATACTCATTAATTTCATTTCACTGGCCACAGGGAAAACCAGGAAGAACAGGGTGAGAGGTCAAGGCTCAGAGGACGTGGCTCTGATGCTGACAGGGCCGCTGGCAGCTCGGCACAGGGTGGAGTTTGGGTTTTACTGGCTGATCAAATCAAACTGAGGTTTTAGTAAAGATCAGGGCTGAAGTTTTGGTTTCAAACAGAGAGAACGAACTGATTTTGTCTCTGATTATTTTTCCCCTGTTCACTGATTCTTAAGCTTAGATTTTTTTTTTAATCATCTTGTTTTGTCTCTGATTATTTTTCCCCTGTTAAGTTTTGATTAGAAATGTAGAAAGATGATAAAGGTTAAACTAGAAAATTCTGTTTCTTTCTCTTTCTCTCACTAACTATTTGTCTCATGCTCTCTCTTTCTCTGTCTTTTTCTCGCTATTTTTCTCTCCCTCTCTCTCTATCCTTCTCAGACTCTCCTTTGTTTTTTTTTAATAACTCCAGATTCCTACTCTCAGCACTGCTGACATAACTCTGAGCAGCAGGAGCTCCACAGCTGCCAAGCTCACTCTCAGTACCGCCGGCCTTATTCTCGCTTTGTTTATATCAGGGTTTTTTTTTAATATTCTTTTACCACTTTAGCTCATTCAATTTTAATGAACTTTAAAATGAGCTCAAAATCCATGGCCCAGACTTAGGGTGATCATTTCGGTGCAGAGTCACTGGGACCAAAAAAGATTTATTTGTGGCTATGTATTACTCTAGTCCTACTGTAGTATTTAAAAATAAGTATATAGCAGTTTCCCGAGTTACGAACATTCCTAGATACGAACAACTGATGTCCATTAATGTTGGTAAAATGCCGTATTGCATTAGCTAGTTTGTATTTTGAACTGCACGCCACAGCTGACTAGTTCCCCTTTCTGCTGCAACCCACGCCGAGCAGCAACGCTCCGTACGCGCATCCCCAACACTCATCTCCTTCTCGGCCACTTCGATCTTGCACGTGTCTCTGTGAGCATCTCAGCGCGTTAGGCTCCGTACTCCCTTGGATACTTTACCGTTTCCGTACAAGTACATGTCTCCAAAGAAATCTCCCGCGACGGTCTCACCGATGACAACTCTTCGTTCTACGCCGTCTACGCATGCACAGCGACTTCGCCTTAAACGACTTACGAACAATTCATTTTACGAAAAAACTCTAGGAACCTATTGTGTTCGTAAGTTGGGCACTGCCTGCATAGTTTGAAGAGTGGAATAATGTTTTTTGGCACTGGGTCATCTTAAATGTTGGAGGTAGAACCTGCTTGGATCCCCGCAGATGTTGGAGGTAGAACCTGCTTGGATCCAGTGGAGAGGTAGAACCTGCTTGGATCGCTGAGTCACTCTAACTCAGGGATTATAATGTAGTGTGTTAATCTGCAGGGATTATTTATTTTAGTGAATAAAACAATCATGTTTTAGTCGAACTCCCACCAAATGGACCGAGGCATATAAACCTTGCTTACAGTACAGGCTTCCAATTAAAAATAATTTATACTACACCTTAGAGGCAGAATGCACATGAATGTTACTGCAAGCGAGAGTTTCCTGACTTTTTAAATGTTAGCACCTAAACAGCACAGGGCTCAGCTCTTCAGGAAGAAGGTGACGTGCACCTATTTACCAGCTCAAGTGAAGTTAGAGAAGTGGCTCCAGACCATGGGCGGCCTCAAGAGACACGCACTGACAGGAAATAATGAATCAGGAGGAACCCTCTGGAGGTTCAGGAGATGAAGGGGGAGACAGAAAGAAAGATGAGGAAAATATAGAGAGAGACAAGAGGGAAGAGCAGGAAAAATGGCCATGGGCTGTTGATGTTGAAAATCCATCTGCAGCTCCCTGCCATTTCTTGTCTGTGATTGTTTTCTTTTGCATTAATGGCATGGATGTTAATATGTTGCAATGAAACATCGTTCTTTGTAAATATATGAAAAAACAAAAAAACGATTCTTGCTTAAATCACTAATATAAACAGATCACACCTTTTGTTAAGTGAACAACGTTAAACAAGACCCGTAGCCAAGTAACATAATTCCAAACTTCGGCTCGACTGTGACAGTTCACACACGCAAGTGCTCATCAAAGTCCAGACAGTGAAAAAGGTGAGAACTCTCCAGCAACAAAAGCCTCCTTTTCTCATGCATTTTCCGGGAAGAGGAAATATGATTGTATTTCTGTATGTGCAGAGAAATGGAAGATAAATTCTGTTTCTGGAAAATGAATTAGTCAAAAGAGAGTGTCATAGTGAGAAATGACTCTGTCATGGAGAGAAAGCACAACGTGAGCGATAATAAAACAAAATGATCTCAGCAGCTCGGCCACTTTCAATAATCGCCACAACAGCAAAACGGCGTGGACACGCACTCCTTTTTGGAAGAGCTTCATGATATGCAAATTGAAATTAAGTGCAAGGCATTTGGAGATTCGCATAGATGAAAACACATACTCCTGAGCCCTAGATGTGATGACAAATTATTTAAATTTGAAGTAATAGTCTGTAAAGATGGCTCTGTCAGGGTGGTGAGGGTTCAACCTTCCTACGCAGCGTAGATGTAGCTGAGAGCGAAGATATGTCTCTTCACTGGGAGCACCCCACAAATGCATAGAATGTTTCTGCTAACATGGATTCAAACAGTGATTATCCATAAGTGAGTCCAGTCCCAGCATGCAGCTGGCTGTCAGAGAAACCACAGCGGTGACTGGTGAGGAGAGCGACAGGGGAAGAGGGGGTGGTTGGGTTTGGGGAGTGCTAGTCCTAGAGAAGAGGAAAAACTGATTCTCATCATGGTCCGACTAAATCTGACAGGCAGTCCTGTCTCAGAGCAACAGAGGGAATTGTTGACTAAACGGAACAAAATCACAGCCTCCAAATAAAAAAAAATTTCATGAACTGTATAAAGTAGAAAACATTCGTATTGTATACCAGTTGTTTTTAAACCTTTCACACTATGAACGCTATCAGCTATCTATCAGCTCTGACTACAGCTACAGTATTAAGCACCAGTAACAACTGGTACTGACAACTCAATTTCACTGGTGGGAAAATAAAAGGATTTCAAGTACCACGAGTGGTATGGCTACCCTAGATTGAGAACCAATACTGTAAACTGTATAAATTATGTCCTCGCTACTTCAGGGTCTTCCCTTTGCTCTCTCTCAGCACATTGTGGATTTTTTTTTTTTCATTCCAATCTTGCCAGTTTTGCTATATTGCGGTATTTTATAGTAAATCTTTTTTATTTTTTATTTCCAATATTTTCATTATTTCCATGATAAAAAACATTTTCTAACCTAAAAAAATATTTAAAGTAAAAATATAGCTAAAAATAAACTAAAAGACATCGCTGGTAGCTTTTTTTGATGATGTGATTGAGCATGCTCTTCTGTTCCTTATGCTGATTGGCTCATGCATCGTAGTATCTCTCAGCCTCTCCCCTTGTTTGTCTGCCACTTACATATACAGTATAGGATGTTGCAGTAAAGTTTGTGCTCATGTTTGGTGGAAGTTTAACCCAATTTAACGCCCTACGGTGCCTCCTAAACATCCTTCTAGGCCAGTATGCACTCCTCTTTGCGGATTTTCCCTTTTTCCAGTGGGTCTTGGAATCCAACTACCGCGATAGGAGAGGGACCACTGTACATAAAAATGGACATTTCTGCTCATAGAGTGAAATGGGCTAGTTTTAGAAGTAACACCGATTTTTATAAATGGTTTTGAAAAGTTCATCTGCATCATGAGTTGATTGACAACTGGACTGTCCACTAGGGGGCGACATGCATTGACTGTATTCACTAATGTTAAGCGATCCGGTAATCTGCAAAAGCTCTTTTTTTGCTTGTATTGTTTTATTGCTATTCTCTCAAAGTGTGTTTGTAATTTTAATTTAAAATTGGATCATATTTTGCAGCATTGATGGATGATTAATCAATTACAGATAATCAACGTGTTTAAAATAATACAGAAATAACTCATTTGACCACACATTAGTCCGTTTCTTTCTGGCACAACAGTACTGTTTCATAGGTGCACACCCTCCAGTGCAGTAGGTGGCAGCAATGCTCTGCTTCATTGGCACTAATAGGTGGCTGCAGAGAAGAAACACAGACGCTAGACCTAGTGTTAGTGGCAGAGCGTTTTTATTGATTGATTCAGTTTTATTGAAAATGTATTTGAAATTAGTAACTTTGTGTCAATTAAAAAAAAAGTAGATTAATGATAGAACAATTAATAAAATATAATAAATAAATAAAAATAATTATTAAATATAAATTTTTTTATTGACGTCCAAATCACTAATACAAATAAATATATTTACCATATACTATACTTATAAATATTTATTTGCAAAACATTGCATTTTCCTCTCAGATACATTACCGTGTAAATCTTCCAGATAAAAAAATAGAAAATAAAAGAAGTAAATAAAAAAACAAAGTGCAAGGAGAGCTGTCAATATCACTGGGAATCCAATTCATGTACATGTCAGTGTGTGAAAAACACAGATCTATCGTCCTGTCGGCTTTCTGTGTTGTTGAGGGGGTTGCGTGTCGATGCACGTGAAAACCAGAGCCTGTGTTAGATCAGTGATTGTGTTTTAAAGATTTTCTTTTTCTTTGACACTGCCCTGAGATGACGTGCTGATGTCAGCTGCTGTTCAACGACACACTTAAAACACACCGAAGCCTCTTTGTGCGGTCGAATAAACAAGTGCTTCTCCACGAGCACGACTCAAGTCGGTAGATGATCTACAGACTGAAGGCCGCAGTCTTCTCTTCTCCCCCGTCTGAGTATCGTCACAGAGAGAGAAGGAATTTCCTCCTCTCCTTTTATTCAGCCGAACCTTTCAGTTGGCTGAGTCTCACCTCACCTGTAATGAGAGAACAGTGTCCGCACGGTGACTTTGTGCAGTGTGGGATTGTTTCATCTAAATTCTCTTATTCCATCTGCTACAGTGCTTCTCTCCAGGGGTCCGGTGTTACTCCGCTGCTGCCTGTCACAGCTCTGCTCTCTGCTTGACTAAAGAACAGCCGTGCCTGAATCTCAGGGTCACCTTCTCCTGCCACGAGCCTCCTCTTCCTCCACCTCATTTCTCCTCTGTTTCCCTCCCTCTGTTTCTGCTGTGTGTGGTTTTCATCATCCCTTCCCTGGCACGTACTTCATTGTGTGTGTCCTCTTAAACTTTGACTCTCCTCTCTGTCGTGCAGCTCTGCGATCATCTAAAACAAAACCCTTTTAAATGGAAGGGCTGAAGTAAACACAAAAATGAACCCCACAACTCCATCTGGTTGAAAAAGCAGAATGAACAAAAGCCCCGATTCATGATGCAAACAGTTCATCTGGCTAATCTATCTTATTTATTTTTTTTTTTTAAATTATCAAAATTGGTTTTATTTTTATACAAATTTTTAGAGCACCGGATTCGAACCTAGAGTACCTAGAAAAGTAAACAAATTAGGCAAAAGTGAAGAAACAGAGGGGAGACCATAAGCGAGATATAGAACCGTGGTAAAAAACACTGTTTATGTCAGGAAAATTTTAAAATAGCTTGTTGACAGGAGAGAAGTATGCAAAGCTAACAGTTAACAGATCAACTGTGCATAGGTATTGATAAACTGGGCCAGTCCTTTTACAGTACGTATATTGTAAATGCCTAAATACTTATCATGTATGTAATAAAAATATTTTTCCTTCTACCTAATGATAATAATGAATAAGTTCTGCTTTATATTGATGAATATGAAAAAAAAAAGTTGTCTATAGAGGTCTATGTCAAAGGGTTGAGATTTTTCGGTTAAACAGAACATAGGATTCAATTATACTCTAAATAGTACCAGTAATTAATTCTGGTTCAGATTTTTCCCTGAGTGCTTTTTGATTGATTAGTAGATCAATCCAGCAATTAATCACCTCATTAATTACATCAGGCACAGCATGTGAACGGATTAAAGGCCGAACTGCAACAAGAGAACACATCATACAAACAGGTCTAACTCAAAAGAAATGGGTTTTGGGGGAAAGTTTTAAATGCTTAAATGCTAATTGTTTTTCATATCAATAGCATATATATATAGTTTGAACTACAGTAGTCGGTAAATTCTACAAAGAAATATAACTCTTTAAACACATTCTTACTGTAAAAATAACAGTAAATGAAAAACTACCGTAATTGAAACATAACTTCATTGTATTTGTGTTTACATTTGAAGCTCTTTTTTAAGCATGAAACCCCCCCACACCAATGTTAACGGACAAAATGGCGGCTAGTGGTCAGTGCCAAAAAAAAATAACAACATCAACTGTAGTTATTTTTAACCGCATTAACAAAACCGCACTTTTCTATAAACCTTTTACTCTTTTCTGATAACCACCACTCCAGTACAAAATGTTCCTTATGCGCAAAAAGCCTGCTCGCAATCAGTGCAAGTACCGACTGTTGCCTGATTGGCTGCACAAACTACAAATCAGAGTAATCCAACAACAACAATGACTACACTTTGGAAATTGAAAAGTTCGGCTCATTGTCAATTGGTCACAAACAGAGACAAGCAATTTTTCCTGACAAATAACGATCATGCATTTCAACTTAATTCATTGTTTACTTACCAATATAACAGGTCGTAATGCTCCACGCGGAGTGGATTGACGTACACACGCCATGAACCCTCGTCTTACCGTGGTAATTCAATGGTCCAATGAGATGGCCCCAACATATGCTGCTGTTAAGTGAGTAGATGAGGCTGAGTTTGAATTTCAAACGGTGCGGGCGTTTATTTTTGTGGGATTGTAAAATAGCTTTCAGGAATATTTTAGTGTAAATCATGAGTGATTTCAGAATTTAAAAATTAGTTGATGCATCGTTTACTACTATTATTGTTTTATTGCCCCCAGACATATTTATAATAGTTAATAAATAAAAATAGAACATTAAAATAACGTTTATGCTGTTTTATTTGAGTGAGGTAGAATGTTCTTTGTCAGTTAGTCAGTCAGTTAAATCATTTTGCACCTAAACAATATAACACTTTAGGCATTTGCATTTGGTCTGTGGCCCACTGTTCATTTTTAAATTTGAAAAATTCCTCCAGGGAAAAAAAATTAGATGCCCTCATTACAATCTTCGTTTGTTGTTTATTGTTTTTGTAGTCTACATTTTCTTCTTTATTTCTTTTTAAAATATTACTTGAATTTCTAAACATTATTTTAACACTGATGTTTTGTAATTCTGTATCCGTTGTTGTTTTTTGTATTACAATTTTTCTCAGTTTGAACTACAGTAGTTGGTAAATTCTACAAAGAAATATAACTCTTTAAACACATTCTTACTGTAACAATAACAGTAAATGAAAAACTACCGTAAATGAAACATAGCTTCATTGTATTTGTGTTTACATTTTTTTTTTGAAGTTGTGATTTTACAGCCCTTTGCTGTTAACTTTTTTTATTTTATTTTTTTTAAACTGATCAAAGCATGACCAAATCAATCTACCCGGAATTCACCAGAATGTTTTAACTAACTAATTTACTAGCTAACACTAAGTAACGAGCTAGCTAGCCATCCATCTAGCTAACTTGCTAACGAGGTAACCAGCCAGCTATTCAACAACTCGCTATCTAACTAACCTCCTAACAAGCTAATAACTAGCCAATGAACTACTAACTAGCCAACTAGCTGCCCAACTAACTAACTAACTAACTTCTTTGAATGCTGTCAGGACACGAATATAAACTTTAAATGGTGACTTTATCCTGGAAGTGTGATCATTTCATAGCTTAGGGCTTAATTAAGAGCTGCGATTGTGAGGCAAACCATTAAAACCAACATGTCTTCTCTCTCTTTTTCTACATTATTACTACATCTCACCTTCTACATTTGGCTGCTTCGCTCATATAAGTGGTATTCTTGTTACTGTAGCTACTAATTGCACTGGCCCAGTGGGTTATTAAAGTTTTTGTGCCAGAGCTTGTGGTCAGTGCAGGAAAGAATGACCTCCATCACCAACCCCAATCAGTGGGTGGAGTGTCAGTGGGTGCGTGTGGGCAGGACGAGCGACTGTGTGCAGCCCAGCGTGGCTCCCATTAGTGTCAACCACACAGGGAAATATGGAGGTTATTTAGTTCCGGCAGAGGGACGCAGGGTGCTGATCTTAGCATTAAACTGTCATAGTGAGGAGGCCCCCCCACTGTACAGTAACCTCTGGATATTCCAGGGATGGGTCGCAGCTCCTGTTATTTGTTTCCTTAAGTTCCGCAACTGACTCTTTTTTTTTTTTTCCTCATTATTGTTGCGTAAAAAAACCCAGGCATTAGCTTGTGATCAGAGGCATGTGGTGTGGTGGTGCTGGTGATTGGTTTAAATAATAAAATTGGTGGGCAGCTTATTAAATTGTGCAACAGCACATGGAGGGGGCTGATTAAGAGGAGGATTCACAGGGCATGAAGATGACAGCAGGTCATTATTCACACTGTGGGGAATCTGCATATCCTCACAAGTGGGGTTTCATAAAAAGAAGAACAAGTAAAAAAAAAAAAAAAAATGTGTTGCCAGAAAATCTGCGTGTGTGTGTAACCATCAGTGCAACTAAATCTTGAGTAAACATGTTTAAATTGTACGAATTGCTTCTTCTACTTGTTGTCGGGTTCACAAGTGGGAGTCATTGATGCCTAATGAGTTTCAAAAGATACTTCAGTGCCCGTCAGATTTACAGGCAGTTGTAAACCCACAGCAGTTAAGCATAGTACTTACCTAGAATCCCTTTTTATTTAGCCAGTGTATTTGTTTTCATCCTTTCACTGTCACTGGTTTATTAGAGGCAGGGGACCGTTCAAGGTAAAGATGACTTTATATTTAGAATCCTGACACAGTGATGATGAATAGAAACAATTCAGTGTAGGAGCAGAGCCAGAGTTGGTTTGACAGCGTGAAGCTGATTCATAATGTTAGGGATTGGGTAGATCTATAAGGCAAACATAAACTGCTATGTTTATAAAAAGTGAAACAAAAGCATAGAAATCACTGGTAATCTTTTTAAATGTTGAAACATGAGATGAATAATTATTTGTGTTTATTCATTAGGTACATTTTTTTTTATTGCATGGGCAGAATGACACCTACTGTGTCCATTCGTCCAGTTAATAACTTTACTTTAACACACCGTTTACACATATTGACACATTTTTACAAATAAGCGGACGATGATGGATGGATGGGCATTTTGACAAGACAGAGTCAAGATGCAGAGTGATGACTAATATCCACCATCTTTATCAAAGTGAATTTTAAGTGATACTTTTACATATTCATCTCGACATTTTTCCATTAATAATTTCAACAGTTGGGTTAGTCACAAACGATAACAGGTGTGAAACACATACATCAACCTGCCGTTATTGTCGTTCTGTTTCCGCAATTTATTTTCCTAATCGATTAATTTGGATTAATTATAGCACAATTAATCCACAGGTTCTCTGTTATTTCTGAAACATTGAAATTGAAACATAAATAATTTAGACTTCATTTTGCGGTAAAGTGTGGCAGTGTAGCACGATGATAAATAAATACATTTTGTTCATGTTTTTTATTTGTGACGTGAGGTGAAAAGTTGCGAATTGATTTACAGGACTGAGACTAACACCCCTTCCAGACTAACCATGGGTCACGGGAGAGGTGGAAAGCAGATTAGTACTTGCTGGATAGTTGTTGTCACGTTTCCTTAGAGAAAAAATAAATATACAGAGATGATGCACAAAAGAAACA
>NC_024317.1:12823271-12830365 GCF_000523025.1 Cynoglossus semilaevis
TTTTCCATTTACTTTCTTTATTTGATGATAATCTGGCAACATTTTAAAATAAAAGTCATTCAGACTTTGATACAAATAGAAGAGTCTGGTATAGATGTAGCTCCTCCATAACAGACTAATACATGTATCTGCAATTGATTATTATTTATTCAAGCTACAAATATTGTTCATTGCTGTGTAATACATTTTTTTTTTATTTCATGGGTTGATAAACTCTGCTACATGGACTTTAATAAATACTTTTTAAGCTCCTGCGGGCCACACAAAATGGCTTGGCGGGCCGCATTTGGCCCCCGGGCCTTGAGTTTGACACGTATGGTCTAGTGAATATGACAAATAAATCAAATGGTTCCTGTTCTGTGGTACCACCTACGTGCTTCCATAAATCAAGTTCAAACTTTATCAAGGCAACTGCGAGGGGTCCTAAAGTCATGTGACCAAAGCCGAGGCCAGACACTTGAAGAAATCATGTTTACTGGGTATTGTCTGAAGGTTGAAGAATAGCA
The DNA here is from genome assembly GCF_000523025.1 of Cynoglossus semilaevis. Lineage (NCBI taxonomy): Eukaryota > Metazoa > Chordata > Actinopteri > Pleuronectiformes > Cynoglossidae > Cynoglossus > Cynoglossus semilaevis. The sequence continues at coordinate 12,823,778 of NC_024317.1, forward strand.
GTCAGGGTCTCACGTATGACTGTCTGATTATTAGTTGCAAAGAATATAATCTGTACTTTCACCGGAGTCCCTGCAGAAGAGCTGAAGAATCGGCGGCTGCCGAGGCAATTTCCAATTTGTTGCGAGGTCGTCTCTCGTTGGTCACAGAGAGTTAATGAGGCGAGGCCCCGGGCTCTAAGTCATCCTGCCACCCCTGCCGATCCCAGCACTGATTGCTGTAATGAAATGGTCGGGATTATTAACCATACACCACTATATATCCACACGCACAGTCAAAGATTGAAATCTCTCTCTCTCTCTCTCTCTCTCTCTCACACACACACACACCTAGAACAAGAAAACTATCTACAATGTAACGATGAAATAGTGACAGTTAAATAATAGAGATGACATGAAACCCCAGATAACATGGCAACATGCGATTTCGACGTCCGCTGTAACAGAATGGAGCTGTGATAAATAATAAATGTCAAAACAGTTTTTTATTTCATGTAGGTAACGTGTGGGAGAATAACAAAGGATTCCCCTCTGAACTCTTTTTATTGGCACGAAACCGATGGGGTTTAAATGTAGCTCAAAATAACAATACGGGTGTCGAACCCATTTTGGTTCACGAGCTGCATACTTAATCACATGTCAAGTGGGCCGGAGCAGTACAATTAAAATCGAATTAACTATAAATAACAATTAATCGAAGGGTTCCCCTAAGTATATTACATATTTATTATTATTTATTCATATTTAATGAAATATCCTGAGCTAATGTTTGTGAATTTTTTCACTTCCAAAATTCATCAAGTGGGCCGGATTGAACCCCCTTGCGGGCCAGTTTTGGCCTGCGGGCCATATATTTGACACCCCTGGTCTACAGTGTACACCGGTGCTCCTCAAACATTTTCTTCATGCACGCTCATGTCGACACATTTAATAGAAATGAATTTGCGTTGCTAACGTCCCTCCAAAAGCAGTTCCACAGCCACTGGTATGGCCCGCCCCTCACTTTGGGAACCGTTGATTCGCACCATATCTGAACAACACGTGAGCCGATGCGTTGTTGTCCTCTTTACTCGTCTCATTGTTGCCCTGTTTGTGTCGTCGTCTTCACATTTTGCTTGCCTCTGCAAATAAGTGGAAGGTCAAAAATGCTCTAAGATGTGACCTCTCCACACGTCTCATTCCTCATCAGTGAGCCTAGATAAAATAGCGCTATTTTTGTCCAAATGTCTCCTGAAAGGCAAATGCACGAGGCCTGTTTTTTTTCTTTTTTTCTTAACCTCAGACCCATTGTGGCTCCTTTGACTTATTGTGCAGCGAGCGGAGAGTTTGGCTCTGCGTGCAGAGCAGCCGGTTTGTTGGCCTGCTGCATCCCTGCCCCCACTGCTAGGAGAGCAAAGGTATTTTTCACTGAATTATCTCTCTTTAATGACCAAGGGATTCTAATTAAAGGCATGATTAGGGATCGTACTTAAGCACCTTATTGGAAATTAAGTACAATCCATTCTGCCTGACAGCGGGTTTCTAGAGATACACTTTTGCTGACCACCGGCTGAACAGCAGGAGTGGACGAGGTGAATATTTAGAGCATTTGGAGGTTTTTATTGGCACAGCAGGGCAGGTTTGAAGCCAGTTTTCATCCACGGAAATCTGCCGGGATGTTTTTCTTTAGGATTTATAATAATTATAATGCAGAGATAGCAAAACAATGATGACTCGCTCTGTTTTTTTCAATCAGTTTTTTTTTGTTTTTTTTTTACGTAGGGTTATTAAGACATCATTTTTAAACCCATTTCAGGAAATAATTTTATTAAGATGTGGCATCTGTTAATTAATGGTGGTCACAAAGCTTTAGATAAAGTAGAAAACAGCCCTAATGCCCATAGATATACAGTATAAATCTGTTCCACGCTAAGCTTTGGTTGAGAAAGAACAATGGAAGTATGTAAAACTATTCTGACTCCGCTTCAATACGTAATTCTAGTAAACATTTTAAACCATTTTTCTGGTCTATCTTAGGTTATCTCCACCATTTGCCTGTTACGTTTGACTGTTTTAGCTAATGTTAGCGCTGTTGTCTAATGTGTGCTCAGCATTGAGGTGATTCCGTAGGCTTAAAGTGCTACAGTGATTAAAAAATACTCTTCGTTGAACAATTTGCACGCAACCATGCCAAACTGACTAACAAGCAAACTATTGAAGCATTACTGCCACCTACCTGGTTGGAGTATGTTGGTGTGCCGATAACATAAAATAAATCCATTCATTTTTAACATGTTATTTTGTCTGTAAATAATTAGTTTGAATTACAGTCACCAAATAGCATTTTCTGTTGGGATTTAAAAAAAAAAGTTCTAAACTGTACCTTTTCAACATTTCTAATTGAATGCTTAAATTTGTTTTTCAGGCAGAGACATAAAAAATAAATAAATCGACATTATTCTTAACTATGTCCTCTGGCATTTTTAAAAAGTAATAAAAGTGAATCCTGTAATTTGGCCCTAGTGAACATTATCTTTGGTCAACCCCCCCTCCACACACACACACACACACACACACCACTCTAGATATAGTTTTATCTGCATACACACACACAACAAACACAATCCTATTATGTCCTATTGATTTGCACCAGGCAGCAATAACATCGCAGCGTATTGATCTCATCCGTTTCAGCTGTACATTATTTGAAATGCAGCGATTGAAGTGAGAAAAAAAATAAAAATCACATTTTCCGAGTTGGTAGGTTTTATGTCTTGTTATTAATATAGAGAAGTTGAATCTAATGTTATCTTTAATTTAACAATAACTGAGAATATTTATTGATTTATCACTGAACTGCAGTTTATGTGATGGATTATTGATGGTAGGACATGTAAGGAAGATTATTCCTTACATTCTGTATTCTGTACAGAATAGCTAAACAAGTTAATAAGAATAAAACATTTTATGCTGCAAAAAACAAACAAACTAAAAAGAAAAAACAGTTGAGAAACATTGGTTGTCAAAATGGCTTCCCGGCCCATATTTGGGAAATTGTCACACAACAATTTTCCAAATATGGGATCAAGATAGTACTAATTTTTTTTTTTATTATTAGTAGTAGTAACTGGTCAGTGAAGTCAAAACAAATTTGAAAAAGTTGGGAAAAAAAACCCCAATAATATATATTAATAATATATTAAAATGCCTATTTTAATATATATCCTTTTTTTTTATCAGAAAGGACTTACACATATTGATATAACACCCCCTCCAAAGAAGAAAAACCAGGCACCGTGTAACGATGCATGTTCAACAATTACTACATCCCTCTCCATTCTGAAGAAGTTTCTCAGAAAGGTCACTCCTCTCCTGTTAGAAATGAAAATCCTTTAGAAGATTTTTTAGCCTTTTGTAACCTTTACACAAGAAGTCCCATCGGGCCGACTCATTGTGCGCCAGACGCTCTCATAAATCTATATCCTATGGAATGAATGTCTGTAATCAATGGCTCCGGGTGCTTGTCTTGCCTAATCACCTGGTCACACCCATTGATCATGACAGCCAGGTCAGGAGCGGGGAAGCAATTACCATTTACATCACATGCTTCTGCCGAGCTGCGTGTGCATACGTATAATTATACGTATACGTGAACACCGTGGCACCTGCACTGCTGGCTGCGTGTGTTAATTGAGATGCTGAGGGAGTAAATGGACTGTGGCGCCACAGCTTCGCTGGCTAAAAGGCGCAGAGCGCGTATGAGTTTGCGAGTGTGTGACAGGAAGGGTCAAACGTTCCCAGAGCCCCGCGGGCTCTCACTGACCCTCCAACAATACCAATTTAACCATCACTTAGTCTGTGCGTGGCAAGTGGTGGGCTGACGGTGGTGGGCCGTCGCCACGTCTGAGAGCCGCGGATGTGTTCAGGTGACATCTTAACTAAGGCTGCTCTGATAAATTAGAGGAAAGAAGTAAGAGCAGCGCCGAGGGGCGGCCAGAGGTGAGAGTGGGACAGAGGAGAAGTAAGAAGGAAGGGTCAGGTCTCAGCACTGCAGAGGAGGAGGACGTGGGTGTCGAGAGAAAAAAGCAACAGCCACTGCAGTGGAGTACTACGTCGTTGACATGGTAGTAGAGGTGGCTGCACAATTAGTACTTCTAATTAAAACTACAGTTACTTCTGCGATTTATTAAACTAGAGAACGCAGGGAATTATTTCTGCAGATGTTCCTTCGCTTTGTTTGCAGGGCTGGTACATGATGAAAGGTTTTAATGAGATTAAACACTGGGTAGCTGTGGATTAATCACGATTAATCATGAATAATCACGGCCAGAATTAATCATTATAAACCCGTTTAATCAAGGTAAATCGTCATACCTGTGTATGATACATTTTTTCTGTGTATTGCTGGATTGGAGCATCTTTCACATCTGCTTTACTTTTGAATTATTGTTTAGAAAAATGTAAAAAACAAAAAAGTGATGGTGGATGGTAGAACGTGTCGTTGGTTGTTTTTAAAAGTTTGGTGAAGCCAATGTAGTTTTAACAGTATGAATCAGTCCCTCACAATCCATCTGATGATTGTATCAGTCGCTGGTCAACGAACCTTACCAGAAGTTAAAACCTCTGCTAGATGAGATGGTATTTGAAGTTTTGGCACTGCATAAACTAACATGTGTTTTGACTGTGTATTAGAGCAGGGAACCCCTACTCCTGGTCTGCGGACTGGTACTGATCCGTAGATAATTTGGTACCGGGTCGAACGGGACACAGTAAAAAACATAATTTTTGCTAATTTTTTTTATTCAAAGAGATTCCACTCATCTAGCAAAAAATAAAAAATAGATTGGGGATCGCTGTATTAGAACATAAGTGAATGGATTTCGCAGGTATTCTCAGTCATTCTGACCATGTGTTAAAATGTGATTTTGTGATTTTGACCTCCCTTATTATAACTGAAAGATTTTGTAGGAAGTGAACTACAGGAATGTTAAATGCTGGAGCTGATGTCTGCTGTTGGTTGATGGTTGGTTGATGTCATACATGCCGCCTGATTCTTAGTAATTAATGATAATAGGATATTTTGCAATTTGAATTTGAGTTATCAACATATCTCAAAACGTAAATAATGATGTGTGCTCTAAAGGTGGAACTTTGTTAAAGGCGGTAACGTGTTTTTTTTTTATACAGTGGGGCTACAAGATACAAGCTCCTCGAACTTCGAGTTTTCCAAGTTTCAACTTTTGCAAGATTTTCCTCGTTGTACGAGGAAACATGAAGTTACGAGTGCTGCGTCGAGCTCCATCTTTCCACTCAACGCAGTCGCGCTCACTGTCGTTCGCTGGGTTAGTTTAATCGCCGTCTTATTTCTTTCCTTATTTTTCTCTGTCTCTCTCTCTTTCTATTTCTATCTAAATCGAGTCCTCACTCCCAGTCCTTCTCCTACGCTTAGCGGCACCGACGCTAGGTTATTTTACCCATTAACTTGAAGCCCTACTGTACAGTGCATTGTGCATTGGACTGAGGTCAAACACCAGCGGTGTTGAATATGTGGCTTATATATTTTGTACAATTTTTATGGTGATGGTAATGATGACGATAATTATGTTGACTATGGTGATGATGATGAGTGGCTGTAACCCACTGAAGCTGCAGTCAGTGTTTTTTGGGGGTAAAGGACGGTGATTCATGGTCAACAAGACAAGGTCTATGACTCACATGAGGTCGACTTCTTACGTGAGTGACTCAGAATGCTGAAGCTGCAGTGTTGATCAGACCATGGAAGAAAGTAACCAGTTCAGACCTAGAAGTTGATCAAACTGTGGTAGAAAGTAACCAGTTCAGACCTAGAAGTCTCAGCAGAATAACTTTACACAGAACTGTTCCTCACCTTCTTTCAGTGATTTCTTCTTTCGCTCATGTAGCCGTTTTTCCTCCCCCTCTCATTTTCCTCTAAAAACATTTGCCGTTGCTTGCAAAGCCCACATTAGCGTCACTGCTGCCTGGCAAACAAATATGCTTACATGCAAAATTGGGGAAAGAGGGGAGAGATTAATAAATGGAATAAAGAAAAAATAAAGCGGCCGACATGGTTTATAATATGGAAGTTGACATCTTAATACATACCAAGCATTTAATGGGTGTTCCATCACAATCAGTCTCAGATATAGATGTAGTGAACTTCTGCTGTAACAGACAGTGGCCCATCAATCTTAGCCGTGCCGTCCCCGCAACAAAAAAAGGAGAGGGAAGCAAATTGCCGTGTTTAATTAATGCACTGCCTCTTTTGTTCCACTGCAGCTCAGCATCTTTGAGTCGCACAGAAGGAACGAGTGGAACTCATTCACTGCGAGATTGTTCTCACACTCCACACAGAAGAAGAGAGCGGGGTGGGGGGAGACGGAGGAAATGAATGGCCGAGTAGAGCGGGTTGCATCCATCGGCAAACTTTGTAATGAATGCCCGAGTTTGGCAAGCATGACGGATGAGTGGAGAATGGTGTTTGTCACAAACCCACCCCTCTTTAAATCACTCTGATGTTCCCAACTGCAGGGCCGCGGCTCGCGCCCCGCACTGCAGCAACCGCGGCCTCGTCCTTATCACGCCGCTAATGGT
>NC_024317.1:12830886-12861836 GCF_000523025.1 Cynoglossus semilaevis
GCCCCACGTGCAGGGCCGCGGCTCGCGCCCCGCCCGCCACCAGCCGCGGCCTCGTCCTTATCACGCTGTTAATGTTTAATGATCTGACAATTAACTCAATGACTGTGGCGCGCATGCAGAATGTAAAACAAATATCTCTTATCGGGGAGTGTAAATGTTAATCCCATTACACTTGTTTACAGTAGCATGTTGGGCCATTAAGACGAGGCCGTTGAATATTCAATTACCTCTGAGTGATGGGTTGTAGCTGTGCAGCTGAAGTGACATAAATATTAACAAATCTGTCATTTTCCACTCGCTCCCTGCTGGATTGAATCGGTTAGACAGTAACGGTCAATTCGGTAAATACTGACTAAACGTGCAGGTTATAATGTTTTATTTTCCAGTTCACACTGCGAGTCAATGAAATCATGGTCCAGTAACATACCAGCAGCCAGCTCGACGGCCCATACAGCCAAGGAGGAAAAAGACCTCCAAGGTCTTGATTCCAGATTTGATACTAAGATTTAAATCCATGATCCATGTGATCTAGGAGCCAACCGGTTCAATATATAGCTGTATTGAAAAATATCATTGAATATATTACTACGACTCATATTAGGAAGCAGAAATCCCTTAAACCACTGGTTCGCAATTGTTATCCGTCGTGCCCCCCCTTGGGGACAGAAATGTTTTCACGCCCGCCCAAATAACATGTATATTATTATCTGTACAAACCACTATATGAGTTGCTGCCACCTGGTGACTGGAGGCTTGTTATAATTCACCCCTTACTTCAGTGGTACACTTATCTCCAGGGTGCCATATTCCATTGGAAGCCCCTCACTGCGCCCCAGTCGCACTAGTTGAGAAGTACTGCCTTAAGACATTTCGACATAGATGAACTGGTCACAGCACTTACTGACCGCAGGTTTAACTTGATTTTTAAAATGGACACAGTAAGATTGACCTTGCTTTGACACATTTTCAAACAAAGTATCAAAAACCGACGTACAGTAGATGCATGAAAACCCCTGAACAGTTCTATACTTCCTAAAGTAAATCTTAATGTCCGCCTCTTATCTGTTCATGGTCAAGATGCGATAATGTACTTCCCTGTACTTCCTACCTGTGTTTCCTGGAAAGCAGCATAATGGCTCTCACAGCACACTGCAGTAAAGGACAAACAGCAGGGTCCATTTCTCAGTGTTGCGGGTGGCCGGCTGCTTCCCCGCTCATCAATATCATGCAAGTATGTTGCTGTGACCTGCCATCTGTGTCCCCTTAACTTAGATCAATAACATGAACAGATTGTACATTTCTCCCAAACTCCAATCTGTAGCCGCATTCTCTGAGGGATTAGAGTATGCCTCTTCAACGTCATTATCATAAATACCCCCTCTGAAAGGGCAGTGTCAGCTGGAACATTGGAGCGCGGCAGCAATTCATTTGACAGAATAGCTAGTAATTTACTGTATCTGATAACGAAGGAGCCATGAGGGAGTGTTGCACGGTTTCTTATTCATGTATTTATTTTTGTTCAAGAACTAATATTTGTCATGCAATCAGCGCCAACTGTGCTTCATAACATTACTATTTACAGTTACCTGATGTCGCGCGACAGTTAAAATGTAAACAGGAGACATACAAACCCCCCCCCCACAAAGGTGTTTTAAAAACAGCCGGGCGTGATGCACCCCATCTGGGAAGTCCCTGTGGAACAGAGGACACGTGGGATGAAAGTAGAAGCAAGAAAGGAGAGGTGTTCACCTTGAGAGTGCTCATCCATTACAGGAAGACTGAGGCCCGCTCTGTCACACTGTCACAGAGATGCCACCTATACAGCATGTGAAAGGTCACTCAGTACCTTATACGCGCGCGCACACACACACACAAGCACTCGCCATTGCTTCAACAGCAGCTGGACAGACTCCCATCTGTCGCTCCATCTGTGACAAGTCATTACTGTCATCAAAAAAAAAAAAAAAAAAACACAAAACGGACAAATTGACAAAAATTTCAATAACCTGGAACTTTTTTTTTAACGCATAATGCCACACAGAGGCACAGTGTGTGCTTTTGCTTTACAGCATTGGTTATTGGTGGGATAAGGCATAAGCAAACTACTGTAAGTGCCCACCTGGGCCTCCAACACCACCAGGGGTCTCTCAAGAGCTCTTGAAATGTCTAGGGTTTTGACAAGAAACCTATACTGAAGGCCACTCTGTGTGGATTTCACAGTTTACTAGTGTGTGACCACTTTTTTTCTGCGTAATTTTAATTACCAAAAATTACAAACAAATATATTTCAACAAGACTGAAGATACTGCAGATTTTAGACGTTAACGTTTTATCGTTGTTTGACCTGGTGAGCCACAGCAATAAAAGGACGTAATTCTTACAACTTACCCCAAGTAAGATCGTTACTATGGCAGGATATCTTACAACACACATAGTTTCAACCCACCTGTCAGTCAGACTGCACACCATTTCTTTGCTTTCCCCTTATTGTATGCTGCACCACCCTCACGTACTCTTCAGCCACATTCATCTATTCAAAATCCCATGATAAATTCTTTAAACCAAACTGCTGCTCATTGATCTAAAAATCTTGTCAGTTTTTTTTTATCACGTGATTGGTTCACATTTTTAGCACTGTAATAACACAGACACATACATACTCTGACATCTTTGGTCTCCATAATTGCATCTAGAACACTTCTTTTCTCAACATTAAGCCTCCTGATTGACCAGGCAATGACTTGAATAAAATATTTGGAGAATTTTGTACTTTTTTAACTTGTCTGAAAATATGCAAAGCGATTTAAAACATGCCTTATATAAGGAAGTATCTGTAAGATTTTAGTTTATTTATTCTTTTGTTTAGAACTTCTTTTCGTGAGCACATACTGTAGAGGATAAAAACGTCGCCGCGTTATCTGTGTTTCACCATCTGTGACACTGCTGCAGTAACTCTCTATGAGCAACTGGCTCTCTTATTATCACTCTAGGTGTAGCAGCGAGTTAAAGCATATGTTTACAGCAAACACACCAACAGAGCGGTGTCAAAACAACACACCGGGAGTAAGGCTCTGCAGAACATCTCTCAGAGGTGTGATTGAAATGTAGGTTTTTGTTTACGTGTTGATCGCAAACATACACACAGTATATATATATAAATATGTATACTGTATGTATATTTATATCAGCAATAGTTAAACCAGAAGTACTAATACATGACACAATAGTACTACTAAAAAAAATGAATTAGAATAGGTCAAATTAAAAAAGAGAGTTTTGCAGTATTCATTTCCTAATCATCGGATTACTTGTTAAACTCGTGTTTGTTAACTTCTTTAATTACTTCTTGTTAATTCGTTATTACATGTACCGTTTTCATTTAGTGTGAAGAGTTTTGTTTTTTCAGTAATTCCGAATTCCATTTCAGGCTTTTGTTCTGCATCTCTGCAGAAACCTGATTTTTGTGACTGTTTGTTCTGTTTTACAATGACAATGACAGGTCTTTTCTATTCTACTCTATTATGAATTAAATTACTTGTTGTAGAAGTACTGTAGAAGTGGCAGTTATCAGAGAAGTAGTCCAAGTTGTACTGTTGTTGTACTGTTGTTGTTTTTGTTGTACTCCATAAACCACATACAAGACAAAAAAAAAAAAAATCCCAATTCCCAAAAAACACATGTTTTTTTCTCCTTTAGAGATTATTCAGCATTTAAATATTTTTAAACCTCATGTTTTTCTGAAGTAGACAAAACAGTCTGTGAACCACACGTGTCTGTTAAAGACGACGAAGCAAAGAAAACGAGTTAAGTGAGCTGAGAAGAGCAGGACCGAAGCTGTGAGTGAGTCAGAGATGTGAGCGAACGTGTTAGCGACCAACTCACTCTGTTTCTCCACGATCTGGGGGTGAACAGGTGGTGTTATGATTTCAGCGAGGCGCTTCAGAGGCTGCCTAGCACCAATGTTCATTTAAGCCTCCAGTTAACGGTTACCTTGGCATCTGCTTCCAGAGAGCGGCCTCACAGCAGGACCTTTAAGACCATCCATAATTGAGTAAACCTGGAGGCTTTCTGTAGAGTGGCTTTTTAAAGCTGCTGGGTCCCAAGATCAGTGGGACGGCGGCGCGCTCATTATTCACGATGAAGTCATCGGCGAGTTTCATGAAAAATTAGGTTTACAGTCATCTGGATGACCGCGGTTCGTACAGTTAGTGGTTTTAGATCACGTCAAGCATTTTGTTCGTTGTCTAGACCAGCGATATCCAAGTATCAAGCACCGGTCGGCCGGTATCAGCTGTTACTGCGGACTGGGAATACCGCGCCATCATTGAAGGATCATTCAATTTTCAAAATAAAACATCTAGACTCTGAATGAATTATTGTTTTGAAACATTGCCAGATTGTGTTTAAATGAAAATGTAGCGTAAATTAGTAAAACTGAAGTACATTTTTTCACTTTGTCCCACTGAGGCCTGGTACCAAATGACCTACAGACCAGGAACCAGTCCCCAGACTGGCGGTTCACCCCTGGTCTCGAGGGCTGGTCAAAAATCTCCATGGTGAAGGTCTATACAAAAAAATATAAATGTGTTATTTACGTTTCTTATATTTAGACATGGGTTGTTAAATGTTGTTAGATTGCTTGCCTTTATAGCAAGGACACTGGTTCGATTCCTGGTTGATCTTACTGTTTGGAGTTTACATTTTAAATGGTTGAGGATTAGGTTGATTGAACACACATTTGACCATAGGTGTGAATGTGAGCAGGATTGAATGTTTGACTCCATATGTGGACCTGTGATGGCAAACTGTTCATAATTTACCCGGCCCTCACCCATTGACACCTGGGGCTGGCTGTTGCACCTATCCCCCGTCCATCTCCCCCCCTTCGGCAAAGTGGCAAAAAATTGATGAATTATTGGATATTCACACATCCAGGTGTAGTTTCACCTTGACATGCTGCAACTGTGAGCTTCATAAGTGTCACCAAATGTCACTGTGATGTGTCCTTATCAGCTGTTTTGACAGAGACATGGTCACCCTGGACAATGTCTCTTGTTGCCTGCAGACAGACACCACCTATTAAGGGAAAGGCAGAATCACGTCATGGACTGGGGCAAAGCCAAAGTAATCACAAAGAGAATTCGTAAACATCAAGATTGGATATGAGGGGCTACAGAGATAAGAACACTGGGGCTCAACAAGAGATGAGTTGTTTAAAGTCAGTAAAGTCAAAGTCATCCAAGTCTGTTTGAAATTAAAACATCTGTTCCAGAGCTTTTTGACTCAAATACAGTCAGACCTTTTGTATTTGTGCAGTAGCAAAAGTGTCTTTGCGCCTAAGCCATAGAGTAACAAGCTGACAGGGTCACAAAACTCAGCACAACGCCACTCTGTGTGGTACTAAAAAAGGGTTGATTTATATGCAGACTGTTGATTGTTGTAGTTAGAAATTAGATCATATCAAGCTATATTTTTATGATACATTAGAGATGATTGATATGATTTAACTTTGTGACAAAAGTCAGGCCGAATAATCTGCATAACGTTTAAGATCACAAGAATGTTTTTGGCGTTTTTTTAAAAAAAAATGTAGAAATGGCTGCCCCCTCTTGAGGAACTATCATCATCATTTTGACAAATGTCATAATTTTTAAAGTCAATTTTTTCCTTAAGCAATTGCATTTAAAAATACATATAGCAATGTTGATTATGTAGAAACTGCCATTAAAGGATTTCAAATGGGCCGGCACTGAGTAGTCTACAGCAGTGGTTTTTAATAGTTGAGACGCTCCTCCCCTCGGGGGGCGCCAAAGAGTTAAAGAGGAGTCAAACTTTTTGTGATGTTGCTGTTGTGAGAATGTCCACAGATGACTGGTGTTGTTAATTATATTTTGTGATTTTTAAAGCCTCTTATGAACAAACCACTTCAGTGAAAAGGAAAAAACAATTTTAAAATGTTTCATTCATTCTGAGCTATAAGATATTCCCACATCTCGAGTTCGTCTTCCAAACGCTACAAACCAAATCTTGGTTCGTCCTCTGATCTTGTTCCTGCTTTTTTTTCCCAGTTAAACATTAGCATTAGCGAAACATTTTTGTTTTCCAAACATAGATAACTCAGTTTCCTCTCCTCTGATTAATAACACAGTTCTCCAACAACTTGCATCAACAATTCATAATGTACTGTGCAGACGTTGATCAATAGTTCTAAAGTGCTGACCTTTTTTTTTCTTCACCTGTGTCATTAATTATCTAAGATGACTGTAAATTCTATGGCGGTGCAAAAAAAAAAAAAAAATGAACAAAGATATCACATCACTGATTATCACCTTGGTTTCTACTTTAATGCTGATAGAAGGCAACAAATGTGCTACAACAAAAGTCTGCTTTGTTAAATTATATTGTGGCAGAGTTGGAACAGGCCTTTAAACATGAGGCTAATATTCACACTGAGAGCATACAGAGTATATAGTATATATTAGGGATGTCCGATAGTAACTTTTTGCCATTTTGCCGTTCGGGCACAGGATACATTTCATTGTGTGCAGTTGTGTGCTGTGTCACAATACAAATAATAGTTTTTTGTTCTTTCACAACTAATTTTAGGTCACATCCTCTGGGCGAAACTCAGGCATTGCTATCGGTGTTACATAATTATGCTAATATCGGCCGATTATATTGGTCAAGACGTCCCTAATATACAGTATACGTTTCATAATGTTTGTTATAGTTGAGTTTACTTGATTTCATAGTGATGACATGACAGAGTTTATTGGTACTGGAGTCACCTAATGAAGCTGCTGTGTGTGTTGTTTTGTATTTGGATCTGCCCATGTTACACCACACTAGCAAAGATATTTTGTGCAGGTCTAGAAACAAAACACCTACCAGGCTGTGTACTTAAAAACTCAAACAGTACTAAATCAGATGACCTCTCGATTATTCATATTGTACAGTAAGTGTTTGGGTTCTCCAAAAAATACAGTTCAGAGGGTTGTCAGTTTACGACGTCGATGACCTATGGTGTTTTGTTGTCACGTAGCCATCTCCCATAAATTTTTAAGAAAGTATTTTTCTATCAATCCAACGTTTAGACAAATTCCGCTCAGGAACTAGTTGGCGAGTAGAGCGGACAAATACGTTGTCACACGGCGTTATTGGCAGAAGACTGCAAAAAAACAGACACCGAGAATGAATTCTCTGTATTATTTTATATATATAGTATAGTAATTTATCATGAATATAGTAATTCATGATAAATACATTGAAAAATAAGTTCTGATACTCGTGTTGTGGTAACAGAATTCCGATGTATTTCCAGAACGCCCTGTATTTGTCAAATTCTTTAAGGATCCTGTACTAAATAAAAGATCTGCGCACTAATTTCTTAGGCTTTTTGCTCTTCATAACATAACTTATAGTTATGACCCCACGATGACCATTTCATTTGTTTTTTTGCTCCAAACTGTGGAATATTTTTCACATTGTTACGTTTTTGGCACCGTCGCGACCACATCCAATTATACGTCCTCGTCCTAACTGCCTATAAACCATCCTGTCCTCACCAACTGTCTGGTCAAAAAAAAAATTCCCGGTGCTCTAAACTGCCCTGAACTGAACTGTAAAATCTTGATTGTTTGCTCTATATGTGCCTCATAAAAACCTGTCTGCCTCCACATTAGGACGAAATCGAAACTCAAGTCAAATTAGTACGAGAAAGTTTAGTTATCCTCACCTAACGGTACTAGTATTTCCCCCCTCGTCCTGTTTACTGCCCTGTGGTGGTTTCGTCCTGTAAATGTTTGCAGGTTTTTCCCTTGATATATTACAAGGCCCAACTCGTTACACCGCCTCTGGGGATGATGGGAAAGCGGGGAGGTCTTCATCTTGCATTCCAAACTTCAAGGCCTTGGTAGATTGCCTCTGCACGGTGGTAGATTACTTCTAACGTTAAGGTAGGGCAGTGATAAAGAACTGCACGGATACTGGACATAGACCTGAGTCACTGAAACACTCAAACGTCAAACGGCTAACTTTATTTGACTTTGGCAGGAGCGGGTCAGAGAGTTTGAAACTTTTTAAAAGCGTACACTATGCTACTTCTGGTTATTTCTGGGATTATTATTTCGTCTGTGTTAGTATTTGTGCACAGATGAGTGGAGAAGTGTAAGCTAACAGCTTATTATGTGTCGGAACAGCAGCTGCTGACAGTGAGAGCTCCCTCACCGAGGCTGCAGAGGGGGAGAGGCAGAAGGAAGGAGACAGAGAGTAGGAAAAGGTTAATTGCGTCTAAGAATACTTACGACTGTTTGCATTTTACATCATGTGCCCGAGCCCACCGTAAGGTTCCCTGACCTTTTGTTTTTAGACTAATGAAACCTTGTGTAATGAATCACTCCGTGACAATCCTACAGGTGTATTTACAACTGCTGGAAGTATCATGTGACACCTCCTCCTCTTCCTCCAGTTCTTGGTCTTCTTCTTCGTCTTTCAGGCTCTGTTGCGCTCTTATCCTCGTCTTTTCCTGGTCTCCCGCTCTTTTGTGGACCCCAGACCTGCCTTAATAACTGTGTCACTCCGAACGTGGGAGATAAAAGGGACAGAAGATGGAAACCAGAGTCTTTCGATGCGTGCAGTTCATCACCAGACAGAAGCTGAAAGAGAGGTGGAGAGGAGAGCAGGAGGGAGAGGAAGGAAGGAGGTTAGAGTGTAGTGTGAAAGGATGTGCTGGAAGACAGGAAGGAAGGGAGGTGATAGGGGAAGAGGGACAGAAGGAGGAAAGGAAATATGAAAAGGAAGAATGAAGAAAGGAAAGAACGAGAAAAGAAAAAAGGAAAGGAATGACAGAAGAAAAGGAAAGAGAAAAAGAAGAGGGAAGAGAGGAGGAAAGGAAAGATGAAAGGGAAGAATGAAGAAAGGAAAGAATGAGAAAAGAGAAAACGAAAGGAAGAACAGAAGAAGGAGAAAGGGTAAGAGGGAAGGAAAGAGGAGGAAAGAAAAGATGAAAATGAAGAATGAAGAGACGGGATGAGAAAAGGGAATAAGGAAAAATGAAAAAAGGAAAGAAGAAAATTGAATAGGGAACAAAAGAGGAAAAGGGAGAAGTGGTAAGAGGGAAGGAAGGAAGGAAGGAAGGGGAAAAAAGCAGAGAAAGAAGGAGGGAAGGGGAAAAAAGCAGAGAGCAGAAAGAAGCAAAAGAATAGGGGAGTGGGAAAAGGGAGGCAGGAAAAAAAGGAAAGCAAGCAAAAAAGACAGAAAGGAACAGAGAGGAAGGAGGAAAGAAAGATAAATAGAATGTAGGAAGAGAGGAAGAAATGAAACAGTGACAGAAAAAATGAGGATATGAAAAAAATCAGAGTACAGTTATCTGGGGCTCAAATGCACAAATACGCAGATTGATATAGATTTAAGTTAAAAAAAAAAGCATTTTTGTTCAGTGAAGAATTCTCTGGTTTTCATTGTGTGATTTAAACACCAATATTATGTATTTAAACCAAATATTTCCAGATTCAGTTTGTGTTGATTTCAAACCTCATTGAGTGAGGTTAATGACTGAGTCAAATAACAATTACATCTACTGTACCTTTGCAAGTAAATGAAGGCTGTGCAACAAAGGGCTCATTACACAGTAATCTGATACTCACAAAAGGCGTTTTTTCTTTGAACTCTTCTTCTGAATCTGAACCATGGTAAAAGTGGATTATGGGAAATAAAATCATAATAAAACAAATGGATAATGTCAGTTCTTACTGTATGCAATTATTTCAAAATAGCATCAGAAGAAGTCTCCCCTCCCCCAAAACCAATTATTTTAGTGAAACACTGATTTGGTGTCTGCTCGTGTCTGAAGTATCATCTCATTTAGAGCGGCACCATTGTACCAGCGCTGTTCTCCGTCAGTGTTCATACAGCAGTGTTAGTGAAATTACAAGGCCGATTGCCTTCTACTGTCTTTTCTTCACTTTTTTTTTTTTTTTATTGCAGTCAAACTTTAATGGTGGCGTTCTGGCTGTTGTGGTTTTTTTTTCTTTCTCCTGAGAAAAATAACTTTTGTGAACAAAGACATAATGAGCAACATCACACCTCAACAACAACAACAACAACAAAACTTACATTTATGCATCCTCAGAAGTCTCCCTGCAGTTTTCTCTACCAAAATCACATATTTTCTGCTTTGAAAAAACAAAAACAAAAAAAAAAAAACCCAACAACAGAAAATATTTTTTCTTATTTTTAGAAGTAGTTTTTTCAAAACTCCAGTAATTAATAAGGGATGTAGCGAGAGCGGAAGGCAAACAGAAGGACACATCCTCAGTGGGTTTAATTGGAATATGTTCACACTTCATGCTGAAGTGTCATTCTGTTCCCATCAACGGCCCCCGCTTTCCCTTCCTGACTCTCTGCTCGGCTTTTTCTCATCCTTTACTCCCTCTCTACTTGCCTTCAATTAGCACCGACCAATCAGTACACCAATTAAGTCTTTTTGTTCCCTTTATGCCTCCCTGCCCTTCAGCTGATGAGCACTCACATCCCCTAATTAGCGGGATATTAATAAGATTTTGTTCAGAAGAGGTTAGAGCGTGGGGCTAGCTTGTTTTCTGACTCATATGTAAAATCTCAAAACTTCAAATTAAAAGTGAAACATGCCTTGGCTGATGGACAGAGGACTGTTTATCACAGACTGTTTATAATCATATGATGGCGTATGCAGTGGCAACACGGTGTCTTATGCGAAGCGCTGATGACATCCAGACCAGATTGTCCCCTCTCTGTCCCTTCTTCTGTCTGCGGGGTGGCAGGATTGGATGAAACATTGAGTGGAGGCCACCATGTGTGGCTCCTGTGTGCGGCTCTCCGAGCTTTGTTTGAGCTCCAGGATGCCCAATGAGATGCAGAGTGTGTCATTTCTCAGGCCTGTCCCAGAGGATGGCCAAGAGGGTGGAGAGGGGAAATGGGAGTGAAACAAACAGACTGTTCAATTAGGGGCGGAATGGTGTGAAATTGCCTCGAAACGATAAGCTTCCATTATGGCTGTGGATGTCTACTTTCCCTGTAGGTGAGCTGTTATCTGTCTGTGCAGAAGAAACACAATAATCATCAGTATCCTCACGTGTGTTTTGGTGATTATGACCTAAGACTGCACTGATAATGCAACACAGCCAGGGAATAAAAACATCATTTAGTGCATGTGTCAAACTCATGGCCCGGGGGCCAAATGCGGCCCGTCAAGCTGTTTTGTGTGGCCCGCAGGAGCTTAAAAAGCATTTGGTAAAGTCCGTGCAACAGAGTTTCTTAACCTAAGCAATTAAAGGTTTTTTTTTTGTTACATATGAACAATATTTGTAGCTTGAATAAATAATAATCATTTGGAGAACATTGGAGATACAGCTATGCCAGCGGACCCCAACCTTTTTAGTTCCAAGGACTGGTCAGCTAGTAAAACTTGTTTATACAGATCGGTAACAAGGTGCTGGGCACTGAGGGATCATTACATTTTCAAAATAAAACATCTATTTGTATCAGAGTCTGAATGACATTATTTTAAAATATCCCCAGATTATCTTTAAATAAAGAAGGCAAGTGGATAAGACTAGATTTTCTCGGTACTAAATAAGCTTTGGACTGGTACTGGTCCACAGACTACAGTCTTCCATTTACAACCGGCCCTTCGAGGGGAACTGTATTGCTGATGTAGCCCCCTGGTGGTAATGAGTTTGACACCCCTGATTTAGTGTATGACTTTGGATTGTTACATGCTCTCCCTACAGTCAAAACCTGTAACCAACTTTAATCATTTGCTCCTGTTTGTCTGCTACAGTGTCATTGATAGTTGGTTGGAGCCATTTTCTCAGGAGTATTATGTTTTGGCACCTCCTATGGCCAAATTGTACTTACTTTTTAAGGGGTACAGTATCATTTCCCCTGCAGGTGGCGCCTTAAAAATTGAATAGACATTTACCTAATAATATCTACATTATTAAGTGCTGTAAGGGATTTTTTTTAAATACTTCCCCTTTGTTTTCCTGCACATAAATACAACTATATTAGAAAATATTCATCTTCATTAATGAAATATAATTTGATTTAATTATTTGCATTTTTTCACATTCAAAATTCAACAAGCTGTCCGGATTGAACCCCCTAGCTGGCCAGTTTTGTCTCACGGGTCGTATGTTTGGCTTCCCTGGTCTATTGGACATCAGACTTCATCTGCCCTGAAAGATAAATTAAATTAATATTTGTTCTTTATACAGTGTTTTACTAGTTTTAGGTCATAATATAAGCTTTGTTAATTTTGTGAATTAAATAAGAATAACTTGCACTGTAGTATTCATGACATGACTCTTAGTTAATCGACAAATAATGATCGAATTTGCATCAAGTGACCTAAGATTCTATTAAAAAAACAGTCAAATGCACAACTGAAAACATAAATCGTGCAAGAAATAGTCACCTCATTTCCCTCTCTGTGCTGATTTACAGACAAGTCAACAGTTCTAAGACGGATATTGTTATTCTCCAACAGCTTTGACAGGTCAACAAAGTGAATGAAAATACCTGAGATTTTGCGAAGCCTTATGCAGTGGGGCATCGAGATACGAATCTAATCCGTTCCACAGCAGCACTCGTGTGTTGATCCACTCGTATCTCAATTGCATTTTCCCCATTAAAAATAACTAAAAACCAATTAATTTGTTCCAGCCCCCAAGAAATATACTATGAACGAATTAAATTAAAATCCCCCACATCTAATCAAACTGTGGCTCTTAACCTCTTGACCGGTTGGCCACCCCTGCTCTAAACCAATATGTTAGCTATTAGTTATTTTTATGATAAGAAATCTGTCATCAACTATTAGCAGATTGTCTTCTAAATTATGTTGCAGCCAATGTTCAAAAACACATTTTGGTCATCTTGAGTCTCAAACACCAAATTAATGAGTGTGGGGTAAACCGGCACTGATGGAAAAAGAGAAAACATGAAAAAATACCAGAATAAATATCATAGGATCAAAATGAGTTTGAACACTTCAAAGCTAATTATAAAGTTGCTCACAGAACTGTTTGTGCGCCACTCTGACAGCATGGATGAACAGGACTACAGTCCCTCTACTACACTAATGATAACCGACCAAATATTAAAAAATGAACTGGCCTCGTGTGCTGGACAATTTATGGAAATGTTCTAAAGATACACAGAGTAGAGAGAGATTTTCAGGTTTATTATGAAGCTATAATGTGATGCCTGGACTCCACGTGACCTTGACTGTGGTGTTTTCCCAGAAATCCAAACACAGTGAAAGTGCCTCCTGCTGTAGGGTTTAAAGAACAACATAAACTCAAAGCAGAAAAATTCTCCTTTCACAAAAGTTCAAGAGTTTAGGAGAGTACATTTTGTTATCTACTGTATATGCTAGGGATGTCGAACGATCATTTGGTTTATCTGATTAATCGCAAGGTAGCTGTGGATTAATCATGATTAACGGTGATTTATCTATGATAATTTTTACGAAATTTTCTTGTAGATTTTTTTTCATGCGTATTAGTGGAACAGAAGAAAAATTACAGCAGGCAGACGTTTTTACACCTGTGACTAATCCCAAGGATGGAACTGTTTATGTTCAATTATTCTATAAAACAGTTGTGAAAGTACTTTGAAAATTTACTTCACAGTGCTGTACAAAGTTGTTGGATTTTAGTCTTGACAGTGGCTCGTAGAAGTTGCTTTTAAAACTTCAGTGAAGCCAAAGTCTAAAGCAGGGTTGTTAAACATACGGCCCATGGACCAAATCCCGGCCTGCTCGGGGGTTCAATCCGGCCCAGTTGTTATTTATAGGTTATTATGTTAAGATTGTACTGGTCCGACCTGCTTGACATCTGATTAGGTCGTATGTGGCCCTTGAACCAAAATGAGTTTAACACCCCTGGTCTAAAGTCTCTAATGAAAAAGTAAAAAGTACACTCATAGTGACATGTTTCCTCCAACATTTGTATCTTCAATTTAGTTTCTTCATGTTTTTCTATAGTCGGTCAAAAGAGGCAGAGGGAGAGCGTCATAGAGAGAAGATGAATGGGAGTTCATGAGAGCGGCATAGAGAGAAGATGAATGGGAGTTCATAAAGATCGTTGGAGTGTAAACATGCAACATCGACAGTGAACTGCTGTGAGGAGTGAGTGAATTTCTCTAGTTAGCCAGCCCCGTTAGCCTCAGCTGTCTTTGATTAATAGCACGAGTTGACTGAATATGTCCCTGCACAGTGTGTTGGGGGCCAGTTTCCGTCCCCTAACCAGCTGGCCCTCAAAACCTCACCCAAGACAAATACTAGCACACGTGCATGTGTGTATTTGCCTCCATAAACACATTTTCCACTCACTATCACAACACACCAGATGGGGAGGAGGGGGTAAAGCCCCCTGCAACCATTCTGCAGCCACTCGATCGATCGAGGAAGGAAGGAATCGTAAGATTTATGGCTGACAGGCTCCCTGTATTTTTTATGCATTCCTTCTCCATCTTTCTATACTTTTCCCCCTGAACTCGCTTCGCCATAACCTTGTGTTGATCATGCTGACATTAGCTGAAAAAGCTCATTGTCCCTGATTAAACCGCCCCTGTAATACGCTGATGATGTCCACGGGAACCGGGGAAGGATGAGTCGGGGTGCAACTAGTAATGTCTCAGTAATGTATTTGATATCTGTGGACATGAAAAGGACAGTATGAAGGAGGCGTGTGCTGAACAACTGTTTTATTTATGCACGCAGCATCTCTGCACAGCACTTCCATCTGCGGCAGGTGTGCGCCGGCTTGATGCGAATTAAAGAGCAGCATGTTACTGTGCATGATAAACATTATACCATAAATAAAATGAAAACAAAAAGGAAAGGCTCTGCCGCCATAATTACATGCATAAAACATAGGGCCCTATGTTTTTTTGTTAGTTTGAAACTCCAGTCCAGCAGCTGTGCTGCACAATTGTGCCCCACTGTCTCACAGTGCCAGAGGGCAACAGAGAGGATCAATAAGCGAGGTGTGGTCCAGCACGGTGGTGGAGCAGTGGAATGTGATTTCATACTTCAACTGCTACAAATAAAAACCTGCTTTTTAAATTCACTGCCGTTGTACTTTAATGCTATTTTAAAGCTGCTTTGTGAGGTTTTTCATATCCGCCTACAGAGAGAATGAGCTTGTTGCACACACAGATGGTCGGCGCAAGTCGTTTTATTGCATTCCGGAACAGATGTTTGCATTTTCTGTCGCCACCGCCGTCACGTGCGTTGTAGCAATGCACCAGGTTGCCAGTGCAATAAGACATTTATGATTCTGCGAGGTTTGGCCCACTCCATGTCACCCTCACCTATATTTTCAACCCTGTGTCTGTGACTGTTATTTTCACGGCTCAATTAGCAAAACTGGATTTGGTCAAGGTGCAAAAGCACACGTGCAAATTGAACTTTGAAATAGAGCCTCAGACACCCACAAGTCAAATGTGTCTTTCCGTGAAAATGCGAATTTGCATCTTGTTTTATTTTGGTTGGACCTAACTGCTACTGGTGCTTTCTTCCCACTCCACCCTCTGTCAATGTGATTGCATCGTTCACAGTTATTGTAATAATTATCAGCGGTCAGCCGGTACCGACCGTTGCTGTGAACTGGTAGCACTAATTGTTATATTATCAATAACTTTTCAAAATAAAAAAATAATTTAGACTTCTGTTAGTATTGCAGTCTCAATGACTATTTATAAATATTACCAAATGATCTCTCTTTGAATGAAGTAAATCAGTAAAAATAAAGTATATTTTTACATTGTTTCCTACTGCGGCCCGGTACCAAATTATCTACGGACCAATACTGGTCAGCGTACCAAGAGTTGGGGAGTCACTGGTGTACAGTGTTAGTCAGAATAAATAAATCAAATAAATAGATTAATTGATTTGTAGCAATAAAGACGGTTTTCTTTACGTTTCTTGGAGGTGTTCCCCTTCTGTTGTTTCAAGTGTTGTTTCACACAGAACCTTCTAGATGCTGACCGGAGTCACCTAACCTGCCAGTCCAACCATACCATTTCGTATGTGATATACTGGAAATCTTGAGTTGCAGTACCATTCCTGACCAGCAGAGTCGGGCTCAATCTCTGACGTTTAATTTGTCTTCAAAATACCTCTTCATTATTTGTTCTGGCCATCGTTTTGATGTTAAAGCTCCTCCAGCTTCTGTGTTCTTCATTGGACTTCAGTACAACAGTGGGTCAAAGACTGTAGAGTTGAAGTCTGGGTTTAACTTTGCAGTAATGTTAGAAAGATCATCAACTGTTATGACGCAAAAGACACAAAGTTAATCAGTCAGTTTTGTCGCACCTCCTTGTTAATATACATAGTTACTGTGGCCTTATAAGGCAGGAAGGAAATTGCTTATGGATTGCAGGGGGCAGTTTAATCCAAAGGTAACAAACTAGACTACATGGAGTGATAAGGAGAGCAAGCGGCTAATCACAGACATGATTGTGGAGTAATAAATGCAATTCTCCGAACTCTGATTACCAGTTGGAGCACAGGGGTGAAATCTCAAGGGCACCAGAACCATGATGATGATGAGATAAGCCATAAATTGGAAAATGTTGGACTATCTTTTTGTCTAGTGCGGCAGATGAGATGGAGGGACGGTATTACGGGCCTGGGCTGCGAGGCACAGCGATGACTGTCCACTTCTGTCTGTCAGGGTCCGCGAGTCGCTGCTTTTTACTGATTCATCTCCAAGAACTTTTCCACTGCACGGACTCTGGGGCTTTAATTATGCCTTAGGCGCTACCAGGCAGGAGCTCTCTGAGCATTAGTGGCTAAGAAAACACACTGACAGGAGCACGGGCGGGTGAGTGTGTAACACACACACACACACACACATATTCACACAGCTATATGAAATGCATACCTAGAGCTGCGAGGACCTCAGTGTGAATACAGTTAATTTGAATGTAGCACAGACCGAGTGCGCTGAAGTCCCAAGGTTCCACAGTCTGGCTAGGCAGTTAGCGGTTGTCTGGCCTCCACAGCCTCTGAATATAAAGCATCCCAGTTTCTCAACATCTCAATGTACATCTCTCCCTAATATCTGCCCGACATTTATATCAGAGTGTAGATCATTAGCTAGAGACAGGGATCTGAATATACGATGGCCGGTGGATGGGAAAATATGAATCCGACGCGGGAATTCTGCTTTCCACAATAGATTTTAGATTACATTTTAAACATTGTACCAGTCCCGCTGTGGGTGATGAGCAGAGAGAGGAATGAGCCTGGACTACATTAAAACCCCGCGATCAGACACAACCACTGTGTCCAACACCTTCACGCTCCATCATTACCTATTCAGAGGCTTTTTCTGCCGCATGTCCAGGGACTCATTACTCCTTTGCTTTTGTAAAGTTGCAGACAGTTGTTCAGCTGCACAGTGGGTTTGGGGATAGAAGGCATGTGTTGACCCAGGGCAGAGGTACTGACATGGCGTGTCTACCAAAACACACAACTAGCACAACAAGATTTGACATCAACCGGGGAGTTTTAGAGGTAAACAGAGTGACACAGTCTACCCGTTTTTCCCAAGGCTGCGTGAATATACTGTTTATGTTTGAGTCAAAGTCACGTTTATGGGATTAGGAAACAGGTATTTACATACAAAATCCTTTACGGTTTACAGGTTAGTTTTTTTTAGGTTAGCTGGGGACTGGAACCAATTCCAGTCATTAACATGCAAACCCATGGCCAGAATGGAGTAGGGATATATACTATTTTTTTTTCATGTCTGATACCGATACTGCAATTTCGAGTATCTGCAAAGGTGATAGCATCTCTGTTTACAGCATGTCTCGTAAAGTTAAGTTTGACCACCTGGGCAAGTTTGAATCCCGGTTAGGGCGGTTGGTACCTTCCAGTGGACTCACCACCCACAGGAAGGTTCAGGGGGGTTGGTACGGTGCAGGGTGTGGCGGTCGTGGAGACTGCTGCCCCCGCGACCCAGTAACGGATAAGAGGATGAAAATGGATGGATGGATGGAGATATATACTGTATATATATATATATATATATGTGTGTGTGTGTGTGTGTGTATATATATATGTGTATATATATATGTGTATATATGTGTATATATGTGTGTATATATGTATATATACATACATGTAATTCTGGAATCTTGACCAATATCGGATTTGATGCCAACCCTGAGTATCTGAAGCCAACCTTACCTAATCCTGTAGCTTTGGGAACCTAAATTACTTGGAGAAAACCCATACACATAGGAAGCTCATGCAAATCTGTCCAGTAACGACGCTCATTCTTTAGTCCAGCTGTTTGAGGGTAGATGTGGTTTGTCCACTGCTGTAACCTTGTTAACTGGCCCATGTATCATTTCCACAGTCGTTGTGACAACTCAGGATCTATAATAACACTTACTAGAGCTGCCGCTAACTACTTTTGTAATTAATCAAGCGACGTCCGCATTGATGCATTGGTTTGTATTGATTGAAATACAAATAATATCTTAAAATGACATCATCCTCCAATCATTATTCTCTGTAGAGAGATCGGGTGAGTTCTTCAGTTCACTGTAACAGAAGAACAAAGAAAATATTCAGCAGAGAAGTGTTGATTCATAAATACTACCTGAAAATGATCAATAAAAGTAGACATATTCAATAGAAAGATACTCTTTGACTCGACAAGAGTCTAAAAAAATAAATATCAGCTCTATTTTGTGTCGGGGTTTTGACGCTAAATTCGCCATTTTTTCGCCATTAATCTATGTCCGAAATGTTTTCCACCCTGATTCCTGATTCCCAAATATTTTGCATGAACTTTAGCAGCTCTAGTTCTACCCATGAGTGCGACCTCTGATGGACGACTCCTTTACGAGAAACTCCTTCTTTCAGCTGCTGTCACCGTGTTTTTACTTTCATTTCTTCCTTGTGTCCTTCTTCTATAAAGTTTTCTAAACCCAGGGCTGTTAGTGCATGGATAAAACACTTGCCTAGTAGGAAGAACAAATAATTATTAAAAAAAAAAAACTTCAACAGAGCCGAGATGCCGAGGGAGGGAAGTAAGGAGAAGGAGCCAAAAATGAACTGAGACTTGATGAGATGGATGTGGTAGTGCACAGTACACACATGCCCAATTACAATCAAATACACGCACGCACACACACACACACGTGTGTCTACACAGAGAGTCTGTGTTATATGATCCAGAAAGTGTGGGATAATGGAACAGCCTGCGGGTGAGAGAGGACTGTGTCGTCCCCCTTTGCTACGACTCTCCACCGTCCAGTGCCTCCCAATCCTTCAGAGAGCTCCAGTGAAAACCTGCAGCCAAGCCTCTAAACACTGCTCATTACTGCACTGTTGGAGCAAAAAAGTAAAAAAGCTCCTGTAAAAAATGGCTTTGTCTTGTCTGTTTGGAGCCCGGCGCTCGGTCGAGCATCGCTGCGATTACGTCAGGAACGCTCTGCTCACAATAAATGTTTACTTCTGTGATGGCAGTGGAGGGGAAAAAAAGTGACATTTTTGGAAACGTTGAAGGGTTTGAAATGGCGCCAGTAGATATTTCCTGCATCATAAATCCAACTTCTCTGGTGACATACTCTATATGATGAGTTCATGATGACATGAAATTAGCTGACTTCCATTAGAGCCACCATTAGTGGCTAATTAAACAGGTGTGCTGTCTGTACATCAGAGACAACTTGGAAGTGTGTCAGTTAATAGGGATCAGCTCTGTGTTTGGTGGACCACTCTCTCTGAGCTTCTGTAATACCAGGCAGTAGACGAGTATCAGATAATAAACAGGGTCTTAGCAGAATAAACATGACAGACTCACTCAAACATACTGCTGTAGCATGTAGCATTATTTTTTTCCCCAGGATTTTGTATTTTTTTGTTATTCAAAATAGCTCTAAATTATTCCTAAATCAATAGAAAAGTAAGACTATAACTGTATATTATATATATATATATATAGTTGCTTGTTGCTCTACAAAAATAATACAATGCAATGATCAGTTTTATTCAGGTTTTATTCTTTAATTCTTGCAGTATTTATTGATTTGATCTCTTTATTACTATCTTTACTGTAGAATATTAACTTTTTGCTTATACTGTATACGATACGCCGATATTGTCCAAACACCGTTATCAACCGATACCGATGTATGCAGCCATTTCCCACCCTGTGCCGTACATCCTTTTCGAGTTAGCGTGCTGAGTATGTCCTACCTCACAGGTTTGTTGACACCTGTGAACATTTGCACAGTGAGAAGCTGTAACTATGAATGTGTTTGTAGCATTAAATTCAATGTGAAACCACAAGTCCAGGCGCCAGATCAAAGTTAACTTGTATAAAGACACTTTTACTTCATAACATTTTTTAGTACTTTTTTCCACCTCTTTTTGCTTTTTACACATTTTCAGCTGGAGCGTCATCAGCCGACTGTTTCCTCCTGAGTGTGTTAGCTTCTGTTTCATGTCAGGCAGGCTCCTTCAGGTGTGGAGACTTCTCAAGAAGGGCTTCAGGCTCACTTGTGGGGGTACGCTGACTTCCGTTATTTCAAAGTTGACAGTTTGCGTGCGTTCGGGGGCGACGAGTCGGCTTCTAAGCACGGGGGCGTCGCGACACATAAACCCAGCAGTTCTGTTCTGATCCAATGTACTTTCTGTTGTCATTGTACAGAGAGGAGACCGAGACTCGAGGGAAATAGATAGAACAAGTTAGAGGCCGGTAAAAACTCCGTACCAAATAACGTCTTCACTTCGTCTCATACATCAAACAACTTGACAAACAATAAATAATCATCTTTTTTTTTCACACCAGAAGCATCACAAGCAGTGAAGACATGCTGATAATAATATAAATGTCTGCCGATGTGGATGATGGCAGGTATCCAGCTGAGGTTTATATTTATTGTGAAATAGATTAGTACTGTTGTAGAAGCTGTTTCTGGCCTAATGTGGCAGCTACCGTGGTTTTTGTTCTCACAAATTGTTATTTATATTTTAACAGAACCGTTTTTTTTTTTCTCTCTCACCTGTTCCTTGATTTTTCACACCTCACCTCTTATACATTCACACTTTCCTTCTCCTCACTTCCACTGTGGTGCTCCTTCATTAGTTAGAGCACGGAACATAATCATCTGTGTTTAATCACCATTTGAGTCACCGAACAAAGATCTTGTTCACTTGAGGCAGAGATGTTGTAGTTTTTCTTACAATAACATATGCAGCATTTCTAGTATTTACCAGTACTACTTTAACAACTTTTATAATAATAATAATAAAAATTAATAATAATAACACCCAAATAATCATTATTTTATTAAAACTTTTGTTTTTCTCTACTTCTCTTTATTTGTACTGAGACACTTTTTACATTGTCTTGTTTATAGTCACTATTGAATGATTGCATGAAATCAATACCAGGACATAAATGCATGCAAATATAAAAATCCATCTTTAATTCAAATGATTAAAATTGATTGATTTTTTAACCAGATTTTAGAAGTTCTGAACCAGAGGTGTCAAACTCAAATTCACACTGGGCCAAAATTTAAAACTGGGACGAAGTTGTGGCCCAAACTTGATATTTATTAAAAAATCGACGGTGTCGTATTTGTTCCTTATGATGTCTCTTTAACTGTAGCCTTTTGACTTCCCTTTTAATGTAAATTCAGGCAACAAAACAGTTGTCTAGTATACATTTGATATGATCTCGCGGGCCAAAAATAATTACACTGTGGGCCAGATTTTGACACGTTCTAAACCAATGAATAAACCAAACACAAAATCCTCAAGAAATAAATGCACATTCCTATTCATATAACAGTTAGTCATTTAAATGTGAAACATATGTAATTATATCATTTTCTAGGGTCAGACTCCCAGCTCATACTTTTAATATTTATTTTTTCCCCCACTGAGTACATACAGTGGTGCGCAAAGGTGCTGCATGACCTCTTCTCTGCCACTTCTCTGACATATTCTGATGAGTGAATACATTAGAGAAATGCATTCTGTAGCTGTATGTGCCGGTTGCTGTATTCCAGATTGTCCATGCCTTCATTTTTATTCATTTCAAACCATTTTAGACATGTCTGTGCTCCACAGGGGGGTGGGGCTTCACCCCTATCATCGTCCCCAGGAGGGATGTGGATGCAGGGCTACAGTACAGGTGATGTGAAAGAAAAACAAATGGGGTCGAGAGGAAAAATGAAGCATGATTTATAACAACTTTGGAAAAACACAGACACAGGAACAGCGCTGCGTGGTTGAATGACTGTTTATGAAGAAAATGTTTCCTAACAAGCTCCCAGAATGGCATGTGGAGGGATCTGTGCTCTCTGCTAATGGGAAGCCAACTAGGAGCTCATTAGGAGCTAAGGCCCATCCCTGTGAACCTGCCATCTCCTGCTCCATCCACATCTCAGGATGAAGGACAGGACCGGAGCAGTGCTTTTGGACGGTGCATGCTAATCAACTGCATGGTTGCAATGGGAAGGTGTTTGGCAGGTTGGTTATGTCTCTGTGTGTATTTGCACTGTTGTTAGTTAGCAACACAGCCTTGACATTTTGACCCCGTGTCTGTATCTGGTAGATCATGACAAATAAATGAAGTGTCTCTGAAGTGTGAAACACTGTAACGTGGACTCTACAAGTAAGTCAGTCAAAAGGTTCTAGGACAGATACCCTAGGGGCGCCAAAGAGTCACAGGGAGGCCATGCGTAAAATTATTATTGCTGTTGGAAATACTGTAATTTCCGCACTATAAGTCGCTACTTTTTTTCACATGCTTTGAACCCTGCGGCTTAAACAACGATGTGGCTATTTTTTTTTTTTTACGTGCTAACAAAGTTCATACCAGCTGTTGATATGTGCTGTTTTGTCTAGTCAGGTTTTTAACCCCTTAAAAATTATATGAGGGTTAAAAACCCTCAAAAACAGCAACAGGTTATTGATTTTTTTTTCCTATTTGTTTTCTCTTGGTGCCAAAAAATCCTGCAAAATTCTACAAAGATGAAACGGACGTGTGAGTTGGTTATACAGGAGCTGTTAAAACACTGTTTCTGTTCTGTTGTGGTCGCTGTGGCTGATAATAAAGACTCCAACTTCACTGTTTCTGTTTACCGCTGCTGTTGACAAGCACAAAGTGAAGAGAGTTAGCCCCGGAACTAATGTTAGCTTCATCCCTGGAGCAGATCACTAAGTCTCCCCTGTGCATTCCAACTACGGTTGAGGCGTCGAAACAGGAAAGAGCTAACGTGTAACCAGCAGACACTGTTCGGAAAAAGGCATTTATTTGTTTTTAAAGTTAAGATAAAATCTTTCAGTGTAAATATGTTACAACATGGACACCTGCGGCTTATAGAGAAGTGCCTATATGTGTACATTTTTTTTTAAATTTAGTCGGTGCATCTTATATTCAGGTGTGCTCAATATTCCGGAGATTACGGTAATCGCTTTTAAAAAGCGATTACACATCACCCCATTAAAAAAACCCCTGTCCTAGAACATTCCGTCACATATTTTATCATTTATCTTTGCCAACAAGAGATGTGCTGTTTTGTTTAGTCAGGTTTTTAACCCCTTAAAAAATTATATGAGGGTTAAAAACCCTCAAAATGCTTTTAAAAAACCTATTTTTCCTATTTGTTTTCTCTTGGTGCCAAAAAATCCTGCAAAATTCTACAAAGATGAAACGCCACCTGCAGAATCGTTAAGACGTTAATGCAGAACCCTCAGAGAAACATTGGCATCTGCATAACTAATGATTTTAGTCACTTTGTCTTGGAACTTTTTCACTCCTCTCATACTGACTGTGGCTGACCATAAAGAAACAATATGATGTCACTATACATTTGAACCATTATTTCAGACCTGACTGTGTTAAATTACTTTTTGGGCTTTTTTTTGGTTGCCTGGTCATGGAGGAGAAAAAAAATATCCCCTGGAGTTATTTTCTCGTCATGACCAGCAAACACATTTAATTGCTAGTGCCTTTTCATGTTAAGCACTGAAAATCATTGTTGCAAATAGCAAAAAGATTTTTTTTTCGTCTTCACACAAGAGCCCTCATAAAGATGTAGTTATCGTGTAGACCTTTCAGCACGGCGGGCTGTCGTACAGAGGTCCACTTTGCTGGATCTGAAGCTGCTAATTAGTTCTACCAGAATAGTGAGCGAGCATTGTTACATCCACTGTGTTCCACCATGCTCTTATCTGTGTTCTTAATTATATACACCATAAATTGTATGGTATTGTATGTGTACTCACTTACTATAGCTGAGTACAGCAGTCGTCACTACTACTGGAAGGCTAAAAAATAACTAGATAAATAAAGCCCTGTATTCTCTTTTACCATTCGTGCTACTTTAGAAAAGTACAATTATAGGTTTAACATAAAGCGGTGTATTCTCTTTTACCATTCGTGCTTTAGAAAAGTACAATTATAGGTTTAATGTATTTCCGAATAAATACTTTTAGCAAACTAACATTAAATTGCTCGTATATTTAAGTATTATGGTAAAAAATAAATGATCCAAGCAAACCAATCATGGCACAATTTCTAGCATCTTCTATCATCAGCCACACCTAAGTGAATTGGAAAAAACTCACGCTCTGCAATGTAATAGCAGTTCCAATAGTAGAAAAATTTTTTTTTTTTTTTAACTAAAATGTATCTTTTTCCTCGAGCATGGAGAGTAATAATGAGGGCCAGGTTGACACCTAGACCCGCTCCTAGCTGGCAGCCTGGGGGAGGTTCACACTAATCAGCCTGGTGTGAAGGTATTAGCCTTGCCTGTCTGCTGAGACTGCCTCATTAAACACCACATCTGATGGTTCCACCAACCACTGGAACCCAGTCTCCCAGCTTGGCCCCCCGTTCCTTTATATTTCCAGCAACATCAGCCCAATTCAACAGGTTTCTAACCTCAAGGGATTGGTGTTGACGCAGGTGGGTCAGTCTCCAAAGAGTCCACTCATAGTGCTTCAATACATCAGTCACACCTGCTTAGATAAGAGCTTAATATCTGGTGTTTATCATGGGCAGTAGTAGACCGCAAGGATTAGGACTAAGTCCATAGAAAGACATCAGGTTTGGGCCTTTGTGGAAAGGTTATCTAAGTGAATTATACTATATGGTATATAACATTAAAACATAAGTGCAGTTGTGTTGTTTACTAAGTAAACACAACATAATATAATTGTGATTCCTAAGGCTTTTAATTAATTTAATTTCAAACCACACATTTTGAGTCAAGTCTGAGCTCATAATGTTGTATGTATATATATATGTGTATATGTATGTATATATGTGTATATGTATGTATGTATGTATATATGTGTATATGTATGTATGTATATATGTGTATATGTATGTATGTATATATGTGTGTATGTATGTATATATGTGTATATGTATGTATATATGTGTATATGTATGTATGTATGTATATATGTGTATATGTATGTATATATGTATATGTATATATATATGAATTACGCGTATGTCAAGACGCTCATATCTCGAGGTTCCACTGTAGATCTCATATATACATATGTGTGTGAATACCGTAATTTCTGGACTATAAGCCGCTAATTTTTTCACACACTTTGAACCCTGCGGCTTAAACAATAATGCGGCTAATGTATGGATTTTCACGGGCTAATGAAGTTTATACCGCTAGCGATCAGTGACTTTTCTGGTAGGCTAATGTGTGTTATACTAGTGGGGCGCGCAAGACATAACGTTAGCTAAAGTTGAGAGCAGTTGTTGCCCTGTGATGTTGAAGCGTCAGTTGGTTATACATGAGCTGTTAAAACTCTGTTTATGTTCTGTTGTGGTCGGTGTGGATGATAATAAAGACTCCAACTTCACTGTTTCTGTTTACCTCTGCTGCGGACAAGCACAAAGTAAAGGGAGTTAGCCTCGGAGCTAATGTTCAGTCAGAAAGCTTCAGTCCTGGAGCAGATTATCAAATCTCCCCTGTGCATTTCAACTACGATCGTGGCGCCGACGCAGGAAAGAGCTAACGTGTAACCAGCCGTGTTACAGGCACTGTTCGGAAAAAAAGCATTTATTTGATAAAAAGTAAAAAAACAAAAAAATCTTTCTGTGTAAATATCCCATGTCACCACATGGTGTGGCCTATATATGTATATTTTTTTACCATTAAATTCAATGGGTGCGGCCTATATTCAGCTGTGCTCAATAGTCTGGAAATAACAGTATATCTATATGTGTGTATATATATATGTATATATTTCATACATATGTATCTGTATTTCATATTTGTATCCATATAATAGTTGAGATTATCTTAATATTAAATGTTTGACTATAACACTCCTTCCATCATCCTTGAAATGATTACAGCAAACAACACGGTGGTCATGTTCCTGTGCAGGAAGATATATAAAAAAAAAACAGAAAACAGAACAAACTCGGGAGAACAAAACTATATGATATCCTTGCACCAGCCAAACGGCTGCTAGTGGGAACTGGGACTCTACTTTAGCAGCATGGCAGATCAGGAGTCAAGTGGCTTGATTCATTTGTTGGAGTGCAGAAGGATTGCTCGGAAAAAAGGTGGGGTGGGCGGAGGTGCATGTCAGGGGATAAAGAGAGAGGCAAACCGTGGGAGGTGAGAGGTAGACAAGCCCGGGGAGAAAAGGGACAGACGGACGGACAGAAAGAGAGCAAGAGCTACACTGGTAGTAAGAGGAGGAATTAGAGAGAAAGAGAGGCTTCACTTCCCACTGCTCTTAGACAGGCACTCCTCCCCTGAGACTCCTTATCCACAAGGGGCATCTTTGACTCGATAATCCCACTTCATATCCCCTTATACCAGCCAGAACACACACACACTCTCACTCTAACTCTCACACACACACACACATCCCTGCCCAGGGCCCAGGGGAGGGAGCAACTACCTGTCACTGTGCCTACACCTCCAGGAGAAGGGTGGGTGGGTGGTGGAGTGTGGGGTTGTCACTGTGCCCGACGACAAAGGAGTCACCTTTGGTAAGGATATGAATCTTAATGAGGTGCGAAAGGTGGTGGCGGCTGGGTGGGTGGTGGGAGAGGTGGGAGCAGATGCTGCTCTTGGTGTGTGTTAGTGTGTGTGAGTGTGTGTGGTTGACAGATGGGGACTTGTGCAGTGCTGACAGGTCCTCTATGTTCTCCTGGATGCTGGATTATTTTTGGTAATTTCTAACCATTGTTGCTGAACGGGGCTTTTATCTCCAATGGTTACTGATATACCAACACTTCAGCAGCAGCAGCAGCAGTGGTGGTGGAGCTGGCTCCAGTGGACTGTCTCCATTTGTTTGTATCTTTATGCTGTGTCTTCCGCGCCACGTGACGATGTGTGTGACTGTATGAGTGTGTGGCAGAGAGACCGAGGGCAGAGGTACACTCACTCACACAGATGAGACTCCGTGAGAAGTTGAAGTGATGAAGACGGTGTGAATATTAAGCATGAACACCAATTGACTTCTCTCTGTGATCACTGTCGTCATGGAGCACGCCGTTTTTTTTTGTTTTTGTTTTTAGCATTTATACAGAAATACAATTTTATCGTTTTGCCCTTGTGTTTTTAGTCCTAGAACCATAAAAAATGTAATAATAGATGGCTCTCATCTTTGATTCCCAATTCTGTAGTAACCTAGAAACGCTAGCAATAATGGTAATAATAGTAATCGCAGTCAAAGACATTCGTTAAGGAATCGCATTTTTTTTTGCCGATAGGTATTTTGTCAAACACAATGTCTTAATCAACATTAACATTACTCATCCTTTACCCTTCATCAATGTTTGCTACTGTGATAGCCCATATGCAGTTGCCTGTCCCTGAAATGCACACACCTGAATAGTCAAAAATGTGATCAGGGAGATTAAAGTGTATTTCAGAGTCAGACACCGTAACCTGATTAACTTTGATCAGAAAGATTTTTATATCTTTTTACACGTATCAGACATTTCTGTAGTAAAGTGATGGATCACCGACGCGATGACAGACGAGAGCGATGCATCGCGTCGCTTAATGCTTTCGGACACATCAGTGATGTAACCTGAGGTCACTAGGTGTTTACAGAAAGCTTTTAACACGAGACACATTAACAAACACATTTGCGGACCCTGGGGGAGGAGTGGTCGTATCCACCTCAGGAGTGTATGCCAGGCAGACTCCCTCATCGACCACTGAAGACTCATCATCTTCAATGGTCATGTTTTCTCCCTCATATGGTTCCCTGTGATGTTTTTACAAACCGATACAACTACGAGTACTTTCATTTGTGTACCCGCTGGCACCGAGTACCATTACTGATATTTCTTTATGTTGGTTTTCAATGAACAAAGTGGAAAATACTCACAGCCAGTTTGATATTCCCCAGAAAGTGAGCAGAGCTTTTAGAATCCGTGTTTCAATAAACAAGTAAACAAACACAATGTTGGTTAAATAAGTCTCAACAAAAAAGTGACTTGGTGAGGTGTGAACACCTCATCTGTCCACTGTGCTGTTAGAACAGACATTGGTTTGTTTAGTGCTTAGACGTATCCTTCATTTTGCTAAACTACTCGTATTGTAGTAAAACAAATCCTACAGTACTGACCACAGCTTCGTCCCTGATGTTGTAATACCATACATACTCACTTATTAGCCGATTCGCGTATAAGCTGAACCCTAAAAAAAATTTATCCCAAAATGGTGAGTTTTACGAAAACTTGCATATAAGCTGGTTTAATTTTTATGGTATAATGTCTTACTCCTAAAAAAAATTGATCCCAAAATGGTGAGTTTTACGAAAACTTGCATATAAGCTGGTTAAATTTTTATGGTATAATCTCTTACTCCTGCTGTGTGTATCGGCAAAGAATTAGAAATGTATCTTGGTAAATACTGTTTACGTTAAAAAGATTTCTCCAATGTTTGTTTTGCGAAATTCAGAATACATGTGATTTTTTGCATTACAGTATAACAGTAGTACAGTTAAAATAAGTATTAAATATTTGTTATCGTTGATGATGCGATCGATGGAAAATGCTGTCCCAGGTATTTATGCGCATATAAGCCGACCCCCTGATTTTTTTTGACGTTTTGAATTCAGCTTATATGCGATGCGTATGTACGGTACCTCCAAACCTTGGACACTGTTGATCAACTTACGTAACTAACCCCACCACACTGGCTGGTTGGTGTACAGCCTGTGTTTGTGGTAAACTACCATGACGGAATATCTAGCTAGCCTAGCAAGCATGGCAAGTATTTGCATCGTTAGTGGCACAGTCCTAGCTCCTGCAATAACTGAGAGAAAAAAGAATCCAGTTTAGAAAGTTCCTCACGCTGGACAAACTTTGCAGAAGGACATGCACGCTTATCTGTGAAAATAATCCCAGTCCCGTCTTGTTCTGACATACAGACATAATCAAATCCAATTATTCCACTTCTCCCTTTGCTCCCCATTAGTGTTCATCTCCTATTCCCTCTCTCAAACTCCCTTTCCTGCAACAAATCATTTGAATGACAATGGCCCAGTCCTGACACCCACAACAGACACGGTGCTCCTGCTGCTCTCCTGTAGCGCTCTCATTCTCCATCCATCCACACATTCTCCTTTCTCTGAAATCGATGGAAAGGACAACAAAATGACGGGGTTTCATATCATATCAGTGATACCCTGAGACTACACAGGGAAATTACTATTTCCACACACAAAAGGCTCCATTACCGCTGGCTGACCTCTTCATCATTGTGTTCCTTAACCTCAGAGTTAGGAACCCCGAATCAGCCCGTCGTGTGTGTGCGTTAGCAGGTGTGTAACTTGGTGTGTGCGCACCACGGCTCGTTGTGCACCGAAGAGGAATCTGTCATTCATTTCTGGCCTTTTATTATTTCTCCACCTTACTCTATTTTCAGTCATTTTCCCAATGACTAAACTGCCTTCTTTTTTTAGCCATAAATATTACAGGCTGGTTAAAAGTCATGAAGCCACAGCTGATTATGTTTTTACCTTTGACTGCTGGCATGCTTGAGATTACTGATAATTATAGAGAATAAATGTTTCACCACAGTCGGTGGACTCTGTAGTGCCTGAGTGTTTCCCAACTCTGCAATTCCATCCAATTTTGCCTCATTATATCAGTGTTTCCAGCGCAGTATTGTGTTGATGTTATAATATATTGGACGTCAGTGTGTTTTTGTGTGTGTGTGTGTGTGTGTGTGTGTATTGCAGTACTCTAGATCTAGTTTTCCTGCATTTAAACTTATTTACTCTGCCTTACTTCTCTATTTATGGGCAGATTTACGAATGCGTAAAAAAAATCTGCGTGAGTAACGAGCAAATATGTAAATATGTATACAGATCTGTAAATGTGCAATCTATAAATATCTCCATTGGATGAATTCTTGTACTTGGCCTTTGCTACACTTCTACGGCAGATCCACAAATGCTGTGGAGATTTGTAGCTAATGCCGTTGAATGCTAGTGCCCACTTGTGGTATTTAGCTGTAAATCCCCTAAAGAATTTGGGATTTGCTGTATGTGATGTGTAGTAAAAGTTCCGTGTAAGAACACCATCCAATGGAGAGGACAGATATTTATAGATCCCACATTCACAGATCTATGTACGCATTTGTATTTTTTAACATACTTTGTTTACACAGATTTTGTTTACGCATTTGTAAATCTCCTGACGTATATATTTTCAGATAGTTTTGCTACATTAATAGCCCCATATAATTCTTTCTGACATTTACATTTTGTTATTCAAGTAAAAAATATCCATTTGACATAATAATGCAATTTTTTTAAATTTTTTTTTTTTTACATTTTTATTCTCAGAAAATATTTCCATCAGACAGTGATTTTAGACAGTACAAAGTACTAGACAAGAGTGAAGCTATCT
>NC_024317.1:12861869-12875457 GCF_000523025.1 Cynoglossus semilaevis
CATTCGGAAGTGATAAAAATTTGACTTCAGTTTTTTTGTTTGTTTGTTTTTTACTTTTTACTACTGCTGAAATTGCTTAAATATTTTCTTCTACTGTAAATACAGTGGGAACATCATAGAATACCACTAGACCAGGCATGGACAATTTATTTTATCATTATGCTTCTGCCTTTTCAATGCAATACCGACGTTTCCCCAATAGATGGCGTAAAAAACTACATGTATTTTATCCTAGTTCGCACAAACTCTCCATCTATATGCTTCTGACCCGGCCCCCCGTTCAATTTTAGGACAGTTGTTACATGTATTTTATCCTAGTTCGCACAAACTCTCCATCTTTCTGCTTCTGACCCGGCCCTCTGTTCAATTTTAGGACAATTGTGGCCCATGAGTCCAAAGGTTAGCCACGCCCGCACTAGACAGTGCCCAGGTACCACTAGTGCTACATGAACCATACCTTGTGAAACACTGTTCTGAAGAATATGAATTCAAATGGAAGCAGACCTTGTGTGGTTGAGGCCAGAAAAATCAACTGAAAAATCAAATCAGTGAGACTTAATTATTGAAAATATGAATTTCCTCCGCGTACCACTAGAGAGTGCTCACGTACCACTGGTGGTACATGAACCACAGTTTGAGAAACACTGATCTAAGGTACAGTCCTGCTTTCTTTCTAAACCCTTTCCGTGAATATTAAGACCAAACAACGTTCCAACTTTTTTCCTCTAAACCTGAATTATTACTTGTTTTAATCTAATCAAAACATCCTGTACTGAACCTTATACCTTATACTGCCCCTCTTCTACTAAATGTACCTCTGTGCAAAATACAATTAAGCAAATGAGATCACATTGGACTGTCCAGTACACTTCTAACGAAGATAAGGAAACAGGCCTCCACGAAGACAATTTACAAAACGGCACGGCGGTCCAGTTTTGCCCAGTTTTCTATTTGTTTTCCTGGTGCTACTGTCCTGTGGATCCCGTCTCCTTCTTTTTCCTCATTTTCCTGTTAATACTGTTTGTTCCTTCCTCCCTTCTCACTCACACTCAGACTGCTGTTCTGCTCGTTGATCTTCTCTGCTACACCTACTGAATTCTTTACAAAAAATTATTTGGGTTTATTATATCTTCAACTTTCAGTGTGTTGATATGGAAACTGGTGAAACTCTTTTGATAATTGTGGGGAACATCAACGTAAACGTGATAAATGCCAACTTACATGCGCTTGGCCGTCGCTCAGGGCACGTCTGCTTGTTCAGCTTCACCACGTGGTTCCTAAAGGAGAGTCGGGAACAGGAGCGTGGCGGCTAAGTGGCACAGAGAAGGGGAGCAGCTGGACGAAATTCACCTGCCACTTCCAATGTGAATCAGAAATTGCTTTCACACCGGCGTCGCGGCTCCAGGAGCAGGGCACAAAAATTAGGGGAAACAGGAGAACAGAGTGTGCTGTGGCCATACAAACCCCAGAGTGTGGACTGGACGGAGGGCCGGGATGGAAACGGGAAATAGTTGCATTCTTTGAGACCTGCTGTGCCGGCTCTGGACGCAGTACGCTAATGACGAAGCAACAACTGTGCCACTCTGATTTGTTTCTGAAAAGACAAAAACACAAACCGGAAAAATGATTTAAAAAATCAGAGCTTCGTTTAGCAGTTCGACTTTGGCAGGAACATCATTCACACGTTTCTGTGAAACTTTTCTGTCATTTTAGATTTAACAAACGTCAGGATGAGTGTGTTTGTAGACTCGGATTCAGTGTTTTTTATTGCAAAGTACTTTTACACCAACTGCGTGATAAATCTTGGTATATTGGTGCATTAGCATTATAGTAATATATTAAGACTATATCAAGATTGAACACAATTAGTGTTGTCAAACAAGAACCATTTTTCATTCATTTCGTTTCAATCATGATTACCGTAATCGTTTTAGATAAATCCACATTTTGTAATGTTCTGTATATTACTGGAAGACAAATAACAGCAGGTCGATGTGTGCGTTTTCAGAACTGTTTTCATCAGTGACCAATCACAATGAAGGAATTATTAACATAAAAACATGTCAAGAAAACACGTAAAAGTAAAACCCAACAAATTTAGTTTCGTAGAGTTGCTGGATTTACTACGATTACTGTGCGTCTTGACCACCGCTTCTAGAACGTTCCGAGTGTTGCTTAGCCAAGTCGTTGTCTTTGACAGTATCAATCAGTCTACTGTGCTTTATAGTCCATTTGACAGTTGGGTCCGTCAGTTTGTGAGTCGTAGACTTACTTCAGTTGGAGGCTGGTCGGACCTACAGCACATGCTGTGGATTGAGGTGGTATTTATACACGAAAAAAGTCTTCCCTGCAACGTGTGCAAATGACATCATCATCAGGTGTATTTCTATTAGAGCAACAACAAGTGGATGGACGGTGGAATGTGAATCTGGAGCTGCTGAGGAGTGTTCATCAGTATCTACAGCCCACAGTTCAGTCTGTCTCCTGTGTTTAATGTGCACTGCATCATAAAGAGAATCAGACTATGGTCAACACACACACACACACACACACACACTGTTAAGCAGCTTTTCTCAAAATGGAAGTGAAAGCATGGGGGAAAAAAGTACCGAAAGTTGAAAAAAAAAAGTTTTTTTTTCGTTAGTCTGATAGGTTAGGTTTGGAGTTCATGTTGCATTTTTTTAAAAAAAAAGTAATTTGAAAAATCTGGTTTGTAACAGTCTGATAGTTTAGGTTTGGAGTTCATTGCCAAATTAGAGAATTTAAGTTTTGTTGCATTTTTTAAAAGATATAAGTAATTTGAAAAATCTGGTTTGTAACTGAAGGCAGAAGGGAATAATAGGGAGTAATAGTTTGTGAGTTCTGAGCCTGAGCTGCAGTACAGTGGCTGCAAATATTGGTGATATACAATGTGTATCACACTTGAGCTGACCCTGAACTATTTTATCCTCACGTCATATCATTTTTTATCCCCTCCCCATGAGAATTCAGTGGCCGTCATGTTCAGGTCTCCTCTCCTTGTAGTGACTGGTTGTCTCACATGGAGGCAGTGCTGTGTCACTATCACTGTGGTGCCGGGATGAACAGATGAACTACCCGGCATCTGCATTTCAAAGGGTGGTAGCAGATTGTTAATGTACAACATATAGAGTGGGTCATTACCACAAAGTGGGCCACTTATCTCCATTCACGACCCGCGACTTCACCGCCTCTGAGAACATCAACAGAATGCTCACTTTTGCAGACGGACTCATCACTGAGTCGGCAGGAACTAAAAGTCTCTCTCAGAGGGGAACAGGTGAGCGTTGTCGTGGCTCCAGTGAAGAAGAAACCGGTGCAATTTTG
This sequence comes from Cynoglossus semilaevis, assembly GCF_000523025.1. NCBI lineage: Eukaryota > Metazoa > Chordata > Actinopteri > Pleuronectiformes > Cynoglossidae > Cynoglossus > Cynoglossus semilaevis. Next base: position 12,865,215 of record NC_024317.1, read on the forward strand.
GTGTTTGATCTTCAGATCTCTATCGTGGGGCGGAGGGCCAAAAGTCTGTTGTTTATATTCACAGGACAGATTAAATCTCGCGCGGCGATTTAGCCCAAGAGGGAACAACGTGGAGCGAGGCTTGTGCAGACGGAAATTGAATTCTCGTGGGTGAGGGAAGGAGAAGAAACAGTTGGCGTACGGAACATGTTCTGCCTATGTATCGCGTTAAGCCACAGTCTGGGGAAACAGATGGGGAACCAGATAGACAGACAGGTACGGAGAGGCGTTGGGGGAAAACAAACAGTCGACCAGCAGGTCGGTCAGTCATCCAGACAGACCCACGTCATTATATAAATATCGTCCTTTTAGGAGTGATGTCTGCCACTCAGAGCTGCGGCTGTAGCTGCTGCTCCGCCAGTGAAAACACAGCACATTAGTTGATGTTATAGATGACACACTTGGGCCGCGGACAGCTGGGCCTGGTCAGCAGGGAGCGCTGTGGGGTCAGTGTGCCCTAATATATCTATGCACCATGAATATTTCAAATGATTATTTGTTGGAGTTCCCACTTCATCACATATTGTCTGCAGTGAGATATTACAGTAACTGATCTACACACATTAGGGCAGAGCTTCTCAAATAGTGGGGCGCACCTCTCTTGAGGTGTCATGGGGAGCGCAAGAGAGGGCTTTCTGTATACTGTCTTTATTCACGCTGGAACGATAAACAACGTCCAGTCACTAGATGGCAGCAGAGCAGGCTTTATTAATCTATTTAATAACATTTGATAATCAGGGGATTGTGTACGAAATGCTGGTGTTAGCAACACATACAGTGATTTGTACAGATAATTTTTTTTTTTTTTTTACGAGAGGCTCAATAGTATTTCAATCCGGGGGAGGGGGGAAAAAATATTTTTTTTACAATAGTATTTCAATCCGGGGGAGGGGGTGTGTGTGAAAAAACTTCTGCCCCACAGGGGGGGCATTGCATTAGTGGAATCAGTGTGGAGTTAATGATAAGGAAGGTAAGCGTTCTTGGTCTGGCTGTGGTCCGACGGTGCCGTACACCTCCACCAATAATGTCACAAGCTCTCAGTTTGAAGTGGTAAAAAGAAATAAAACATAGTCCACTGTTTTGTTTGTTTAATTTGTTTAAACAGCAGCTCTACACCCCTTGAGTTGCATTGTCGCCACCTACTGGGCCATTAGTGAATATACTCGAACCTAGAAAAAATTATTTGTGCTGATGAATGCCTCCTCTCTTCAGCTGCCTTTTCAGGTCATGACTAGTCAGTAGTTTGTGTTTTTGTAAGAAACAAACTATACATTCATCATTGCTTTAATCCTGAAATTATTATTTTTTAGTGGCGCTTGGGCGTGGATGGATGGATGGATTATTATTTTTTATTTTGTATGCTTTATTAGTGTGAGTGTTGTGATTCTTTGGACACTTGAATATTCAAAAACTTGAGATTAATTTCTAGATTTGTGTGTATATTACTTTCCTCCTGCAGTGAATATAGGGTCAGTCAAAAAGGGGTCAGACAGACATCATGTCCAGTGTGTCAGAGAGCTGAGTTTTGTCTTCGTATTTTGATCTATAAGAGCCGTGTTCATGATTTTCGGGCCTAAATAAAAGTTTCAACATCAACTTCTAAACCGAATTGAATAATAAACTGTTCTTTTTATCAAAGCTCGGCAACAGTTTAGATCTACTGTAGCTCCTTCTGATGTTTTTCCCTTTTTTAAACACTGAAAGGACAAATTTCTGTAGCTCCTTCTGATGTTTTTCTCTTTTTTAAACACTGAAAGGACAAATTTGAACAGAGTTTGGTTTGTTGAATTAAATGTCAAATTAAAACAAACATGGGGCTTTGTCTTGGATAGAGTCGTTTTTGATATATCTGCTGCTCTTAAGAGGTACATTGAAAATGTACGTGGGAAATTAAATGGAGAATTACAGAGAATTTTATTTAACTTTTATTTAGCATGTCTCACATTGGACTGTTGTGTGTTTACGAAATACTTTTAATGATGAATCATCAATATAAAGAAGCTTTTATTCAGCAGACCAACAGAGTGAGTGTTTGACCTCTCCTAACCCAGTCATCTAACCATAATCCGGGGAACAAACACCCAGCCTGTAGTTGTGGTCACCGTGGTTGTCCATAAACCAGAGCTTCCGCGCGCCATGACGCGCGCACAGAGAGTGGGAGTGGGGAAAGTGAAGGAGGGCGGGCGAGAGGGTGAGAACAAAATCTCTGTTCTCCAAACCCACCAGTCACTGTCCTAAAACAGGAGAAGATCATCATCATCTGCAGCAGCAGCAGCGTGAGCCTCTCTCTCTCTCTCTCTGTGTGTCTCTCTCTTCGCCCCTACCTCCACCTCCACCTCCTTCCAAACTCAGACGTCCAGCGTGAGCGCAGCCAAACACCATGGATGAAACAGCTCACGAGGCGGAGCGGAGAAACTGAAGCCGGCGCTTAAAGTTTCACCTGCTGAATAGAACTACTCTGAGCGAAGGGCAAGTCGCACAACTTTCACGAGCCTTCTTCTCCATTTTCGGCCACTTGGTGATCCAAACTTGTCGCCCCGTCTCTTGGGATTTGCCTGGATTCCGCGCCGTGTCTTTTTATGTTGAACCGGGGAGACGCGTAGGTTTCTGGGTGGTCCGCTATCAAGGAAGGTGTCATGCAGGTGCTCGCTTGGACCACGCTGCTCCTCTGCCAGTGGATCCTGCGGAGGGTGAGTGGAGATTTCATTTTAAAAACATAGAAAAGAAAAGAAAAAAAAGTTTAAATGAACGAAAAGACGTGATTTGTTTCTTTTTGGTGCGCTTTTCCTAAGATCCGCTCAGCTGGATCAAAGTGGTGAACAGATCCAGGAACAGATCGTTGAAGTTTGATTTTAATATTTTTACCTTTTTTTTTTTTTACGTTTTTCACGGATTAAAACACCACCAGATTGATGGATTTCTGCAAAGTCACACAAACGCTTCACTTTTGCTTTATCGCCAAAACGCACAAATGATCACTCGTCTCCCATTAGCTCTGACTTAAGCGGACCTCTCCTTATCTATTATCTTTTTGCGCTCCCAGCAACTTCTTTTAATTTTTCTTCAGAAGTCGAACACGCCCGCGGCTCCTGCTCTTATCTCGGCATCAATATGGCACAGACTTGGTGCGCAATCAGTTCTCCTGCTGCAGCTGCCGGTGTCTTCTGCTTAAACCACTCATTCTAAGTTGTTTGCACATCACATCGGTGTTTTTGTTCCAGTTTTTTCCTCCCCCCCGCTCACTGACAATAATAATAATTTCTTCCTGCTACAGTACGAGAACACAATACAGCTCTATATATACAGTACCATAGAACAGCACACAATGCAACAGAATTGTATGGACGGCTGCCTGTCCCAGCAGATACACAGCATCCGCCGCCCGCCCTGTGTTTCTTTGGCCTCGGCCTGAAATAAAAGAGAATAAAAACATGACCTTTCACCATGTTCCCCATCACCTCCTCCTTCTTCACCTCTGACACCATCATTTTCCTCCTCCTCTTCCCCTATCTCCGTCCTCCTCTGTCTGCTCCTCTTCCATAATGGATAACTTTACCCCAACTGGTTTTCATTATACACCAACAGTATCTACAGCTGTGGAAGAAGAAGGGGGGAAAAAACAGCTGACATTGGTAGAATACGCTGCTATTTTTACACAGTTAAATACATAATTAGCCTCCTGGTGTAAAAGCAGTCTTAATAGTGGAGGACTTTGCTTTAACAACAAGATGTTAACGCGTTAAGGCTCGGAAAAAAAAAAAACGAGGCTAAAGCTGTAGGGTGGATGAGTGAGGAGTTTCACTGACCTAACCTAAGATTTTTTTTTGGCTTTTATATTTTCCTCAAATGCAAAATAACAATAATTTAAATGACTGACAAAACGGATTGAAGAGGCATCCAGGCCGCACTTTAGCATCTCCGGTAGCCTATAACAAACCGTTACACTCCACACCTCTGCTTCATCGGTGTGTTGGTAAAACCAATGGTTTGACCGTTGGTGTCCGGTTATTTGTCCATTTTCTGGACGATGGTCGCATCTGTCGTTCATGTTATTGACTTATTTTGGCATCTTTCCAGATCGTCGTTAGCTTGATGGGCGAACTATTGAAGACGGGGCATGTGTCCTCGTGAAGAAAAGAAGGAGGGGGTTATAAATCTGAGAGAAGGGGAAAGGAGAGGAGCGGTCTGAGCAGGAGGAAGGAGGGGATGTAACATTAACCTTCTCTCTAACTTAATTTCTGGCTCTCAATGAACCAAACCCCCCCTCGGTGGTCATTTGGAGTCATTTAGAGGCCTGTTAAAGTACATGTGTAAGAGTGTAAGTGAGCGTTGCGATAGAAGACGCAGGAGATACGTTTAGAACAAATTGAGAAATATTATATTATCCAAAAAGGAATTTTTTTTTCCCCCCAAAGACTCAGTTATGAAAATGTAATGTTTATTTTTATCCAATATTTTGGGAATAAATAAAAAAAAATCTTTCCTGTTGACATATATAGAAACATATACATATATTTTCCTTGTTATCTGGAACTGCTGCGTTAACTCTTCCAACAATATCTATATCATCGTCACTACGAGGGGAACAAACGGGTGTGTGGAAGACGACTTTACTGTTTTTATGCTCCCGTCGAGAACAATAGCATTAGCCGACATCTCCACCTGACAAAATCCTCTTATTTCCCCCCATAAAACAAGTAGCCTTACAGCCCCGGGGATATCAGGAGAGCTGCTGTAATTTCTTTCTATTTATCGTCCCACTTCTTTAGCAATCACGTCTGTGATATTCTGATTTTTTTTTTTAATTCTCTACAGTCTGCATGTCCCACATGCACGAAAAACTCAAATGCTGTTTGTTTCCCTGTTGCATTTGCGCAATTGTTTTCTACTACTTTGTACAATTGTTGGTTTAAAAATACCAGCAGGTCATCTGTGGTTTTTTTTTTATGCCTTCTGTTCATCCGTCTGACTGTCGGTCTGTGTGAACATCATCTAAACCGTCAAACGGCCCACTTTCACCAGGCGGGAGGCCCTTCCTTAATCTGTGTAATCTGTGCAAATGATATTCTCTCCGTACGCAAACAGATTAGATATGTAATCTGTTGAATCATGACGACAGAGGCAATCACATTACCGCCACATCCTCCGCTTCTGAAATTGTTCCCACAGATCAAAGTGTTCCCTAACTGAGAAAATGGAACAGATGAATAAAGTGATTCAGAAATTCTAACCTGGTTTTCGTAAGGTTAGGCAACAATCCGTTTTTATCCCCTTCAGTAGCCCCGTGCCCCACTTTTGACGAGGCATTAGCAAAAAAGAAAAATAATAATCCATCACTTAATAGTTAACACCAGGCTTGGTGTTAGCCTGGAGGAGAGGAGAATTGGATTTAAATATGTGAAGATGTCACCTGAAATACTAAGGATGTGTTGACTCGTTGGCATCGTTGTCCAGGTTTGTCCAAGATTCACGTGTTCTTTAAGGCAGAGAGGTGAACGTGTGCATCATGAGCTCTGATTTTTAACACTCATTTTGTTTTTCCTTCGAAGGCCAGCCTCCTTTTAGGTGTCAAAAATACGAGGCTCGCGGGCCCGGATGTAGGCCGCCAGATAAAGACCTTAAATGGATGCTGTTTTGCTTTCCTTGACTCGGTGTGTGTGTTGTGGTTTGTGGCCATTATGTGTAAATAGGCTGTCATCTCCATGGCAACGCTGCAATGACAGTACTTTTGTCATTTGTTTGCTTTTTCAGTTGTTGTGTTGTTTTTTTTTTAACTTTACCAGCAGGTGACGCCCAGGTCGAATCCCTGAGGTCAAAAATGGAAATAGGATTTGATTTGATTTGAGAAGGTACTCTGTGTTCTTTTGGATAAAAAAAAGGGACATTTTGTTTTGAATATGGCTGAGTTATGTCTTGACCGGTTGCAGTAAATTGACCTTAATGTGGTGTCCATGTGCGTGACCACCACCTGTGACCCCTGGACCTTGACAAACGTCTTTGTGGATATTTAAGATTTGTCTTGGATGTGTTTGTAACTGGACTACAACTGAACCGCCTGAAAATGTGCAGTACATTCTCGAAAATAGTGTTGGAGCACAGGTGGCGCTGCTGCTGCTCTCTCCGTTTGTGTCTGGCTAATTATTTCCCTGTAGGGTTCAACTGTCCATGTGGAATATGCAGATGTTAAAGGTCCTGAAGCTGCGTGAGAGAAGAACCCGCTCTCACAGAGTCATTTTTCATATCAAGATTTTAATTCCATTACTGATGCATTACTGCTGTTGTCATTGATTTTTTTATTTATTTATTTTTGGCTTTCGGCAAAATTCTGGCTTAGCTAACGTAACCCCAGCTTTGCTTCGGTTTTCATAAATTGTTCTTTGCACTGTTTGATATCAGGAAGTGCCTCACTGTTTGTGGTACATTTAGTGCCCGTATGCATATGTAGCATCTACTGTAGCGTATCGTCCTCAGCTCGCTCTGTTTACAGCTCCAGCGACTGCTAATGCCGACTCTTAAACACACAGACTTGGTTAAATACAGTGGATCCATGTAGTCCCGTTCCTTTCCTGCTCTTAAATACGAGTGTAAATGGGCTTTACACCGGACGCAGGTTTCACTGTAGAGGAACGTGACGATATGTTAAGGGTGGAAACGGAAATGGACTTTTCACCTCCAGCAGGCCTCTTAAAAATAAACGTGCCAGACACATTACCACATTGACTTTCATCCATCCAGTCTGGAGCTGAACAGATGTGTCTCACCTTTGAAAGCTGACACCCAGCTTTTTCAGCCGGATAGGAAATGACCTGAAGAAGTAACTGGTCAGTGAAATATGGGCATCCCGGTCTGATATACAAATGTCCCGTTTTAATAGACAGATCTCTGGTGATTCTGTAAAAAGATTATTCTGTATCTTACATATTAAAACCAGTTTCATTAGCAGCATGTCACCGTTGTAAGCCTCCAAAATTGGGATCCAGTTACATCTAATGGGAAAATGAAACATTTGTCATGTAATAAGTCTGAAAAACACTGGTCGGTTTACGGAATTATACCAATCATTGCTGCACTCGATAACTCGTTTTTGTTCTGTTCACAGGGAAATTGAGTGTTTTCAAAGTAGCACATGAGATAATTAAAGTATTTCGCAACAGGAACAGAAACACTTAAAACGCTTTGATTAGGTGGTGAGTCCACTGGAAGGTACCATCTAAAACGCTTTGATTAAAAAAAATACTGATAGGAACAATGTTGAAAAATAAGGTACGTGGAGTATGATCTGTATGTGTGGGTATATATTTACACAAAGGGACGGAGGCTTCAGTAGTCTGTGCACATCATGTATGAACTGTTGAGATTGACCATCAAGTTGAACCTTGGAAACTGATCAATAATGTAAACACGACTGAAATCTGTCAAAGAGTTGTTGAGGTGTCTCTGCCTAGACTTTCACTCACTTCATGTCTTTAATCACAGTTACCACAGCAGGAGAAGTCAACTGGTCAATTCATGTTTATGTCTGGGAGAGGGGGTCTGAGGTAGTGGGGTATAAGGATGATTCCAAGGACCCCCAAAAAATATTAATTTCCTATAATATTACTGTAAATTGTTGCTTTGAGATATTTCTTGTAGTGAGTATCAGTACTGCATTATATAGTAAATTCTGCACCGTTTGAAGAAGGGGGCACATACTGTATTTCCATGGGGCCCAGAATTCCTAGCAGTGCCCCCTCCTGGCTGAAACGGAAACCAAGTGAACAGGATTTAATAGTTGATTTGAAATATAATCAGTTCCATCCATCCATTTTTATCTGCTTATCCGTTACCGGGTCGCGGGGGCAGCAGTCTCCATGACCACCACCCAAATCACTCTGCACCGTACCAACCCCCCTGAACCTTCCTGCAGGTGGTGAGTCCACTGGAAGGTACCAACCGCCCTAACTGGGATTCAGTCTTGCCCAGGAGGTGAACCCTGGGGTTCCACACCAATGACAGAGACATTGACTCTGGGCCAAAGTGCCAAAATATAATCAGTTGAAATTTGTCTTTATTTGTTGTTTAGATTCCCGCTCCTGCTTTACATATTTTCTAGAAAGTTTGATTTTACCACTTTAACAATCATTTAGTCTAATTGTCTCTAACAATCAAATAAATAAGTCTATTTATCCCAAGTCCTGCTCAGCCAAAACCAAAGTAAATAACTTGAGTAAGTTAAAGACAACACATACTCCGTGTGGACACAGTCACGGATGACAGACAGTAATGACGTTTCTAACACTCACGACATTCTTGTTCAGCTGGACATATACTAAATTTGTCCATATAACCAGTGTCCAAATATCTCCGTTTTATTTTGAAAGGACTCGGTTGTAAAAGCCAGATGGTCAGTTTTAATTTAATTGCAAATAACACAGTCAAGTGGCTGGAGCTTTCTCATTCAGAGAGATCAAATCTGCCTTTACTGGCTCCGTGTTGTTGAAACCGCTCACGTTAATATAATCAGTACACATTACAGTTGCTGCGTGGTGACAGTATTTTGAAGCCAAGTTTGTTTCATCATAGGGTGCATTAAATGTCTTTTGTTAAGTGAAAAAGACAGAATGTTCTTTCGACGATAATGAGACTTTGCTTTGTGTAAAAGTTGTCACTTTTAACTCATTTTCACCTTTTCTGTACGGATCATGAATATGTAAACGTTACACAAGCTGCTCCACTAAGACAGAAAAACAAAAAACCAGCAAGAGAGTCTTGTAGGTGGACTTTAGCAACATCTAGTGGTCGCAATACAAAGATTTTTGGGGTTAAATCCCCAATTTTTTTAAGCCAGACTTTATTCGTAAATTCAGTGTTTTTGTCGGACGTTGGACCGCTCACCAGCCTATGGTCACTTTTGTCCGATCCTAGACCAAGTCCGTCAGAGACACTTGTCATCATTCCCTAAAGCAGTGGGAGACAGATGTGCTTTGTCTCATTTGATCTGATAGCCAAACCTCAAAAACGGACAACCCTTTTGAATCACACTTGTCATCATTCCCTAAAGCAGTGGTTCTTATTTACTTTCTGTCATGCCCCCTCTTGAGGACAGAAATTTTATATACGCCCTCCACCCCCATCCGACCCACACCCCTACGAATTATAATACTATTGAGAACCTGATGACATGTATATTCTTATCTGTACAAACCACTGTATGAGTTGCTGCCCCCTAGTGACTGGAGGCTTGTTATTATCCAAGCATTACAGCAGTGGTACAGTTTTGTCCAGTGTGCCATATTTACGCCCCCCCACCACCTCACCGTGCCCCACTATTTGAGAAGCTCTGTCGTAAAGTAAGGTTGTGGGCGGGTGTCAGAGACATTTCTGCACGTTTCCCAGAATTCTAAAATGATGGAATTGACTTCTTGCGGAAGTCTTCCAATTGAGATATGCTGTGAAATATGTTTGATGTTTTTCTTAAAAAGTGTAATTTTGAAATTTGGTTTAGCAATTTTTCGACTTGGTAAAGTGTAATCAAGATACTTTAAATTAACAGTACCTAACATCAACTGAGCACAAATTAATTTCACTGTGTTTGACCTCAGCCTCGTCTTAGTAACTCTGCATGTTTTTTTATAGCAATAAAATATTATTAGCAATATCTGAAAATAAAGTTAATTGCATTACTCTGTCTGTGAAAAACAAAATATTTTTGGACGTCGACAGGCGAATGACTTGACTGTGCACATTAAGCCCATCCAGGTAATATTGTGTTGAACTGAATGTAACACAGAAGCTCGGTCCACTATAGCATTGTTTCCCAAAGACTGGGTCGCGACCCTCAGGTGGTTCGCAATAGTTTGTTTTTTGGGGTCGTCTCACATCTTGTTTCCCAGAAGTTCACGAATAAGGTCTATTGTCTTGGGTCGTGAAGGTTTGTGACTTTTAAAATATGGGTCCCCAGAAAAAAAAGTTTGGGAAACACCGGACTACAGTATGTTTTCACTGTGACCATTAAATGGGAAATTAGTTTTTAATCGTTAAAATGTTATAACAAATCACCATGGCGGGAGAAGTTTACCTCATTACCTTACTGGGCATCAGTGGTGCAGCACGTCCAGGTGAGCACTTCCTGAGTAATCATTAGCACAAGCACAAAACAGTGCTGACAGGTTTTTGGAGGAGTTAGCTGTACAGGAGCAGTGAAAACAGGGTTAGCAGGAGAGAG
>NC_024317.1:12875910-12879458 GCF_000523025.1 Cynoglossus semilaevis
GAGAGAGAGAGAGAGAGAGAGAGAGAGGCAGAGTATCAGGCTCCACATCAGACCATGTGAGCCGGTTCTCCGTGCCAGGATAATCTGGAGGAGACGCCCGGTGCACAGCTGCTGCCTCAGCCCCAGGAGGGCTCTGAGTGTCCTGGTCTGAGCCTCCATCCAGCCTCCGTCAAAGCTCTCGGTGTCACTGCCAGCTCGGGGCTGAGGAGGAGAAAGTGATCAAGACTGTTTGTTTGAGATTACTGGGGGATTTCTGAAGTGAGCAGTGAGCCTGGCGCAGAACTCATCACTCTTGCGTTTACATCGATGTCATGATTTCGCCTCGCAGACCTCTGATCTGATGATCTCCGTGCGGAACCCAGCTTAGAGTCGTACGGCAAAACACACTCGAACTGCATCTTAATGCCACGGGCGCGGCCCAAATGAATGGCCTGTTACAACACCATTGTGTATGACTCACCGCTCCTGATGGAGACATTGTGGGGAATTGCTCCATGAGACCAGGCAACAGGAATTGTCTGCTGAGACAATGACTTAAAAGAAGTAGTTATTTATTTGCATTCATGTGACACAGATTTGCATGCATATAGAGGACGGAATTATCCGCCGCCGTGTGCGGTGGGGGGGTGAGAGGTGGGGGGGTATACGCACAACGAGGACGCGGAATTAAGGAGCATGAAATACTTGATTGTTCTGTGATGTCAGGACTAAGGAGGATTAAACAAAAACTTCATTCATTAAACAGCAATTAGCACCGAGTTACAGGGAGAAGAAAGGAGCGAGGAGAAGCTGCACCGCTTCATCCTCACAAGTGACTTTTTCACTGTTGATTTAAACTCAGGAATATCTCAGCGCACTGTTTTAAATATTTGACTTCTCGGCAGAACTTGATATGAGATGTCACCGAACTTTCTTTTTTTTTTTTGTCTGACTCATAGATTCAGACTGTGCCAGTGGTGAAGAAATCATCTTTGAAGTGTTTGAAAGTGTTTTTCCCAATCTGAATAGTTGATCAAACCCTGTCATGCGATTGGTTAATATTCAGCCGTCGTCAACCACAGCAGAGATTGGCATTGACCCTTCGCAGGTCAAAGGTCAATTTATGATAGGCAAGCCAAAACCATGATACTTTTATATGTATAATGGCAGCTAATCTAGATCACCCCTTATGGATAAGGAGTCAATTTTGTTCTGAGCTGCCAAGTGATATAATATTTATTTAAGGTAAAACTATGGCACTAATGAAGAAAATATATAATCTTACATCTATCTATGGTCTAGATTGCACAACTAAAACCATGACAAAAAAAAACACACTCGCCCTCCATGGCAACTGTCCCTGTTTAAAATGCTTATCTGCTGTTTTTATTTTTATTTTTTAATCTATTTTCCTACCTGCTTTTAAGCAATAAGAAAAATGACCGGAGTGATTATAAAAAAAAAACTTTATTTTTGAATGAGATGCCAGGTCTAAAAATAGTTCTTGGGGAGGTTATTTAAATATTAATTTGGTTGAATCACCACCAGGGGTTCGTTGATGTTGTTTTTGCCCTCTTTTTGCATGACTTTGCGGGTAGCAAGTGGTCAGCCCTAGTTTCTCTCTCTATTCCCCTCTCTCTCTCTCTCTCCATCTCTCTGTCTCTCCCCCGCTGCCTGTGAGGACTCAGAGTGGGGCACAGAAAATAGATCACATCACAAGAGATGATTGGCTGCTCATGATGGACAACTGTGTCTGTTTTATACATGCATGATGAGCAGCTCACTTCTCTGCAGGGGCCACCGGTTATGGCATAATGCTGCTGCCCACAGTCAGTGTGGTTCTCATCTGGGAGAAGGCACGCTGTGCTTCACTTTCGAGCAGCTTGTCCATGTGGACAGTATTTGTATTTATGCATATATGTTGGCCCACCCATCCATCCATCCATCTATCCATCCATCCATCATTCATCCATCTATAGCAGGGGTGTCAAACTCATTTTCACTGGGGGCCACATCAGCTATACAGTTCCCCTTAAAGGGCTGTTTGTAACTGGAAGATTATATAGATCAGGGGTCCCCAACCCCCAATCGGCAGACCAGTACCAGTCCATAGGTCATTTGGTACCGGGCCGCAGTGGGACGGTAAAAAAAAAAAAGTACTTATTTTTACTAATATACTTCAGTCAAAGAAAATCCACCATATCCATTTACTTTCTTTATTTAAAGATAATCTGCTAATATTTTAAAATAATACCTCATTCAGAATCAGCTTCAAACAGAATAGAGTCTGAATGAAAATTTTAATGATGCTTCAATGCTCAGCACCTTGTTACAGGTCTGTAGTAACGGGTGGGACTGGCTGACCAGTCAGTGGAACAAAAAAGGTCGGGGACCGAGCTTCACTAAATGCTTTTTAAGCTCCCGCGGGCCACACAAAACGGGCTTGGCGGGCCACATTTGGACCCCGAGCCTTGAGTTTGACACGCATGATCTATAGTATCTGTCTATCTCATGCATCTAAAGTGTATATGTTCAGCATTCATCCATCAATTTATCCATGCATCCATCATGTATTCATCCATCCACTACAGTATCCATCCATCCATCCATCCCCATCCATCCATCCATCCATCCATATGCCCACCAGGCATCTAAGAGCTCAGTTCATACCCTGATATTCCACCGAGAGCATCTCTGCAAGCTAGCTGAATTCGTGCAATATCGCAACATCCCGCGATAATTCTGAGTGCAAACACAACCACTAGATCCCTTAGTAAATGAACTAAACTATAAAGGAAACAACAACAACAAATAGTAATTCACTCTGCCTCTCACACATGGAAGAGATAGTAGTTCACTCTGCCTCTCACACATGGAAGAGCACTTCCTGTGTATCTTGGGTTTTCCACTTCCTCGTCCATGGTTGAAAATTAACAATTCAACCCTCTGGCCATCAGACTTCTGGCCAGTGTCACCAGAAATTACGTATAGGGTTGTGCTATATGGTCTTCCCATTGTGTTTTATTTTGACGGTCGACGGACGTTGTATTCTGATACCTCGTCTAATTTCCGGTCAGGTGCGAGCTGATCATTTGATGCGACATTTGCCAGACATACTGTAGGCTTGCTAGCTATGCAGCGCTGACCACGTCGCAGCTGTAACGCAGCGCTGACGTTTCCAGTGGAACAGCCCAGTGTGTTGGACCAACCCAACCTTCGCCCCATGATTGTTAGAACTGACCGCACATCTCATCCCAACACTGAACAGAATGTGTGTATGAAATAGTTAGCCTTGGCTTTTTGTGCAATCCTGAAAGTGACTAAGCCCCCTCCCACTCACCAGTAGGGCGGTGGGGATATATAGAAGAGGACTTTGTGCATGTAATAAAATATTAACGTGTAATCCAAATGTCAACAAATATCATAACTCACGCTGCAGAAAGCGGAGAAAATTCGCGAGGTCAGCTTAGCGCGAGGGGGGGGATTAGTTTTTATCATTTTTTTAATATCTCCAGTGTGGTTTGTGATGCATTAATTCAGCCGTGCATTGAATTTATTGGAACTGAAAT
>NC_024317.1:12879471-12887393 GCF_000523025.1 Cynoglossus semilaevis
TGGGGCGCGGGGGCAAAGAAGTGTATTGGTACACCTCGATGGAGTAATCCTCCACATGCACTGATATCCAGCAATCAATGTCATAAACAAAAGATCCAGTGAAAATCTGCAGGACTTACAAGAATGTCAGGGATTTCATATTGTTATTTGTTTTTATTGGAGAACTTGTAATAAAAGTCGTCTCTTTTTTTCCCCCCTTTCAGGACTTAAGTGGCTATGCGAGATATATTATTGAGATGAAAGTTCGACAGTATGCCTGCAGAAGCCCGTCGTCTGCTGTGTGTTTTCTCTGAATTCTTTTCCCAAGTCAATCTTTCATATATTGTTTTCTGGGCTCAGGACTAATGGAGAGCGGTCAGGGGATTTGAAAGAGGAAGTGAACACTCCGCACAGCCATTTGTTCACCCATCTTTTGTGCTTCTCCCAGTCTGTTCCCCTGTCTTACGCCGACTGTCTTTCATCATACACCTGCACTCACCTGCCAGCTGCCTGCAAAACCTGTACAATCGAGCCTCTATCTCCCACTTTCGGTCGGCCCATTCCTCCCTTTCACGCTCCTTTCACGTCCTCAGTGACCCCGCTGCACCTTTTGGTCACGCCTGGACCACGCCGTGTCCGAGTGACGTGTACAGCGGGTCCTGAAAGAGTATTGTTTGCGGAGAGGCTTTTCTAGCTGCGGCTCATAATCACTGTTTCACTGCTAGCGTTCGCTGTTTGCCTCTGTGTGTTTGTCATTTTGTCTTGTCGTCCCGGTGATTCTTGGCTCGTCGTCATGGTTGTCTCCGGTTGATTGTGGATCAAACAGCAGCCATTCACTTTGGAATTCTAATAAATCTCTGCTTGATTTTAAGTTAATTAGCTTGAGCTAAGACGAGGCAGGGGGGCATGGGAAAACATGGAGATGAGAAAGATGGCAGGACAGAAGGAGTGTGTGTGTGTGTGTGTTTGTGTGTTTTGCTAGTGTAGCAGCACTTATTGGGAAAATATTATTGTTGTGTGGACATTTTTCTGGGGGGAGGGAGGGGGCGCAATTAGCAGATTCCCGCTGAGTTTCAAGATTCAGTTTGGAGTCAGGATTAGGATCAGATTAGTTAGGACAAGGATTAAGATTTAATGTATATTTGCAATTCTTAACCCAAATCAAATATATATTTGTATATTTGCAATTCTTAACCCAAATCTGTGCAACACCCGGAGACTGAGTTGTGTTTTTGTATTGTCGATGTATGGTGCGATTTTTTTTTCCGTGGTCAAAAACTCTTTTTGTTTCTCCTTTTTTATATCGATACAGGGAAAAAAAACACTCTCTCCGCAAAACAACATCCGCACTTCCGCACGGAACAGCGTCAAAACAACAATACCGTGACCATGCAGAACAAAAATAGTGACAACCTCCTGACTCTAGAGGGGCGAACAACAACAGCGTCCTCCAGTGTCCAACTTAGGTCACTCCCGTTTTCCACAAATCTCCGTCCCTATTGGTCTGTGACAATCGCTGACTGTTGTTGTTTCGCTTATTGCGCCTTATGTATGAAAATAGGCCCGTTCATTGATATGGAGCCTTATGGTCCGAAAAATAGTCCTAAAAATACGGTATGCGACGTGCTCTCTGTGTGTGTATGTGTGTAAATTTGCTTCACACCTTCCTGCTCAGCCTCTCAGGGTGTGTCAGTCAAAGGACCTTGACATGTATTTTACCACTTCATGCTTTTGAGGCTATTATGGCCTCTGATCATGAGAATTATATTTATGGAGCTGCAGCTGTCAGTGAGGGAGTAACTAATAAGTGAGTAGCCTTGTAGAACCGGACCAGTGTGGATCTGAAACGATGCAGTGTTTACGAGCCTGTGTGTGGGTGGACCTTGGTGCTACCGGAGATCGGACGACCCTTCATGAGGAGTATATATTTTGGAAACATTAATAGAAAAGTGTGTTAATGTCTCAGGTTTACCAACTTCATGGAGATTGGACCACCGTCTGATAATGTCGGTGGTTGTGATGATGGTCGAATCAGCTCACGTGCAAGTCGTGCACCTAAAGACACTCGATTCACTTGAGTCAGTGTTGCTGTAGTTCTAGTACTAATACTACTACTACAAGTAATACTAATACTACTGCTACTTCCTGATGTAAGGATTCATTGTATTAACCATTTGTAGTATAATAACATGATTACAACAGTCGTGACATGACCACACGTTTCTGGTGTTTCTGTTATAATCATTGGACTATTTTCCATCAATGACGTTTTTTTCATCCTTGGAGAGCTGTTAGACAAATCAGCAGTCGCACTTCTGTGCAGACACAGACACATTAAATCTTGGTCTGGAGTTTGAAACCGTTTAAAATAAGCATCATTTTGACCCCTACATTCCAGTTTTTTATGTTTCACAGACTGTCTGTCAGACACAAGGACTGGGAGAAGGTCGGAGATGCCAGTCAGGCTGGACAACTTCTTAAAACTGACAGACACTCTACTGGAAAAATATATAATTACAATGTACTGAGATATTATTGGTTTTAATCCATTTTTTTTTTATTTTTGTTAATAGTCTGAACTTTGTTATTCACGATAGAAAAGGTTGACAAAGCACAGTGGGAGGAATAAAAAATGTCACTTCCTTTATCTTATAGCCATCTGTGACCGATATCAAAGGTCCAAACAACTGTCCCTGGCTGTGAATAACCTGTGATCATTACATCCTATATACTCTTTGTTGCCCGCGGCCATAGTTTTGTTGGGGACAAGCTTGGCCCATGAAGCCAGTTCCTGAAGCCTTGGTGCACTTTGCTCACCAGATGTCACCCTCCCCTTTGGCAAATACTTAGACCTCGACCGCATGCAGTGACACGACCAGTCGGTGACAGTGACAGAGCGTGGAACCCAGAGAAACAGACCGTCAGAGAAGGAGGTGAGGAGATGAGACGGACAGACAGAGACAGACAGACAGAGAGAGAGACAGAAATACAGAGACAGGCAGAGAGCTGTGTTATCCATGTTCTCTGGAACGTAGTACTTGGTGAACATTAAGAACCTGTGAGTGTCAGCTGAAGATAAAAATATGGTGCAGGAGTAGAGGAGGTTCAACCAACAACAGTCAGTGAGGAGACACTGATTGGGGGAGTAAAGTTTATTTACACTCACTTCAGTCTAGATGACTAGTATAGTACAGTACGGTACAGTACGGTACACAATGTACGGTGGTGTCTCAATCTCGTCTTACAAATTCAAACACAACATCTTTAATTTTCCAGCCGTCTAGACCTCTAACTTGACTTCTGCACAGCGAGTATTATTTTCTTGGACAGATATCTGTCTTTGTGTAAGTCCTTTATATAGTGATTACCTCTATTGTTGGCCATATGTGGCCCAGGGGCCGAATGCGGCCCGTTCAGCTTTTTAAATCGGCCCGCCAAACTTTTCCAAATTATATAATTTATCTATATTATTATTATACTTCTACCTTTTCCATGCAATACCCATGTTTCCCCAATAGATGGCGTAGAAAATGATACAATCATTTTAGCAGTTTAGCCTTTATGCATGACTTTTACGTCATTTATCTCAGTTGACAAGAACGTGCCATCAAATTTTGGGACCAGTTGCGGCCCGCGAGTCAAAAGGTTTGCCCACGTCTGATTTAGAGGATATACCATAGTCTTATAATCTTGTCAGGTACAGTATTAACAGTATACAGTTCTAGTACTGTACTGTAGTACTGGTAGACAGAGTGATATGGCTGATAAACAGCGGTAGAGAAGGTCACCAACCTTTTTGAATCTGAGAGCTACTTCAAGGGTACTTAGTAATACGAAGAGCTACTTGTTTGATACTGACTTTCCCAACAATGTAATAATAATGAGTTCTGGGACAGACAATAGTAGACACTCTTCTTACCATGGTCATTGCAGGTGGAACTGATTCCAGTACAATATTTGACCTTCTTGTCGACTAGTTTTATTTTTAGAACATACCCCGTGGGCACCTTAGGTAGTCCACGGGGGGTAATCACATTGGTGACCTCTGGTCTACGGTATGATTTCAGCTGTGTTCCTGAGAAAGAGTTTAAAGTTTAAAAAAAAATTGAAGAAATTGTTAAAAAAAAGAAAAGTTAAGCTTTGGTGAACGAAGAGAGACAAAGTTTAAATTCTTGGTAAATTAAAGTTTAATTTTCAGTAGGTCAAAGTTCACATTAGCACTTCATACACATATGCTTTTTCACACTGGCATTCGGACAGCTGAGATATTTTAGTTATGTTCACTTATCTAAATGTATTATTATGTGTCTTAGAACTTTTTGACTGATTTTTTGAATTAAGATTTTAAACTTTATTTTTTTAATTTCAAACTTTCTTCTTTGTGGTTTGATTCCAGTCACCTCCTCTTGGCTGCGCTGTGTTTATGGGGTGTTGTCCTGTTTCTCAGATATGGACAATGCTGCGATCAGACAGCAGGGTGTCCAGAGACCATCATGTCCATCGCACCGGTCACATAAATCAAACACATGCGCACAAGGACAGAGAGGAGGAGATTAAAAGATCTCCGTGTATGATTGATTACAGCGCTGCCTTGTAACATTTTTTTTTTTAAACACAACATATTACTCTTTGCACACACAGTTCCTGTGTACTTCCTATCAGAAAACCTGTCCAGACCTTGGACGAGCGAACCCTCCCTTTGAGAAATGACTCAGGCTTTAATTTATGATGTAGCCGAGCGTCGTTCTTGTTGATCCACTCGGGGGGGAACTTGACCTTAGTGTGATTTTTTTTTTAAAAATGACGTGTTCAAATTGTATTCCTCAAGGTCTGTCAAATCTCACAAAATCCCATCAGGCAAAAAACCCTTTTTATTAAAGTGAATGTGCATCATTTTGGAGATTAAAAGGACGGTTACACATATTTTTTTTTTCTCCTCATAAATGTTTTTCCCTCATTTTCTCTGATGCGTAAGCTGAGACCTCATGTCACCCGTATCAATTCAGTAATTCACAATCCTCCTCCTCATTATTTTAATGTGATATGACACTGACTACCTGTTCTAGTTATCTAGTGTGCTGCGCTCTAATCCTTTGTGCGTTAGAGCCACATGTCGTACAGAGTGTTGGATTAGTAAAGGCTGCTGTTGTCTGCTCCGTTTGCCTCGTCGCTACTAGTTTGTGATGATAAATGTCCTTTGTGGAGAAAGAAAATCTCCCAAAAATTGGATGACCGACATTTTATCCTCCTCTGATGTTGCAAGGATTACCAAATATTTTAGTTACTGATCATTTCTGATTTTTCTCTTTTCTGTTGTGTTAAATCTCAGTGTTTTTCTTGTCCAGTGATGCTAACAGTGATTATGTCCGAGGACCAATGTTTTCCTACTGGTTTTTACGGATTAGACTTGTTGCGTCTGATGAAGGGCTGTGTTGTGTTTGTGCAACATGTATGCTTTTATATTACACAGCGTGTCGTGTTCCAATTGTGAGGCTCAAGAATAGACCACACAAACAACAGGGTACCTGCTACACAATTCACAAACGTAAAATGTATGACTGTCAGAATTACATGTTAATATCATTAATTCATTTATGAATTGATTATAAATGAATCACAATGCACATCACATGTGTCAAACTCAAGGCCCGGGGGCCAAATGCAGCACACCAAGTCACTCTTTTATGGCCTGTGGGAGCTTAAAAAGTCCATGCAGCAGAGATTCTTAATCTGATAAATTATTAAAGTTTTTTTTTTCACAGCAATGAAAAATATTTACCTTGTATAAATAATAATCAATTGCAGAAAAAATTATTAATATGTTATGGAGTAGTTACATCTATAGTAGGGGTGTCAAACTCAAATTCACAGCGGGGCAAAATTATACACGGGGATGAAGTGGTGGACGAAACTTTCTTATCATGTCTCTTTATCTGTAGCCTTTCAAGTTCCTTTTTAATGTAAATCTTTTTTCTACCGGGAAACAACGAAAGAAAAACCATATGTGTGTGTATATATATGTATATGTATTTATATGTGTATGTATATATAAGGGCTATATACTACACTAGCACACATTTGATATGATCTTGCGGGCCAGATATGGCCCCCGGGCCTGAGTTTGACACATGTGATCTATATAGTCTACCATTTACAACAGGCCCTTCAAGGGGAACTGTATTGCTGCTGAGGCCCCCCAGTGAAAATATACACGATGTATATCAGACACCCCAGATATACATGATGTTATTTGCACACACTGCTGGAAAGAGTTTTCATTTCACTGAATCACGATTAGCTTAAAATACCATATCAGTGACTGGCATGTACTCAGTTGTCTTTACCCTCAGGACAGATGCCTGGTTTGCGCAGTCACACCGAGGGCAGTAAGTTAGTCTACGGCTGACAACTGACTGAAACAGTCGTCTGTAGACTGATTAATATTGTTGAAGACAAGAGCTTCAATAAAGACATGATAGAAGACATGATAGAAGAATGTTATGAACTTCCAAGGGAGTTGGTGTGAAAGCGGGACCCGCCGACCCGCAGCATGTAGCAAGTAAAGCGGACTGGATTAGCGTTAGCCCCGCCCACTGACTTTGACAGGCGAGTTTGACGGATAAAATTAATTCATGTCATTCAAGAAATGTCAAATGTTGGAATGTTGACTTATCTCGATCAAATAAAATAATGAAATGAATTAAATTGACATGTTTTTAACATAAAATAACTTGGTATTTTAATTAATTATTGGCACATTTAAGTAATTATTTAATAACAAGCATATTTTTTTCTTGACATTTTCCATATGAATAATCAGTTGGATTTGTCCCAAATAAGAACAGGTGAAAGGCAAACATCTGCATGCTGTTTTTTTTTCTTTGTCTTTTAGTTCCAGCAATAAACCATAAGAAATGTAAGAAATGTTGGAATGTTGACTTATCTCGATCAAATTAATAATCGAGATTAGTTTACGATCCCAGTTAATGATGATTAATCCTGACTAATCCGCAGCTACCCTGAAATACACAAACCTTGTTTAAAAATATTAAAACCGATTAGAAAAACAGCTTCACTAATGCTGTCAAAGGAAGTTGTCCGCAAGATTAGAGGAAGTGAAGCAGATGAGACAAAAAAAAAAAAAACTTGGCTCAAATTAAAGAAATATCACAGACTGGAATAGAGATGAAAACTCCACCGAGCTCCAGACTGAATATAAAGGACAACGCTGTGAAATATACATGGCTGGGAGCTGAGGTGAGCAGAATGCCAACTTTACCTAAAACCCACCATCTCGACACTGAGTCTGTTGATCATCATCAATCCCGGCTGCTACATTCTCTCCAATGGTGCTGCTTGTTGTTCACCTAGGCAACAAGAGACGGGGAGCTAGAGAAGAGACCAATTTCCCATATTTAATAAGATTTGCTGTTCTTTTTCCTCTGTCTGTAATGCCTTTATTATTGCAGATTGGCTTAGCTGTGAAAGCTATTGATTGTGAGGTGGAGTCCCAGCAGGAACTGAAGAGACAGAAACAAAGATGGAAGGTGTAGGCGCTTACTGGCAGGTGATTTGTAAGCAGATGTGCAGAGGGAAAAAGACGTAAAAACAAGTAAAATTTCTTCATTTAAATCACATTGGTTGAATACAGTGGAACCTCGAGATACCAGCGTCTCGACATACGAGTATTTGGAGATACGAGCAGGACTTTGAGCAAATTTTTGCTTCGAGATAGGAGTACGCTTATAGACACCGACGCTAGGTGGCCGAGCACTCGTTCACTTCACATGTTCGTCGACTTCCGTACGCATCTCCCGCGAGTCTTTGCGGTGTTTGCGTTATCTATGTGATTTTCTCTCTATTTTGTGCATTATTCTTCATAATAGTGATGAGTCCTAAAAGAGTGAGTGGTAAGGATGGTGGTGAGAAGAAGAAACGCATGA
>NC_024317.1:12887680-12890089 GCF_000523025.1 Cynoglossus semilaevis
TTATTAGCACTAATAAGGGAGTTTTTTAGAGGGCCGGAACGGATTAATTTTTTCCTGTTATTTCTTATGGGAAAAAATGATTCGAGATACGAGCACCTTGAGTTACGAGCTCAGTCCTGGAACAGATTATGGTCGTATCTCGAGGCTCCACTGTACACCAGAACTCCAGACACTTGACTCCAGTATTCTGCCTCGAGGTCTCCTATGAAAGATGCAGTTTTATTCTTAAAGAGAGAATTAAAATAATTTATGTTGTTCATTGATTCAGCAGCGCAAAAGATGACACTCGCTTTTAAAGCCGTTAAGCTGCCCATTGAGCCCCACTTAGGGCTCACGTGCACAGAGCAGGAGGGTATTTGTTTTGGTCTTTCCAGCAGAAACAAGAGAGATTTATGGACACGATAAGTGAGTGATTGTCTTCATGTTCCTATTCTTAGCCTTGCAGCGGGGAAGCAGGACTAATGATGCTTCCTGACCTTAATGCCGAGCGCTCAAGGTCAGTCCTCGCACTGATGCATCATGGGCAAAGTGTCCCGGACCACCGAAGAGCACTAGCACGTTGAGTTTGCTGTTGTTGTTTTTTTTTTTTTTGTCTTTGACTTTGCCCCAGAATCTGCCACCGCCCTTCCTGAGACAATAAAAGACACAGTCACAGAACAAGCAGTGTATTCAGTCGCGTCGCTCTCAGGGAACAAACGGCACTTGTTCTGCGATTTCTGCTTCTCCCAATTATTCTCCGTTTCATCACGTAACTGTAGACAGGCACTGATTTCACACTGAAGGATAATGAAGAAATCAAGTAAAAGTTACAAAGGATGTAGGGTTTTTTTTTTTTTAAGAAGAGAATCATAGAAAGTTTTAATTAAGCGAAGTGTTGCTCCAGGGTGTAACATTTGAGAGTGGTGTTGATTGGTGGAAAGAAAATGACTGTATAACATTTGACTCGATGAAGGAGCAGATAAAAGGGTGAATGTGCTGTGTTTATTTAATGTGAGTTAGTGCAAAATAATGACGGTCCCATGAGACTGAGCCGTGGTTTCATGCCTCCTTCAAGAGATAACGATATCGACAAGGGGGCGTGGCAACAGAAATGTTGATACGATCCCATACTATGTGACACAGTACAGCGCGGGTCCCCGACCCAGTACCAGTCCGCGGGTCATTTGGTACCGTGCCACAAGCAAAATATTTAATAATGTACTTTGTTTAAAGAGAATCCGGCATTTTTCAAAATAATACGTCTCTCATACCCAGATACTAACAGGAAGTGTGTTTATTTTGAAAATGTCAGTGCAATACAAAATGATTAACACAACATTGATACACTCCATTTAGATTTACAAGAATTCTGTACGTTTATTTTGAAAATGCCGGTGCAATACAAAATGATTAATAGACTCCATTTAGATTTACAAGAATTCTGTGAATATTCTCTTCCTGAGAATATTTTGACCACAGAAGATTATAGAGATGGGCTTCTTTTTTCTCTTTCTCTTTTTTCCTCTCACATTTTCACATTTTCATTAACTAATGTAAATATTTAAAATAAGAAATGTCGAAACAAAAGTCACTAGAATATAGTTCCAAACCTTATAGATAAAAAAATTACAGCTTGTAAGTGTGAGCTAAAGTTATTTTTTGTAACTGCCTCAATTTTTTTTTTCACATTATTTTCACTTTGAAACGCGATAACGTCAGTACTGCCTATTTTCACGACTGCATTGGTTCTGTAGTGCTCCGTTCAAATGTTTCAAATGTGAGAATTAACATAGAAGTGAAGGAAAAAAGAAGAGCACACACATTTAAAGAGACAGCTGTGACCGGGAGGAAAAAGAAACGCTGACTGGGGGAGGAGGGAGGAGCAGTCTTTTGAACTGGCGCGGATCATTAATTTGTCGTCTAATTAGCAGGAATTCCGCAGTCGGAATGTGACTTAGGATGTGTGTGTGTGAGTGAAGGTGTTGTGTGTCTGTCTGTGACCTGCCCTGGCTCCAGGTCTCTGGGCTTGTTAGAAATGACAGATTGACGCTTCCCTCAACCCCTTACCCACCGGGGCAAACCACCGAACTGATCCACCCATCTGCTCTGGAGACCTGCGCTATCTTTTTACCCGTTTTCTGCTTGTACACGTTTCCTGTGCCGGGTGTGTGTGCGCGCTCTTGTGTGTGTGGTTGACTTTTGTCAGTCAAAGACCTGCTCGATGTGGAGAGAAAATTCCTGTCATGCCTTTGTTCTGCCTTACTGTGAATTCTGCGGCTGCTATAAACTTGTTTATGCACATAGCTGTGTCTTCCACTGTGAGATGGAATCTAGCGCCATTGACAGCTTTCACTGAATCAAGTTTGTTTGCCCAAGATGCACACTGAGAGCCCTTGGATTCCTTTTCACGGGAAAAAAAAAAGCAGCTGA
>NC_024317.1:12890130-12893231 GCF_000523025.1 Cynoglossus semilaevis
TGTTATCCAATAGAGCCCGGAATGAATACAGAGGACATTTCCAATGTCTTCTCATTCCTTGTGAATACCGCTGTAGCCTGGCTTTTCATCAGCTGTCCCTAGAATTTTTTTTAAAGACCAGACGGGGCCTGGAGAGAGAGAGAGAGAAAGTCTTGTCTTTCTCCCGGAGGCCTTAAAACATTCATTTAGATAGTGCCAATATCCAATCTTCCCATCTATCCTTTGGTCTGTGACATCACATTTATTAAAGCTTTGTGTGTGTGTGTGTGTCTGTGTGTGTGTGTATTTGGAAGGTTTCATTTCAGTTAAGTGTCTAGCCCAGGGACACTAGGACAGAGCAGATCTGCCCTGCACAGTAATTGAACAACAGATCCGGCTACTATTAGTCACAAGTCCCTCTCTGTCCAGACCCTTTCCTCACCGTTAAATCAACTCTCACTGTGTAAACAAGAGCAGGTCAGTGACACAAATACAGGAAGCAAATATAAAATCCCAATGACTTCCAAAATGTCTTTTCCTAGCATTCTACACTCACTCGGATGTCCTTTAAAGATCGTTATGGTTTAGTGCAACTGTACTGTCACGTTCATCGGACGACCTCATTTTTACTGTAGTACTGGTGATTATTATTGATAGGGAAGTGAATGTTTTCAAGTTGAGGTTTTGATGGTTGTTTTTGTCCATTGACATATTTAACTTGGAGGATGTGCACCTTATTGGGCGGTTTAGGATGTGGACTTGGGTCCGGAAGGTTTCAGGTTCGAGTCCACCAGCTCCACCAGCAACTGAGGTGCTCCGAGCTCGGCACCGTCCCCACACACTGCTGCCCACTGTTCACATTGATGATGGGTTAAAAACAGAGGTCACATTTGGTTGTGTGTGCAGTGGTGTGCTGTGTCACAGTGACAAGGAGTTCACACGTACTTACTTAACAACAACTGTTTCCATGACAGTAGAACCAATTAAATCAACTTAATTTAATTTAAGATTAAATATTTAAGGATTATTGGTTATTTTTTTAACACTTGAAAAATGAAATATATATATATATACACTATAACTATAATGCATAACATAACATGCTATACAAAATATACAAAATCCAATATTTAAAAAATAAATAACATAAACATAGAACCTAAACTTTGTAATGTTCAAATAAATAAATATATATATATATATATACAGTATGTATATATATAATGCCATATTGATGCCATATTGTATTTTTATTTTTAGCACAATGACAATAAAGGGTACAGTATTTCTGCCGACCCCCTAGGGTTGACTGACCCCCTGTTGAGAACCCTTTGCATTTCAGATCACAAATGATCTTTTTTTTTTTTTTCAAGATTTGTTACTAATACTTCCTTCATTTACATTTGCGATCTTTCTTTTTTTTCAAGATTCATTACTAATACTTCCTTCATTTACATTTGTATATGTATTTTTTAGAGGAAATGTCTGGACTTATCACATGTATTTTTTAAACATTAAAAATGCATACTATCTTATACTATATCTGACGATATTTGCTATATATGACGTTCATCATCATCAGTAATTTGCAGGTGGTGACACCTTCATGCAGTTTCCTTCTTGAGTATTTCTGGCCAAACACCTACATTGGCAGCCTTGTGGTACAGTGAGTGTGAAGGGATTTTTCTGTTTTTAGTCCTGCAGTCCTGAAAAAAACAAACAAAAAAAAAACATCAGGCTGAACACTGGACATACAGAGTAATAAAGGTCCACTCACACCAGTGGACGGCATGGCCAAATAACTGTGGTGAGTGGACACGAGGTGTCTGTGGAAAGACAGTGCTGTATTTCTCATTTCTGTTCATATCTGCTGCGATATTGGGTCTGTGAGTGTAAAACCAAATCAAATGATGGAGGACGGCTGTCTCAGGAGGAGGGCGAGCAAAGGGGAAAATGAGAGGGAGGCAGAGTGTGAATGAGTGCTTCGGACAGTTCTGGATGAGCAGAGACATTTGACAAGTCCTCTCCGTCTGTACAAGCCTCTGTCTCTCTGTCCCTGTTGCTATGACTTTCTTTTTTTTTTATCTCATTCTCTCTCTAAAAAACAAAAAAACCACTACGTTCGCCCGAGTCTTTTCTTCTGTAGAATGGATTTTAAATGAAGCCCAGCGTGTTGGTCTGTTAAGTTTATTTTCGTACAATATGCTCCCAGCTCACACTTCACGGTTCCTCCAGAAACCAGACTGAGAGCAGGGTTGCTGGTCAGCATTCTGGTGTCTGTGTCCAGATGGTAGGTGTGAAAGATCCCAGTTAGGGGTCCCTATGCTGCGTCCTTGAGACTGGGTGATTTATACGCCGCAAAGGCATCCAAAAGGTACGTTCTCGTACTTTATTTTCACGATGATGAACTGAAAGGGCCGTGGAGCAGCCGAGAAAGAGCTCCTGTGCCGTCGGTGGAAAACAATACCGCGGCAGCCCTCGTCACTTTGTGCCTCAGTAGCAGGTGTGAGCGTGTTGTGCACGTGCGTGACCTTGACGTGGACAGGGCAATGTCACTGTGCCCTGCTGACACTATCTCTGAGGGGTTTTATCCATCAGCGCCTCCCACCGTTTTTCCCTGCGTTTAACTCTCGCCGTCTTCGCTACGGAAAGTCTACGGATTCTCTCGCCATCTTCGCTACGGAAAGTCTACGGATTCTCCAACCAGCTCTGCTCAAATCAGGCTCCGAACTCACGAAGAACATCCTTCACAGACATGGGTTTATTCTATTCATCTCTGTCCAATCATCCAAGCCTCTGGTGCCCCCTTAGTCTGAGGGCAAACGTGAGAGGCCTGGGCGCTAACAGCAGAATTACAACAGGAAGTAGGGAAAATTGGATTTGGTCGATGATGTGCAAGAAAATAATAATAATAATAATTTTTTATAATTCTTGTTTCTCCGGTCACGGTCCATACACGTGTTATTTACACACTCTGGGGTTTTTTGTTTCACCGAATCCTCTCAGGCTTCAAATACCATATACTGCTCGAATTCAAAGAGCCTTATAATAAGTGAAATATTAAGAAAATGTTGTAAAAAGCATTCATTAATAATACAGGACATGAAGAATCCATTCATTTA
>NC_024317.1:12893331-12901177 GCF_000523025.1 Cynoglossus semilaevis
CTTGTTTCTCCGGTCACGGTCCATACATGTGTTATTTACACACTCTGGGGGGTTTTGTTTCACCGAATCCACTCAGGCTTCAAATACCATGTACTGCCCTGATTCAAGGTAACTTATAATAAATGAAATATTAAGAAAATGTAGATAAAAAGCATTCATTAATAAGACAGGACATGAAGAATCCATTCATTTAGTTATCTTCGGTCTTTTTACTCTGTTGTGGGTTGGGGGTGAAGCTCGTAGATGCCATGAAGATGGGTCAAGGGGTGGCGGTCCATCACTGGCTGGACAAATTTTAATGAGGTAAAAAAAGATGTTTTTTAAAACGTGATTTTTCCTTTGGAAGGGTTGACGGGAACCGACCAACGAGAAAAGTTAAAACGAGCGGGGCATTAAGATTCGCACTTGTTAGATATTCAGAGGGAAGATAGAGACATAAAGCAATCAATCAGGGCGTAAAATGACACTTTTCTGGACTGTAGGTTGCGCTATAGAACTGTTTGAATTCCTTTCTTCATGTGCTGCTTGTACCACATATTTAATATTTTAGATGAAGCTAATTTTGCAACCCAGCCAAATACTTTATGGTATTTACATTTTACTACATTTTTCATCTTGCTACCAAATCGCTGAGCACCCACTGTTATGGTGCTGCGCGACCGCCCACACTCTCACAAAGGGTTATGTTTTATGTTTTAACAGATAAATGACCAGTTTAAATCTGCGTTCTTGACATGTCAAAATACCATTCAGCCACATTAAATTTGAAATTATCACGTTTATTTATATTAATACTTTCTTTAAATAGAGAGTATGAGCGAATGTATTGATGAAAAAAAAAAGCACAGACTATAAGCTCAATAACATGACAAAAGCAACACACGCACACCTCACAAAAAGACACTGGAAACAAATGAAGGCAGATTGAAATGAAATGGGTTGTAGGCAGCGAAACTGCAGGTGTCTAAAAAAAAAAGAGAAAAGCGACGGGAAAGAAAAGAGCAGGTCTTTATTACGGTGAGTAACTGACACGCTTGTGTTGCGCTCAGTGCCAGTCCATCTGTCATCCCACTCTCCTACTGATGAGCTCTGGAAACAAATCTGAGGAAGCCCAGCTTTATTTTGCCGCCTGGGTGACTTGTCGGAGTCGTCACAGACCCATGTGTCCCAGTATGTCTCCCCAGCAAACATCTCCCTGGCTCAGCTTCACCCTGTGGGAATCTCTGCCTCCCCTCCTCCTCCCCTTGTCCCCCCTCCTACTCCCCTTCCCTTTTCCTCTCCATCACATTTATTCATCATGCAAATGTTTCTTCTTTTTTTTTTGTCACTCCCTTGTGTTTACTTGAATCCTTATTTAAATCAAACATTTTTGCTGCTTATGTGATTTCGGAGTGCGTTTGTGTGTCGGTGTGTGTGTGTGTGTGTGTGTGATAAGTTGCAAAATACAGAGAGCATCAATCACTGTCACTTAGCTGCGCAATGTGTAAGCGTGCTGCCTGAAAACCCACAAACCCCTCCGAACCTTTCTAGCTTAGTCCTAGCCTCGATAAAATTCTCAAAACCCGTTCAATACATAAACATTTGTGAGAGGAATACGTTTGGTGTTGGGGGTGAGGGGTGGGGTTGGCATGGATAAGCACTTCTGCGCTCCGGCGGCGAGAGTTAAATGTGTGTTTACGCATTTACAAATGACAAATGGTGGAGTACTACATCGCTTCTGATCTCCTCACACGCTGCCAAAGCGGCCCATTCTGCTCCCAGACTTCTGCAAATCTAGAAGTATGATTAAAGACAAGACGGCGCCGACGAGCTCGCACCACCCTCATTTAAGGAAGAATGGAGGACTTGTCATCTTTTGATGCATTGCCTGCCATCCTGCATGCAAACAAGACGCCAACGAACCACTGATGCCTCCGCGCGCCTCCTTCTCCTTTCCCCTCATGTGACTCCCCAAAGATTTGTCTTGGGTGATTGATCGGGTTCTGCTGTGGCATCACCGGAGACGTGTAGGAAGTCTGCCCACCCAACCCGCCCAGCTAGCCAGCCATCCGGAGACGAACACCTTTGCTCGCTAATCATATGTAATCCCTGAGATAAGAGGCACAAGGGCTACTGCACACAGTTGATCCGTGACCTTTGAAGCCGCCTCCTGTGATTAAGAGCTCGCCATGTCTTTTGTAGATAAGACATTCAGTGGTTACTATTAGCTTATGGCCTTAAAGTTTCCATGCTCACTGAATGGTGAAGAGTTTGAAACTGGCATTCTAGCTGTAAAAACCACCTTTGTTGGTTCACGGGTTCGAGTCCCAGTTTTTCTGTATGCATTTTACATGTCCTCCCTGTCTGTATATGTGTCCCATCTCTGGGTACATCAGTCAACATTGTCATGATTTTATTCACCAGAACACAAAACTCACTATTTTCTGCTTTTTGTGCACACGTCTCAACTTCATTGACCTTAGACACCTGCAGGGGGCAACAGTTCACTATGGTTGTTAGCTGGATGGTAGGAGTCAATGCTGACAGAGTTGGTCCTACAGAGACAGTGGGAGACAGAACGGTTCTCAAGAGGTGACACGGGGCAGCAGATATCTTTTTTGGGCAGTGGCCACAACGATTTACAAAGTCCTGACTGCAGCCTAGTTTCCAGGACTCTGGTGGTGAAAGGACACCAGCAGCTCCTGCTGGAGAGACTAATGTAGCCAAATGTTGTTGTCTCTATACGGTGTGCGGCCCTGGACTGGTGAGTTCACTGAACAGAGTGTACCTTGCCCTTGGCCAAAGACTCCTGGGATTGGCTCCAGTACTGCTGTGACTCTGTATATATTTACACTTGGTATTTCACAAAATGGGCCCAATCCTTCGTCGTCGTCGTGGTGTATGAAATAGGTGTGTATTTCCCTGCACCAGTTAAGGCAGCAGGCACCACTACACATCATGTGACTCTACCCTCCATACTTGAGTATATTTTTGGGACTGCCCTCATTAGCTCTTAAGTTGTCACAGGCTTCGCTTTCCTCCTCATCTGCATTGAAGCTGACAGCTGAAGTTTTAACATGGGTTTTTGTTGGAAACAGTCCAATGTCAATTTAGCACGCTAATGCTAATGCAAAAACTACTATGTTCTGTACTACAGACTGGGCACGACTCGAGGTGCAGAGCTGCTTCTTTAACTTTACCCTGCTATCCTTTTAGTATAAATTGCGAATATTCATAATGCACTTCCGAAAACACTGGTTTAAATGTGGTTGCTGACGATTTTTTTTCTTCTTTTTAGCATTAAAAAATGATCCCTCCACCTGTCTGACTTCTGCTGGACTGTGCACCCAGTGCATCTATGTTTTAGTCTCTCAGCCAAACACCCTGCGGCTGTTACAGAGGAGGTCACCTGACTCTGGTGACCTAACTATTGATGGGGACAGGCACTGAATAAGTTTCCATCACCAACAAACAATGTTTTCTTATTTTTGTTTTTAATCCTTTGTAGTATTTCCGCATGCAAGTTCACCAAACCAAAAGGGACTTTTTGAAATACTACTCCATAAAGCTGTACAGAACTTTCTTTTTTTCATTGCAGCATTTTTTTTTTTTCTGATTTCTAGCTCGACACACAAAAAAAGGAACTCTGCATTTTCCTGTCAGTCCAATATTAGGGGCATCTGCTATGTTTTTCAATATTGTCAGCTCTCAGCAATAAAGCCTGGGCAAAAAAACTTCATAACTTCTCTCAGGGAGTATTGCCTTACATTTACATTTCTCTCTCGCTCCCAGTGGAAAGTCCTGGATCGAAGTTTTTGTTGTGCTTTTGATATGGCATCAAATTCAAAGACATTACTTGCAGGACTGTCAGAGTTAATGAATTGTGTTAATACACTTGAGACAGTCATAGTCATATTCAAATAGTCAGAATGACACGCTCCGTTCTCCCATAATTCTACCATCCATTAAATAATCTCTGGTCGAATAAACAGTTGATACACGTTGTGTCATTTACACACACTGCGAGGAAAAAGATTTTGTTTCACTTAAGCGGCTCAAATTTAACACCTAGCTTTCATCAGACCAGTTTTGAATACAAAACGCTGGACGTGTTCTACAAGCTAGTGTCAAAATACTCCACACCAAGTCTGAGAAGCTGAATTTTATTTTTAGTTATACTTTTTGCATATTCTTATTGATGTATTCCACATTATTAATTCAATCATTTGAATTAATCACAGAAAAACGGTGTCAAACACATACGTCGACCTGCTGTCATTTGTCTCTATGTTCTGTAAACAAAGAAAAATTTAAAAAACGAAGGAAATAAATATATATTTAAGATTGTTATTTTACTCAAATAGTCGTGATGAATTGCATTACGATGGATTAATCACGATTAGTCGTGATCAATCCACAGCTCCCCTATAATTACTCTGATAAAATATTTCAATGATCTGACAGTTCCTCTGTAGTTATTCACTCAGTTGCTTGAATTCTTATCCAGTCCATTCCATACTGTATTCCCGTCTTAATGTAAAATTATTTCAAATCTGCACTGGTCCTCTTGAAACAATATCACGGATATTACTTCCCCAGAAACCCCTGATTATTCCCTACGTGCTGAAGTGATTCTCATTTTGTCTTATTGCGCTCATAATCTCACTGAGTGTCGTGTATATATATTGTCTTTTTACCTTTTCTTTCTTTTTTGCTCTTTTGGCTCATCTTGTCTTTACCGACGTGTGGACTCTCTCTACAGTCCTGCTCTTCTTTTGGCTTTTCTTCTTCTTCTTCTTCTTCTTCTTCTCTGTTACTGTGTTATCTATGCCGGCTCCATTTCCTTGCTCTCCGATACTCTCTGTAGCTTTCATTTTCATGATAATCCAGAAACACCACTGGACTGCAAAATCACTTTTAATGCCCCCCAACCAACCGAGCAAGCAACCAAAGACCCTCTCTGTCTGTCTGTCTCTGTCTCCCTCCCTTCTCCCCCCTACTGCTTTATCTTTTTTCCTCCAGGCTTTATTTTGATTTTCATAATTAAATGTCATTGTCAGTTCTCTTTTTTTATTCATTTTATTTGTTTCAATAGGAAAAAGAAAAGTCTTTTTTTTTTTGGAAACAGATGAGTCACTGCAAGTAAAGTAAATGTTAAACACGTTTTTTTCCTGCTTTATTTTTTCTTTCTTTCTTATTTTCCTCACATGTTATTTTCTGTATCCCTACAGAAATATGCACTTTGCAGTTGACTGGAGAAGAGTTCGACCTCCATTATATCTAATGTGTCCACTCACGGCTCTGTTCGCAGACGTCCATCCTTCTGTTTTCGTTGCATATTCAGCTCAAAGTCAAGGTGGAAGCAGACTGAGCAACACATTTTCTGTCCTGTGTCCCTTTCAGCCTACTCCTGCAGTGTTCATACAGCAGGGGGGATTAGTAATCCCTGAGATTGAGACCTAGGTCAGAGATAGTTGTCAATATCATTCCACCTGTCTAGTAAGTAAGGCCACGATAATCTCAGTAATATTAATCCAATGATTGTGGGAATGACCACAGTGCGGTCCTAACACTAAGATTCCAAAATTTCCGATGTAAAAAGGTTTCTCTAAAAATGTGTTACACTTTAGGTTTCCTGTCTGTCAGCTGTCTGCACCTGTCACCTGCCTTAATCTGTTTACTTGACATTTCAACCTGCTGCCAGTGTCTCACTATCAGGGATTCTGCAGTGTGAACTTTACACCGTCTTACCCTGAAACTGAGTTTCCTGTGACCGCTCACAAGAAAACTCAGCAGTTTGTATGCAAGGGTAAAGCCTCTGCAGGAACCTGGCTGGGTCGCTACAGGAAGAAAGAGAGATCACAATTATTAAGAACCTCATCTGCAGTTGGGAAACAACTATGAAGTTCACAAAAAATATACAATTGTTTCATGTTCTATAACTGATTCAATTCACATGTATAAAATGAACCTTGATTGTTTTTTAACATACAAAATTCTGATAAATGTAAAACATGTTCTAACGCCCCCTGCAGTGTGACTCTAGAATTCCTTCAGAATCCAATTTTTTAACATTGTATTACTTGTACCTAACGTACCGACTTCCCACTCTTGGAAAACCTACTTAGTTTTTGGTAATATTTCTATTTCATAGTTTACAGTTCTTTCATTTTGACTTAATAAGGAGAATGAACCACAATTTCAACCAGTGATGTATTTCAGGGTATACACAGTATAATATTTTATTTTTTATATAGTATACCCACTTCTCAGTCTGTATGGGCTGAGATTTGATCTCAGTAGGTATGATTGGTGAATACTAAGTCAAATAATATAAACTTTCTACGTAAGCCTTATATAATCCACATCTGAGCGAACTTAATGCTAAATGTAATTTAACGTTGCGTAGGGTAATAATTATGTCCTCAACTGTTAAATTATATTGACACAAACGCACATCCACCGTGCCCTTCTCTCCCGTCAGTCCAAGGACCTTCGGGCGTCAGTTTTATGCAGCTGGATGGAAAAAAAAAAGAAAAGCTCAGTAACAGGTATCACGATCTGTGGTTTTGTAGCGCGGCGAGAGTGGAAGTGTACATTTGACTCTTCTCCGTGACAGCAGATCAATGAAGCCCCGAGCGCAGCTAGAAATGAATTGATTGTCACCAATAAAACTCCAATTAAACAAAGGAACAAGCCTCGGAGGCAGGCAGCTCTCATCTTCTCATCAGTCCTCGGGGAAAGATTGGAAAAGTGAGGTCAGGGAAAGGAGTCAGATGTGGGCTAAGGCACGTTGTTGCCTTCTCTTTTTTTCCCCCCACTATCACAGAGGTGAGGAAACTGTGGATGAAAATGAGTAAAGGACAGCAGTGACTGGAGCAGAGCAGATACAGAGATGCTACCGTTGGTCCAAACCAAATGAGTAAAGGACAGCAGTGACTGGATACAGAGGTGCTACCGTTGGCCCAAACATTTCTTAATGAAGTGTAGCATTTGATAAACCATGTTCCAGAAGTCAATTCTACAGCTCACCTGACCTTTGCTCTAACGTGATAGGTTGGTGTCAAACCCCCTTACGGCTCAGGCTGTCATTCAGCTCCTCTTTGTAAATTCTTCTCCATTTGTGAGCGTCATCATTTTATAGCTGTCACTTTGGTCTCTTTGTCTGAGTCGATTTCATCTGCTCATTTGAACAGTCTTCATGTTTCATACCAGCATGTCAGCCCAGGTAGGTTGTGGGCTCTTACGTCTAAATAGCAACGCTGCTTATGGATGCTCCGGGCTGGGATGAAGCTCAAAATGAAGTTAAAGATGATTAATGTTTCCCGTTCCTGGAGAAAGTACAAGATCCCCCTTTACTCTCTCTTCTCCCCGTCTCACTTCTCTGCTAATAACATTTTCCTCACAATCTCCCTCTATCTCCCATGCTCTGTAATCTGATTGTTCTTTCTGTGATTGTGCTGTTATTGAATTCCCCGTATCATACATATGTATAAGTCCACCACAATACTTATTCCATCTCCCGCCATAATTTCCTCCAGCATCTTAGCAAACAGGGATCTCATACCTCAAGGGAGAAAACATTAATGCCATGTTGACACATGTAAGGCTCTGGTGGTGTGAACGTGGCGTCCTGGGATTGCTAAATGATGAGAAGTCGAGCCGTTGTTTTCAGTTGGAATCCTGATGACATGTATGTAAATTCTAACGGGGAGAATGGGTGGAAAATTACACATTCTACTTTTATGGTTTATTGGGTTGGAAAAACAAAAGTTGTTTGCTTTTTTTTTTGCACATATTGCAAGGCTTTATTTCCATAAACACATTTCCTTTAGAGCATTTCCTTAAGACACTTATGCCCCAGCGG
>NC_024317.1:12901199-12901807 GCF_000523025.1 Cynoglossus semilaevis
AACATGTGTGACTGTACTGTAAGGACTGTATTCAGTATCGTTGTTCACTGACATCAGCAGATCAAGATTTTTTTTTCTATCTGTTAAACTTATAAGGGTGAAAAAATCTGAACGAGAATTGATTCATGTCATCTTTCTTTAGACTAAATAGGACACTGGTGAGAGCTTGACTTTTTCTGAAGCTGCTCAATGACGGTGACATTTACAGCCTTAGATAAAAATGACTCAAGTCAAGTGGTATCGACTGCCATAAGATTTGTCAAATAGTCCAACTCTGACTTTGTGTGTGCGCCGGTTGTGTAATTCATCCTTATTAAATAATGTCTCCGTTAACATACGAGGACATACTTTGTTGAACATAGTGACTCCGTATGTCAGGTTTACAGTACAAATAAAATAACCACACTGTTATTCCCATTTGGGAATGGGCAGCCCTTGGTTTGATTCCTAGAGGAACCACATATCCCTAATGGCGCCTCCTGTGGCAGCCTGTGTTAGTTGCAAAGACTCACACTGTAAATTGCCCATTGTGGGACCAATGAGGGAGTCTATTATTATTATTATTTTTATTATTATTATTATTATTATTATTATTATTAATTAAAACC
>NC_024317.1:12901825-12921904 GCF_000523025.1 Cynoglossus semilaevis
ACCTTTACATCTCTGTCGTTGTACCTAGTAAACAAATGCTTTGAAGGAAACAAAGACCTAGATGCTACATTTTCCAACCCGTCAACCTGTCGCTGGTTGCAGCTGCCTGATGTGACCTTATAGCTAACATCCGCTGTTTTGCAAAAAGTCCATAGCGTATGGATTTCACGTCAGGGGAAAAATATTTGATATTTCTTCTAACAAATCCTCTCCGCTAGGATAGATTTACTGTCAAGCACAAAATAAAATTTATATTTAGGCTAATAGAAAGTCCATCTATTTATTGGTTTCCGTTGGTATTTTATTACTTTTGTTGGCAGCCTGATGACCCCCCTCCCCCCCAAACACACACACTCATCTTCGTCCATCTTCGTCCACATCAGTCAATGTTTGGCAAAGGTGCTGACTTCGTATTTGCACCACCCTACCCTCCCTTAAAAACCCCAACCTCAGACCCCAAGATGAAATCATATTGGAGCTTCATACACTTGACCCTGATGGCTGGGGGTTGAGGTACGTGCTGTGATGTTGCTGCAGATGATGGTTGAGGATTATGATGATGGTGCTGGTTCCAGCTCTGTGCTACGAGCTGGAGAAGTGATTAGGGTTGCACCAGCGGAGTGTTAGCCTGACAGATGGCAACACACGGAGTTGGCTGACAGCAGTGCTGACGGCGCATTCACAGCAAGTCTCCATCTTGCATTCACTGTACGCTTTGTTTGTTGCGTTAGCTGTGAGTGTATTATTCTCCTCGCTATTCACTGTTTATTGCTCCTACCTGTCAGAGACGACTCGCCACGCCAATTCACAAATTTAATTTTGCCACGTCGCTGTGCTGACCCCCTTGTCACTGCAACAAAAGAGGCGGCCGGTGTCTAGTAGAAATCTTCAGCAGTTCATTATTCTGGCCGCTGGTCATTTATCAGGAGCTTTCTGTTTTTTGGGTAATTTATTCGTTGAGAGATCAATAAATTCTGAGTTATTTTCTGTCTGTTTGGACGGCAGCTCTGCCTCCATGTTAATGAATTGCCTGCTAAAATAGGTATGTTAATTGAATGACTGAATGCATTAGGACTTGTATCGAGTGCTGATCCGCGCTCTCTCTGCAAACAGCCCTGTTGAGTTGTTATACGGTTCAGTGATTGATTAAAGATGGGCAGAACCTCTGTCTGAGCCGCTCTAGTCAGTCGTGTTGTCTTCATCAGGAATGAAAGGAGACACAAATTGGCCTCGTGTGACAGGAACCGACGCTGTTCTCATTTCGACGTTTTCGTTTGACTCGATTTTGCAGCTTATTTTAAATCGTCCTCAGGGTTTGCAAATGCGGTTTTTAAGTCTTGTCATTTCATGGATGTTTTAAAGCATAAAGTCCTAACGTGTTCACTTCAGAGTGGTTGTACTCGCATACATATGTATGAGAGCGCGGCAGTAATGTGACTGATCAGATGTAACACAGAGCGAAGAAGATTTCCAGCCGGTCTTGTATAACCAGCAAAGCTGTGGATTGAAGGCACAAACGTGTTTGAACAAACAAAGGTTTATGTCTATTAATTTACAATGTAAAGGTTGGGTTTTTTTGCCAGGTACAAGACTGAAAACAGAAACCATGGTGTGTTAGGAATTATGAATTAATTTGAGAGATGAGTTCAGTGACATATAAAGATTAGGACTAGAAAGAAAGAAACGTATTTAGAGCAAAAAAGACATATGTCTTAATGAAAATACAATTAACTGAGTCAAACATTTCACCTGAACCTAACATCTATACAGACATTTTAGCTGTTATTGATTATGCATTTTCACCTAAGAAAAGATCAAAAAGACTGTTGGAGTGCTTCTGGATGTGTGCTGTCAGTACTAATACAATATGTGACAGTATAGTAGGTAGTGAGTACTGCAGAAAAGAGCTGAAATCCAAAGATGAAACCCATGTGATTTTTTTTTTCTTCGTTAGGTCCATGGGTTGGAGAAGCAAGTGGACTTCTCAGATCTGGGTCCAGTGGGATCGGTGATGAAAACTCTTCCATATGGCATGGGTGGAGGCACAGTGGGAGGAACAACAGGAGGGGTCGTTAAGCCTCCATACCAAACCCGTATCTTCTCCACTTCCATCGACCAGACACCCATCAAGTCCAAGCCGCCCACTTACAGTTTCTACAACCCCTACGACCCAAACCGAAACCAGTCGCTGCTCCTGGATCAGACAGGCTATCGCTCTAAGCGCAAGCCATCGCATAAGACCTCCACGAAGACCAAGAAGATTTTTGGCTGGGGTGATTTCTACTTCAATGTCAGGACCTTGAAGTTCAGCTTGTTGGTGACAGGGAAGATTGTGGACCATATCAACGGAACATTCACCGTTTACTTCCGTCACAACTCCTCAAGCCTGGGGAACGTTTCGGTCAGCATCGTGCCACCGACCAAAGTGGTGGAGTTTGAGGTCCTCCAGCAGCAGCAGCCACATCTGTACCCTCACACTCAGCAAGACCTCCAGATCCATGACAACCAGCAGACCACTCTTGACCCCAAAGAGACAAAGACATTCAACTGTCGGGTGGAGTACGAGAAAACCAACAGATCCAAGAAGCCCAAACCCTGCTTGTACGACCCGTCTCAGACCTGCTTCACGGAACACACCCAGTCTCACTCTGCCTGGCTCTGTGCTAAACCCTTCAAGGTGATCTGCATTTTCATCTCTTTCTTCAGCATCGACTACAAGCTGGTTCAAAAAGTGTGTCCGGACTACAACTTCCAAAGTGAGCACCCTTACCTTGGATAAGTAAGTGAGACTGAGCTGAGAAAATATATGATGTATGGACCATATTAATGTCAAAGATGATGAAAACTATGATAATGATGGAAATGATAGTCATATTGATTACAGTAAAGACGCAGGGGGCAGTTTTTTTGCCCCTCGACTGCTGTGAATTGTGAATATAAAACAATTGTAATCGCAGTTACTGATGGTAAAAATGTGGTTGATTTCTCTCTGAATTATTTTCCAACTTTGTATATATGACTTTAGTTTCTATTTATTTCTTTACATGTTCCCTGTAAATACTGTACTCATACTGGGACAAAAAAAACCTTTATTGTTTCTAGATATTTGTTTCTCAATGTTATTACTTTTTGCAGTTAGGGAAGACGGTTGGAAAAAGCTGGAATCATTATAATGCCTTCGGATTACACAGTAAACCTCGGAAACGTGTGAATGTGCCGTCACTTTAAGGCAGACATAATGTTATGGTAGACTGACTGTTAATCATCCACCTCAACCATATGTTTCGAACCCTGGATGTAGGAGAGTTATATGTATGAGAAACGCTATGCTGGAAATGCATACAATATACTGTATGAAAAAGCACATTAAAATCTCTTAAACTGTCTCTCTGTCACGTCTTCATTCCTCGCTGCAGGCATGCACGAGCTCTGCAGCGCGGTTACGTTATCACATCCAGCAAGAGGAACTATTAAGAATTTGGTTACAATTCCCTTCTGATTAGAAAGGCATGACTATGCTTTTTGTGAAGATATGAAGTTTTTTAATTTTCAGAAATGTATTAAAATGATTTAATGTGGAAAACCAATTTTAAGACATTTTAAAGATGGCATTGATTTCTGACTCTTTTTAAAGGAGATGGAAAATACAAGGAAATATTATTTTTAACGAAATTTTCAGGTTGTTACACCTGAGCAAACATTGGATCAGTTAGTCCCAGGCCCTTAGGTGTCTTCAACATACTATCTTAGATAAGCCGGATGTTATCAAAAGAAAACCAGTATTTTGTGATGCTAATGTCATCAAACAACCTTAAACCACACCCAGCCCTTCAGACAATCTCCAGCTTAGCATCATTGACTCCTCATGCCCAACATTTCTAACTTGATGATAATTGGACATAGAATTTCATTAGATAACACGCAGTCATTGAATCTTCATCTCAGTCCTGCTCAATAACCTATTATGATCTTGATCAATGACATTGAGATGAGATCAATGTATTTTACACAGGTTACTGAGAACAGTTTGGACAATGTGATTGCTGGAGTAGCTAGTTTTTCTGGCATTCCAGCCACTCCACAGCCACCAACCAATTAGGGTATAATAAATGAAAAAAATGTGTATAAAGCATGGCGGTCAGGAATCCCACTGTACCACCACACTACTCTTGCTCCCAACAAATAAAAATTAGTGAATCATCAACATAATATGTAAGGAACACAACTTCTACATTATAATTTGTTTAATATTGATTTTTTTTTTATTCCAGGGTCAGAATTTAATATCACTAGTTAATGACTGAATAACAGAAATTTGGTATAATTATCCACTGATGATATCTTTGTCTGATATCTCTGTGTGTTTGAGATAGCCAAACACACAGAGATACAGTTCATAGCCAAGAAAAAAATAAAATGTAAAATAACAAAAGCCTCTGCTTTTGCTGACAAACAAATTAAATATACTTATTCCAAAATGCAGTTCTAGTTCCAAAATGAAGGTTGTGATTTCGCTTTGATGTTTTAAGAATTACATTTATACTAAAGTAATGTCGACCGGACAGCTGTTTGTGGCTCTACCCTTTCTCACTGAGGACCGTGAACCTTTTCTGCCTACAAGTCCCATTGGGGCTTTCGGCCGGATACACGTCACTACCCGTCGCCAACAGCGAGGACCCGCCTTTTCCGTTGCCTATCAGCGGTGTTTTCGGAGTGAGCGTGTGCGAGTGTTTCTGAGCTGGCTGCTGGTCTCCCACTTTCTCTCTGCCTTCACTGAGAACTGGAAACATGCTCTCCTTCGCTGCAAGACAACTCACGCGGGTGAGTAAACCAGCGCATTCGTGACTTTAGTTGTGTTAAAGTTTAGACGGTGTTTTTGTTTAGCTGTGTTGCTAATAAGCTGGACCCGCTGCTGCTCAATGGGGTCCTCACTTCGGTTTAAATATCAAACATAAACAGTGGAGTTGGTGTTTAAAGTAACTAAACCTTTTAAGTATTTCATATCTCCTTCAAAATTTCCAATGTTACAAGTGTTTGCTGTTTGTTGGCGTGTAGCTGTTAAGCTAGGTGTAGAGTTGCCTCTGTATGTTATATGCGTGCTGCAGCAGTGTCCACGTAATGATGCAACAGCGGCTGCTCAGTTTCATCATGTATGAGTGAACGAGAGGTAAAACAAGGTTACACTACCACAACTCGCCTCCTAGTTAGAATAAAACGCCGTATTATTACTCTGTTTATAATCACAAGTACAAATGTTCAGTGTTACTATATGTGCTGTATGCTTTTATTTAATATTTCCCCTGTATTGCGTTTAACTTTAAGATAAACAACCAGTTCTACACGAGTCCAGATAAGACGTGTCCCAGACCTCCATATAAAAACTAGAATTAACTGGTCTTTTCCCTTACTGATGTCCAAAGTGCAAAAATAACTAGAAGTGTACCTGCCAAACGCTAAGCAAATATTAACCTTTTCAACTTTGAGACCATTATGTAACAGATAAAATAGTTTTTATGGCCCACTTTCCAGTGGTTTCAGAATGTCCTTGGCTTTGTTTTAATATGAAATGCTGCACAAATGTTATTTTATTACTTTAATAAATCACTGTATATGGGCCAATGATAAGTAAAGCTTCTAAAAATGTATTTCTAAAAAGTATTTTCAACAAAGATGTAGTGCATATTTTTGAGTACAGGATATGTTTGAACAACAACTATTCTAACTTTTTAACAGTATTTTTAATTTTTCAGACCAAATATTTACATATATATTCATATTTATATGAATATATATATTCCTTTAGAAATATTCCTACTATATAGCATCAATTTCTTTGTAAAATAAATGAAGTGATACATGTCATAAATAGTTTAAATTACCTAAATAAAAAATGGACTATACACAAACATATGCTCATCATGTCATTGTTCAGATTAATTGTGGACAGTCAATGACTTCAACTAGGTTTGAAATATTCAACAGTTTAAAATGCATAGTTTTCCTAGGCCCTTTGTCCTGTTGTTTTTAGACAGCATTGGTTCATTGAATTGAATTAATGTATGTTTTAATGAATTAGCATTCTGTTATTTAGTTATTTTTTGCATTAGCTAAGAAGCAAACTAAAGTGTTTCTTCTCTACATTTACCTTAATTTTTTTTAAAAAGCCACCACAATATGTGTGCTTTTTGTGTTATTGCATTGTTGTAAATTCCTATGTTTTTGTTTTATACAAAGGTATATACATATGTAGATGCTTGGACTAAAACAATCATTTAAATTTTAATTGATTGACAAAATAAATGCCCTGCATCTAATTTTGTATGTTTTACCGTTTAGCGTGTTTTCTAACCGAAAACTGTAAAATAAAT
Organism: Cynoglossus semilaevis; assembly: GCF_000523025.1. Lineage (NCBI taxonomy): Eukaryota > Metazoa > Chordata > Actinopteri > Pleuronectiformes > Cynoglossidae > Cynoglossus > Cynoglossus semilaevis. Next base: position 12,908,194 of record NC_024317.1, read on the forward strand.
ACTAAAAGGCACTGGTTCTCGTATAAAAAAAACCCTGCACCCAAAATTATGCAGTTAGTTAGTTAGTACTAGAATGTTGGAATTTTACTTTCCCCTTCAACTGAGTGATTCATGTGCTTGCATACTCTTTCTATTCAAGCCAGTTAGTCAGGTTTAGTTCTTAATTGACTTTTAGAGGTCTCACAAGACTCTATTTTTTTTTTAAAGGTCCCATGTTCCATTGACTTGATGTGTGTAGAAAACAGAATGTTTTCCATCCATTCAAGTATTTGAAAATGTATTTTTTCAAAATCCATCAAGGAAAACATGTTCCTTTAATGTGGACCTGTTGCTGCAAGTTTCCAATTCTTTACATTCCTGTCATCAGTACAGGTCTACCAAGCCCCAGTTCATTAGTCTTGGAGTAATGCAACAATAATCATCACGCATGAGAAATGGGTAATTGTTTCTCTTTGGGTTTAGTTATTTGTTGCAAGAAAAACCAGGTTGTTTTCTGCCTTAGGTAGATCAGTGTCCCACCAGGTTGTGAAATTTAATAAGCCAAAGAAGTCGGCAGACACAAGTCATCATAAGCCTAAGCCTAAAAATCATCAATTATTGGAATTGTAGACACAAAGTGTTTTGTGAACTAGAACTGAACTATAAAAAGTATTCAGATAGTCCATGAATTAAGCAAGTGTAAATACAAGTGATCGTAACATAAAAGAAAGTCTTCTGAAAATCTCTAACATTATGTACGTTATGTAGTAAAGGGGCGTTATTGCTTGAATTCATAAGAGACATGGCATGAGCATGTGCAGATGCTGTTATCTCTCAAGGCTTTAAGTACCCGCCCCACCTCACCCTGTAACGGATCCTATCTATTCAATAAAGTACTATGTTATATGTGTCAGAACAACAAAACCCATGAATTCAGTCAGGGATATGTGTAGATACTGGAGTTTATTAAAATGTGTTTTTTTTATACCAAAACAGTACCGATTACATTTTTGTGCAAATTGAACACAAACCTCAGTAAAATAGAGCAGTTCTTCCCTATAAGCATGTGGCAAGTTAGCTACTACCTACAATGGTGGTCATCCTCATAAATACAGCACATGGGAGAAGAGGAAAAGAAAATGTGGAACTGTATTTTAATGTCAACCCCACAACCATTAGCTCCAGATAGTGTGAAGTCTTCTTCGATACAGCATTGTCTTTTCGCACTACTTCACCTCAGCCGCAGCTCCCGGTCTAGTGTCATCTAGACTGAATCACAGGCCAATTTATAATGGACAACCCTGCTATTAGTTGGTGACAGGAAACGGAGCAGCAGTGTGCCAGAGTTACTGGATGCTCTTGCCCTGTTGACACCTCTACTTCTCCACCGTATGTCTCTTTTTCTTTGCCGTTTCTCCTCCAGTTTTTTCTAGTTTTCTCCGGTACAGGCAGATTGTTGTTTGGTATTGCCTCTGATGAGCAGCAGTCATCTGTAAAATTGGCTTGCTTCAAAGCTGCATCCGGAAATGGACAAAAAAAAAACACAAGTAGTGATAATGAAACGATTTTCCCTCTTCCTGGTATTTCTTTCTCTGTCTTCGTCATTTGGGCACAGATGTTAGCCAGGAAAGTCAAACTGCTGACAATTACTTTATCATTTCCAGGCAGATGCAGCACATCTGTGACTGTACTTTTACTGAGTGCTCAACACCTCTGTTGATGTGGCCTATTCTGCTCCTTTTCATCACATTAGAGTTTTTCAACAAGTTCACCTTCAAACGACAGCATAATCTGGTGCCAAGAATACACCCACTTTGACAGTGTGTTGCCTGTGACTTGGATCTCACTCTGCTTGGATAAGTTAATCTTGTCTTCATTATTTAATCTCAGTCTTAAGACAGAGGTGGACTGCAGGGACTGACCTGTATGTGGTCTGTTTCCATCCACCGTTCTTACACAAGTGCGTCTTGTCTGAGTGTATAAAAAGTGCAGGGTGACATGATCAGGACAGCAGGATAGGAAGGAAAAAAAGAAGAGAATAATGTGCAGGTGAGGAGGAAGGAAAGGTACCCTTGTCGGTTTTGCAGTCATCCGTTGTACTCTAACTATGGCAATGTCCTGGTGGCTTTATTTTTGCAGCCATGGTGTGTCCTAGTACAATTTCAGACAGCAAAGGACATTTTCCGTCAAGGTTTAATGACCTGTGTGATTTTGCTGCAAAAAAAAACTGTCCTCAGAGGCAGCCTGTCCTGTCTCCCCAGGCCTTGCTCTTTTTCAGAACCCTGGGGAAGGGACCCGTCTTCTCATGTCCACATTCTCCACTGCCCATGGTGACAGAAGGCCAAGGTAGTGATCGTTAGAAATCTGCTCTTAATGTGGCCCTGGTGTGTCACCCATGTCCCCTCTGCCCCACTCTGGGGAGTGGATAAAAAGAGGGAGTAAAAAAGATGTGACTAAGTAAATTCTAATTTACTTTTTAAGCACTAAATCCAAGACAAACAAGAATTTGACTTGATATAACCAGTATATTAGTTGCTCATGGCTCCTTTCGCGGATCACGTTGTTTAGAAATGTTGACATTTCAAATACTGCAAAGAATTATAAATTCTGCCATCTACTGGTGGCAAACGTATCTACAGTTTGTCGAGCGAGACAAATAGAATGGGGCAACATAAGTTCATCAACATGGGCAATCGCCGGGGAACACATAGGTTTATGACCACCTGTAAAAACACTGCTGTGATAATGCTCTTTAAATGACTTGTGCTGAACATGCCCACTGGTTCACCGTAGGTTACCATTTTATGGCCCATAGCAGGTCTAATGGTGTTTTGAGGACCGTCATATTATGTCTTGTGAGGCTTGTCCCAATGGGTATCAGAATACACTCAGAAAGGCTGACTCTGGTGACTACTACTATGGTTCAGCATAGAATAGCCCTTTGTGCACCTCCACTTTTAGCTGAAAATCAAACGATTGCTCAAACGATTTTATACATTACAGAATCCTCAGCTAAAGTGATTTAAAAGTTGTGTTCAAGGCATTCAGCGGTTCACTTAGGTTTGCATCTTGCTGCAGAATCAGTGTATGAGGAAAAGTTGGCACAAAGTTGGAACATTCTGCACAGAAATGTCCAACTACTGACAAAGAAAATGGAAAATGAAAGGAGGACAGCGACATACATTATGACTCTGGGAATTTGTGATATATAATTTTTTGTCAATATCTGTGTATTTATTCATATTACATCTCAAACAAACACATTGAATATTTCAGGAAAAAGTCAAAACAGTTTTTTTATGGTTAATTACTTGATGCATTTATTTGGTTGTATTCTTTGCATCCCTGGTATTTATATACATTTCCTTTATGATACATATAGATGTACCCTTTAAAATTACAAAAGTAATATGCATTACAGTCATTAAGAAAATCTCAATCACTCAATCACTTGCACTGCAGTAAAGCAACTGGAATCATTCTTCTGTCTTGTGGGCATCCTCAGTCACTCCTCAGCATTGTGTTAATCGCTTTTTAATGGCACTATTAAAGAGAGGTTGTCCGTGACACTGGGCTACACCTGCACAGATGATAACTATAGGTTGGTTGGCAGGATTGATGTCAACATAGACTCATCATCATACTGTTGATTAAATGAAAGAAGGGAGTGAATTTGTTCTGAGTGCAATCAACCAGCTCAGGATATTTTTTTTTCATTTCTAACCTCTGATTATTCTTCTGGAAAGTGATCTGCTTAATGATCGGGATTTGCAAAGGGGACTTTAGGACAGAAGGGCACAAAGTATTGGGGACTTTAAGATTCATTCATTATAGCATATACTTAAAGCAGGGTAAGGGTGGAGTGGAGGAACACGGACTAAATGTATTGATGTTTTAATCAGCCCCCAAAGAAGTTCCACAGCCAGTGAAAATCGTACGGCCTTTCCCCCGTTTTCATTCACATGATCACACTGAACAGCAGCTGTGGAAGAGGAACTCACCAGCCCCAGTCCAGATTAGATAAGCAGGAAGTGCTGAATCTGGTCTCTACATGCCTCCCTTGGTACACTTAGGCTGTAAAAGTCAGTCACTCACAAAATTGCTGACAGAGGCAAAATTTAAACACCCGTGCTGATAACAGATATCGCACAAACATGCCAGCTTTTAATTACACCATTTTACACATTAGACAGTGGGGAACAGGAAGGCAAAATGCTGAAATCTGTGCTCGTTTTGTTGGGATAGTTCAGGAAAAAAATCACTCATGTTTGCATACTTTTTGCCATTGAAACACTGGATCAGCAATGTTATCACCAAAGAGGGAAATCATAAACATCCAAGATGGATGATGTAATTTCAAAAGTTGTCCAGTTTTAAGAGTTCAGACATATTGAGACATGTCTCTGTCACCAACAGTGTGGACAAGTTTAATCATTATATCTTTTGCAAGTGTTGATCTTGCCAAGTGTTGAGGCCTGTCAATCCTCAGTTATGTCAAAATCAGAGGAAACATCAATTTTTAACTACGGTTGATTGGATTCCAATAAATTGTGTGCAAAACTGTCTTAGGTCTTTGGACAAGGAACATGTCTGAAGAAGATATAGATAGAAGCAAATTGTGACATGGTGGAGAAGACAAACACACCCAAACAAAACACTTGCAAGGAGTTTAGACCTGAATTGAGGATATGTGGAGGAATTGCTTTATTTTTTTCATACTTCTCTTTTTTCTGTTGTCTTTAAATGTTTTTGACTGTGTGCTTATTTATGTTTCTCTGACACAGCCCCTGTGCCAAAGAGTCCCACTTCGGCTCAGCTTACGTGGGCAACAGTCCCATGCTGCCACCCATTCAACAAATGAGGACCGTCCATGGACAGGCCAGGAGAGCTTGGCCCAGGACGACCCAGAGATGTGGACTCTGCTGCAGAAGGAGAAAGACAGACAGTGCCGTGGTCTAGAGCTCATTGCCTCTGAGGTAAAACACTACCTGAACCAATTGCTGAGAATTAATTAAAAAACTTTTTTTTTTGACATTTAATGACATTTTCAGCCATTAAAAGTAGGAAACGACTTGCTTTTTGCACAAAAAAACTTCACTTAACGAAGTGTTAGAAAATAGCAGTATAAAAGAAACCAACCAGACAGACAAATACAAATCATTGAGAGCTGTGGATTAATCTGGTAATGAAGCAACACTGCTTTGAGCGCTGTCAAATTGGTTCCCCTTGAATAAAGAACTTTCACCATCTCTAAAGAAACAGTGAAGTATACTTTTTGGTACGCCAACATAGGATCACAGTAAAATACTACACCAATAATACTATACCACTAAGTTCCTGAAGTAATCTCCGAAAATAAAAGTTTCTCAAAAATGACTAAAAATACACTAATTTGCCTTAAAATACTTAGCTATGTCCATTTCTGTTGTTAAAATTCAGAAAAAATATACTTTTTTGGTACGCCAACATAGGATCACAGTAAAATACTACACCAATAATACTATACCTTAAGTTCCTGAAGTAATCTCCGAAAATAAAAGTTTCTCAAAAATGACTAAAAATACACTAATTTGCCTTAAAATACTTAGCTATGTCCATTTCTGTTGTTAAAATTCAGAAAAAATATACTTTTTTGGTACGCCAACATAGGATCACAGTAAGATACTATCCCAGTAATACTATACCTTAAGTTCCTGAAGTAATCTCCGAAAATAAAAGTTTCTCAAAAATGACTAAAAAGACACTAATTTGCCTTAAAATACTTAGCTATGTCCATTTCTGTTGTTAAAATTCAGAAAAAATATACTTTTTTGGTACGCCAACATAGGATCACAGTAAGATACTATCCCAGTAATACTATACCTTAAGTTCCTGAAGTAATCTCCGAAAATAAAAGTTTCTCAAAAATGACTAAAAAGACACTAATTTGCCTTAAAATACTTAGCTATGTCCATTTCTGTTGTTAAAATTCAGAAAAAATATACTTTTTTGGTACGCCAACATAGGATCACAGTAAGATACTATCCCAGTAATACTATACCTTAAGTTCCTGAAGTAATCTCCGAAAATAAAAGTTTCTCAAAAATGACTAAAAAGACACTAATTTGCCTTAAAATACTTAGCTATGTCCATTTCTGTTGTTAAAATTCAGAAAAAATATACTTTTTTGGTACGCCAACATAGGATCACAGTAAGATACTATCCCAGTAATACTATACCTTAAGTTCCTGAAGTAATCTCCGAAAATAAAAGTTTCTCAAAAATGACTAAAAAGACACTAATTTGCCTTAAAATACTTAGCTATGTCCATTTCTGTTGTTAAAATTCAGAAAAAATATACTTTTTTGGTACGCCAACATAGGATCACAGTAAGATACTATCCCAGTAATACTATACCTTAAGTTCCTGAAGTAATCTCCGAAAATAAAAGTTTCTCAAAAATGACTAAAAAGACACTAATTTGCCTTAAAATACTTAGCTATGTCCATTTCTGTTGTTAAAATTCAGAAAAAATATACTTTTTTGGTACGCCAACATAGGATCACAGTAAGATACTATCCCAGTAATACTATACCTTAAGTTCCTGAAGTAATCTCCGAAAATAAAAGTTTCTCAAAAATGACTAAAAAGACACTAATTTGCCTTAAAATACTTAGCTATGTCCATTTCTGTTGTTAAAATTCAGAAAAAATATACTTTTTTGGTACGCCAACATAGGATCACAGTAAGATACTATCCCAGTAATACTATACCTTAAGTTCCTGAAGTAATCTCCGAAAATAAAAGTTTCTCAAAAATGACTAAAAAGACACTAATTTGCCTTAAAATACTTAGCTATGTCCATTTCTGTTGTTAAAATTCAGAAAAAATATACTTTTTTGGTACGCCAACATAGGATCACAGTAAGATACTATCCCAGTAATACTATACCTTAAGTTCCTGAAGTAATCTCCGAAAATAAAAGTTTCTCAAAAATGACTAAAAAGACACTAATTTGCCTTAAAATACTTAGCTATGTCCATTTCTGTTGTTAAAATTCAGAAAAAATATACTTTTTTGGTACGCCAACATAGGATCACAGTAAGATACTATCCCAGTAATACTATACCTTAAGTTCCTGAAGTAATCTCCGAAAATAAAAGTTTCTCAAAAATGACTAAAAAGACACTAATTTGCCTTAAAATACTTAGCTATGTCCATTTCTGTTGTTAAAATTCAGAAAAAATATACTTTTTTGGTACGCCAACATAGGATCACAGTAAGATACTATCCCAGTAATACTATACCTTAAGTTCCTGAAGTAATCTCCGAAAATAAAAGTTTCTCAAAAATGACTAAAAAGACACTAATTTGCCTTAAAATACTTAGCTATGTCCATTTCTGTTGTTAAAATTCAGAAAAAATATACTTTTTTGGTACGCCAACATAGGATCACAGTAAGATACTATCCCAGTAATACTATACCTTAAGTTCCTGAAGTAATCTCCGAAAATAAAAGTTTCTCAAAAATGACTAAAAAGACACTAATTTGCCTTAAAATACTTAGCTATGTCCATTTCTGTTGTTAAAATTCAGAAAAAATATACTTTTTTGGTACGCCAACATAGGATCACAGTAAGATACTATCCCAGTAATACTATACCTTAAGTTCCTGAAGTAATCTCCGAAAATAAAAGTTTCTCAAAAATGACTAAAAAGACACTAATTTGCCTTAAAATACTTAGCTATGTCCATTTCTGTTGTTAAAATTCAGAAAAAATATACTTTTTTGGTACGCCAACATAGGATCACAGTAAGATACTATCCCAGTAATACTATACCTTAAGTTCCTGAAGTAATCTCCGAAAATAAAAGTTTCTCAAAAATGACTAAAAAGACACTAATTTGCCTTAAAATACTTAGCTATGTCCATTTCTGTTGTTAAAATTCAGAAAAAATATACTTTTTTGGTACGCCAACATAGGATCACAGTAAGATACTATCCCAGTAATACTATACCTTAAGTTCCTGAAGTAATCTCCGAAAATAAAAGTTTCTCAAAAATGACTAAAAAGACACTAATTTGCCTTAAAATACTTAGCTATGTCCATTTCTGTTGTTAAAATTCAGAAAAAATATACTTTTTTGGTACGCCAACATAGGATCACAGTAAGATACTATCCCAGTAATACTATACCTTAAGTTCCTGAAGTAATCTCCGAAAATAAAAGTTTCTCAAAAATGACTAAAAAGACACTAATTTGCCTTAAAATACTTAGCTATGTCCATTTCTGTTGTTAAAATTCAGAAAAAATATACTTTTTTGGTACGCCAACATAGGATCACAGTAAGATACTATCCCAGTAATACTATACCTTAAGTTCCTGAAGTAATCTCCGAAAATAAAAGTTTCTCAAAAATGACTAAAAAGACACTAATTTGCCTTAAAATACTTAGCTATGTCCATTTCTGTTGTTAAAATTCAGAAAAAATATACTTTTTTGGTACGCCAACATAGGATCACAGTAAGATACTATCCCAGTAATACTATACCTTAAGTTCCTGAAGTAATCTCCGAAAATAAAAGTTTCTCAAAAATGACTAAAAAGACACTAATTTGCCTTAAAATACTTAGCTATGTCCATTTCTGTTGTTAAAATTCAGAAAAAATATACTTTTTTGGTACGCCAACATAGGATCACAGTAAGATACTATCCCAGTAATACTATACCTTAAGTTCCTGAAGTTTTTTTTTTTTCTCACGTGATTCATTTATAAAAACAACTGATTTAATTCATTTGATACATTCAGAGGCTTTACAGCAGAGGTGTCAAACTCAGTTAGGTTCACGGCCCGCATACACCCAAATTAGATGTCAAGTGGGCCGGACCAGTACAATCGTAACCTAATTAACTATAAATAACAATAAGTCCACGATTTTCCCCTTTGTTTTCATGCAAAGAAGTTTAAGTATATTAGATATTTATTACTATTTATTAATATTTAAAGAATAATACTTGTTTGTGTAATTTCTTTATTTCCAAAATTTAATCAAGCGGGCCGGATAAAATGACCTAGTGGGCCAGCTTTGGCCCACAGGCCGCATGTTTGACACCTCTGCTTTACAGTCCATGTGTAACAAAATAAATTGACCCAAAATTTAAAAAAAAAATGTTTTTGCTTCAATTGGAAACCATTTTTTGTTGACCTTCACAGAGTAAATAAAACAGAAAAACAGCTTTTTATACACAATTCGTCCTTTTTAACAGATCTTAATTGTCGGCATCACATGAAAATAAACTGGCAGGGATTCGGCTTTAATCCAAATCCATTTGTTGTTTTTAGCCTTTATGACTGTCATATGAGTTTGTCGATATTAAATTTAAAGGAACCATTTAGTGAAGAAAAAACGATTGTCAAAGCTAGAAAAGATGGGTGTGGGTGTTAAAAAAAATATAGATATATATACTGTATGTGTGTATGAATGAACATACACGTGTGTGTGTGTGTGTTTTTTTTTTTTTTAATTTCCTCCTCGAATAGCAGACCGTGCTTTATCTGGCGTTGTTTTTCCCTCTGCTCTTTCTGTGTCTTCTTTGCCACAGCAGTTGTTCAGTGGAGTAGATCATCCTGCTCTCAGCACAGAGCCTGACCACTCTGCTGTGAGATAAAGCTGATATCTTCATTCTGCTTCTTCTCACTGTGGCAGGAACATCACAGGCATACATACATTCCCAAGACCTCTCAGCGCGCACACACACACACACACAGTGATTTCCTCTCCCTGTTGGCCAACCTTATTGACATTATTCTAAACCAATTATAGCCATGTGCACAGTGTTTTCATTCTAATGAGAAATTGCGCCACTTTACTAATCATCCAGGATCTGTGTAAAATATCTGTAAATTTATGTATATATAAATATATAATATAATATATAAATATGCAATGTATATAATTACTGGGTCATTATGAATGGACTTTTTCCTATGTGTCAGCTCCGTCACAACAACCCCACTCAGAGGGAGGCTTTAATTAAAGCGTAAGCGCTTACAAATATCAATTACAGTGGTTCTGAAACAAAGGTCTCTCTGTGATAGAAGCTCTGCCTCAGAGGCTTTTTGCCCTCAGTCAATGGTGTAAACAAAGGCTCAGGTCACAAATCAAGGAAATATGATCATAAAACTTAATGCTAGACTTCATCGGCCCCGAGGCTCAGTGTGTGGTCAGGTTGAAGTCCCCACTAAGATGCAAACAGCAGAGTACAAACAGTCGATGGCGTGCCAAATGGATTTCTTTTTCTAATATATGCAGTCATTAGAATGACAGACAGAGAGGCTACAGTAAAACGCTTTCTGAAGCTGTTATCTTTCTCTTTATCACCTCATTGCTCCCAGGTGAAGCATTTGCATATTTTCACTCCCCTAAACACCGCGCCCCCCACCACACACATACACTAGAAATCACAAAACACACTGGCTTTTGTGTTTGTGAGCACTTAACATAGAAATAATGCATTCCTCAACACCAGGAGCGTCTGCAACCTGTGGATCCTGAGCTGCATGCATTCCTTTTGCAATGCAAAAGTTCTTTAGTGTCCTTTTGAACTGGCTCCCTGTATAATGATATTTAACACTGGAGGAGGAACCATTGTCATAAATAAGATAAGTGTTAACTCCACTGTCTGCAGAAAGGTTTTTTTTTTTTAAATAAAGTTTAAACCAGTCTTACATGACGCATACAGTTCGGGGCAATGTGGATACTTACAACATTTGCATATTGTATGGTTTCTGTTTGAAACCTTAGGATCGTATGATCCAATCCATTACAAAACAAAACATTAAAAAAACAACTACAGCCCGTCCAATTTGATACCTTAGCCCGATTGCGCAACTTAACTTTGTGCGACGTGTAAATGAAGACACTGTAGCCTCAGCAGCGATAGCCCTTGGCGTGGATTAGATTTTGGTATTGGCAGAAACTCCAAGTTGCAGTATCAGTATCAGACACGAGAAAGTTGAGCCATCCCTAGGTAAACCACCAATAAAATGCTTCCCTTGTGTAATTCCTGATGGTTCTGTAATATGACAACAGCATTTAGAACATTTTACACTGCATTATTGACTTGATTTGATGAACTTTATTCAACGATAAAAAATATCTCCTCCGGTGTTGTAGTGGAGCTGTAGAAAACGATTTTCACGTCTTTTTGATTTATTACTTCTTTTTTTTTTGCCATAATGAATGGAAACTGAAGCAGTTTTAATGAGCCACTACTGCTGTATCTTTTCTGACATTGGTGCTTTTACAGAAATGCTAATCACAGTTGTTTTTATGATGTTTTATATGTTGTTTTCTTCCCCATGTCTTGTACATGGCTGTTAACATGCAGTTTTCCTAATTTGCCTAGTGGAGTTTTTTTTTAATATATACATTTTCTTCAGCCAGCCATACTCGACTGCAAAATAATGAAAGGTGCCGTACTTATTTATCAGAGTTTGTGGGCGAAAAAAAAAAAAATGATTGCATTGTCTTGTATCCTCCAGGAGTGAAGTGATAAGCATTGTTGAGTGTGGAGTGTTAGTGGATGGAAGTCCAGCGGTTCAATACTGTAATGATTGCCTTTAGCTGCAGGGGGATTTCTCACTATCACTTAACAGACTTTAATTTGCCGTCCTTGTCCCTTTTGTCCACTGGCAGCATTGATCTGAGTGTGTGTTCTTTTGTGTGTGTGTTATTGCCACAGAATTTCTGCAGTCGAGCGGCCCTGGAAGCTCAAGGCTCCTGTCTGAACAACAAATATTCTGAAGGCTACCCAGGTAGAAGGTGAGCATTTATTCAGCCACACCCCAGATTATTAGGACAGTGGACATTCTCTGCTCTGGGACACGCACACAAACACCACACAAACCAACTTATAAAGCTCCACACTGATTTATACACTGCATTCTAGCGTGCCCTATTACTATGCCAACCACACAGCCCATTATTCACAGCTACTGCTATGCTAAAGATGATTCCTTTGGGGATTCATTGGAAGAACTTAGTGTCAGGCTAATAGTTCATTTTTTTTATATTCCGTTTCCCTGTTTTGTATTATTTCACTTGGTTAATTTACATTTAACAACAGAAAACGGAGCTGATCTGTTCTGAAATGTTGCTCATTTGATTCATGGCAGTTGTGGAATACGTGTCTACCAATAAATCTTCCTCCCCCATGAATATGTAAATTTCTTTTTTTTCTTCCATACTCTGCTGCTATAATGTTTCACATTTTAATGTAATGAACCAAATGGATGAATATAAGCCCATGATGTCAGGGAATACATTTGTTTGTACAATATTCATCCGTTAGTATGTCATTTGTTAATTCAATTGAAAAACTCTCACAAGCAACTCCATCTATCTACTTGTCTTTGTTTTTCTACCGTTTTGTTGTTAAAATTGGAATTTAATTTTCTTATTTTTTAGCCCTCGGAAGCCTAATTACTTTCCCCGGTTTCTCGTGTATCCACAGATACTACGGTGGAGCAGAGGTGGTCGACCAGATTGAGCTCCTTTGTCAGAGACGAGCTCTGGAGGCCTTCAAGCTGGACCCAGAAGAGTGGGGTGTGAATGTCCAGCCTTATTCTGGCTCACCTGCGAACTTTGCCGCATACACTGCAGTGTTGAACCCACATGACCGCATCATGGGCCTGGACCTGCCTGATGGAGGACAGTCAGTAGACATTGTTTTTTTTATATATATTCATTTATTTACTTTTTCTTAAGCTTATAAGTTTAGTCTTTCGGTCATTTATTTACCACAATGTATTTAAAAAACTAATGTTTTGCCTCTTTTTCTGTTTGTTTCTCTGTTTGTTCCGGTTTGTCACCCAAGTCTGACACATGGCTACATGTCTGACGTAAAAAGGATCTCAGCGACCTCAATCTATTTTGAGTCCATGCCCTACAAACTAAGTGTAAGTGTACCCCCCCCCACTCCCTCTACTGAAGTGTCTAACCCTGTGACGTTAACCAACAGTCAGCATTGCTGTTTAGAATGGTGATATTCTGATAATCTCTCCAATGAAGAGCCTTTCTGAACCTGAAATCCCATTTTCAGAAGGCAACTAACTATAACTGTGCCAGTATGAACAGTGAAACACCATTGGTCAGTTCTGCTCATATGGCAGTCATAGCTGCTACTGTGGTCTCATATCACAGGATTGGTTACTTGGATTGGCAACTGTTCTGCCATTTCTGCCAATATTAACGTTATTGTGCAAACGCGGTGAAGGTGGATCTTGTTTTTATTACCAGACACATATTTGTCTTCTGATATTGAGAGATAAAAACAGACGTTTCCTTTGGGCAGTGACATTGTAAAAAAACCATGCTAACAGAGCTGCTTCTCCACCTGCAGGTGAGACTAGATAACATGTAGATATGGCCGTGGTCTTGTACCAGAATGTAGTTTTTTGATCTTTGGGACATAGTTGTGTGGTTTCGTTGGTTGCGGCTGATGGATGGCCACGAAAGTCAGCATGTCCAGACCTGCTGATGTATGGGCTGGCAGGACCCCTCTGCAAGAGAGATAATGGGAAATCGACAGGCCGGCCAGCACCACTGGCTCTGTCTCTACAATGAGCGGCTTGATGGAGTGAGGGGGCATCCATAGATGTGCTCCAGAGATGGGAGATTATTAGGTTGTCTAAATAAAGCTTCCCTCCTGTTTTTCTCTTTCTTAGCCCCCGCCCTTCCTTTTTTCCT
>NC_024317.1:12924012-12936258 GCF_000523025.1 Cynoglossus semilaevis
TTGTGTAATTCCTGATGGTTCTGTAATATGACAACAGCATTTAGAACATTTTACACTGCATTATTGACTTGATTTGATGAACTTTATTCAACGATAAAAAATATCTCCTCCGGTGTTGTAGTGGAGCTGTAGAAAACGATTTTCACGTCTTTTTGATTTATTACTTCTTTTTTTTTTGCCATAATGAATGGAAACTGAAGCAGTTTTAATGAGCCACTACTGCTGTATCTTTTCTGACATTGGTGCTTTTACAGAAATGCTAATCACAGTTGTTTTTATGATGTTTTATATGTTGTTTTCTTCCCCATGTCTTGTACATGGCTGTTAACATGCAGTTTTCTAATTTGCCTAGTGGAGTTTTTTTTTTAAATGTATACATTTTCTTCAGCCAGCCATACTCGACTGCAAAATAATGAAAGGTGCCGTACTTATTTATCAGAGTTTGTGGGCGAAAAAAAAAAAAATGATTGCATTGTCTTGTATCCTCCAGGAGTGAAGTGATAAGCATTGTTGAGTGTGGAGTGTTAGTGGATGGAAGTCCAGCGGTTCAATACTGTAATGATTGCCTTTAGCTGCAGGGGGATTTCTCACTATCACTTAACAGACTTTAATTTGCCGTCCTTGTCCCTTTTGTCCACTGGCAGCATTGATCTGAGTGTGTGTTCTTTTGTGTGTGTGTTATTGCCACAGAATTTCTGCAGTCGAGCGGCCCTGGAAGCTCAAGGCTCCTGTCTGAACAACAAATATTCTGAAGGCTACCCAGGTAGAAGGTGAGCATTTATTCAGCCACACCCCAGATTATTAGGACAGTGGACATTCTCTGCTCTGGGACACGCACACAAACACCACACAAACCAACTTATAAAGCTCCACACTGATTTATACACTGCATTCTAGCGTGCCCTATTACTATGCCAACCACACAGCCCATTATTCACAGCTACTGCTATGCTAAAGATGATTCCTTTGGGGATTCATTGGAAGAACTTAGTGTCAGGCTAATAGTTCATTTTTTTTATATTCCGTTTCCCTGTTTTGTATTATTTCACTTGGTTAATTTACATTTAACAACAGAAAACGGAGCTGATCTGTTCTGAAATGTTGCTCATTTGATTCATGGCAGTTGTGGAATACGTGTCTACCAATAAATCTTCCTCCCCCATGAATATGTAAATTTCTTTTTTTTCTTCCATACTCTGCTGCTATAATGTTTCACATTTTAATGTAATGAACCAAATGGATGAATATAAGCCCATGATGTCAGGGAATACATTTGTTTGTACAATATTCATCCGTTAGTATGTCATTTGTTAATTCAATTGAAAAACTCTCACAAGCAACTCCATCTATCTACTTGTCTTTGTTTTTCTACCGTTTTGTTGTTAAAATTGGAATTTAATTTTCTTATTTTTTAGCCCTCGGAAGCCTTAATTACTTTCCTCGGTTTCTCGTGTATCCACAGATACTACGGTGGAGCAGAGGTGGTCGACCAGATTGAGCTCCTTTGTCAGAGACGAGCTCTGGAGGCCTTCAAGCTGGACCCAGAAGAGTGGGGTGTGAATGTCCAGCCTTATTCTGGCTCACCTGCGAACTTTGCCGCATACACTGCAGTGTTGAACCCACATGACCGCATCATGGGCCTGGACCTGCCTGATGGAGGACAGTCAGTAGACATTGTTTTTTTTATATATATTCATTTATTTACTTTTTCTTAAGCTTATAAGTTTAGTCTTTCGGTCATTTATTTACCACAATGTATTTTAAAAACTAATGTTTTGCCTCTTTTTCTGTTTGTTTCTCTGTTTGTTCCGGTTTGTCACCCAAGTCTGACACATGGCTACATGTCTGACGTAAAAAGGATCTCAGCGACCTCAATCTATTTTGAGTCCATGCCCTACAAACTAAGTGTAAGTGGCCCCCCCCCCCCTTCTACTCCCTCTACTGAAGTGTCTAACCCTGTGACGTTAACCAACAGTCAGCATTGCTGTTTAGAATGGTGATATTCTGATAATCTCTCCAATGAAGAGCCTTTCTGAACCTGAAATCCCATTTTCAGAAGGCAACTAACTATAACTGTGCCAGTATGAACAGTGAAACACCATTGGTCAGTTCTGCTCATATGGCAGTCATAGCTGCTACTGTGGTCTCATATCACAGGATTGGTTACTTGGATTGGCAACTGTTCTACCATTTCTGCCAATATTAACGTTATTGTGCAAACGCGGTGAAGGTGGATCTTGTTTTTATTACCAGACACATATTTGTCTTCTGATATTGAGAGATAAAAACAGACGTTTCCTTTGGGCAGTGACATTGTAAAAAAACCATGCTAACAGAGCTGCTTCTCCACCTGCAGGTGAGACTAGATAACATGTAGATATGGCCGTGGTCTTGTACCAGAATGTAGTTTTTTGATCTTTGGGACATAGTTGTGTGGTTTCGTTGGTTGCGGCTGATGGATGGCCACGAAAGTCAGCATGTCCAGACCTGCTGATGTATGGGCTGGCAGGACCCCTCTGCAAGAGAGATAATGGGAAATCGACAGGCCGGCCAGCACCACTGGCTCTGTCTCTACAATGAGCGGCTTGATGGAGTGAGGGGGCATCCATAGATGTGCTCCAGAGATGGGAGATTATTAGGTTGTCTAAATAAAGCTTCCCTCCTGTTTTTCTCTTTCTTAGCCCCCGCCCTTCCTTTTTTCCTCTTAGTCTTTTGTCTCCCTCCTCCCTTCCCCTTTCTTTTCATTCTGTCTTGTAGAAGTGAGGGGGTGTTTGCTGGTCAAGGGTAAAACTTGTTTAAGGAACAGGATGAAGTGCCTTTTAGATCCAGCCAGCATTTGTCCACTTTCTGCTGTGTGATGTACACCCACCAGAAACAAGTTCTTAGCCACATCTAAGATCCATGAAAATTTCCAAAACAGTCTTTATTCTGACAAGCACCGTCGCATTCGTTCAATGGCAGCTTGGAGATTAAAGGTTGTCTGACTGAAATGGTACCATCTTCGTCTATGTTGTTAGGTAAAAATGTCTCTTTTTGATACATTTCAGCCAGAGTGTAAGTGGCCAGAACTATTCAATCGGCTTTGAATAAAAACCCACTCTCTGTCGTGTAAAAAAAAAAAAAGAAGTATTTTACTCCTTGACCTCAACTTTCTCTCTAGTATCCTGTCCTTCGCCCTCCACCTCTTCCTCCGAGTCCTTGTTCTGACTCGTCTGACTCTCCTTGATGTGTCTGCCTCTTTCCAGCCTGCAACAGGACTCATAGATTACGACCAGATGGAGTTGACGGCCAAGCTGTTCCGGCCCAGGCTCATCATCGCTGGCACCAGTGCATATGCCCGCCTCATTGACTACGCCCGTATCAAGAAGGTACATAAAGAACTGTACACAAAAACTTCACCCAGCTTTCACCCCATTGCTCTCTCTCCCCTCTCTGCCATGTATTCCTGCTCATCTGTTAAACAGGAACAAAGCAATTCTCTGGAGTGAACTTTAGTTTGAACATGGTAGTTTCTGACCAAAATATATTTACATTTATTTACCTGTGATTGTTTTTGTTATTTAGCAGAGACAATTCCATAAAAAAAAAAAAATACTATTGCACTACTATTTCTAATTACTGTGATTAATATAAAGTTGATAATAATAATTATAAAAATGGTCACTATTATTGTTATTATTTTGTTATATATTCACACATGTCCATATGTGTGCATGTATATGCATATGTATGTATATACACAAATGTACTGTATATATGTATATATATATACATTTATAGACATATATGTCTCTCTATTTTATCTATAGGAATATAAATATGGATAGATGAATGAGCAGACATAAATATATATACAACCACACGTGTATGTATGAATGTATGTATGTATGTATATGTATACACATATGTATATATTTATGTATATATACATATACATATATATATGTATATATGTGTATATATATATATGTGTATATATATACATATACATATATATATATATACACACACGTATGTATGTATGCATGTGTATATATATGTGTGTTTTATATATATACACACACGTATGTATGTATGTATATGTATACATATATACACACACGTATGTATGTATGCATGTATATATATATATATGCATACAGTATATAGCTTGAAGCTTTTGGCTGTGACTCTGGGCCGTGTGTCTTCCTCCCTTGCCTGCTTAACCAAACTGAACATGGCACTGACTTCCACCTACACAGCAGCAACTTTTAACCACACACTCCACTGCTCTCTTTGACAGTGCACAAGAGGCTCCTTCATCTATTTTGTTGTACCCACCTGCTCGCTCACTTCATTCACTCCATGACTGCCACTCTTTGTTGCAGAGCTCCACTTTAGCCTGTACCATCAGATGGAGTGGCCCCACCATTACAGAGCTGTGTTTTTATTAAGCACTATAACTGCGTCACCACTAGGTCTGAAGTGGGGCCATATTTTCCCCATGGCACGTGAAACTGTTCACCGCTTTATGGCAGAATCTGTTGGGCCGGGCCCGTGTCCAGATCATTACTGTTGTGTTACCCAAACAGATTTTTTTTTTCCAGCTACTGCACATCAGTCTTTTGTATTCTTCACACCCCCTTTCTCTCATGGCTTTTCTTGTTTCTTCTTTTTAGACACACACTGATCAAGTTTAGATATATCAGGAGGATTTAGGTTGTCATGTTGATGGGAATTAATTGGAGCACTTGAAAGATCAATTATTTCTCTGAGTACTTCCCAGCGAGTCATTTGCATATTTGTGAGCTGCTTTTGTTTGAGTTTTCTGAAAGAAAACGCTGTCATCGGACAACCACAGAATTCATGCAAATAATTTGAAATATCCTGTGCTGTAAACTCCACCAACATGACCTTTGAAATAGTTGTTTATGTTAGAGGGAACATATGAGATGATAATGCTGCTATCAGACGCGTCATAAATAGTGGGACAATGTAGATATGTCACCCTTGAAATATTGTACTTTATTTTACTTTTATATTAATTTAGTTTATAAAACTTGGAACTTATTACTATATTCCAAGTTTATAAAGTTATAAAGTTTATAACCAAGATTCAAAAATGAAAACGTATCATTATTTACTTTTTTTTATTATTTGGTTTAGTGAAGAATGTAGACATACTGTATGTAGTCACTAAAAATGTTGACTTTTTTTAAAGTCACGATTTGAATCCTGATTTTGAACTGTTGCAGACAATGTTCCTAATATTTCTCGTCATACAAATCCTTGTTCCCTTCTCTCTTTTTCAGTTGTGCACTGACATCAACGCGTACATGCTTGCAGACATGGCTCATATCAGTGGGCTGGTGGCAGCCGGTGCCGTCTCCTCTCCCTTTGAACATGCTGACATGGTCACCTCCACCACTCACAAATCCCTGCGCGGAGCCAGGTAAGAAGGAAAGCCGTAAAGTTCCGTGAAAGACAAATAAAGGACAAAAGAAAAAAGAAGGACTTTGAAGAAGAAGAAGAAAAAAAGGGAGCTTTGAGATGAAAAAGAAAATCTGTTTTGTTCAGGGCTGGCCTCATCTTCTACCGTAAAGGTGTTCGCTCAGTGGACAAGAAGGGGAAGCAGATCATGTACGACCTTGAGGACAGGGTCAACTTCTCTGTGTTTCCCTCGCTGCAGGGTGGACCGCATAACCACGCCATCGCTGGTGTGGCTGTGGCGCTCAGACAGGTCAGTGCAGCTTAGGTCTGTTGTTCGGTGTTTGTTCTGCCGTTCAGATGCTGTGGAACAGATCAGCTCAGGAGCTCGATTCTGTGTCTCCTCCGTATACTGTCCAGATCCTCGGACTACTATTGGATATTAAATCAAATCTTTATTCTGTTTAATGTGGATGTAATGTAGAAAGTTTTACTTTCATACATTTTTTCCGCACGAGAGTGCGTTGTACTTCAAAGCAGTGGTCAGGCATTTTTGAGATTATCTAATCTTTGAGGTTTTCTTTCCAAGGAAAAGGTTTCACTCCTTCCATCTCAAGAATCCAATAAAATACTTTAGGATTCTCCCAGTTCTGTCTGTCTTGCAGAAAATAGAATTTGTAAGATTCCCAGGAGCCAGTTGTTGACTTTAAAATGAAGAAAAGTTTGTTGTCTGTATCCAGCTCAGCTGTTTGTGTCATTTGTGTGTCCAGGCCAATTCGCCCATGTTTAAGGAGTACATCGACCAAGTGCTGAAGAACTCCAAGGCTATGGCTGCAGCTCTGCTTAGCAAAGGCTACACACTGGTGTCAGGTAAGCCACGTGTTCGGCTCTCTGAAGCTAATGTAACTCCCCTTCATTCAAAACCTTTGTGCTCATCAAGAGTTTTAACCAACTTTTTCTTTTGAATGTTTCAGGGGGAACCGACAACCACCTGGTCCTCGTAGACCTACGGCCTAAGGGCATTGACGGAGCTCGGGCCGAAAGGGTGCTGGAGCTGGTGTCCATCACTGCCAATAAGAACACCTGCCCTGGGGACAAGAGCGCCCTGACTCCTGGTGGCCTCAGGCTAGGTGAGCACGGTCTACTTATTAGATTATGACTTTAATATACCTTTTTGTCTTCCTTTTTTAAAGTAAAGTAATCCGGAAAAAAGATTATGTTTGGGATGACGATGCGATATTACCATAATTTCCAGACTATTGAGCGCACCCGAATAGAAGCCGCACCCACTAAACATTAAGAAAAATTGAAAATTGTACATATATAGGCCGCACTTCTCTATTAGCCGTAGGTGTCCACATTGTAACATGGGACATTTACACAGAAAGATTTTTTTTCACTTTTAATTAAATTAATGCTTTTTTCTGATCAGTGTAACACAGCTGGTTACACGTTAGCTCTTACCTGTTTCAGAGCCCCGACTGTAGTTGGAATGCACAGGGGAGACTTAGTGATCTGCTCCAGGGCTGAAGCTAACATTAGCTCCGGGGCTAACTCCCTTCATTTTGAGTCTTTATGATCAGCCACAGCGACCACAACAGAACATCGTCGCTGTGGCTGTAAAAATCCATAAATTAGCTGCATCATTGTTTAAGTCGCAGGGTTCAAAGCCTGTGAAAAAAGTAAAGGCTTAGAGACTGGAAATTATGGTATATATGTTTATTTATTGAAAAGTATCACATTTTTATTGGCGCAGTACAAAATACACAAAGAGTCCTCTGTATTGTACCCATCAGCCCTTTCCTAGGACTGCTGAGCACACCAGAGCTACAAAAAGTCCTACAATCCTGCTAAAGTTGTTGTCGCGTCATCCCCGACAGCTAATCTTTTTTATTCAGTTTTCTTTTATTTATATATTTTTTAATATATTTATATATTATACAGTACAACTCTTATGGCTGCTCCCTTCACCTCTGCAGATCATCTGCCTCCATCTCATCCTCTCTTGCCTTCTCTACCTTTACACCAACCATGTCCATGTCCTCCTTTTCTACATCCATCTGTCTTCATCTGTTACCACCTGCCTGGAGGTCTCTGTCACATGTCCAAACCATCTCAACCTCACCTCTGACTTTATCTCTATGCTGCTCCACCATAACTGTTTTGCTGATCTGCACTTTTTATTCTGTCCACCCTGATGTCCCTCAGTGGAAATCTCAGCATCTTAACTTTTGAAAACCTCCTGTCAGAGCCATGTTCTGTAAACCGTACAGCCTGGCAGGTCTCACTGCAGCCTCACAAGCCGTTCCTTTCCATTTTTCAGATTTCCTACAGTATGTCTAGCTACAACTTTTTAATTATTTCTGCTAAAGTTTAGGAGACATGTTGATAAAGATGACACCAATTTCCAGTATTCTGTCTCAAAATACCATCTGGTTCCTAATCAGAAAAACAAAGTGAGGAAAATACATTTGCAGACACTTGAACTGCAGAGGGAAAATTAAAAAAGGAGTTATTTTCACTTTTTGTATATAAAGAACCTGAATGAATGTTCTCTTCTCTGTCACAGGTGCTCCTGCCCTGACCTCCAGACAGTTCAAAGAGGCGGACTTCGTGCGGGTCGTGGAGTTCATGGACGAGGGATTCAAGATTGCGTTGGATGTCAAGAAGAAGACAGGTAATCCTGAAAAAAAATCAACATGTATTGAAACGGCGTTGTCGGCTTTTTTTTTTTTTTTTGTAAAAAACTAAAATTTGTTTCATTTTCTTTCCTTACAGGAAAACTCCAGGACTTCAAGAATTTCCTCCTTCAGGACCAAGAAACTGTGGCTCGCATCGCAGAGCTGCGTCAGCGCGTCGAAGCGTTCGCCAGACCCTTCCCCATGCCAGGCTTCCTCGATCATTGAACCAGTCGGTCTGTATGAACTCGCACTTCTCTGAGGCCAGGGATATGGACTCTGGCTGAGGAGAAATGTGTACAGAGAGAAGGAACAGTTATTGAGGTTCTTAAATGTGGTTGGTGCTGTGAAAGTACCTGACCAGATCTGAGACAATTTTTTTACACATCAGTCATCACTCAGTTTATTCTTGCTACATGGCCCTTACTTCCTAGTTTAAAACAAACAATTACAGAGGGCTTTTTTCAACTTCTTTTTATCGAATGTGTGGGGAAAATGGGAGGCTCAGTGAAATGTATTCCATTAGATGTCATAGATGATGCTAAAAAGTCTTAATATGTTAAAGTGACAAAAGTAACTTAAGTGTGATTACGTCACCGTCGCATGCTGTGTTCGGTTACGACACCTGTGAAACCAGATGCACACGACGGGGAGATTTATTCTTTTAAACAGCATCGTTCTAATTATTTATTCTGTTTCCGGTATAAAATGTTCTACAATACTCAACAAAAATCACCAACTGAAGGTTGGCTGTTTATAACGTTCATTTTAAAAATAATTATCTAAGTTCAATCAACACACTTCCTGACTCCGACTAACTGTGATTCCTGATCAGATTTACACTGATAATTCTGCTTCACATTATATCACTTTTGGTTTACAAGTATATAAAACAGCTGCTGTGATTATGAGAGTACTTTAGTAGTATTTGTTGTTTTGTTTTTTTAAATTTAATTTCCAATCAGTCTGTGAAATGTCAGAATGATTAGGTTTTAACCCAGTTGATTTAACACTATTTCAATCTACATACCTAAGTATGTTGATTTTGTTTTAATGATTCAAGTCAGACTTAATGACTTAATCATGACAGGTATTCAATTATAACAAGTGTTAAACCGTTTTTTAATTTTTTTTAATTACCTCATAATTTCAGATCCCAGTTTACCGTGGCCATAGCTAGTATTTATAGAGCTCTATAATCTAAATGATCTAGAGGAGAGTGATGGGCGGAGCTGTATCTTTGTCTTAAGTGTCATTGTGTGTGGTTTGATTAGAAAAAAAAAACATTTTTACTCACGGTACTTTGTTGTCTCTGGTTCACAGGTCGGTGCTGCTGTCATTATCACTGCATCAGTGAGAAAACACGTTTTCTATCTGTGAAATAACAGCATAATTGAGAAAACACAATATGAAAGTTGGGTTTTGTTTTTTACTTTGCACAAAAAAAAATAACTCTACTTTTTAAAGAAGTAAACCGAACGAAACAGTCATCCAATTACCTGGATTTGTTTTAGACAGCAGGTGAATTAGACTTTGCCATAATACACCAACTGGTATTTTAGCAGTATTTATAAATGGAATATATTTTTTTTCATCTCATGTTGCCATCTGTTTTCAAAAAGAGAAAAAAGCAATTTATATGAAAATTTTATGGTAAAACCCAAATGCTAATAAAATAATGCAAACATAAGGCACGTCTAAGTTATATTTATTAAGTGTGTGTGTGTCAGATTAGGGATGAGTATGTGACTTAGGAAGTGTATTTTTTATGTTTGTAAAAGTGAAATTTTAAAAGTGCACATTCGGTCAAAATATAATCTGTGCTTCAAGAATTCACTTCACCTTTGTTTAACAGTTAGGGAAGTGAACTCCTTGTCATTGTGACACTGTACACAACCAAATGTGACCTCTGCTTTTAACCCATCACCAAAGTGAACAGTGTGCAGCTTTAAGCATCGGGGGAGCAGTGTGTGGGGACGGTGCCATGCTCATACCTCAGCGGTGACTTGGCAGCTGCTGGACTCGAACCTGAAACCTTCTGGACCACTAAGCCAGCACTGCTCCCTGTCCTAAAGGGGCAGAAGGTATAAAAAATGTCAATAAACCACATTTTTAAAGTGAAAATGGCCACTTGGCAGTTCCACTAAAATTTCAAGTCAGTATTCCCAGTTTTCTTTCCCTTTCCTTTTCCATTTAATTGTTTGTATATGTTTTTTCTAGGTTCATAAGCCACTTGCAGAGCTGAGCCTGACAACTTAACAAAGCTCTGACTTTCCACCGGATTTACACATTGCTAGGACGCCCGGGAACACAGCTTCATTAAAGTCAAGAGAGAGGCACTTGTGCTAACGCAGGCTACCTAACGCCAATGCGTCTTGGTTTTGACTCGGTTTGTCTTTGCGTTTGTGTAATCACCTTCAATGAGGAAAAAAAAGGCATTTTATCTTCTAGTCAATACACGTTATTTGAAAACTGCAGGGACCTGACTTACAGTTAAAATCAATAGTCAAAAGTAAAAGATGTTAAATTAATTTTACGATTTTAAGATCTCTAAGAAACATGATATACATACAGCTGTCTGAAAACAAGTGTTAAAAATAATAATAATCCTTTTTTTTTTTTCTTTAAGTGGAACCTGATTGGCCAGCTCGACAGAAGGCACGACCTTCTTTGTTATACAGTCCATATGTGGAAGTTTGTGGAAGTAACAGTCTAGTCTAGTGTCCTCTGACGGGAATAGACTTTTTTATTGTTTGTTATTTTTGAGTCTGGGTTTTTAAGCTGCGTTAATGATGCTGTGATGGTCGCCAGGAGGACGGGGGAATATTTCCATCCTCAAACGATTGTCTATCAGTGTCCCTGATCTGCAATCTAGACATTGGTATACGTGTGTGCGTGTTAATGTTGTCCACAGAACTCTCTGCATGGGTCTGTAATAGGCCATTATAAGTAATACAGTGTGTGTGTGTGTGTGTGTATACTGTATATATATATATATACACATATATATATATACACACATATATATGTATATATACATACACACACTGTATATACTTATAATGGTCTATTTCAGACCCATGCAGAGAGTTTTTTATATATATATATATATATATATGTTGTACTTTCATAAACATTTTTTCTCTTACCTGTGCCTGGAGTGAACGGCTCCATTCTTCCTCCTCCTGCAGAGAGGCCGTTGTGCTGAGGTTATAATGACGTTCTATTTATTCCTGCTTTTCTAACTCAATGGAACATCTCCTCCCTCCTGAAGCAATGATGGATTCTGGGTAAAAAAAAAGGTGCTGATTTAGCATTATTCTTTGTCCTGCTCTTTAACACAGTGTAAGCTGTTCTCATGCAGCTTATCACAAACATGCCACTAGTGTGTGTGTTTACTGTATTCAGACCAGATGTTACCTTTGACATTGTCATATTGTTATTATAGGTAGACATGGTTGTCTGCTACAACACAAATACATGTATTTATGTAAACCGTGTAGCTCACTACACAAGATATTGTGGTAAATGTCATTACATTTACCACAATATCTTGTGTCGTGGTGTGTGAAAGAAAATTATATATATATATATATATATTTATTTAAAAAAAAAAAAAAAATCCCCCCAAATACTACTATGCAAAGAGACATTGGTATCACCCGAGGGGCAAACATGGCTGTGTGCCTTGTTGCAGTCTGTCTGTGTTATTACCTGGAAAAGAGTTTTCTGGGGAGAGAACTCTGATCGACATTGTGGGTGGATGAGAGGTTATGTCTTAGTCCACCTCCACTTTTGAAAGATGGTTTCTCCAGGTTGACATTAATGGCTTCCATCACTCCTCTTTCAGACAAAGTGTCCTCCTTGGCTGGGATATGTACATACACTGATCCTCAAACAGCGCAGCCACCCTGGACACCATCTCTTCTCTCCTCTGGCCATCTGCCCAGTGTCTCTGCTGCCTAACAACCAAAACAGAGAGGATGAAGAACAAACCATTTAAAAAAGCCTGTTCAAAATTGGCTAATGAAATGAAACCTATTGCAAAAAACATGTTTTGATGATGATCAGATGGCCAATTTTGGGTTTCTTTGTTTGTATTAATTCCAGAATTGTCTAAATGAGAGTGTATGCTACAAAACATGCTGCCAAGTGAATATTT
>NC_024317.1:12936358-12974919 GCF_000523025.1 Cynoglossus semilaevis
AAAAAAAAAATGCAGTCATTTGACTTTGTTGTTATACTAATTTATACTTATACTTATATGTTATACTAATTAAATCTATATTTTCATATGTAAGGGCAAATAAGATTCTGCTTAAATTACAAACATATCTTATATCCCTGCATGGCCACAAAGACTTTTTCTTAAAAAATGATATGAGTGTAATGAAGCAAAGAGCTAGGTTATGTTTAGAATATATACAGAGTTAACATCCATGGTTTAGGGGGAGGATCAGCAATAATAGCAGCAGGGGTTGGGCTGCTCTTACAGGACTGGGGTGTTGTAACTGATAAGTTATCAGAAAGGCCACAAGCGGCATCCACCTGCTGCTGACAGAGCTACTCACCAACTCCATGTCAGTTACAGAGAGGCCAACACAGAGCATTCACCAGCCAGAATGAAGTCAAAGACTAAAATCTGCTGTGGCTGCCTATGGTTTTTGGAGAGAGTAACTGAAACCAATTTTGGTACTTAAAATTATTTTAATTGTCAACTATCATAGTTCATTTCTTTAGGCCTATGTCTTTGCTAACTTAAGCTAAACTGTTTGCTATGGGGTTTTTTGTTTTGCTAGTTTTTGCTAAGTTGGTTAATTAATTTAGAGACCAACTCTAAAATCCTTCAGACTCTTACAGTGTAATACAGTATTATTCACAGCTCATTCCGTCATCTTTCTGGAATATATTGCCAAGATTAACAATTTTCAGCTCATTAGGCGCCAACACAGCAAAGATTTGACTGAAACACCTGATACACTGATGATTAGTCCATTTCCTTCTTCATTGGTCAGGTCCTTCCTATTTGAAGCATACAAACTGAGTAATGTTTAAAAATAATGGCAGTTTTTCATTATAGTTTTCAGGACAAAGGACAAGAAATTATGATTTTGCAGTGGCATGAGATGTCAACCCCATACTTGTCATAAGAGGGGTGTCTTATATATGTTTTGACAAATAATGCCTGATATAAATGTTGTTCAGAAGTCCCAGGCTGTCACTGACTATCATCAAATGTTTGGGAAAAAAACATGCTAGACCCTGATTACACTTTTCAGATTTGGAGGCAAACTGGGCTTCTAGGCTTGGATGTGTTAAATTATGGTGCATAATGAACAAATGAAAAGCATATCATAAAATGTATTTAGCTTATAATAATAAGCATTTTTAGTTTTAATTATGCTGACATGTATGAATGGTAGAAAAACTAAGAACTACACATGTCTGTTTTACATGTTTATTCGTTTTTTTGATGATAAAAGATACATTACTCCCTACAGTACAAAAAACACACATTGGAAAATACAGGACATTTCCAAATAACCAGCAAACAGCCATCAGAAACTCGTTACGCCTGCAAGTGCCACGAGAGGGCAGCACTTGCCCCAGTGAGGGAGGGAAAGTTTTAGAGTGACAGCGGCAATGCTGATGACCTATCTAATCAGGGTGCAAAAATAGTGACCCAGCATAGGTACTGTGGAAGGAAAGGACACAATTGTATACCACATGGAGAGAGAGGGAGAGTTAGAGAGGAACAAACTTATTAAAAGCTTTTTTTCTTGTTGCGATCCTTCAGGTTATGTTGTAACTTCAGGTGTCACTACTTAAATACACTGCTTTTGCATGCATGTCTAGTTTGGTTTTAACAGACACACCGACACTCACAAAAAAAAAAATCATATGAAGAAAAAGTTTTGTTTCTAGAAAGAGAGGGAGAAACCACAAATGGGGGAAAACCAGGTTGTTGGCCAAGGAAAAAGAGGCCACACCTCAGTTCTTAACACTCCGTCCTGAACATCAAACATATTTTGCGCTTAAAAAGTAGAATCTCCCTGTGCAAGTGTGAAGCTAGCAGTGATTTAGACTCCTACAGTGAATTAGAACAATCAGGGAGACTATGTATATTTATATGTATATATATAATTATTTTATAAGACACAAAAGGCAATTAAGAGATGACCAACATGTAAAAACAGTTTGATACAGGAAGTTATAAAAAGGCCAGTATCTTTTTTTTATTTCTTGCTTTATGAACCAACTAATTTACAAGTGAAAAAACTGTAGCTACGTAAACCTTTCTTTCTCAGGACAATCCCTCATTCAGACAGCTTGCGCACTCCGTGCATTGAAACATAGGGGTTAAAATTTCAATTTAGTTGATAATTATTGCATTTTGAGCCTCATCAATAACAGAATAAAACCTCCAGTAGTTCACTGCCTGACTGCAAGCAAGTGAGCCCAGTCACCCTGGTCCTCATGAGTTGACAAATGTGACACTAAAAGGTACATAAAGCTGCACATTTGAATCTTAATTGTGCTGCTGCTGCTTTTTCATAACGTTGCTCAGACAGATAGTTGATGGTTGCTGGGAAATCAGCCTACCTTAAGTACTAATTAACATTTGCTTAAAAGAAAACAGCAGTTACAAAACAGAACTAATACCTCTGCACCTGCTTTAAGCAGAAAACTTAACCAGAAGCATGGAAAAAACTTTTAATAACATTACATATTCCAAAAGAACATACCACACATTTGGAGATAAAGGGACAGCTACTGTGTCAGGTGTCCTCTGAAAGTCATCCATCAGGACTTCTTGACAGTTGGTCTAAATACGTTATGTTCCTTGTGCACACACAAAGCATTAATATATATAACAAAACACGGGTGGAAATGTGTGGGGGGAAAGCTCTAGCTGTACACTTCACACTTCTGATTAGGTTTTTGTTGAAACTGTTTGCCAACGTGAGCAAGCAGCCACTTAAATGCGCCAATACTGCAGGCACAGAGGCACGAGCCAGCACCACAGATTAAAAAAATATTGTTTGCATTCTGTGAAACACAAGTTCAATTTTGTTGCTTTTCAGACACTTTGGTATCACATTTGTTGCCTCAAAGACTGTTTACCTTTCACTTTAAAAGAGCGAAACATACCCTTCATATTTTCAGTTACTGTTTGGCAAGAAGGCTTTGAAGTTGGACTTAGAT
Organism: Cynoglossus semilaevis; assembly: GCF_000523025.1. NCBI lineage: Eukaryota > Metazoa > Chordata > Actinopteri > Pleuronectiformes > Cynoglossidae > Cynoglossus > Cynoglossus semilaevis. The sequence continues at coordinate 12,939,358 of NC_024317.1, forward strand.
CGCCCTCTGCTGGATCATATTGTAACTGGGCGTTTGTGAATTTTGAAGGTGCAGTGGTCCTGCACATATATGCAGTATAAAAATATAGAGCCTTAGAAGGAAAGAACTGAACCCACATTGATTCAATATATCAACAGAACAGGAGAAATAATATGATTTGTCTTTCTGAAAAACAAAAAGGGTGTAGACCACATTCATGAGCTTAAACCATAGTAGGACAACTGAATGAGATACAGAAGTGAAAAGGTTGAATTTATTCCTACATGAGAACTCATGTTTGGCAAACAAAGTAACAGAAGCAGTGAGTATTAAAATTAAAGAAAATTATTCTCCTCTCCCTGGGTCTACTAAAAAGTTCCCTTCAGTCCTAAAAACCTAGGTGGTTCTACTGGAACAAATACGAAGTCTGTTTTTCTTACCTCCTGTCAACAATGGGAACATGTGACCAACTTAATCAGATTTTCTTTTTTTTTTCTTTTTTTTTCCATTTAAAACATTGTGGAGGCCTCGACAAAAGACACCCAGCGTTTCTACAAAGAAAAGGAAAGGGATGAGCAACAGTTAAAAAAAATGAAGCTTTTTTAAAAAAAAAGAAGAAAAAATGCACACGACATACACATACACAGAAGAGGAAAAAAGCTTAAAAATACAAAAATAAACTACAGAAAAAATCTGCATCATTGCTTGCTAATTTTTAGGAAGGTTTTCGCCTTATGTTTTCTGTGTGCTGCAAGTCTCAGTCCTAGAGTCTCTCATTCTTTCTCAACAAATCTCCTTCGTCATTTTTCTTCTTTTATCCTCGTCCACTTCCAAGTGTCAAACAACAGTCCGTATCTTGGGGTAAAAAGCGCACAGTGATGACTTTAGCAGGAGAACGGAGTCCGGTACAATGAAGACTATACAGACTTGGTTCTTGATGATGAAAATTTGGAGCAAAAACAAAGGAAAAAATGATGTCCTCTTCCACAAAGGACAAGTGCTTTTATAATTCCATACTGATTTTTCCTCTTGTCTAAACTAATAATTCCACAGCTGTCTCCCTCTCAACATTGTACATCATTTAATGTAGTCTCTCTCTACATCCCCCCAGGATTAAAAAAAAAAAAAAAAAACAAGGACAAAAAAAAGGTAACTTTACTCAGCTGACTCCCAGTTTGTGGAAGATGTAAAAGCTTAAACTACTGAAACAAGCCAAAAAAAAGGTGTTAAAGATGAAAAACATGGCTGAACGAGGATAATGAGCTTCTAAGTTGGAGTTGCTATAAAATTAGTGCAACCAACAGAGCTAGTTGGGCAGGGGATCTGAGACTCAGGGGTGGTAGGTGTAAATGAGAAAGTGGAGGAGGGTGAAGGCCAGTCTTCTTTATACAGAACTGCAAGTAAAATAAAGGACAAAAACTGGGAGGAGGAGGAAGAGGAAGAAGATCTCTGCACAATCTCACTGGTCCGACCTTGCTTTCTTTGGACCAGTAGCCTTACTGCAATGCACACACACAAATTCAGAATGAGTGTTACATGTTTCTCCTCAAATCAATAACATCAATGTGAAATCTGTTCATGTTAGCTGCCAATGAAATGCTAGCCTAGTTGCTTTTTCTATCCTCACCTTAAAGTGAGGTACTGTAGAGCTAACCTTATTCACCCTGTCTCTCTTACGCAAGGTTAAATCTTTAAGTACACGTACTGTAAACAGAATGAAGGGTTGATTGTCCAGTATAAATCAAAAAGTGAATTCCTACATATGACTAAACATCTATCCCTAAAGCATTGGAGAACTGCACTGGTAATTGTTATTAGAAATTCAAAATCCGATAAGCTTTCCTGGTACTCTACAAGATCTCACTTCTTGTCAACAAATTAAGTCTTGGAGGATGAAACTGCTGAAATATTTAAATGTATTCTTGAACAGAATTGAACTAAATCAATGAACATATGAAAAGGGTTTTTTGGAGCTTGGATCAATTCTTGCTCAGTTATCAGTTTGTATTCATGAACACAATATTGAACTTACACATCAGGAGAGGTGCCTGGTCTTTTTGTGGCCGGTTTTGCAGATGCTGCATCTTTACCCGATTCTACAAAGAAAAATTGGTTAGGGTATCAATTAGATATTAAACTTTAATTTATATTTATGTTATAAATGAGTAACAGAGAAACAGTAAAAAAAAAACCATGTTATAAATGAGTAACAAAGAAACAGTAAAAAAACATGTTTCTTTTTACAAAAAGCAACATAATATCAGATACATTTCATATTATTTTTCTTTTTTTATTGCAAAAAAAATGAATGGAACTAAGCATAAATGATACCAGTATTGTCATTATTAGTAGTAGTATGTAGCATGTACATTATCTCTTCTTCTATTTCTCCTTAGAGTGGGGGAATAATTTTTGCAACGCAACTGCCTCTTGAACGATTATAAATCGATTTTCAAAATTCCATCATCGATTACTTAAGAAAAACATCTTTGATGTGCAAAATATCAACCCCAACCTGGTTGAACCCGTCAGAAAGCAAGATGTCGAAAATGCATAACATTCTGTAGATTCCAACTGGCTAATGAAACATAATAAATAGTAAAGTAGAAAAATACTTTTTACATTTTTATTGCCTACAAACTTGAAGAACAGTATAAAATATAAAATGTTGACAGCTGTGTGTTGCTTTGGGGAAATGTAAAGCTTCCATTTATAAGAAATTGAGTGTGTTAATAAGTTTAGAAATACTTCTGGGGAACAAAAAAAGTTGAAGTGATAATCTATATGGTACAATGTATGACGTTGTGCTCACCTTGAAGCCATCGAACTTGGGTGGCAGGACCGTAGCCCTTCTCATTGCGAGCGGCGATGCGGAAGATGATTGCGGGTTTAGTGGTGTAGTCGATGTGGGCGTTGGAGAGGCTCGTCGACTGCACCAAGCATGAGGGGTTGGGTCCACAGTACACACGCATGAAGGCGAGCTGGGCCGGGGTGGAGGCCTTGGCCTCTGTGGTCTGGTTGCTCTGTATGGCCAGGTACACAGAGTACTCAATGATCTTTCCCGATGTTACAGACGGTGGTTCCCAGGTCAGATGAGCACCATCTGGGCTCTGTAGAGAAAAGTTCATGAGTGAAAAGGAGCACATGACTCTGATTCAAAACCTGCATAGAGGTTTGTCTGTTGGGTGGTTTTTTTTACCATTTTAAATTGTACATGTGTATTCTGAAAAAAATGATTTTTTAATCACTGTGATTTAAAATAGAATACTAAAAGGAAAAAGCAGTGATACTGCACCTAACTTTGGTACTAAGAAACCGTCACCATGCTTTTTAATAATTAAAATTAAATATTTAAACAAATGTCTAATTTTTTTTTTTTTTACAATTTTAAGGTTTAGTTTTGCAGTTAATTGTAATCAATTTCATTAATTCAGTATATGATGGAAAAGCCAGTCATTGGACAGTGTCTCAGCATTGCGTTTTGGAAAAGAGAAAGACAATCCAACAGTTTACCTTGCTGATTTTGATGGCACAAGGAGCTCCAGGGAAACCCGGTAAACATGTCTTGAAAGCTGATATCTCTGAAAAGCCTCCACGACCGCATGCATTGATTCCAGCAACACGAAACTTGTAGGCTGTTCCTGGCTGTAACTCCATTTTCTTCATCTGGCTGTAGTCTGGCATGACGCCAGAATCGTCCTGCAAAGCAGCAGCAAGAGAAGAAACAGCTGTTGTTAAGGATGCACAGAGCAACTTCACTCACAAAGCACCAGAGTAAGCCATCTGAAACACTTACATCTCCAAGAGAATCATCAGCTGGCACATAGAAGTGAGTGACAACCATATTTGTCACTTTAACAATTCCAACATCAAACCACTGGTTCTCTTTCTTTACAACCGGTTTCACTGGGACTGGCTTTGGAGCTTGTTTCTAAAAACCAAAGAAGAAAATGTATCTGCATAAGACATTAATTTATATTATCTTCCATTTTTGAACTTCATGGACTGAACAAACTCACCTCTCCTTCAATGCCATTCGCTACTTCTGCAAGAGCAGCTGCTGCTTGCAGCTTAGCTGGACTTGCCACTGACACAGAAGCTGCAAACGTGCTTGAAGGAGCAAGTGCTGTGAAGTGAAAAAAAAAACCCCAGAATTGTTTCTTTAGATCTTTTGTGCATAAAACATCAGAATGACATGTAAAATACAATAACACCTACTCTCAGCAGTGGCACGTGGCAGTAGAGACACAACAGCGCTAGTGACAGCCGCAGCCATCTCATTGTGCCCGTTGCTCTCCACAGAGGGGTCATTGAGGCTGTCGGCTGGAGCGAGGCCTTCCGTGGGTAAATTGGTTTCTAAAGCTGCCTGCTGGGCTGCAGCCTGAGCTTCCTGCAGTTGCTGCTGCTGGACAAGGGCTGCTAGCTCCTGCTGGGTTAGCATGATGGGAATGTTGGTGGGTTGCTGGCTTTCTGGTACAGAATCTCCATCATCTGAACACAGAAAATATACAAAGAATAATCTCACAACAACTCACAATAACCCAAGGAGGTACTCTTTCTTATTAAATTAATATGGTCCTGTAATGCTGCTTCAATAATTGTGTACAAGCAAAGTATGGAATACTAAAGACTCAAAGAGCCTTTACAGAATGCATCTGTAATTGTTTAGATGTAATGCTGCCAATGTGTTAACAGATTCCTCAAGACAAAGACCAGTAGAAAACCAGTTAAGAATTTGATGCTGTACTCACTCATCACAGCTTGCTGAGCGGCCTGAAGAACAGCCTGAATGGCAAGGGCCTGGGCTTCTTCCGTGGCTGCTGCCTGAGCAGCAGCCTCTGCTGCGGCCGTAACAGCCAGCTCCTCATCTGAGAGACCGGTGACCATAAGCGTAGCTCCTTGAGCCTCGGACATGAGCTCTGAGGGCAGGTTCAAAACTGCTGCTGTGGCTGCTGCTTCACCCTGATGACACATTTTACATGTTAGATGAAACAAATGATGATTATGTCTATATGATGCTAACATTAGCTTTCATGACAGCAACGTTTACTTCTGCTTGTGTCTCCATGGCAGTAGCTTCCTCCTCAGTGGGTGCTGCTGGTGTAGCCTCGTCTGTCTGCATTGGTTCTTCTATAGAGATTGGAGCCTCACTCACACCCTCAGCAATAGAAGAAATTGTCTTCACAAAAAAACAAGCACAAATATTTTTAAATTACCTAAAGCCTCATTTACATCAAAGTGTTAAATATAATTTTCTTACATTTTAGCTTAACCAAGCTTTAACTACATTAGTTATACATAATAGTTATAATTCACTAATTAGGTCATATTGGGTTGAAATTTAGGGCTAGATTTTTTAATAATTTAATTGAAACGTTAAGCTATCTCTGGCTTTACCTATAGAACATTCATTGTAATATATTGGCTAACTTAAACTGCAATATAAAAATGTTATGGAGACATTTTATGTTGCGATCTTGACAATAAAACTGAATTAATTTGTTTAACAGAAATGTTACCGGTACAGAGGGTCCAGGCACAGGTGTAGACTGAGTGACAGTTGTAATGGCCCTTCCCTGGGTAGTGATGGCTACACCAATTGCTGCGGTGGTTGTGGCCACTTCTGTGACACCGGTACCTTCAGCTCCTTCCTCTGTTTGCTGAGTTGCTAAAAGAACATGAAAACTCAATTAAAGTCTGATTTTATTCTTTTCAAGTTTATTACTTGTAAAAGAGGCCACCAAACTATTTCCAACATTGAGGGATAGCACCTTCATAAGCTTAGTAGTTTTGCTTAATGTGTCACTTTTGGAAAAGCAATCAAGTTTAGATGAATATTATGTGACATACAAGAAGCTTTGAGGACATTCAGTCTCTCACGTGTCAGGTCACTTTGTTAGACAACAAACACTGAATATAACTGGCATTTAAGCTAGTTATTCTTTCCAGAATTAGCCCGTTTGCCCAATTCTGGTCATTTAGCAGTAAATAAGCAGTCATTTCACTCTTGCAGATAGATGTGCAGTAACAATTAGCAGCAAATACTACACTGAAACACTGCTTGTTTAGAACTCATACACCAGACATTTTTAGCTCTTCCAACAATACCTTGTCTTGTCTTTGCAACCAGCACCAAGACTGAAAAGCTTGCCTACAACCTTAAACATTATATTAGAGTTGTATTAACCGTGTGTTTGAATAGTGTGCCATGTTAAGATTATTGGCATCATGTTTGACAATTGAGAGGAAAACTACAAACCACTGACAAGGTCTTGTTAAAAGGTGGCTAAACAGACAGACAGACAGATGCCTACCTCTGCCCTCACTTGTCTCAATACTGCAGGTGGCAGTAGTGGCTGTGTTGGTTGTCCCAGTTTCATGTGTTTCACATGGCGGGTTGGAGCACACAACGGGGCTTGCTGCTGCTCCTGCTGTTGTTTCGGCTGCTCCTGCTGTTGTTTCAGCTGCCCCTGCTGCTGCTATGCTTGTCTGCTCACCTCCCATGCTGGACGTTGCTGTGGATGGGGTGTTGGTGGTACCTGTTTCATGAGTTTCACATGGTGGGTTGGAACAAACCCTCTGAACGGTGCCTGTCTGGCTTGTGCTCATGCCTGATGATGCCTGGGTAGCTGTGTTGGTGGTTCCTGTCACATGGGTCTCACAGGGTGGGTTAGAGCACACTTGCTGGACTCCACCCATATTAGCTGAAGCTGTGGTAGCTGTGTTCGTCGTTCCAGTTTCATGGGTCTCACAGGGTGGGTTAGAGCACACTTTCTGGACTCCACCCATGTTAGCTGAAGCTGTGGTAGTTGTGTTTGTCGTCCCGGTTTCATGGGTCTCACATGGTGGGTTGGAGCACACACGAAGTGCAGACATGTTTGAAGACGCTGTTGTCGCTGTGTTGGTTGTTCCTGTTTCATGGGTCTCGCAGGGAGGATTAGAACAGACCTGCCCAGCTCCAATTGTGGCAGAGGAGGTGGTGGCTGTGTTGGTGGTTCCTGTCTCATGGGTTTCACATGGTGGGTTGGAGCAGACCAAAGTGACAGTCCCAGAACCTTCTCCTGCTGCTCCAGTCTCGTTTGAACTGGGCTGCTCAGAGGTTGGTGAAGCCAGAATAGAAACTGGGAGATCCTGGACTGGCTGGGCTTCTACTCCACTGGGAGTTGTGATCAGTGTCACTTGAGTGGGTTGGGTCTGTGGAAACAACAATATTTATGAAGTTTGAGCTGAACTGGTGGCTATGAATTAACATGCATTTTTTTAATGTGCCTAACGAGCCAATTAAGCAGTAGTTCAAGATTATTTTGATACATTCTCATTAGGGTTCATGTTTAATGCTGATGATGAGTAACTAAGCCTTCTTGTGTGGAAAGTGTTCGATAATGCTATCAGTTTCTTAACCTGCCCCTTGATACTTTATTATGTCTAGAAAGAAAAAAAATATATGGGAAAAATGGAAATCCAAGGCAAAAATTAAACAAAACTGAATCTAAAAGCTTTTCTCCATTTTCAGAAACCAGAAAATGGCAAATGGCAAATCTTAGTAACTAGATTGTAGGAGTGCGCCGATCAATCAGGATGTTGTCAATTGGGAAAAAAAAAAAATGGAATTGGCAAAAATCACCCACCTATTCCTGAATAATTACAGTACATGTTTTGGCATTTACTTGACACAAAGCTATCTTGGGTTGTGTTCTACACCATTATTACAGTCAAAAATAACAAAACCCCTAAAAAGAAAATTTACAAGCTTTTGAATCTTACCTGAACTTTGATGGTAGAGGAGGGCAGTGTGGAGGCAGAGCTCAGGCTAGTCTGAGCAGCTGCAGCAGTAATGGCAGCTGGGCTAATGACCTGGCTAGACAGGGTGGCAATGGTTCCTAGCGTAGTTATGGGTGTTACCAAAGAGGCAGTGGAAGTGTCCACAGTGGCTCCTGCTAGGCTTGAGGAGACAGTACCAGTGACTGTTCCGAGGGTGGTGACACCTAGAATTTGAAATAAATTAGGTGTCATAAATTATATATATTGTAATTCACCAAATGGTGAATCGCCTATAAAAACTACTTTCTTACCAGTTGTGCCCTTCACAACAAGTGTGGTGACAGTGGGCTTTACAGCTGACACTGTCACGGGGGTAACAAGCCGAACACCCCCAACCGTGCCCATGGGCACAGTACGTAAAATAGTTCCTGGTTGTCCAGGAGCACCCTTTAAAACCACCTTCAAAGACAAGAGTCAGGATTAGTCTCCTGTGCACCTTAACATTCAGATGAATGATGAATGTACTAACCTTCCTTACCTGCGTCAGTCCCTGGTGGCCAGCTGCAGTCGCCAGTTTGGGCACTGTAGTAATGATTTTACCAGGAGTTCCAGTGGTCATCACCTTTGTAGTCAGAATTGTGATGGGTGTTTTCAAACCTGTACTGCTTGTAACACCTGCAGAGACAAAAGAATTCAGATCATAAATACACATTCTTACCTCGGACAACCTTTTTGTTTGTTTTGAAACCACTGAGGAGCGCTGTGCATCGATTAAAGGATACATTACAAAGTAGAAGATTGAGTTTAATGAGCTGATTTTCTTTTGTGCCAGGCACAGAATATGTGTCAACAACATGTGACAATATGTGTCAAAAAATATAAGATGAGATGGAAATTTAACGGTTGGGACATCTATAGCATTTGTTGCAGTGAAGAAAATGGAGCGGCAAAATGTCCTCTAGCTTTACAGGAAAATGCTAACTGAAAGAAAGGACTGACTATCAGGGACAAAAAGTATAAATAAAACAATTCAGGTGTTTTGAACATGTAGTCAGTTTTCTAAATAAAATTACAAAACATTAAGACTGAAACATTACATATTAAGACTATTTCTACTAAGTGCAAGACAAAGCATGGAAACATTACATATTATTTCTACTAAGTGCAAGACAAAGCATCACAAAAACATTGCTCTTAGGCCATGTGACTCTTCAACTTCTCCCTCTGAAAGTTATTTTTACACTTACTGGACTTTTTTTTTTTTGCAATGTTTTCTTTGTTATAATCCTGCACTTAATTTGTCAAATAATCTGTGCATTTTCCCCATTCAAATTACTTTTTTTACATGAAAACTGCCAAGTTTTTTTGCCATACAGTAAAATCGGATGAGCTCAGACCTGTGTTTCCAGGTTGGGTCATGATGGCTGACATGGGAATCGTCTTGATAATAGTTGTGCCCTGCTTCGTGGTTGTTGGAGAGACACCACTGATGTTAAGAATAGTGGGCTTGTTTCCTGTGCCTCCTGCCTGTGAAGTGGTAATGATTGTGGTGGGCTTTCCATCTGCAGAGGTGACCAACTTGAGAATAGTGCCTGCTGGGAGAGGACCCTTTGTCTGAACGAGAGACACAGCAAGAGAGAGAGCAAGAGAGTAAATAAATATACGGAAATAAATTATTTGGAGACAGGTGGTGTTTGTCACAGGGGTTAAAAGGTACCTCCTGTTTATTTTTTTACTTTTATTTTTTGCTGTACTCATGCAGATAGCTGACCTGTATGATCTGTGTGAGGGGGTTAGTGGAAGCCTGGCCTGTAACAGATGATGTCTGCACTGGCTTGGTTTGTACCACAGACATCATCTTGCCAAGGTTGGAAATCTGCTGACAAAAGAGAGAGATTCAAGTTTGTGAGTCACCAGAAACCATTGTACAGTACAGGCATGCATCCTCTCCAACAGAGGCCAAAACATACTTGTTTTTGGACTAGAAATCAATTTACAAAACCTTTTATTTAAAGTACACATTAAGTTTGGTTTAGAACAATATGCAGGTTTTATATTGGGAAAGAGATCTTGGAGTCAGTTGCATTACCAGGGTTCCAGTACTGCCCATGGTTAGAGGACTCTTAACCAGAGTGATGGTCTTTGTGACTCCTCCCACTACAGTGGTGACCACTTGAGCCTGTTGGGCTACAGTGACAGTACCAGACTTGTGCACAGTGATAATGGGTCTGGTGTTGGTGGTGGAGGAAGCAGTTGCTGTGCCAACCTGGGCTGCAGCGGTCTTCAGCATGCGTGTGGCCGGATTGCTGACCTACAAACGCAAAGATCAGTTAAGCAATTGAGTCTTGTTCACCTGGGGGGGATGCAATTTGGCAAATGTGGATTACACAGTGAGCAGTATACCATGACAGGAGAAGCTACTTTCATAGTCGTTGTGCCGGGTGAGACAGCCATTGTTTTTAGAATGGTTGTGCCAGGTGGGACGTTAAGGACAGTGCCAGAGGAAGGCGGGATTTTCTGTGTGGCCGCTGCTGCAGCTGCTAAAGCAGCCATGCCACTCATCTGGGAGCTGCTGCCAATCGCCTAAATAAAAAGAAGTCAAGAACAGTTAAAAAAAAGGTTTGCTATTGTTTGACAGGAGAGGTTGTGATGTAATAATCTGCATACCGAGCCTTGAGTAGTTTGTGCAGGCACAACCATTCGGACACCTGGGGGAAGTGAGGTTACTGTGACTGGAGATTTTCCAGGCTGGCTCGGACGTACTGTAACAACTGATGCACCTGTTGCAGTCTGTTGGGTTGCAACTTTCAAAACTGAAGCAGAATACAGGGGAAGGTAGATCAGTGGATTCCAGAATTAGTATTTTACAACTTTACTAATCAAAAACATACCAGAAAACACACTCTACTGTAAAAATCTTACTTTGAAAACAAAATGACTACCTGCATTTTTGACAAAATTAACAATGATAAAAGATAGATTAAAAATATCAAGCACCATATTACGCCAAAATGGAAATGATTTAGTAAATTAAAACATTTTAGTAGTGAGTTCCAGGACACGATGATATTAACTTTTAGAGCTTCCCAAATGAGACAAATATAAATCTGTCTGGATTAGTTAGAAAACATTATAAATGCAGGGAATAAATAAAAGTTTATCACAAACATACCAGCCTGAGGAAGGCTCTGAGCAACAGGTGCTGCTGCCGCAGGTGCAGGGCTTTTTGGAGAGCTCACAGGCTGTGATGGGGTGGCACTCATCGCTGGTGCTGCTGCACCCGGGGTGGCCGGAATGTCATACTTCTGTAGCTGTAGTAAATAGGTGTCAGCAGTAGACACTGCACCCCAGCTCACTTCCAGCGAATTTGTGTTGGCACGGACTAACTGCACCCTGGCAGGGGCATTTGGTCGTTCTGATAATGGAGAAAGAAAGAAAAATTTAAAAAATTTAAAAATAAATAAATAACCAATCAGCAAGGGTGTTTTTTTATTTCAACATCTTAGTTGAAATATGGGAAGTCATGACTTGTCACAGACAAGCATCTTATTGCAATTTTAAAACAAAGACAACTACTCCATTAACGTCTTTAAGACAGTAACAGAAAGCAAGGGCATTTTTTTTAACCTTTTTAAAAAATAAAAAATATTTAAATTTGCCTTTGTGTCCCCCAAGTGGCAACCCTAGTTGAACAACACATACCTGTTTCTAGGTACCAGAGGTCTTTGCAGCAGACTTGGTTGTTCCAGGCTTTGCGGTAACCATCACGACCGCTCCAAACGTACAGTCTGGAGTTGATGGCCACAGCACAATGGCCAGCACGGGCTCTGGGGATGTTATCCTCCAGAGTATCCATCAACACTGTTTCCCAACACATGTTGTCTGTTGAAAAATGTAATGTGTGGTAAAAAAAAAGAAGAAATTCAATTAACATAAAAGAACACCCGTATATACCAAAGTGATCATTTTGAATTCTGAGAGGAAAAAGGCATTAAGACAAACCAAGATTTAAGCATGCAAGAGTATTGGTGCATTTCCATTCCTTCTCATGTGTGGCCACTTTGACATCATCCATTACCAGAGGAACCCATCCTCCAAAAACATACATCCTACGGGAAGCGGGCAACAAAAAAGCATGAAGGTTAAGACTGTTTTCCAGCTGTTCACTGAAGAGGTTAAGAAGTCATCGTACTTGTTTGTGATGGTTGTGGCTGAGTGAAGACTTCTAGGAAGTGGAGCTGTGCCACTCACTGATGGTTTGTTCCATGTGAGGGTATCTGCATAAAGTGCCAAGCACAAAAGAAATGTGTTAATTTAGACATCTTCCTAAATGTGGCATAAGTAATAGATAATACTTCACCTCTGGCTTTATACGAGATGCACGATATGGATTTTTAAACCAATAATTATCTGGTCGTCAAGGGCGATGCCAATGCAATAACCAATAATTACATGTTTTCTATTTAATAAAGACCATTGTATACATTTTTAAAAACTCTTGAAGACTACAAAAAGCTCTGAATTAGTGTAAAATAGCAAAGAGTTATCGTTCTTTTTGAGGTTGTCTATGGTTTTCATTTAATTTCATTATACAGAGATAAGAATCGATACAAATGCGTGACAATTCACATCGGGTGAAATACAAAATGAATCGAGCATCAAGGAGTATGGAGTGGGCTGCATTCTCTCAAAAAGTCAGCGATGATACCATGAAACTACACATTCTAGTACCGTAGGTGGTGGTATGCATCTAAAAACGTTGGTTGTGACCCACTTTTTAAATCAAGTCAGGTCCCTACATCACCTAACTAGCATTAAGGTGTTCAAACAGAACAGGGAAAGAACTTCTTCCACAAACAGTGTTTTACAGTGTTTCTGTAAAGAGAGGAACTCTTTCCTGTTTCCATTTGTAACATTCTTTTGTTGTTTAATATATTGATATTGAGCAAGGTAAATTAGACCAGACCCATTCTACTTTTAATAACAGGACATAAATAGTGTTGTGCATTGTTTCTGTAAAGAAATGTTCTTTTTTTTTTTTGTATCTTGTATTTTAGATAACAATTTCAGTTTATGAGACCATTTATTTCTTTTGGTAATGGAATTTTTAATAATTCTTACAAATAAAGGATCATTGTATTTGGCCTAATTTGTCTGGAGTATTCTATTATTAATAAGACTATATCTATTATATGTCATGCATTAATTAAAATCATCATTATTACGACTGAATTTTTAAGTCATTGTCATCTCTCACAGCCCTCAGGAAACGGGCTGTTGTTTTCAAAGTCACACCTTAAAAACTTACCAATATCAAGTGTCCAAAGATCTCCCAGACGACAGCCACTCATCCCTCCATATATAATCAGCCGAGATTTCCTGGTCGTCTTTTCAGTGTAGACCACAGCCGTGTGGCTCTCACGTGGAGGGGGCAGGACTCCGTAGGTGATTGGAATATCCCATCCGACAACACTGGATCCAGCCCGAAGCTCCAGGGTGTACAGATCATTTAGATATCTGAGAATAAAAAACACATGAAAGAACTCAGCTGGTGCTCGTCAGATGAGACCAATTTATCTACGATCAAGTGTCTGCCAAAAGACCTGCCATACCTGGGAATGTTGTTTTTGGGGTCTTCACTGTCATTAGCCAATCCTCCAAAAAGGTAGCATTTGTTACCAACAAGGGAAAAACTATGGCCAAGACGAGGACAAGGAGGAGGCCCATTCTTGGGATTTTTTGCTTTCAATTTTTTCCACTCCCATCTACTGGCCTGTGTTAAAATAATAACAAAAATTAGTTAACTCCAATAAATGACAAATTAGAACCTTTCTTTTTTGTATCCACAGCACAGTTTTACAAGTAATTGACCCGAGGTGTATTTTGTCTGAATGACAACAAAAATGATCACCAATAGCTAGGAATTATAAATGACAATTTAAGACTCAGAAACCGTCCATATATACTTTCTAAACTGCAAAACACATTTTGAAACAGACAGACATTTTTGTCATTTGGATCATTTGGTAATGGATAATCTTCATTTCAATTCTTGATGCTTCTATAAGGGCAGTGCTCTTTAAAAGAAATATTGTTAGATTACAATTAAATAATAAAAGGGACAAATACCAGCATGAGAAATATAAGTAGCCAAATGAGTATTTTGGACATCTTATAATTGCTTATATCCTTGATGAAGCGACAAAAATTCTGCATCTGGGCTTTAACATCCCAACAGTAATTACTTAGAAGACATTACTATATTGTATTGAGAGCATGGGCCTTAATTCAAATTTTAAATGTTAATTCTTTCTTGATATTTTGGAATATATATATATATATATATATATAATCTTAAATTGTAATTCAAATATGGATGAAACCTTACTTGAAGTTCATAGAGATCATTGCTGTACTTTCCATACTCCACCATTCCACCAAACACCAGCAATCTTGTTCCATCACAGACAAAACCATATGCTGCACAACCAGGTGGGATGTCGCCACGGACTGCTGGGATGAACCACTGGTTGGTTGCTATATACATTTGAAAAAGGGAGACATAAAACATGGTTTACAATTAGGAGTACAGATACACTTTTGCCATAAATTCTTAAATCACAAAAGGCATTAGTATTGTCCCAAAGACATAGGGCTTAAGAAAAATATTCTACAGAAAAATGTCACATTTGATTTTTAATGTCAACCGACAGTGTGCTGTGGCATCTACGATCAAAACAGCTGGATATGATGGATGAAATCAAATTGGTAGTGAATGCTACAGGATTGTAGCTGATAACATTATTTCTATCTTAAACAAGGTATATTTTCAAACATAACATAAGTTATAGATGTTATCAGTTAATTTAATTGTATGGACTATAAAGTTAATACCCTAAAAGTTGTTTGAATATCTAAATAGACAAAAACGTTTTCAATTAAGATAATACTGTAACCAGATTTTCTAAACTTGACTTTTCTCGTTATTGTGAAGCAAGTGTAGACAGAGGAAATTAAACCAACCAGATTCCCTTATTTACATTTTAACCCGCCTTTTTTGATAAGCATTTACAATGTTTGTCCAGCAGGGAGAGCCAAATTTAGTCAGACCGGCTACGGTTGGCCTGGTAAGGCCTTTCTGTAGTTACATGTGCAGACAAATATCGCCATTGAAATTTCATAATTTGTGGTTTACTCTTAGCGGGTTAAGAACATGATATTAGTACAACACTTCCTCGTTCATACATAGATAAAAACTTTGAGTTTATAACAAACGTTCAATTTATGAAGCAAGTACTTACCGGTGTTGTATACATGTAATTCATCCACTATCCCTTCGTTCCCACCGCCGAAGACAACCATGAGCTCTTTTATAGCCACAGCCCTGTGCCCATGTCTGGGCCGGGGAACGGGACCGGACCACCCGAGGACCCGTTTCCAACGCGGCTGTAGAACCGACACCGTGGTCCCAGACACCACGGATCCAGGGGCAGACATGATTTCTGTTAATAAGAATGGTCGACAATGTTAACCTTAACCTAATATGAGAAATAAACAACTACAACTGAGCATCAGCAACATTTTTATACTTACTATAAGCAACTTTTTAAAATGTTTGTGTGGACACAGCCGCTAAAGGCTTAGCGGGTAGCTTTCTGGAAATAGTTTACTATATAAAACAACCGTCAAAAGGGCAACTTTTACCCGCTCTTCGTATAGAATGCAGTTTGCCATCGTTCAAGGCCACACAAAGTATATACTAATATCAGGGTTTGACCCAGTTTGTTGTTACCATTGAATCGAGTCCATGGAAGCAGCCATCTTGTAGGCAAACAAACCCCGTTATCACGGTTGTCTATCCAGAAAAATGGCGGAAGCGAAATTCAAAAGAAAATGTATCAAAGTAATCAATCAAATAGGGACTAAAACACACGAATTATTCACCTGAGGCATATAAAATTATATTGGACAAATGGTGCCGTAAAAGCCCCCGATAACACACTCTTAATCCTCAGATAAACCCTTTAGCAAGAGTCGGCTCTTTTCATGCCTCTGTGGGAGTCGCCATATTGTACCATATAAGCTTAGCATTCTCGGCGTTAAGTATTTCGTTATTATTATATAATTAAGAGCTTAAGCCTAAACCTATTTGTTACAAATGTCATCTGCACAACAAAATCTGATAAGAAGTTAATATTGTATTAGATTGTCTGAGTAAAAAAAGCTGTAAAAATGGTCCGGTCTGTTAGCTCTACTCAGTTTGCTCTGGGCAGTAGCCGCTTTTCCTAGCGTTAGCATTGCGGCTACTATCTGTCAAAGCGCTCTGTGTTTCTATAAAGTGCAATGTTATTTACGGGTTTCTCCGCATGCATCATGTATCAGTTGGTGGTGAGCTTGCAAGAGTGTTGTAAAAAAGCACATAAAGTGAGTGAAAGCACGTAAACGCAGTGTTATTGTGTTTCATGCCGTCTGTGGAAGCAGCCATTTTTTTCGACGATCGGCCTATTTCTGCGGATCCCACAAGAAAAATGGCCGGTGCGCTCACCCACAACAAAACATAACTCACAGAAATGGCACAGGCGCTTTATTTTTAAACTTACCTATTTCGACGCAGTACTTGCAAAAATCCGGTTTTGTGGGCTTAACTGGGGGTAATAATCCAAATTCATTCGATTTGTAAAGAAGTATTTCCTCTCATGCCTGCCTGGAAGCTGCCATCTTCTTGACAACCAGAGGCGGAGGAAAATGGAAGAGAGTCTGCGTCACCCAAAGTAAAGATGGCGACGGACATCCGCTTTCTGACCGTTTTACATCGAAATGCATTTATAAGTTTTTGTTATTTGACACATCGAGTCTACTCAATAAGCGTTACCTACCGACACGGTTCACCGACCTACTTTTCATATAAACAGTTGATTTTCACAAGTTCTAGCTAATTATATTAAGTTGTGGTAGAGTTCAGGGCTTATTGTCCCTTACTAAAGATGGCGTCATCGCGGCTGTTATTTTAAAATAGCGGTTAATGCCGAGTATGTTCAGTGAATGTACATTTGGCGCACATGTACATTAAAGCAGGGAAAATGCGCAACTTTTAAGATTTTTCATTGTCACATGTCATGTCACCCGATTTTTCCCGTTCTGGGACGAATAAAGAAATTCTTAATATTATTCTTAATTTCACTGCATACAATGCCAGACTGTATTTCCTGTTGCAGTGATTTCTTAATTGTTGTTTTCCTTAAGAACAACCAATTTATACAATTCTTATGGTATTTATGAAACTATCAGTATATTAATATTATACTTATTTCACTATGTCAAGTGTGATATATGTATTCTATCTGTCATGAATTAAAAGGACTTCATCATAAACAAAGTTCTCTACCTAGCATTAATGTTTGCATCAAATACTTCTTGGATCTGTTTTGCCCAACTCATTTCAACCTACTTCTTTACCTAATGCAAGCTTTGCTAAACTAAAGTCTCACAAAGCCTTAATAGTGTCCATTCAAGTTCAATTATAATTTGATGTTTTTTGTGCATTCTATAAATTAGTAACATTTTTCAATTTCTCTTGAAACTCCTGAGAAATGTCTTTAAATGCTTTAATTATTATCAATTACATATATACTATATATATAACCCTTAGATTGAGTGGGGCTATATATATTCACACACAAATTATAAGGGACTTTCATATACTTTAACAGGATACATTGTTATTTTGTTATTTCTGGCTGTACATTTAAAAGGGAATGCCTCAAGTGGTTCTTTCTGACGTAACAGCCATTGGCATCCATATATATATTCCACACAATTTGCCCTGAAAAGTTTTCTGTGAATGTAGTAAACCATTGTGGGACTCACATAGATACACTATACTACTTTGGATTCTACCTGAATTGTCCTGTCCCAGAGTGGTTAATCCTTCTTGATCCTTATTCAATAATGCAGGAGGAGATCATCCAGTCTAAAGCTAACTGAAAGCAGGGTTTTCCAAAGACAGACTGGACATGATTAGCAGCTGTAATGACTGGATTAGCCGATTTAACACTAAGGTCCTACTTTGCACCAACAAAACTAGTTCATCTACTGACTTGTTCTGGTCTAATACAATTGATTTGAATCCTGGTAAAGCTATAATTCAAATTTACCTCTTTTAGTTGTGTTCTATAGCTCTGTGTCTTAAGAATATATATATTGAAATACACAGATAAAAATTTGAGACATTTTCAATCAGTCAATTTGGTCAAAATATAATACTTGATTGAAATCTAAGGCTGTCTATTATTAACCACAGGGTAAATTGAATCTTTACATATGAATTTGCTTAGATAGATAGATCCCAATTTTTACTTAGTTGAAATTCAAAGTGATTGCTTCACATACAAAACAGGTAAAACCAGCTTTAGATTAGACAAGAGTAGAGGGCTACAGTGCTGGGATTACCAGACTAAAGGTTGACAGAAGACAGATTATCCAACAAAGTACTGCTGTGATCTTCTTTAAGAGAGTGGAGTTATCCTGTCTCTTGAGTATTTGCATATTAAGAACAGTGTACACCATCTGGAAAGTAAATGTATATGTAATTAATACGTTTTTCTCTCAGCGATATATGAATGCAAATTACTACTATTTGAATATACTGCAAAGTCGCAGTCATTTACATTGTTGACCTTTTGGACAAACTGCGTGCCCAGTGTTATTGGCTTTAAACCCTTCTCAAAAGGAGACAACGTGGAATGTAAATCCCAATAACCCGCCTAATCCATTCACATGTCAATTAACTTCTTAATGTGGATGAGGGTTGACCTTTATAAAGCGCTGCTTCAGAAGGTTGACCTTGTTTGAGAAGCCAACACAGCAGTCTTTCACGCTGTACTTTCTAATTTTTTCTAAACTGTAATAAAAAAAACCAATCAGAGATCATGAGGCTGAATCGGGGTGAGGAGTTGCCAGAGCATTTTTGGATACCCATCACTTTGGACACTAATAACATCACATCACTCAGCCCTTTCCTGGTTCCTCAGGACCATCTGGGAGGTCCTGGCGTCTTCTACCCATTGGCAGTGTTTATGTTTTTCTTATTTGTGGTCGGTACTTTCATTAACACCCTCACCATCGCATGCACTGCTAAATACAAGAAGTTGCGTTCCCATCTCAACTACATCCTGGTAAATTTGGCTGTGGCCAATCTTATTGTGTCTTGCGTGGGCTCCTTCACTGCCTGCATCTCCTTTGCAGCCAGATATTTTCTCCTTGGACCACTGGCATGTAAGATTGAGGGTTTTGCAGCCACACTTGGAGGTGAGTTTACAATAATACTGCATACACTGAATATTATAATTGAAATGGGGACTTCAGTGTATTTGTGTCATTCCAGGTATGGTGAGTCTGTGGTCTCTGGCTGTGATAGCATTTGAAAGATGGCTGGTCATCTGTAAACCACTGGGTAATTTTGTTTTCAAGCCAGACCACGCCATAGCTTGTTGTTTTTTCACCTGGGTGTTTGCACTTTTCGCCTCACTTCCTCCACTGTTTGGATGGAGCAGGTAAGATTGATACTAATCAGAATACTAAACAAAATAGAAAATACTACAGTTCATTCATTACCAGAATGTGGTTGCTAAGATGTTTGATTATGATTCTTGTAAAAATGTGTACAGGTATATCCCAGAGGGCTTGCAGTGTTCTTGTGGACCAGACTGGTACACCACAAACAACAAATACAACAACGAGTCTTATGTCATGTTCCTGTTTGGTTTCTGCTTTGCCGTTCCATTTGCCACCATTGTCTTTTGCTATTCACAGCTGCTGATAACACTGAAACTGGTAAGAAAAACTGCTCAAAATACAATACGTTGTTCTTTAAATTATTTTGCTATTAATGTCACCGGCTCTTTTAAATTTTAGGGATGATATTTTCAAAAGTTCATCACAACTACAAAATAAATGCAGGTTATTAAAAGAAGCTGAATTTTAAACCTATTATTTAAGTGAGGTATGAGTTTCCTCAACAGGACTGCAGAGGGACGTTTTCTGAAACAGTAGGAATGACAAAGACGTGTGCTCTGAATGCCAACTAAACTGTAGTGACACGTCTGCAGGCATTTTTGATTATTCACAATGCTTTATTCTAAAATATTATGTCTGTCTGTTGGCTAGTTTTTATTTCTTAACCTAATTATCACAGTACCACTGGGATCTTCAACCTGTTTCTCCATCACCAGGCAGCTAAGGCCCAGGCTGAGTCTGCCTCCACACAGAAGGCTGAGAAGGAGGTGACCAGAATGGTTGTAGTCATGGTGCTGGGCTTCCTGGTCTGTTGGCTGCCTTATGCATCCTTTGCCGTTTGGGTGGTCAACAACCGAGGGCAGCAGTTCGACCTGAGGCTGGCCACCATACCCTCCTGCTTTTCCAAAGCCTCAACCGTCTACAACCCTGTTATTTATATTCTTCTTAATAAACAGGTGGGTTGAAAAAATGTCCTGTTTTTTTACATCAATTTAAAATGTATTTACTGTATTTGCGTTATTGGTATTCATTTATATTTATAGTGGTATAACTACTTTGTGCAATTTGCTGTAAAAATTAATTTAGATTTTTGTAGTTGGTTTTAAACTTTCTGACCCATTATAGAAAAACAGTTCATATGGCAGGACAGAAGTGTATATCAGTAAAAACTGCCAATTTGATGTGGCTTCTGACTTTTCCTGAAGTTATTTCTAAAGCCCATAATTAGAGTTAATTATTTGTGACTCAATCATTAAGCTGTAATCCTTGTTTGCTCCCCTGCCAAATCAAACACAGTTCACGAACAAAGTGTCTCTGAACTTTATAGAAAACCCTACAATATCAATATCAAATCATTTCAATTCCCTACCAGTTTCGTTCCTGCATGATGTCAATGCTGGGGATGGGAGGAGGTGAGGAGGAATCATCTACTACATCATCAGTGACTGAGGTCTCCAAAGTTGGGCCGGCCTGACAGCTGCCTTTCCCTGCCAGTCATTACCTAAAAATTGTAAATATATAGATATGAAGAATGTTTTGTCATAAGAAACATGTGTGTCTGATGTTAAAATTTACCCTGCAAGCAACAAAAAAATTAAAAAAAATTGCAACTTGTGTAACCTTCTTGAAACCGACTGCTTTATGCCTAATAAAAAAGAAATTTAAATCAAAACTCTCCCAAAATAAGCGCAATAAAGTAGAACCTGAAACAAAACAACAGTAATCTTAATATATACAACTACAAAATACAGTAAAACGGTGATGAAAGTGTTGTAACGGTGACGGACACGAACGCCCTCTTCTGGTAGTGTCAAGCACATGCAGAAAGTTCTTAAAGATAGAGTCACTGGTCAGAAGGACACTCAGTTATTATTGGGCATTGTTTTGACGTACCAAAAAGTTATTTTTTTCTGAATTTTAACCATTTTAACCATTTTAACCAAAGGTCATTGCTATTATTTTTATTTATTATTATTTATTTTTGAGAACCTTTTAGTTTTGAAGACTTACTAATAAGAATCTTATTAGTATAGTATGTTGCTTTTGATCAATAGTTGACATTGAAAATTATATATTTTTTCTGAATTTTAACCATTAAAAGACAAAGCTACGTATTTTAAGGCATATACAAATAGTTCATATTGTTAAATTGTATTTTTGTTATAAAGAAAATACTAAATACTAAAATCTAATTTTAGACATATTTAAATAAATAAAACATAAGGCAACAGTTACTTTCTTAAGTAATTAGTTAATTTAAAGGGTAGTAATTCACTTACTTACTCGGTTCCTTTTTGGGAGAGGTAACTAGTAACTATAACTAATTACCTTTTAAAGGTAACATGGCCAACACTGCAGATGACTCTATACAACTTCACTTAATAGATTTTCTTTCTGTAATGTCTTCCTGTCAACGATAAAATACATGTAAAACCCACCATGCAGACAAGTCCATCTGATAAAACACATTACAGCGTGGATAGAGAATTGATGAGCATCAGAAAACCTCTGTAAAAGCCGTCAGTTTGACTTTTTTATGGCTGTCTAAGCGACAAAACATCTCAATATCACTGTGCTGTTTCTGTAACGGCTCAGTTTATCGTATGGATTCAGGAGGAGGAGGAGGAGGGGGAGGAGGAGGAGGCCATAAATGTATATGTTAATGACAGGCATGTGTGTCTTTATGGCTCTGTTAATGGAAAAAAAGGGAAAACAAGAAGTACTTTACTGTGGGATAGACGGGGCGGAGCTTGAATAAGAAGACACTGTTTACTTGTTTAAGTTAATGTTGAGTGAACAATCTGAGCAATAACTGAAGGTACATATACACACACATATTATATACCATATATATATACTGTATATATTTCAGTGCCACCTTTCATAGATACCTTTATGTAATGTATTAATTTATGTATTCATTGATGTATTTATGACAGAAGAAGTTTATAATAATTGAAAGTAAGGGAAATATATTAAAGACAGACATAAATATAGCAAATGTGTCCAACTATGTAACATCAAAACACAGTCAAAATGGTTACATTTAAAACATGTGCTTTAATATATTTGTAAAAAAAAAATTAGTAGTTAACTTTTGTTAAATCTTGACTTAAACATGTTACTTCCAGGTTGTTGTTTTTGAATTTGTAGAACATTTAATTTCAAGAGGGTTTACAGATTAACTAATGTCAGTTATAGAAAGATTTATAGAAAGTTAAATAAATAAAGACTTTATGACTTTATTTACACACCCAGGTGAAACAGTTAAAGTGCAATTGATGCCACATTTAGCAGATCTGTTAAAAGGTGAATTAAAGGAGGTTTTATTATGGATAAAAACAGCATAATATACTGTAATGAATGTATATCATATGCATGTATGTGTTTATGTATTTATATTTACATACTTAACCTTTCATCTGCAGACATCACACTGTTCTTTTACCGTTGTCGGGAGTAGACTTGAACTTGCGTTTGTAGATGACAGTCATGTGGTCAGGGGTCAGCAGGGCTACAATAACCTGGTGTGGAAAGTCTCAGTGCTGCCAGCCGCTGAGCTCAGATAACCTGCACACATACATCACACATTAGGCTACAGTTTCAACACGCAACCTACATTAGTACAGTAATCCTAGAGCTGCACACAGTGAATGGGGAAACATACACACACACCACACGCACACACGCACAAGAATGATTCTCCTGTGTGTCTTGTGGATTTGCACTGGAGCTGAGGATGAAGACGCAAAACATCAGGACCCTGTGCCTCATTATCTCCATCATTCTCTATCTTCTTGTGGGAGCCACAGTTTTCCAAGCCTTGGAGGCTCAGAGTGAGACCCTAAGGGGGAAAGTCTTGGAGCAGAAGCTGGACGAGCTAATCACAAAGTATGGTTTAACCGAGGAGGACTTCAGAGAGCTGGAGAGAGTGGTTCTGTTGTCAGAGCCACACAGGGGAGGCAGCCAGTGGAAGTTTAGTGGAGCCTTTTACTTTGTCATCACTGTAATCACCACTATAGGTAAGAGTTGTCTGTGTGTGAGTGTGTGTACTGTTCCGGAAGTCTGCTAAAGATATTTATTTATAATATATTTTTATTATTTTTATATTTTTATAATAGTTATACATTTTTAAGGATGAGAGCATCATCAGTGATGTTGCCCTCTGTCTGTATTCTCTCTTTTTTCGTTTCTCGTTTTTCAGGAGTAAACAGACAAAGTTGCTGTTTATAATGGAACTTAAAGTGCTTTTGTCACAAACACAAAACAACGTGTCTAAAAGGAGAATGTAAATAATGGTTTAAAATAAATTGAGAATATAGGTGTTTTTAAATCTGACTTGTACAAACATGGAGAAATGTTAAAGCCCATTTTTAATGACTCCAGCTGGTGTAGCTTTGATCCCAGATTGGTCTGTACTGTAGTGTTTCCTACATCCAATGGACAATCACTTGTCTCCAAAGCTAAAGGTATAGTGTTTTTTTTCTTGTGCAACATTACAATTTATTTTTGTATATTCTTATAGCAAAAAGGGAGCAGTTGACCCTCGGCTATGTGCATGACCTAAAACCTCTGTGACCTTTGTAGGTTATGGCCATGCTGCTCCTCGGACCAATGCTGGTAAGGCCTTCTGTGTGTTCTACGCAACCCTAGGCATCCCCCTGACACTGGTCATGTTCCAGAGCCTTGGAGAGAGGATCAATACTTTAGTACGGTGCCTGCTGAGGAGAACTAAGCAGAGTCTGGGTCTACAGAAGGTAGAGGTGTCCATGGGGAACATGGTAGTGGTCGGACTGTTGTCGTGTGCGAGCGCTCTTTGTGTTGGAGCCGCAGCCTTTTCACATTTTGAAGACTGGTCCTTCTTCAACGCATACTACTATTGTTTCACCACACTCACCACCATTGGCTTTGGAGATTTTGTAGCCCTGCAGAAGACAGATGCTCTCCAGAGGCAGCCAACGTACGTGGCCTTTACCCTCATGTACATACTGGTGGGACTGACAATCATGGGAGCTTTTATCAACCTGGTGGTCCTGAGGTTCCTCGCTGTCAGCTCAGACAGGCTTGGGAAAAGGGAGGTGGCTGACGGAGAGGAGCAGGTACCTAAGCCTAAAGATCCCCAGGAGGACAGGGACGTCTTGGACGGTGAAGGAGAAACTGCTGCAGCAGCAAATACACACAGAGATGATGGAAACAGCATTCACCACAACCTTAGTCTGCCTATGGAGACGGGCACCAGCTGCATTAACCTTCTACCTCCTTCTGAAGGAGGTCCCAGACATTTCCCATCCTCACATGGAGACTTAACACTTCCTGATAGGAACAAACTCACACCTCTGTTGTTCTGCTTCTGCTGTGGTCTGGGCTGTGATGACAGCAGTTCTCTATCAGGCAGTGACCAGGATCCTGGTCACAGCAACCTCATCTTCTACAATTCCATCTCCTACAAAGTGGACCAGGCCTCCATAGCTGCTTCAGCCAACAGAGGCCTCTGTCACTGCAAGAACAGCTGTCGCTCCCGGAGTAGATCCCTGTAAGACTGGGTTTCACTAAAGGAATATTTTAGGTTTTTTATAGAGACTATCAGCAGTAAGGACAATAACTTTGTGATTAAAAAAAGGAAAATACTTGTTTGTTTCAAGTTTCACCTTACTTTTAAAAAGTAACTGAGTAAGTACTCAATACATTTGCATACAGTGAAGGTTTTAGAATTTGTTTATATTTTTAAGTCTAGGACAGATGGACAGTACCTGGTTCACTGGGGCAGAAGATCAACATGAAGAGCCAGCAGCTCCAAAAGACGGCTATGTAGTTTGTCTACATTACGACTATTCCCACCAATAAATCTGTAAAGATTTTCAGGAAATGATGTCTTGTCAGTTGGAAGTTCCTGTTCTCCATCTAGAAAAAAAAATAAAAATCAACAAATCATGTCCATTGAGGATGAATAAGTTTTGTGATCATGGGGTTTACAAATAAATGTACTGTACCTGATTAGACATTGTAAAACTGGCCTCATTTTTAGATGGCTGAACAGAGGAGGTTACACAAAGGGTGTACACATACCACTTCAATATGTATAGGTTCCTTCAATTCCTTTGTGGGGCCACAAGGTGGAACAGTGGTTTGTGCTTTTGTAGACTGTTTTTCTTTTCAGTATGAGTGAATAGTTCACTCTAAACTGACATACATGTCTCCTCTGTCCTCATCAGCTGACTGCTGGGTTCAGCTCCATCTCTCCAGTGGTGAACATATCACAGGAAGCACACAAACAGTTCAGAAGTTTTAATTTGGACAACAAGGATTAAACAATGTTAAAATGACATCAAATCCAAGGACTTTTAGGAGACCAAAACTTACAAAAACGTTATTCTTCTAAAATAAAAAAGGCCTTTTCCACGTGAAAATGATGTGTCAAATCTACGTACACCATTCTCAGTAATTGTATGCATACAAAAAACAAATCCACATCACATGATGCTTATGTTCAAGTATATTTATCAACTTCATCTAAGCATTCCCCTTATTTGAAAGAAAATGTCCTTCAAAATAAAACAAAATGTCAGAAAAACCACATTTTATGTACTACCAATACATATATACTGTATAAATACATACATAAATACACTTTACATACAACAGCCATAAATTTGAAAAGTGGAATATACAGAGGAGAGGGGAGTGGAGGGGTAGGGTGGTAGTGTGTGTTTTAGCTTGTGTTGTAAAACCTTTGTTGCCTCTCCGTCGTCCAACGGATACACACACAAACACACACACACACGTGTGTGTGTGTGTGTTTGTGTGTTCATGCAAGCGCACATAAACGAAGGTCACAGCTTAACTGGCCCAGTAGGGCGAACTGCCATAAGTGGACTTGTTCACTTGGGTCTTCTGCTGAAGGCTGCCCGACTGACCACGCTGGCTCTGAACACCCTGAATGGAGCAGGAGCAACAGACACAGAGTTGATGAAGAAATCTGAAGTTCAGCAAAATAAGTTTAGCAGTGAAGAAGCTTCAAACAGCACTTTCTAATGCTGCGGTCACCAGATATTTGTGACGTCAAAGTGACGAGCCAAAAAAGGTTGCAACCACTGAGCTTTTTCTGACTCACTTATAGCTTAATCTGTGACTTAAGCTAAGTTTAAACCCTTTTAGGGGAGCCTTTAGCTATATTTATTTTATTAGTTAATTTGTACAAACTGAATGTCACAGCTAGAGCAGCTGATGTTGTTATGTGCATGCCTCTACGTTACCTGGCCATCATGAGCGAGATGATGGTGCAGCAGTTGTGAGTGAGGTTGCTGGTGAGGCAGGATGTGGAGGAACGGAGCCGTGGCAAATCCTCCAGGAGCAGCTCCTGGGTTCAGAGGGCCGGGGCCACCCAGGGCTGTAGGCAGGCTGAAGGGTGGAGGAGTTCCTGCATGGAAACCCTGCTTATCAAAAGACTGAAGACAGACGGGAGAAGAAAAGTCAAAATCCAAAATAGCGTTTAAATTTTTAATTTGTGTGAATTCCAGTCTGAACGTTACCTGCGTCTTGTTGTAAACACTTCCACTGATGTCAGGCACTCCTGAGTTACTGGAGGTCACTGAAACTCCTATCAGAGCAGCGACAACAGAAACAAACAACAGCTATAAGAGCAAATGATCCTGATATAAAACGAAATAATCACGGTCATGTTTTTTTTTTTTGACAGGTCAAGTCTTAAAGCTATGCTGACACTGTATGCAGGCCTAGTTACGTCATGGTCACGTAGTTGGCTGTGCTTGTGGACATTACCATGTGTACATGCGTTACCATGTGTACCATGCTTCACCGGGACAGGATAAATTAAGATGAAAGAAGAATGATGCTTTTTTTCCTCTCACCTTTCCCTGGCCCAGCAGCAGTAGGTTTGGCTTGTGCCTGTAAAGATGAGTTGTATCCTTTACTGTAGTCCACTCCAGCCGGTCCCGCTGTCAGATCCTCATACCCTGCAAACACACAAATCATTGCAGGTACTGAAGTTTTAGGTTGTTCCTAAAATGTCTTGGTTCTGTGTTGAGTAAAGTTAAAGACATCAACCTGAGCTGAAGGTGTGCTGGCTGTAACTACTTGGCTGCTGCTGGGTTTGCTGCTGAAAAGGACCTGCTGAAGGGTTCCCCAGACCCAGACTCATGCTGTGCTGCTTGGCTGAAGCCGGGCCTGGGCCTCCAGGAGGAACAAACATCGTTGGACCGTACTGGAAGGCAGCAGCACTGGGCACAGCGCCTGCCACTCCAGGGTAATATGGCAGGCCTGTGTAGCTGTAGCCAGCAGGCAGAAAAGCCTGCTGGCTGTTGTGATGCTGCGGCTGACCCGGTGGTTGAGGCTGGGCTTGAGGCTGGTTCTGGTTCTGACCTTGGCTCGGTGCCTGAGAAGGCTGAGGGCCAGCTAGGCTGGTTGGCGGAGCTGGAGAGGTGGAGTCGTTTCTGCCAAACTTTGTGACTTCACCTGTAAGAGAATGAGAGACGGGATATAAACATACTCCAAACTCTGGGTCTCTGGAAGACTGAGAAGACAGGATGAAGCCGGGCTGCTGACCTGAGTAGGGATTGTTGGCAAGGTTCCCATCTCTTCCAGACAGAGTCACTGTGGGGCCAGGGAATGTGATTCCATAATAATCCTGCAAAGAGGGCTAGAAAGAAAATACAGACAGGATGAGGAAAGGAACTGTTAACAAAGACTGAGGAAACAATAAATTATATTTTTGTCACTGAATAAAATAAACTTGTGAGAGTGATCATAGTAGGTCAACTGGTTTAGTTTTGATCTACTAAACAGTATTACATTTTCAGTGTATAATAATACAGTATAACTTAGTCATTTTTTATTTTAATATATTGCTCTAACAGTGATGATTACATGATATGATACAATATTATGTGTTATAAACTCCGGCCGCTAATTTTGGCATCAGAACAGGAGACCAAGGTTTTAACATTCTCCCTGAACATGAGCACATTTTTCAGCTGTGATTTTATACAACATGAAGGCCATTGTATTATTTTCACCTCATGCTATGCGTTTGGATTTTTTTATATATATTTGTGGCTACCTTAAGATATTTCAAATAGTTTCTAAAGTATGAATCCCTTGGCTACTTGGGCATACGAGGTTTGTAGCTATTTCTTGGCCAAACATGAGGATTTTTCGTTTTATTTTTAGAACATCCATTTACACATAGATACATTTCTTGTCATCATAGAAACAGGAAACAGAATAGAAATTCACAGGAATAAGATTATTGTCCATGGGCTTTGTTATTCTATCTTCAATTTAGCTAATTTTTTTATATTTCCTTACCAAAATAAATGTGTTTTTGGAACATTGATTGTAAAAATAAATGGAGGAATTAGTCTACTGTAACTCCCATTCATCCATTATTTATGGTTTAACCCTGTACATTCATACCTTTAGTCAACTTACAGTGTCCAATCAACCTACACCCCTGGTGAGCATATTTTTGGGCTGTGGGAAGAAGCCGAGTACTGGTTCTCTCACTCCATACAGATCAACCAGAGTTTGAACTTGCAAACCAGTGACCTTATTTTAAAACAGACAGGTGGTTCCCTGTCCTGTCTGACTGATGAGGGCTCTTATTGGTCCACGCCTCATAACATCACACTACCATTCCTATGATAACCTCAGCTACAAAGATTTAAAGTACATTCAGGTTAAAACATCTACTACACAGTAAGTGTGATGTAGTGACTCACCATTGGAAGTCTGGACTGCAGCACATGAAGATCCTCATAGCCATAAATATGCTGTGGGATACAAAAGAGTGAAAATAGCTGAGAAAAAAAAACCAATGGCAATGATGACTAGATCCCTGAAAATAGCTGAGAAAAATAAAACCAATGGCAATGATGACTAGATCCTAAATGTACCTACTGGGTATGCTGGCAGAAGCCCACCTGGGCCCATGATGTACTGGTTGGGCACTAATGGGGGGACTCCCTGGGACAGGTTAGGGGGGGCTTTACCTAATAAGAGCACAAATTAGTTCTTTTAGAAGAAGAAACACTTCTCGTGCTTGCAGGTTATTTAACAGCCATGGTTAACAAGCAGATTTATTTCTGTGGAGTAAATACTGAGAACTAATTGGAACATGGAACCAAACAAAATCCTTAAACATTAAATTATGTTTTAGAAAGCAAACAGGCATTAATGTAAATAAGCATGTTTTAAATCTATTTACACTTTGGCGTTGTCCGTTCTTCTGATTTCTTACTCCTACCTCTGATACCTCACTCACCAGAACAAAGATTTACTTTTTTTAAAATGTAACACATCATCAATATTTTTTTTTTTTTTTAAAAATGTAACACATCATCAATATATATATTTTTTAAAATCTTGCCTAAATAGATTAAACATGTTTATTTCCAGAGATTCAACAGACTGCTGACATTATGGTCATTAGTGTCACACATACAACTGAACATTATCTGGTGTGTTTTCATGTACCAGTGGAGGAGGAGAGCAGAGCTGTGGCCCTCTGTGCAGAGAGATTGGACGTGACCAGAGCTCCATTGGAGCCAAGGCCCATCACTGTGCTGCTGGCAGTGGTGGTAACAGAGTGAGGTCCAGTCATTCCACCCACTGCACTGCTCATATTGCTGCCCATGTTGGACATGTTGGGCATGTTGCTCATGTGGCTGATGCCGCTGTTGCTGCTGCTACTGTTGCTGCTGTTGTGAGCCAGGTGGAGCGCTGAAGCCGAGGGCTGCGAGGATGTGTATGAGCCACAGGAGGGCACTAGGGAAATTGCATCTCCACTGGTGTGCTGAGGGACATTGATAGAAAGAGTTAGGGGTTTCCTCATGTTAAAGTCAAGTACATTTAACTTAGAGCTCCTCTACAAAGATTTGTAAGAATTCATGTCACATTTTAAAACTCAATGCACAAACTGTTTAAAACATTATCTGAGAATACTCTCACCAGGAACACTGAATGTGAACAGACTACATTTAATCAATCCACAACATCAGCATAGACTCTAAAATGGAGGTTCATTTAGAACAACTACATGTGTGTTAAGCTCTGGTAAAATGAGGTGACAGGCTGGAGTGAGTTTGACAGATGTGGTGTACAAGTTTAAAGCACCTGTATGAACCCTGGGTACTTACAGAAGCAGAGCTGGAGCACAGAGCTGAAACTGAGGAGAGACTGCTGACATGACTATGGAGTAAAAAAAAAGAGACATAACAGTCAACAGGTGTTCATTTACAATGTACACACAAGAAACCATTTTCATACTGTACGTGACTTTTTTCTCTCACCTGTTTAGTGAAATAAGCTGACTGGCTGAGGGGAGGTCTTGTACCAGACTAGACAGAGAGGTGGAACTGTGTGCAGGAAGGGTGGGGGGAACGTGGGCAGAGGGTGTAGGAATGCAATTGGTGCTGATGTTTAGCGACGGTGCCTCAGGTTTTGATGAAGATGACACTAAAGAAGCTAAGAAGAAGGGAGAAGTCTTTAAACACAATCACTGCAGAAAAGCGTCACAATAGAGAAATTAATAGACCTCATGGAATGGAAAAATTCAAGTTAGTCACAAATAACCTACTGTCTAATGAAGCACAGGTCCTTACACCATTCAAACCATTCTGGGGATAAAGAAGAGAAGTGATTATAAGAAAGAAGAATAATTCAGTATGTATCTTTACTCTTCAAACTGTGACTGTGATCGTCACTCACCATGACCGGCCCTGTGACCTCTTTGCCTTGGGAAAAAGTCAGGCGCGTGTGAGTGTACATGGTCCCGTCGTAAGTCCCACCCACCGTGGAGAAGGGGGACGGTATGGAGGAAGAAGAGGAGAAGGAAGAGGAGCTGGTGGTGGAGGTCGGCAAAGAAGACAAGGGTGCACTATTGGCATTGGTAGCTCCTAAGGAGGAGGAGGTAAAACTTGACAATGGTGCTGAGGACAGATGATAAGCTGGCTCAGATGAGGACAGGGGCGGAGGAAGGGAAACGGTCGGAGGACTGCCATGAGACTCACTGTAGAAAAACAACAGGAAGAGAACAGATGTCACAGGTCACAAGAATGAATGCAATGAATGAGTTAAAGCCAAAGGCACAGGAAGCTCTTTCAGATGTGTACTTTGTACCACCTGCTGGCAGGGGAAGAGGATTATATATCAATAAACACAACTATGTACTTGACCTAAGAAATAGTTTAAAGAAAAGACCATCATTTTAGTCATGAGATTTATTGGTGTATCTATTTGGTTGTAAAGTGCCAAGGATATTAATTCTAGGTTTGCATTTGGAATTTTGTCCACACTGTATAAAGATCTCTGGCTGCTCCAGAGACTAAACACTGTTTTATATATAAAAAAAAGTACATTAGGGTAACTCAATAATACTTGCCCATTAGTACTTGCAAGTATTCAGTTTGACAATGACATTAGTCGACGTAAACACCAGAAAATGATTTGTTAAGACAAGCTTTGGCAAATGAAGATTAAAAGGTGATATAGGCAAATAGCTGAAAACACAAGTTGTACATAGTCAGCAGAGACAAAAGTACCTGACTGGTTTTGAGTACAGGCTTGTGGGGCACTGTATTCCTGGTACTGGTGCAGAAGGTGCTGAGGCAGGGGTCGGAGTGGACTCCCTTGACGCTGCACTCACACAATTGTCCACAACACCAAACTCTGGCAGGGCCGACTCTGATCCAAAGTCTAACGCTCCAAATTGGAGGTTTAGACCAGGTACATCAGCTGAGCCAGGCATCTCAACTGCCGTGGATGGAATCTGCCGGAGGACATGATTTTAAAACACTGACAGTTCATGAATCCACATTTCCACAATTTCTTTTTTCATAAATGCCAGTTTGACTGTTGGCCGGACTTCTGTTTTTTTTCCATGTGTCTTTTACTTCACTCTGCTTTGCTTCTCTCCACTAGTTTACAGAAGAGGAGTGAACTACAGTCGGTAGGAAGTAGACCACAAGGCTTGGTTATTTGGTGGCGGTCATGGTTTGTAATGTCAAAATAAACAGCAGATCTGGTGCCCACAGGTAGGTGCCAAGTATGTGGGACTGGAACCCAGAGGAACCACTGAGGTTTGTGTGTGAGATGAGTGCGAGACATGACAGCAACATTACTATATGTCTAATGTAGTAGCAATGTTAATTTAAAGAAGGACTAATATTGAGAATACCACTACCTTTGATGTAGGAGGTATCCTTCGTTTCTGGCTTTTGAGCTGTGCCCGCTGCTGCAGCTGCTGTGGCGTGCCCTGACCATTTTGAGGGTCCAGCCCTGTATTGGGAGCATTGGTTTTGACACCAACAACAGTCATGAGCTGGGGAGCAGGCGAAGCTGAAGCAGAGGTTGCTTGGGGATGCAGCGGCGGACTAGGCTGACGAGCAAGAGGCAAGGAGGTGCCGTTGTGCCTTAGCTGGCTCAGCACTACAGATGGCTCAGGTTGCAGGCCAAATTCACCTGCAGACAAAAAGAAGGAGTTAGTAAAATCATCCCTAAGGTAAATGTAAAATGTTTTCATGCATGGACACTTGCTACAACGCATCATGGACAAAGAAGGCTTATGTGAGAGGCTACCTAATTTTAAATTTAAAAATTAGAAAGGGAACATACGATTATAATTTATGGGCCTTTATGATTAGTTTTTTGATAGTTCAATGGCAATTTGTAAAAAAAAATTGAAACTGCATTCAGACAACTATTTTTCCTCAAGCTATACTTGTATTTTTGACTTTTAGCTATTTTCTAATCTAACAACCAGTAATTTGTATCACACGTTTTTCTTAGATTTGGTTAATAATGTGCTAAATTTTAGTTATCTTTTAGAAATGGCTATTTCTGCATAGTAAACGATCTAAACTCACCTTGAGAAGTGACACCTTTAGCTTTAATGATAAGGAACTTTGCTTTTCTGAAAAGGTTCTGTCATTTAAAAACAGGCCCATCATTTTGAAGGAGATACATTCATTTTGCAACTAGGCGACTATCCATATCTAATATTGGATCACTGGCAACACTTCAAATGTTTACGGTTAATTTACTAACGGCTGAACTGTGAGGACAATGAGGTTGGGTTGGGCTCTGAATCCTTCATGTCCCAGCTCGAGGATGAAGGTGCCGGTGCAGATCCTTCCTGGCCCAGCAGTCGGCCCATGGAAATGTTGTTTCTCTGGGTGACAGCAGGGGAAGTGGCCTGGGCTGAGGATAGAGGACCCAGTCCAGGAGCCTTTAGCTGCTCCAGTAAATGAGCTCCAGGGCTGGGCTGAATTGTTTTGGCCTGAGTCAGTTTCCCAAATCCTGCTCCCAGAACTGATGACTGCAGTAGGTATAAGAAGATACACATGATGGTACAAGGACAATGAGAGATGTCTTCTTATCACATATTTCATGACTACAGCAAAGAAGGTGATCAAGATAGTCACTTCTTATGTGATGCCTAAGAAAAACATTAGCTTAATGAAAGAGTCTCTACCAGAGCAGCATGTGCGTAGCTGGTGTTGGTGGTGGTGTTGCAGCTCGGAGTCGGCTGGTGATGCTGAGAGTTGGTAAACACCAAACTCTGGGACGAGGAAGGTGGTTCTCTTCCGTCAACCGCAATCTTCATTATAGAGGTGAGGTCCAGACTAGAGCAAAGACAGAGTTCAGTCACCTAGTGATCTTCACAGATGACAACACAACTACTATATTATATATTATATACAGATACCAATTTGTCATTATAGGGATCAAATATCATTTCTGTATGTTTCGTGTTATACAGCAGTACACCATAACCATATTGTTAGGGGACAGATGTTATGCCTGATGCCCCTCCTGAAATATCTGTCTCCCTTAGGATTTGGTTTTACTTAAGAAAAACACCAGGGAGATGTGTATAAGAAATACAGACCTTTGCCCAGGTGTGACGTAATCTTTAGTCGAAGGTGCACAAGAGGAGGTAAATACTTTAGTGTCAGAGAGCTGTTGTAACATATAAGAAATAGAGTTGTAATTTGCAAAACAAAACATGCACAGAAAACATAGTGCTTTCAGTTCAACTCACACCAACATCCTCATTCCAGTCCTCAGCTGCCCAGTCTTCCAGGGTATTCTTCCAGGCAACTGGAAGACAAACATGTATGAAGTTTAAATACAGCTTGATGTATTGCATGACATTCCACTAAGAAATGTTCAGCATCTTCAACTCTTCTTTTTTCAGATTCCCTCCCTACCTTTAATATAGTGCTACTTGCTTCATACCAGGATTTGCTCATTTGTGTAACTTGTATTTACACACATATATTTCTCCTTTTTACTGACAATTTGTGCAGACAATTTGTTTTCAGGCTCTCTCCACCTGCTTCATTTTCTCACCACAGATTAAAATGTGTAAATTTCAAAAAACATTTTGTAAATTTTAAAAAAGTGCAATTTCAACCTGTCTTTTATCTCTGCAAACCAAAAGGGACTTCAGCTAATCCCCGATGCAGCTTCACACTTAAACGTATCCCATTTCTCACTCCAACTGTAAAAATCACCCTCACATACTTTTGTGCCACTCCCAACTTCCTTTTATAATACTAAAAGTTCCTCTCCTTTGTTTGACAGTACAAAGACAACATATAGCTCCTACAGGTATTTCCTGCACATACAATACTGCGTAAAACATTACCTGTATACCTTTGTACAACTGTATCTAGCTTTGAAATACTGTGCATCTATTTCCTAACTTGTGGTACATACAAACCAACTATATATCATTTAACGAGCCAAAAGGCAACTTGAAGCAAACCAGGAAAAAGCTAAACATCAACAACAAGCTAATGAAAGCATCAAAAATAATAACACAGACCAATGTGACTGTCAATGTCTGCCATTGACAGAATGCCAATACAATGTTGAAGAGACACATTTATTGAAGAACACAGAAGGGTCTCTGTAATGCAGGTGAATAAAAAATGCACCCGCCAGCGCTCACCTGTCCCATCAGTATTGCTATTGGCCACTGTGTCCCAGCCATCCGTTTGGGTGCTCCCTGTCCTTGCCTCAGAGGTATAGTCCGCAGGATTAAAAGTTCTGTTGAAAATTCCAGTTTTAAGCAAAATTAACACGAAATGATCAAAATTTGGTAGTACTGTAGTGTAGTAATGAATGTCAAGCCCACAAATTAATTTTTGATTTTTTTTTAAATATAAGTCTTGCTTATTAGGTGAGAGTGTTTTTGTCAGTGTTTTCCGGTTGTGACCCTGTATAACCCTGTATACAACCACCTGATTCCTGTATTTCGTCGTCTTACCCCATGCCCTGGGCTGA
>NC_024317.1:12974975-12977835 GCF_000523025.1 Cynoglossus semilaevis
CCTGCATAACATTCACATAAAAGTTCCTTTACTACAAATATGTGCATATTTACAGACATTTGCTCATTCCACTATGTGAAATGTCAAAACTTCAAGAAATCTTCTCCTAGATTGGACAAGTATATAGTCAATTTAAAGCAATTTACTATTTTTTACTTTTTGTGTTTATAGAAATGTCTCCAAAGGCAAAGACCTTCCAGTTGCATCATAAAGTACAACAGCCTTTGAAAATAAGAGTACTTTAAAACAACCACGTTTGATGTTGTAAGTTTTAATTTGAGAAATACACACTCGAAATTGTTGTTTTTTTGCAATCCTTAACAATGGAGGAGGTAGACTCCATTTATTTTTAATATAGTGAATACAATTGTCCCAAATCACAATGTTGACCACAGCAATCACACATTATTACCTAGCCATATCGTGATATCTTTTAATACAAAAAAAATTCATTGAAATGGGATACTAAAAAAATTGGGTACTAAAGCTTCCACGTACTGTGAAGTGGAATTAAAAAAATACTTGAAGTTTTTTGGTGCTTCTACCCACCTCTGCCACCTCTGAGCCTTCGACCTCGATCGGAACCTCTGTCCACGAGGGTCACCTCCACACCATTCTCTTCAGGACGTGCTACACACAAAAACAGACTGATTTTAGGTGTAGTCTAATCATCCATGTTACAAAGAGGCTGAAAATGAATGAGCAGGGGGAGTTAAGAACGTAATGTAACTGTTTTAAAGTTTATTCCTCCTCCTACCTTGGCGGGTGCGATTTGAGGCCTTGCCCTTACGGGTGCCAGCAGGACGGCCTCTGCTGACCTCTCGCTCTCCTTTCTTCTCCCTGTTCTCTTTGTTTTCTTTGCTCTCTGAGAGACTATCCTTTAAAAGAGCCTTCTTCTTTCCTACTGTTTCCCATGAGGTCTAAATAATAAAAAAATATGTATCATAGAGTAAGAAAAAGTTCAAGATTCCAATATATAAGTAGAAATAAATAGTCACAAATAGGAAAGTGGATTTAAATATGAAAATAATGACCATGTCAGAACTGCTCTCCAGGAGGAAATTAATGGCTTTGCTGACATCCTCATTGCAGTCATGAAGAGCTACCATGCACTCGTCCTGGTTCTTCCCGGTCACCTCCATCAACTGTAAATAACAACATACACAAAACAGTAAACAAATGTGAAATGCTACATTTAAAAATTATCTAGTCATTTTCTGGGTCTCCTTGGCATTTATGTTGATGTAACAAGGGCCGGACTGAAACAAGCTATCTTTAGGAACTGTGCATTTTGCATTTTCACTGGAGATGTATGAGAGGGGCATAGAACACTGGAGAACGAGGAAGCACAGTTTTTAGCAAGGTCAACATGAATGAAGGAATGTGGGTCACATGAGAGGCCTATTGTCTGATAAATGTCCTAGGTGTTACTCACCTGATTAACTTTGTCCTCAAAATCTGAGTCATTCTTATCATAGATCATCTGGGCAAACTGAATCTGTTCTGCACTGGCCTGCTAAGACAACAGGGAAAAGTCTAGATTAAATTTTTGTCAAAGAACCAAAGCAAGTAAACAAAACGAAAAAGAATTAAATAAAAACGTCACTGTATGACACTGTCTTACCTGTATTTGTTTCTGTGGTTGAGATAAATGAGCAGCAGTGGGCAGCACCTTTTCCCGAGGGCCCTGGGTCTTGTGCCCACACAGCAAGCTCATTATATACAGTATATAGAAAACTATGTATATACAAAATTAAAAAAAATCTGAAACAGAAACAAGAAATATCAAAGAATAAGTGAAATACACTGACAATTCCAAAACAGACAAAGAGAAATGTAACCAAGATAAATTCACTAGAATTTATCAACACAAACATAATTGCAAAATTAACTTGAAGAGTGTTGAGCTTCCCATAAAGAGAAACGAGATTAAACTAGACTGATATAACTAAATTCTGGTCTACCA
This sequence comes from Cynoglossus semilaevis, assembly GCF_000523025.1. NCBI lineage: Eukaryota > Metazoa > Chordata > Actinopteri > Pleuronectiformes > Cynoglossidae > Cynoglossus > Cynoglossus semilaevis. The sequence goes on from NC_024317.1 coordinate 12,976,942, forward strand.
AAATTGGGGAAGTGATCAATCTGATACTCAGGGTCGGTATCTGTTCGATATTGGTGAAAAATTACAGGATCAAACATCAAAGATCAAACTCATGGCATGCTGGAGGAGAAAAGAAGGTATTGCATTGATATCGGTATGGGCACACACTCCAAGGTACAGTATTGGACATGAAAATGTTCCATCGGGGTGCCCCACTTTTGTCTGGTCCACTCTGGTTGTCTGACATGGGCAAAGCAAGACTTGGTAAGAAGCACTAATGATTTCAGTGACAATACTGTGTCTGTAATGGTCTTTGCTGTATTTCCAAAACAACACTGTTGCTCCTGAGCAAATTTGTTTGTCTGTATACACCTCATTATTATGTCTTCTGAAACTTGTCAGTCACAGGATTTGTAACTGATGGATTGATTGATTATATGTATAGGCTTGACAGCTTAGCAATAATGCACAGTCATGCACACTGCCTTTGTATGTACACACAGACACAAGACACACAGCTGGTCTGGTCATGGAACAGCTTTGAAGCAAAATCTAGGTCAAGAAACAACCCAGGGTACTGTTACAAACAGGACAAAGCAGTGTGTGTAGCAGAACACATACCACTCACTCTTCACATACACTCTCTGCTGGATAGTATAGAAAAACAAGGATTTTACATATGCACAAACACAGTCAATACTATATAATGTAGCCAGTTTACTATGGTGCAATTACTGAGAGCACATGAAAACAATTGAGGTTTTGGGGCATATTTGGAATTTTGACTATGGGGCTGGATGACAGTACAGTTGGGTGAAAAATGAAGGGAAAAACACACATGACTACAACTTTGTTTCTTCCTCTGTGACAGTAAAGCAGCACTCTAATAACTAATTATATATATATATATATATA
>NC_024317.1:12978847-13068269 GCF_000523025.1 Cynoglossus semilaevis
TTCCAGTTATCAACACAAGTCACATGACATGCAACTCTATTTGCAACAATGCAGGACTTTAAGCAAATCATAACAACAATCATAAAAACACTAACAACTTTCAACTAAATAAACATTGCATCACGGTAGGGCTATATGTGGGAGCAAATAAAGGAGATTTTTTTAAGTACATACAGGACAACGTCTAAAATAAAAGTTTGATGAGTAAGTGATTTCTAAAGTAAACCTTCTTTACATCGAATAACAATTGAAAGAAGGACACAGGGTTTATTTTCTATGTCCGTTGTTTTCAGAACAAAAGCAGTCAGCTCACTGTCTGAGTGACGCTGCCAAAAGCTCTGCAGCCATTGGCTGCTGCGTGGAACAAAGCTAACAAATACAAGTCGCTTCAAACGCGAAATTCAAAACAAAAACGTTAACTGGATTTAACATTTATATACCATAAACTAAACAGCGGACATGTATAAATATGTGTCTATTTTGAGGATTCTGGCACAAATAAATATGTTCTCAGATCAAAACAATAACAACCCACTTTACAACTGACCATGATCATCTCCATTGTTCATTACACGGATTTCAACAAACAGCGACGATTGCAAATCGACAGATTTCATTGCTCTATCCATCAATCCCATATGCCACAAACTAGATATGGGGTTACGATCTTACCGAAGACCGCAGTTTTGTTATTATTACAAACCGCATATTAATATATGCTAACAATTTAGCTTTTCGGGTTAGCCTGCCAAATTCTCCTAAATACACCTAGTTTATCCTTATATTAACCAACGCCCTTTATCTGTTATATAAAACATCATTTTCGACGAATCTAAACGATTTCACGACGAAAGAGCTCGAGGTCTCATTGTTTCCCATCGCAGCCAGTTTCGTTAGCCATGAAGATGCTAAATATCCCGACATTAAGAGTGAACGGTACTAGAGACGTTGAGGTTCAGTGATACGCCAGCTAATAACGGATAACGGCCATCATTTTAGTAACAATTGACAAAAGTCGAACGACGCTAATAAATACACACCAAGGTAACAACAGACAATGTGGAAATGTGTTTTTAAAATGGGCCTTGGTTAAGGGTTTGTATTGAAACGCATCCTCAACCTGACACTGCTGCCAGGAAGAAAGCACAAGAGTGACCAACGGCTTCAACGCAAACTTACACCGGTATGCTGTCGAGACATGACTAAATGGAAAAAAGTTATATTGTTCTTGTCTTTTTAGGTTTACAGTAGGGCTAAGTCAATAGACATTGTATTACCTGCTATTACGCGTCAATCGCCACTCGCCAGCAGCAGACAGGTCGGTCACGTGTCCTGATGCTGCTGCTCCTCTTAGTACCTCAGCTACACAACTCCAACGTCTGTTATCCAAGTATTGGCGACCTCAAACGGTGAACCTGTATATTGCAACAAAGGACTTTACTCGTCCTTCAGTTTCAGTGATGGGAATAACGTCGTTGAAATAAACGTTATTTGTCAGTAACGGGTAGTCTAACTAAATACTATTTCCATCGTTATAACCCGTTACCGACAGTTTAATTAATTGTGTATATTATAAACGAAAGCAACTCATTGAAGCTGTTTCTTGTGAGGCAGGAGAGAGGGACGAGGCGAACGCATACTTGATGATGATTGGCTAAGGCAGAGTAAGATTTCATGGTAAGCCAATCAGATGCAGTGTTTACACCAAATCATACGCTCGCAGGTTTTGGCCACTTACCTCTGAACATTTAGAGGTAAGTGATCGCAATGGCGAGTCTGGATGGAAAGTTGGCGTTTTCAAAATGGAAATATAGGCACTTAATTTTCAGGTAAAAGGCAAGAATGTACATGCGAAGTGCACAATCTCATCTTATGAAGCATCACTCCACGGCACACGCCAAAACAATAAAAAAAACAGACTAGAAACAGGCCTGGGCTCTGAATTGAATCAATCCAACTAATTGCTGCAGTTACTTCAATGCACTGATCTCAACTCGTGATTTATTACCATTTGGTTCTTGTACTTTATTTTGACGTGCAGTCAGTGGAGGCAGGTGAAACGCCGTAAAATAATATGACAAGAGAAAATCATTTTTTCCACTCGATTGTCCTATAAATTTGTTTTCTATGATTTTAACATTTCATGATCATAATTGCTGAATTTACACATTTCCTGTTAAAATACATGTTATACATAGCAGGCAGTTGGGGCGTGCCTTCTGCCATCTTTGTTTATATTGCTAGTAAACTTGTTTGATCACACGTGTACTACACATGCTTTATATTATAGTATATTTAATGAATGTGTGTGACATATTTGGTCTTTCTGATCAACTGTGAATGTGCAAGAGAAATGCTCAGGATAAGCCAGAAAGTACTGTATCGCACTGATACGAGGAAAACGGGTGAACGTCGCTGCGTTGTTTGAAGAATCCTAACATACACATTTTTGTACTTTCATTAAACTTTGGCTCACTTCTCATTTCTTTAAATCATATTTAATTTTGTGCCAAATGTTTGCTATCACATTGCATTTTAGGGAAAAAAACATTACTCAAGTACTGTTTTATGTACTATATAAATGTGCTATTAAACAATCTTCCCTGTATCACAAAGTCTTGTTAACAATATTCTGGACTGAAGAAAAACAGCAGTTTGTATTCCTTTTTAATTAAAAGACATGATGGAACAAGCAGGTAAATGTCAAACAGGCTTAATTAGTGGTGGTGAAACAATCTTAGGACATTCATTAATTGTTAAAGTAGTAACTACTAAAGAAAAGTACAGCTTTTTTTCAGTCAAAGCTGCTTGATTCCCGGTAAAAACTCGTCGTCTTAGCTTTCACATAGTCCATCTCACATATATGGCTTTTATTTTCTCTACTTGGAAAAGTAAGATTAAAAACACCAGTATGTACACAAATAATTTTCTATTTACAAGATGAAAAAAGATTAAGTTTTACTGGTTTAAAAAAGACACTGACGCAGATATTGTATTAATATAGGAGGGTTTGGTGACAGTTTTAGACATTAAACTTAAATGCCATTCAGTCTTTTTTGTCCTTAAGCACATAATCTGTAATGTTAAGGGAACAAAAAAACATTGTATTACAGAAATACAAAAAGAAATTTAACAAGATACATGGTTCTGACTGGTAATGAGACTGAATTTGCTCAAGACCCTTTTTTGTCCATAGACTTATCAGCCTCCTTTGTTGTATCTTTACTGTCCTTTCGCTCATCTCTCTTTTCGCGAGTCTTGTTTGTGTCTTTGCGATCTCGGTCTCTGTCTCTGTCTCTGTCCCGGTCTCTGTCCCGATCTCTGTCTCTCTCTCTATCCTTGTCTCTCTCTCTATCCTTGTCTCTCTCTCTATCCTTGTCCCTCTCTCTATCCTTGTCCCTCTCTCTATCCTTGTCCCTCTCTCTATCCTTGTCCCTCTCTCTATCCTTGTCCCTCTCTCTATCCTTGTCCCTCTCTCTATCCTTGTCCCTCTCTCTATCCTTGTCCCTCTCCCTATCCTTGTCCCTCTCCCTATCCTTGTCCCTCTCCCTATCTTTGTCCCTCTCCCTATCTTTGTCCCTCTCCCTATCTTTGTCCCTCTCCCTATCCTTGTCCCTCTCTCTTTCTTTTTCACGATCTCTGTCCTTGCCTCGCTCTTTGCCACGGTCACGTTCTCTGTCCTGTGACCTCTCTTTGCTTCTAGATCTGTCCCGTCTCCTATCTCGTTCACGGCGGTCTCGGTCCCGATCTCGTTCTCGTTCACGGTTCTTGCCTCTGTCCCGTTCATGGTCTCTTCTGTCAGACTCTCTCTCCTTGGCCCTATCTCTCTCTCTATCTCGCCTCTTGTCAGACTCTTGATCTTTATTTCGATGAGCCTCAGTCTCCCTGTGCCGATCACTTTCTCGCCCTCTGCTGCGGTCCCTTTCCCAGCTTCGATCTGGATCCCGCTCTCTGTCTTTGCCTTTGTCCCACTCAGGCTCTCTGCTCCATCGCTTTCCCTGTCCTCTATCCCATGGTGGCCTACTCACATGTGAAGCCTCTCTTTCCATCCTGTGATCTTCAGACAAATCCCTCTGCCTGTCTTCAGAGGGTTGCAAGGAACCCATTGGTGATTCCCTATGTCCTGTTCCACCATGAGTTTCTGACTCTTTCTGATTGGTGCTGTTCCGCCTTCTGAATTCAGGAGAGTGACGATGCCAGAGGTCTTCTCTGTGCAGGTCTGGACTGTGGCGTCCCATGTGCCCTGGAGTGCTCATGGAAGCCTCTGGAGGAGTTGACAGTGGAGGTTCACACACAGGTCTGGCCTCATCTGAATGTCTATCAAAACGATATCGCTCAGATCCTCCAAACGGCAGAGAGGAATGTGGTCGAGACTCATGAGGCAGAGAACCTCTGTCTCTCTGTTCATCAAATACCCTGTGTGGTGGCGAGTGTGGCCTGGAATTTTCATACTGGTTGCGTAGATTAAAGTGTTGTCCACCCATATCCCCACAAGCAGGGGGACCTCGCCTGTCCTCATACTGGTTAGTTGGAGGCCCACGGTATGGTGGACCTGGTGGTGTGGCCTGATTGTCTTGAAAAATATGCGAAGGATTTATATTCTGATCAACATTTATTTTGTAAGAGTTTGCTGCATCCTTGTTGTAGAAACCAGCTAGGCCACGAGATTGTTCAACCATTGGAGGTTGGGTTTTGATGTCACTATACTGAGATGGTGGGGCTCCCCTAGGTCCAGGGAAATGGGATGGAAAAGGTCTGCTATCAAAATGACCAGGAGGTGGCACTGTGAATGGTGTAGGGGGGCCTCTATTTGCAGGGAAAGTAAAAGGTGGTGGTGGACCTGCAAATCTCGGTGGGGGTAAGTTGCCTGGTCCATCAAAAACAGGGGGTGCAGGGAGTCTAGGAGGTGGACCTTGTTGTATCATGTGCTGCGGAGGGATTGAGGGATCAAACATTTGAGAAGGTCCTCTTGGGCCAACAGGAGGAAATGGTGGTGGTGGTCCTCTGGGTGGCATGATATTCTGTGGAGGTAGTCCATGAGGAGGCTGCTGCTGCAGTGGTGGCTGAGGTCTTGGCCACTGATTTTGATAGGGGTTGTATGAACTCCGCAGTGGGCCATACTGCTGACTGCCATCCCCTTGTATTGGAGGAGGACCACGTACAGGGGGATGAATGCGCATTGGGGGTAGAGGTCCTTGCATCGGAGGAGGTCCTGTCATTGGAGGAACACCTTGCATGGGTGGTGGCATGGTAATCGGTGGAGGCCTAATCATCAAGTTTGGTCCTTGCATTGGAACATTTAGGGAAAAGTTACATTTGGGGGGGCTATCAGAACGAGGTCTGTACTCACTGTCAAAACCAGGTGCAGTCATGTGATGTGATACATGGTGGGGCTGGGTCTCAACTTCCTTGCTCTGAGTGATCACTGGGATGGTGGAAGTTATGCTGTTGCTGTTTTCTGGCTCTTTGTAGTAGTCTTCTTCTGCTGTGTCTTTGCTGTCCTCCTCATAATCAAAGTCATCATCAGCTTTTACAATTTTAGCAGTGTTTGGCCAAATATTATACTTATGCATTTCCATTTCTGTGCTCACTGGCTCAGTTTCCTCAGTTTTCATCACTTTTTCATCCATGTATTTAACCTCAATGTCAGGTTCCACTTTCTCTCCCAATAATGGAATGCATACCTCTGGTTGGTCTGACTCCATGAAGCTAAGATCGTCATCACCTTTGTCTTTCTCCTGAAATGGCTCCATTACTTTGTCTTGTGATGGGTTGTGATTGTCTACGGCACCAGTCAGCTGTAGCTCTGAACCAGGAGCAGGCTCTGTCAGTGGAGCAGATGTCACATCTTTCTCCCCCTGTTCATTAGTAAGATTCCAGTCATTGGACGTCTGACGAGGATCTCTGCTTTGGCGAGGATCTCTGCTCTGATTGATCAAGGGAGCAATAGTTGAAGACTTTACTAGTGCCTCCACTTTTTTACCGAGCTGAAGTAATTGGCTATTGGCCAAAAGGGATTTTGTTGGTTGAGATAAAAGCGAGTCTGTGAGAGTCTGTGGGGCAGCTGGTGTCTCCAAATTTGGCACTTTCTCATTTTCCCTGTTCTGCAATTGCTGTTCCCCAATCTTTTTAAGGTTCTCCAGGATCTTCTGTGGGTCAGCTATACAACTGTCAGCAGACTGAGCTTGAACAGGGAGCAAAGACTTGACATCTTCAAAAATGGAGTCATCTTCTGGGTCATAAGCTACATCATCTGCTTCAAGTTCAACCTCCTCAGGCTGCTTAACAACAGGTTTGCATGCCAATTCAGCAGATGTCTTAGGAAAACTATAACCCCGACTTGGATCATACTCTTCCTCTGGGTCATAAGGCCGGTCATCTTCATCTTCTTCCACAGGGTTGTTTTTAGGGGTCTGAGCATACTGCTTAACAATTGGATCTAGTAGTGAGGTTGCAGGAATGGAGGGTTCCCCAATCTGTTCGGATGGAGAGTTTGAAGCATCCGAGTCATGCTTTGTCTTCTTTAAAAGGTTTAGAATGGTCTGAAGAGGAGTGGCAGCGGGTGCAGTGGAAGAGACAGAAGTATTTGAGGATGCGGGGTCAGTAGTAGTGGAAGTTAACAAAGATGATGCTTTAGTTGAAGGCAGTAAGGAGATAGCTGGTGGGACTATAATATTGCCGCTCGGGGTCTCAGAAGGACCAGAAGGAGGTGATCCTGGAGGAGTAGTGCTAAGAAGAATTTTTTGACTCTGTCGTGCACTTCTTTCTGCTCTAGAGGGCTTTGGCAGACCAGTAATGTCTATGTCTTTGGTTTGAGTCTTGGGTCGTTTTTCCTCTGGTTCCAACAGAGCACCAGAACGTTTTCTGTCCTTCTGGCAGATTAATAATCCCAAAAGGAGATTGGGACGAGCAGGTTCAAGCCCTACAAACACAAATAATTGAAAAAAAATGTTTATAAAAGATTTGAAAAATAATGAATGGTATAATCAAGGTGAAGGTGAAGTTAGCAATTGTCAAGTATTTGCTGACCATGTATAGAGAAAGAACAAAAGTTTTAAAATATCCTTTCAAATATAACATTGCACTTCAATACATGAGACTCGTATTTCAGGGCGATGCACAAATTGTGAGACAAGTATTTGGACATACATAGTTCAGGCGGTACAGGTGCAAAAGGTATATTAAAAATAAAACAACTCTAAAGGCACGATTTCAAGACAGGAACAGGGACCTGCAGCTATAGAAAGGTCCAGAAAAGATGTGCTTGTCAGAAGTAAAAGACTAGTTTGTGGTTCAAAAAAGTGCTTCCTTTATATGCAGGATTATTGATGAGCACAACCATTTACAGGGTACATGTCATTTAAAAAAAATCCAAGATAGAAAGCTAACTAATATGTAGTATGTATGAATGTTCCTGGTTTTAAATGATCTTGGTCAATGAGGTAGAAAAGTGTCTTACTGTACCTGCAGTAAAACCCAGTAAAATAGTATTTTGACAAAAAAAAAGACTTTTTATACAGTCTTAGCAGTGCAGGGGAAGGGATGTCTTAAAATGGTAACTACAAAAATACTAAAAATGTGCATAGCCGAAAGGTAGTGACAATCAAACACTAGATTGCATTCATACAAAAAAAATGAAACTACTTACCCGGCCCATCAAAAGGTAGTAGTTTGGATGGTAAAGGATCCTTTGAGCCCAGGGGGATGAGATAGAGGTCTTTGATGCGCTGGTTGTTGTTAGCCACCACACCAAATCTTTTCCTGCTGCTAAAGTAGGAGTAAAGAGAAACATACGCCACCTCCTCTTCTTCTGTAGCTGGATGGAAACGAATTAGACACAGATCCTGCAAAGAAAGAGATTCAGAGATAAATTCGCATGTAAGTCAGGAACAGCCAAAGTATGGCTTTAAGGCTATTTTTTAAACTGCTGAGTAGCATTATAGTATTGGTATAAGGCTAATCCCTTATATATTTTAGTTGACATTTAGCTCTGGAACAGAGCTCATTATAGAGATTTATTGAAAAATGTTCTCATGGTTTTAGTTGTCTTTTAGTTATTTGATTAATTTAGCTTCTATTAAACCACTCTCTGAACTTTGTCTGAGCTTTGTAAGACCCCTCCCCCCCCAAAAATCTGATTCTCTTTTGATCCAACTCAGGTAAATTAAAAAAACAAAACAAATCGATATAATAACTTGCACGGTTTCTATATATAGAAGAACATTTCAAGCCAATCACTTATCAAACCTTTGAAAGTGACGTTTTTAGCTTTCCAACATAATCCCAGACTGTATTTGGAGGGATTCGTCCTCCAATGTGTATAGTCTCTGGCAGATCCTGCAGAATGTCAACAAACATTAGTAATAGTTTGAGATGAGATGAAAGACTAATTTCAAATGTTTTTTTTATTTATAAAAATGACTTGCCTCTTTTAGGTGTTCAAATGACCCAGACACTAGGTAAGCCTTGGTCACAAACTTAGCCACAGTCTGCATGTCAATAGATCCAGTCCAAATCTTTTCTTGACCGTGTAAGAAAATTGCTGTCTCTCCTTCTGGGGAAGACTCAGCAGTGGTGCTGTAAAACAAGACACGTAAAAGTAAGAAAACACCGTACGTTATATGTCAAGGGTGCACATAGTTTAAAATATCCAGACTTTAAGAGGGACTTAATGGTAAGATAGATATTAAAACAGGGCTGTGCTTTAATAAGTTTCTAAATATGAAAATCACCTAACTAAATTCATTCAAAATAAATATCAACAAACAACTTGTTGGGACATTTTACACCTTAAGGCCCAGCTCCAGGGTTGAATAGATGTCAGAAGAGAGTTTATACCCAATACTCAATAAACAAAGAGATGAGTATGGATATACAGTATGTAAACAGTCAACTGTTACAACAGTGTGCAACCATCTTATGTGTCCTTGGTCTTATCTCCTTTACCACCAACTATTGTATGCCTTATTTCACTGCATTAATATTCTTCTCTTCTGGCTTCCCGTTTACCTGCTGTCTGGCCACTTCATCTCCAACAACCCGTGCCCTCTGAAAATCTGCCATTTCCCCAAACCACGTCCAACCCTGCTCACCCTCACCTTACTACCTTTGTGTGAATGCATTTGGAAATGTAAATCAACTCGGTCTGTCCTTCAACATCTGAAAAACAGACTGGATGGTAAATATTTGTTTGACACAGCAGACACTATATCACAGTCAGTGGATGTCTGAAAAGGCCTATTTGATGAAGCTATGAGAACAGTTTGCACAATTAGAAGTGGTTTAATATCAATCTCAACTCTTCTGACACCTTTGTTGAAGCCAAGCAGAAGGCGACACCCTAGTTTTCTGAGCCAGAAGTGAATCCCAAATTTAAAAAACTAACCAAATTTGAAAATAATATTTAATATATGATGTTTCATCACACATACACATAAATATATATATATCTATAATTTTGTACACAACACCTTGTTTTTGCCGATTTAATGACAGCTACTGAAGATGGCAACACTGGAGGCATTGGAAGCTGTGCTTTTACTCCAACATCCACTGGATGGATAATGGGCAGGGGCACTGGTTGTGTTAGGTTGCTGGCTGGCTTCTCTGCAGCTGTATGGGTCACAGTCACACTTGAACTGTGCCTAGCCATGCGTGGGTCTCTACGGGTGATGCTAACGGAGGAAACAGTCGGAGTAGGAAGGCTGAGAGGCTGGATAGGATGTAAAGGTAAGCTGAGGTCCTCCTGGTAAAGCTGCTGCTGTGCTTCTTGGTCGCCCACATTATACTTTTCTGAGTGTTCTTGGGCCACTGAGTCCTGTGGTTGACTCATCAAAGAAGTATCATCCAGCTTGGATGGATCTTGTGCTGGTGTCTTACTCTCAGGCTTAATGCTCAGTTTTGCCTTTTTTGATGCTGGCTCATTTTCTGACTTCTGACCTGGATGACAAAATTGAAAAGAAATTTAAAATGAGATAATCTGCTACATAAAAGTTATATTTAAAAAAATACACAGACTTCTTCTTATCCAATTCTCTCATTTACCAGTGCATATTTTACAGTTGAGGTCAAACAGATGAGTCCTGTGTTCTGAAGTGGTGTCTTTGAGCATATTAGTTAAAATGTCTGGCATGTTGCTGGTCACTGCAGCAGCAGAGGACTGAACTGAGCCCAAAGGAGTAGAGCCAGACTCCTCCAGATCCTGAAGACAAAGAAGATGATTACTGAGAAGGTTCCCATTAACGCTGACAGATGATAATCCCTTGGTTTGTTTTGAAGTTTTTGGCTACCAAGACATGGACAAAGAAATGGACTGACACTTAAAGAGTAAGCCACCAGAGGGGGACAATGATGGCTGTAAATATGGTTTGATTAACAGTTCATGTAAAAATTAGGCTATTTCCTTCTTTAAAGACAGCCCAACCTGCCAACCAGTTCACCATGGGGCTGACGAGCTGTTTGACAACATGTAATGCCAAGTGAAAGCCTTGATGCAGGCTAAGGATTTTTTCATATTAAAGACTGACATGGTGCTGACAAATTAGAAAATGTCAGGGCCCTCAACTAGAAGATTGTTTCAGTTAAGTTCAAGTAAGTTTGTGTACCTAGTTATGGAAGCAAAAGTGATGGTAATTAATGAGTTAGATTTACAAACATTTAAAGAAAACTGTAAAAAAATCTGTTCACTATTCTTACAAGGAAATATGTTTAGCAGAAACTATTGTTTCATACAAAAATCCTTTTGTATGTTTTACATTTTACTGTTTTTTACAGTGCACTGAAACCATACATATGTTTAGATTAGTCTTTTGGTTTCCGTTTTCAAACCTGCACAAATGTGAGAAGCTTGAACTTTTAAACAAGAGAAGAACATAATTTACTGCAGTAATCATATGACAGAAAGCAATGGTACTGATACATACATCTGATGCAGGTGGAGCGTCCTCTGTATCCATGCTGTGAGAATTCAAGTCCTGCCTGTTGCTCATTCTGGACTTGCCTGAATTGGCCCTTGAACTCAAAGACTAGACCAACAGAAAACATTTATAAAAATACCATTTTTGCTTTTATATTCAGAAAAAATATTGTTCTGGTTACTGAAAGGAACCAGAAATCCAGTTTCATTTGATTGTTTTTTGAACTGCAGTAACACATTTTTGTGATTTTGGATGTTGAATTTAAATGAACAGGAACTAAGTTTGCAGAGAGCGCCATCAGGGTGGAAGCAATCTAACCTAAGAACCAACCGATAGATTGAACCGATATTTGTATGCCATTAGGAAAGCCTCACAAGGCTGATTCATTTGGGTTTCTGATAAATCTTTTGTCCATATCTGTGTAATAAAACCAGCATCTGAAAAACTAAAACCATCTTTGTTTTTCTAAATTAATTTCTGTTAGCTTTTGTGCCTTTCCATGGTTGTTTCTTAATCACTCTTCTGGTAGGCACCATATTACATTAATAACAAACTATTGCTTTTTTGGTTCCTGTGTGCTTTGTAGTTATATTGAAATAGTATGCGTAATATAAGTAGTGATTTGTGATCTCAATGCAAAACTGTTTGAATGCAACCAATAATTAGTTTTAACCAGGTCAACTTTAAAGTAGTAATTACCTCCGAAGTTTCAGGTTTTCTCCACTCAGAGATTTCTTTGGAAATCATTTCTTCAGCACTCAGTCTAACCAAACGGTAGGGATTAACCTCATCATTCATCACCTTGTAGAAAAGTCCCTGCAACAAATACATTATTAAAGTTATTTGATGTCTCAACGTGACAGCATTTATCTCAGACATTGTAAAGTAGGCAAAAGGATGTGTTTACTAAAGATAATCTATCTCACACCCATGAGTCTTCTGCGCCAGTTAGAACTACAGTTTCTCAGATAAGAGTTTAAATGCCTCAAATAAGACAAATTATTTTGACTGTGGAATGGAACTTTCATAAATGGAAAAACCACACAAGATAATGCTTAATCTTTGAACTACAGAAGCGACTTTTCTAGAGATGCTTCACCTCTTTAAGAAACTTTTTCATGTCAATAAAAGCTGATAAGCTTATTAGATAAATAACTTCAAGAGATGATCCAAAATTTAGAGGTTACACATGTTTACCATAACAAAGACCCAACATCATCAGCAATGTGTTCATGTAGATTCAAGACTTTTGACTTACTTTGTTTTTGGGATCTTTCAGGTTGAACATGAGGGTCCTGTATTTGTTCTTGTACTTGCTGTCAGTTTGGAGGCAGAGGTTAAACATTTCCTTTTCAATTGCAATGGACAGCTTTGCAACTTCGGCCTCAGTTATTTTTAGATCATCACTATCACAAACCCTGAAAAAAAAAGTAATGGCTCTGTTTTTGTTGACATTTTGAATTCCTTTCTTTTCTTTTTTCTTTTTTTAGAAACGAAGGTGCCATACCTTTTATATAGAATGTCTGTGAGAGAGCGACGGATATTCTGCCTCATCACAGTGTTGACAGGAGGTGGGACTGGGGATGGCGAGGGGTGGGGAGTTCTGGATGATGAAGTCTGTGTGTGACTGGAGGGGGATGAAGGAACTGGGACTTTTGATGACGAGGATGAAGTACTGCTGGAACGAGAATCCTTCTGTTGGGGTTGTTTCTTGGGAATAGTAAAGTTGGATTTCATGACCCTCAAGGCGCCTGTGATGTGGATTGGACCGGTCGGGTAGGAGGTTGGGGCAGTGGTGGCTGGTTTCTTGGACTTTGTTGCAGGTTTAGTTGGGGGTGATGCAGATTTCTTTGAGGTGTTAGATTTAACTGTTTTCTTTTTGCCCTTTGGTGAAACTTTAGTGGCCATAGAAGTTTTGGTTTTCTTCTTTTCTGGAGTTCTCTTGGTTCTAGTGACTGGTGTTGAAGGCACTGGAGGTTTCTCAAGAGATGCAACTTTTTCCTTCTCTTTATGATCCTTTTCTTTCAATTCCTCTTCAGCGGGACTCTCTTCCTCAGAACATGCTGGAATAAACAACAACATTATGATTATTTTAAACACTTTTTAAATAGTATATTCAATAGTCTTGTATTGCAATTCAGCAACAGTGTCCATCACCATTTGTGGACAAATTAAAACTGCAACCCACAGAAAAGTAATGCATCATGTAGGGCGTTAACAGCTTGCAACATATATGTGAATGCTTCATTTTTACAATCCAATTTTGTATTAGATTTTTTTTAGCATATTTCTATTATTTATTGAAGTCACCACCTCTAAAAAAACAGAAGTGACTAATACTGCCTATTTAATAAAGCAGTAACAGTATTTGCAGTGTGACTTATTAGTGAACATTTGGGGTTAGTTGGGTAAAGAATTCTTCTGAGACCAGCCAGCTCAATGTGCACAAATAATTTCAAAAAACTGTTTGCCAAAATGCAGCTTTGTTGACATGCAGTCTGCTGACCATAAACCACTACAAGTACTCATCCTACAAGATCTCTCTTTTTGTCAACCTAGCCATAAACACCAACATTGGCTGATAGGACAATCTGAAACCAAACACAAACTAACCCAACCAGCTTGTTTTATTCCATCCTTTCAAAACTACTAAATACTTTTTATAATTGCTGTTTTTCAAAGAAAATGTTATATAACAAAACAAACAATTTCTTCCAGCCAACATTTCTCATGGTAAAGCAATAACAATTTCAGCATAAAACTCACTCCAGCAGCACTACACCTATCACCTTCAGTCACATTCCGAATCCCAAAATCTACACCACTGATGACAGTTGGCCACAACACTCAAAAGCATTGGTCATGCTGAATATGAAACAGGCCTTCCCTCAAAAACAAACTGGTCATTATGACCTGACATCAGCATTCATTCTCAGTTTAAACAATGTTGCCTTCAAAGACCCTTGCAATGAGTCAAAGGGCATTCCAGATTCTGAAGGTCTTCAGACTCAAGCTCTGCTTTGGTTCCTCCATCTTCTGATTCAGCCTTTCTCGATTGAACTGCATCACCTAGTGCACCTCTTGGGGGTCTTTGTAGGTTTCCGTGCATTATGCAGAGCGAAGCACTCCCTGAGAAGCAAATCTGTTTGATCATTCACCACCTGGGTTACATCCTAATATTGAGTGGAGATTTATGGGCCAAAGCTGGTTGAAGAAAAAAAAAAATCTTTCACTGTTAACATAATCACAGAAGGCACTGAAAAATCTGTGATATCATTTTATTTTAAAAAAACCAGTTTCTCCACGAGAAAAAATGCATCATTTTTTAAATGAAAACTTTTACCCACAAAAGTGAGTTTAAATTGTGGATCATTGTTTACTCAACATGAGCAACAAATGACAGCTCTATATTAGCACCTACCTGCTAGAGAAAAGGAGGGAGAAACCTTTATAGGCCCAACAGCTGAGGCGATGAACTCAGGAAGCAGAGATTCACACAACACAACAGCAAGTCATTTGAATCCACACTCAAAGTACTATCCTGCCTACACCATTAATGGTCCCAATAATGCTGACTAAACTGCCTTCATTGTTCTCCTTTGATCCCAATTTTTGGTCTAATATCAATCAAAGTGCATTCAATGACTGATATTAAAGTCAAAATGTCAATTTAAGTCCATCAATGTTCAATAATTTAATGCCAACAGGAAGCACTTTTTTTTACCACCTGAATTTAAAAAAAGCTCCTTTTCAGCCCCCTTTTTGGAGCAGCAGATTAGATTGTATAACTGGTTGCAAAGGCCATGTTTATGTTTCTCTAATTTTACCACATACCAACCACTCCATAGAGCATCTGGATTAAGGGAAATGGGTGTAGGATTACTGAATACTTACCTTAAACACGGTAGACCACTATTTTCAGCAGCTGCAAACAATGCATTGAGTAAAAGAAAATTACATTCGTTTTAACTCACAACAGCTGGCAAATTAAATAGGTCTGTGTACCCCTAATTACCCTTTTATATTTACATGAAGAAAAATCATGTTTCATTGAAAAACATTTGTGACAACAGCAGCTTAAGACTCTCAGAAAGATACATACACTTTTTGTCTAATACTGTTGTTGATGATATCGGTGCAGTCTGTACTGGTGCTACTGCAATGTAATTATGGTCGCTGGACCATGATGCTGTGTTTGGTGGGGGTGGTTGTTCCACAGCATGCTCATCTTCGTCGTCCTCATCAGAATCAGGGATGTAGTCTTCATCAGAGTCCGACTCTGTCCGAGTCGTCTTCTTCCGCCGCTGCTGCTTTGTACCAGGAGTGTCTCTCTAGATGAACAGATGAAATACCCATTTAAGCTTTTCAGCACCAGCACTCACCAAAGTCATCTTTAAGAAGAAATAAAACTGTTAAATGGCAGTACAAAACACTTAATTTGCTTGCTCTATGAAAGGCCTTTTTTCTTGACTGTATAATTCCCAGCAGCTTAATTTTTAATATTAACTTGTCAACGGTTTTGGAAGAAATTAATCATTTCAAAGTGTAACCTCTAGAGCTTTGAATTTGAGATGATTGTTGGCAGTTATTTAACATAAATGACTACAATATAGATGTCTACTGTCAATTAACAACACTACAAATACAGCAAGTATCCCCCGTACAAAACCAGAAACAGAGCAGCCTCTTTGCTCACCATCAGTGTGACACTTAGCAGGACAGCCCCTTTTCAGTCAGTGCTCACTATTAAAATATGGGCTGTACATGTTGGTCTGCCATGGAGACTAGACTAGCAATAAAACTTAAATTATACGTAGCAGTGCAATACCAGCCACACAACTGTTTTAAAGTTTAATGGTATCCTATCATTGTATACTTTCACATTCAAGTACAGCATTACAGTAAACTAGAAGCAAAATGCTAGCAAAAAATGTAGCCAAAATTTAGACGTTTGAAGTATGTGTGTGCACCGTTCAGTACAAATATACACTCGCACTGAACAATTATTCAGGTATATGGAGGTGCAGGGTGGAATATAATCCAATGCATGCCAAAGCACAGTTGAGAGAGAACTGCCACTCATTCAAGTCATACGGTTGTTTCCTGAAATTTTCAATTGACTAGCAGTTAGCACAAACCAGCCACGTGAATAAAAGCAATGTGCATGGGATGCCAAGTGAGCATTCACTCAGCCCACATTAATGTTTGTACACAGGCTCTGAAAACAAAAACTGACTGAATAAGTCTGTAATTATGACTAGCATTGCAAGCTCTTGTCTGTGAATTTTTCCTGTCAAATTGTTTTACAAATAATAGATTTGTAAACACATTGACTGTAGTAGATGACACTTTCAGTAATTAAGGATTATTGCAAAGCACAGCCAAATACTTTTTAGCCTCTCCACATTCTTTTTCATGTTAGACGGACCAAACCATGACATCCATACCAAGGTAAGTACCAAACCTTTGAACAATATCCTTGTGAACAGTGTTTCTAACAAAGATTTAGTAGTTACGCAAATATCTGAATATGAAAACTACAGATGAAAATGAACGCACTTACATCTTTATCTTCACTAATCACAGTTGCGGGGTGCAGTGAATAAAAAAAGGAAATTTTCTAGTGGTCCATGGTACCTTTGCTGAAGACTTGGTTTTCTTAGTCTCTTCCTTCTGACTGGGCTCTTTGACGTCAGTCATTGACTTCATGGCTGCAGCAGCATGTTTCAGGATACAGTCATTCCCACAGTACACAGAATCAGGCTGGGCATTGTTCTCACAGCCAGGTCCAATACATTTGGGAAGCGAGGACTCTTCATCTCCCCCAACTGCAGCTTGTGCCGTTTCTATCACCACACTGGATTCCACCTTGCCCTCGGTGGGTGGCGCTGCTTTCTGCTCTTCTGTTGTGGACGCGGCATTGGTCACCCTCACCGCCAAGAGCTTCTGGGCTGCTTTTGGCTGTGTCTGCTGCATTGCCTGCTTCAGTTCAGTGAACAAAATCAACATCTATCAATCACCAATGTTATTATGCAGCTTATCACTATGTTCTTTCTTATTAATCACACGTGATGCTGGCCATTTGTAGTCATCAGTGGAAAATCTGGTTGCATCATCTTACTGTTTGTCTTGCTGAACAAATGAATGAATTCTGACGATTGCAATACGGCCTTTGATGCTGATATAAGCAGTTTGTAAACTTCTAATTATTTTAATTAATATAAAAGTAGCACTTAAAAAAAACACAACCAACATAAACAATTTATTCCCAACATACAGTATTTTAAGAATACCTGGTGACGACATTTACAAGGTCTTACCGGCTGAAAGATCTTTATCTTCTTTTTCCCAGTTGGGTTAGAAGCTTTCTCTATTCTGCCTTTAATGCCAACATCATCCGACACTTTATCCTCAGATGATGATGGAAGAGTGGTCATGGTCTGATCAGCAGTTGCAGACATTTCAACAGAAGGGGAAGTGGATTTAGGAAGTTGATGAATCTCATTCTTATTCACGGTCAGAGCTGATGTTGCAGGTCTGACCACCTGGTTTTTCTTAGCAGTGCAGTTAGGACAGACATAGTCCTCCCCATTTCTCTCCATTAGACGGCCGCGAGCCTCAGTTATGCCCACACAGTCTCCATGGAACCACTCTTCACACCGGTCACAGCAGATCATAAACCTGCAAGACACATAACAGGAAAACCTTCAACTCTACAGCATATTATTACAAGTTCACACAAGTTGTATGAACGTGCATTATACTAGAACTAGTAACTGTAACTACTACTACTAACACATTTTTTGTCCCAGTTGTCGTACCACAACTTGGTTGCCGAACAAGCCAACAATATCAGGCGGGCAACAAGCAGCCTGCGCTCTGGAACTAAGAACTAAGAACTGTTACTTGTTCAAGTTTAAGAACTGTTGTCTGATTTTGCTGGTATTTCTTGCATTGTGCTTTCTTTTTTTCTTCCATAAATCACCATGGGACCTAAAAAAGCTAATGACAATGGAAAGGCTGAAACAAAAATAGTGACACAGTAATAGAAGAGAAGAAAGATCATACAAAAGCAAGATAATGGCGCTCGTGTTTCAGATGTGGTTTTACAATATGGCTTTGTTGTTGATTTGTACCATCATTTAAAACATGGAAGCAATAAAAGAAGCTAAGGTTGCCAAAGGAGTGACTATGATCACCAAGCAAACATCTCAGACATTAGAAGTTAATATGTTGCTACTGATTTGGATCAACGAAAAGCAGTTGGCCGACGACAGTATTTCAGAGACAATTTGTGAGAAAGCGAAGCAAACCTTGCCAATCAACACTTCTTTGCATAGGTAAGGATGAATGAAATTGCCTTACCTATTTATAGTTTTATTCAGTTGTGTTCATCTTTTTTGTTAGATCTAATCACTTTCATTGGTTTCATGTATGAACCTATACACAAATTATTGTTGAAAATGTCCAGGAACAGATTAATCCATTTTACATTGATTCCTATGGGGAAAATTGTTTCAGTTTTCAAACTTTTCAGTTCACAAACTGCCTTCAGGAACGGATTAAGTTCGAAAACAGAGGTTCCACTGTATTTTACACTAACACACACACTGCCAGACACAGAAACTATTTATTTGTGTGTGGGTCAGTCTTCATGTCTTGTATGAGCAATTTTACTTGGAGAGCAAAGATTCTGACTCAAATTAGTTTCTAAGATTCGACAGGTCAAGTCATTTGCTTTTTTTTAGCTTGAGACAGCAAGCTGTCAAACAGCAGTATGATCGTTTGTTTCAGCAACAACTATAAAGACAAAACTCAATAGCATTCCTATCAGATTACATGATAAATTGCTGGGAACTAAATGAAACAATATATACTGCAAAGGAATACATGATAGAAAATAGTATTCATAACAATATACATGTATAAAACAATAAATGATCATACCTTTTGTTATGTTTTTGCCGACAGATACAGTAAAGCGCATCGGGGTCATATCCTCCATCATCAGACTCAATGGACGATGAAGATGAGGATGATATGGAGTCATTTTCCTCATCGTCATCATCTTCAGTGTTGACCTCCTGAGGTTTTCCAGCAGCTTGGGGTGCTGCTGGTTTAGTTTCCCTCTTGAGAGGAGCCATGCCCTTGTTCACAAGAACAGGAGTTTTAGCAGGAGCAGTATTCTTACTAGTTGCCTTTTTTTTATTCACATAGGTTCTTATTGGCCCACGTTTTACAACCATTGTTGCAGGCTTGTCCACATTTTCCGAAGTCTCGTCCTCTGTATCTGCCTTATCCTGCTCTTCAGTATGCGTGTCTTTTTCCTCAATCTTGTTACTGTCAGCAACAAGCTGTGGAGAAGACTCTGTGGTAGTTGTACTCACTACATTTTCACAACTTGTGTCACTTTGTTTAACACTTTCCTCTATATTTTCACCCTGTGATTGGTCAGTCATAGCACAGTCTTTGCTGTCATCCTCATTCTCAGAGCTTGCCTGGTCATTGCCTGCACCACTTCGTCTTGTCTGCCTAATACTTCGGGTTTTCCTGGGAATATACTTCCTTGTCCTGGTTCTTGTCTTTCTTTCTGGAGACTCTAAAGCTTTGTTATCAGCACTTCCATCAAAGCTGGCCTCTGATGTAGTCTCTGCATCAGTTGGGCTTTGGGAAGGAGGATCACCACTTTCTAAGGAGACAGGAAAGTTTTTTCTTGTTCCTCTTTTGGCAGTCAATAGGAATTCCTCAAGTTTGTCTGTACGCTTAGCCTGTCTTCCACTGCGCCGTACAGCACGGTTTTCTGACATATTGGCTGCTGTCTCAACTGGCATTTGGCTCTTTGCAAATGATGAGCAACAGAAAGGTCTAAGTCCTCGTGATGTGCTGTCGTCCTGGGAAGAATCTTCTAGTGCCCCATTTTTGTTTTTAGTTCAAATTTTTTGAACACCTGCAGAAAGAAGTTGAAAACAAAATCATAGCTTGTAATCACATAAATCAAGTGTGACTTGACCAAAAACTTACTGAATGATTTAGATGATGAATGCATTTCAGTGATCAATATTTTAAAATCCTTATTTGAGTTTTTCTATCTTTTTTTTAGTTTTATCAACCCTAATTATCTCAAATGTAACACAACCATACCTAGTACCACTTAGTTGTAATTTTTATAGTTGTTTAAAAGTTAACACTGCCAAGATATTGGAAACAACACATGCATATGATGAAGAAAAAAAATCATTGTACATCAGAGGTAAAAAAACTAGCAAAGCAAAATCTACTCTAGAATAAAAAATATTTCAATGCACTTAACAACAAAAAACAACAACCCAAAACTCAAAAGATAACTAAGTGTAGCACATCAGATAGCCAAATAAGAAGGGGCATGGGTTTCCACCACTGTGTGGCATTGAGCAGGGTTACTGGTGTAAAGGTGCTCTCTACTCTGGGACCTGTATAAGGTAAGAATGCAGTTCTCCATCCTTGTTATAACATAAGGGTGAGCCCAGAATTGGGATTCGGAGCCATATTGATGCCATGTAAACAACCGACTCTTAAAAGTGAAAATCCAAACCAGTTATACACCAAATACTTACACAATATCTGCCTAATTTGTTTTCTTATTATAAAAGATAAATTTACAGTAAGAATAATAAAACTGCTCAATAATTAAGCCTTTAAAGTATTAACATTAATTATTAATATCCATAATAAATCCTTAGAGGCTAGAAAACCAGAAAACGTTATAAATGGGGCTTTTATCCAATTATTATACAACCGTGAGGGACAAATTCCTAAACGACACTGCAGAACTTGATATAGAATTATTTGTCTTTTGTATGCACTTTCTAAAATGCTTTAAGGGGAAATCTATTTAACCGGAGTGCAACAACCAAAAAGAAAATCTCTTGCATTTCTTTTTTATAAATAAGACTTGTGGTCCTAATGTAATATTATGGTTTAGAAAAAGAACAAAACTGCGAGTGATTCTGGCAGAAAATCAAGACTATGCTAATAAAACAGCAAAATAGCATAGCAAAACGATACATTTTTAAAAGCAATGTGTTAATCCTGCAATAACAGTAACCCGTCCTTGGAGTGTTCAGATTAAAATTGACGCCATTAAATTCATAGAAAAAATGCCAAACAGACGATTCCGACTCCTTTCACTAAGCTTTGTTTACCTTTACCTAATTATCTTCTAGGCTAAAGGTATAGAGGTTTGACCTATTTTGTACTAAACCGTGCCGTGTAACTTTTTATGCGTTTCCGTAACGTCTACTAATTTCCGGTATAACATTCCTTTTACAAATACTGGTTAATAAATAAATATCTGGGCTGATTTTATAGAAGTGCTTAAATAACGATTTTGAAGAAATTGATCCGCCTTTTAAACCAATGCGGTGATTAGCCTAGCTCGGCTAAAGCGGGATATAGCGATTTAGTGGTCACGACAGTGAAGACAGGGAAAGCTGACAAATGGGAGTCTTGACTAAACATTTTAGAATGTTTCTTTTCTGTTACCTGGAGACAACAAATACATTACTCGTTGCAACGTGTGCCGTTAGACTGTTATACTATGTTGTAGTGTTGGCGTGAAAACGGTTGCTGCTTCTGTCAAGGATGGTAGATGCACATAGTCGAGGGGCGCGTTTTATCACGTTATGTTAATATCAAATGTAAATATTTAAAAAGAACGTATGCATTAAATGCATTTACACAAATAAGCGAGTTTGGGTAGCTTGAAAATGTCTTTTGTACGACGTCAACAACTATTATATGAACTAGCTTAGCCACAGTTAGAAAAACCATGATCGACAAATCAAACGCATTACTTAATTTAAAAAAAATCTGGTATTGATATTCGGTTACATTTAATCGCATTATGTCTGTTTTAGAACTGTGTGTTCGTTTTTATTCGACTTTGATAGATGTATTTTCAAATTAGCACCTGTAGCGAACTAGCCACGTTTGCTAACGCATAATTAGCTACCACGAGCGAGGGCGAGCCTATGGAGGATTTCAAGGTATTTTCGACTTATTTTTGACAGGTGCAAATCACGTGTACAATGGGTTACAATAGACACAGTGCCAAATTCCAAACATACAAAATATGTTATCTAAGTAAAATGTCAAAACGTAGTTAAGTTGTAACGCTTTCGTGAAGCCTGTCGCGGTTTATTTTGCGTCCATTTTGAGAACAGCAGGACAGAAAATGTTTGGGGTTTTTTTCCCAAAGCAATTGCAATACAACGACCACATTGCTAACACTCAAAATAAGTACATTCTACCCACCAGCAGTTCACAAATAACGACGTTTACGCCTGGGTTATCTCATGGGTCTGTCCTCCATTTTCCATCCTCACTGGAGCTAAAGTAACTGCGGCAGATGGCTGACGGTTTAACACAAACACAAATACAGCGCCCCCTCTGATTAGGAGGAATCACACAAGACGTCAGCCGCAATTAACCCACGATATTGTCCAACGGTTGACTATTTTGGATTAACTTTAAATATTTTTTTCCGGTCGTCATCTTCATTTTCCAATCAACTGTAAGACGTTTTTCAAAACGTACAAAACGTTGTTATTACTTGGTTTAAGTTTATTCATTTTAATTGTAGCTTTTACTATAGCTGTGCTTTCACTAATGTCAAGTTGTCTAAGGTCATGGCTGACATTGTACTTTTGGACATTATTATATTAATTTAGCTAATTTTGGTGTATTTTACAGATTTAGTTATTCTAGAAGTAATTATGTTAAAAGTTAATATCAAACTATTTAAGTTTCAGTTTAAGTTAGTGAGGATGAGCCCATGAGTAACTCTTAAAAAGAGCTATTGAGAGAAAAAAGTATTCATTTTAAATGTACAGCAGATGAAATATAATAAAATGAACACCAAGTAAATTTGTGTATAAAATATACCATACAAATTTGTATGTAAATTTCCAATTAGCAACACTATTAGGGAGTGTATTCAAGCAATCAAGCACTCAAACTATTTAATAAAACACCTAAAGATATGCCATAGCTCTGCATACACTAATATCTCTTCTCACTCAACAGCAACAGCACCAGGGATAGTTCGATTGTTTGACAATTTGTGGAATCTGACGATCATTAAGCATGGCCTTTGAAACTACATGTCCTGGTTTATGATGAGCCCACTCCTGTTTAAAAACATGAAGATAAACGTAGGTCTGTATGTCCAACATTAACTCATTTCTGTCTTCCAAGGCTACAGAAAACTCAGGCCACTAAGTTCTTAGAGCAGAGTTTAATAAATATTAAACAACAAATGGGACAATTTTCCCCCAATGAAAACACTTTTGAGTCAAACTAAAATAAATGTGAAGTTAGCCAAAATATAACAAATATATACAAGATAGCTATATAGTTAGACGTGTGGATTGAACTGACCATTTGCCAATTGCCTTTTAAAAAAACTGCCATCTTATCATGGTCAACATATCTAAACTGAAACATAAAATACATTAATAACACCACAGTATAAAAACAGCTTGTATAATTAGTTCATTCAAACGATTCCACTTTAGAATGACTTAAAAACAAGCTGAATGAACCACATTCTGACAGTAGCTCTTGTAAATCATTTATTTATTTGTTAAAATCTCATTACGTGAACTTGAAGGGACAAGACAAGTTGGGTAAATGGTAAAACAATCTGTGATATATGTCAGGCTAACTAATGGCCAGTGTTTTTGACAGTGATTAGAAGCTGACAAAATGTATTCAATTCAAACTCTGAAGTTAGGGTTTGAGCAATGACGTCAAAATGACAAAAAAGAAATAAAAGGAGACTGTGTTCAATACAAACCACAATTCTTATATGTCCTCCAGTCCTGATTTTGTAGTATGCATTCACATCCCTCTATTGTTTCATACTGTACAAGCTAAAGTTTGGAGTTTAAGTAGTTTAAATGACCAATGGTTGGTTGTTTGTTTTTAAAAAAAGTCTCTTAATGTCATTGCTTAGAATTTAGATATTTATATACAAAACAAGAAAGTTGACAGGAAGGAAAAACAAATGGTTGTGAAAACTTTTAGTTATTATGACACATTAACTATATATATATATACATATATATCCAGTAGTGTTAGTGTAGGGTCATGTTACATTATACTTGACTTTGTGCATGGATAGCTGTAGGTGACCGGGCTGCGTTCACAGCCAGCACAACAACTCTGTGGGTTGGATCATTTGTCGACTCAATTGTTATCAGAGACTGAACTCATGATTCTGTAAGAACAGAGACTAACTGGAGTTCGTGTTTAACATTAACTCTTCATTAAAGAGCTGAGAATAGTGGTTGGATTTTCAAGAAGCCTCTGGACCCACAGTACAGTGAGTCATAAACCATCATTATAAATACAGTGCAAAGATAAGTTAGGTGTGTGCTACACTATACCCCTCACTATATGCTGCCTTTGTCATTTTCAGATATATAAATCAAAGTAAAAGAACCAGAATTTCATGTTTACCAATTCATATTTCCAGCCATCCTGAGGTGTTGGGGATAAATCCAATGGTTGTTTAAGAACTTGTTCTTGGAAGCTCTCATCAGTGAGGTCACCTCTCTGTGGCTGGGAAATTAGCCCTGTGTCATGAATGAACAGTTCTAGTCCAGGTTGTTATTGGCTGTCTGTGGTTGGCAGTGCCTTATGGTTCTCCACATTTGCTTTAAATACTGGACAAAGGATGCACATGTTCACCTAAAACGTCTGCACAGTACTGTATAAACTTTGATCACAAAGGAAAAAACAATCCTATTTGAACATGCATATAAAAACAATCACTCAGTGATCACCAATGTTAACTGAGACAAACTTTTTCTGACAACACAAGATACAAGTCAGAAAAATATCTTTCATCACACAGGTTTTTAAAAATAAGCTAGGGTGTACGGCTTTTAATTATTCAGACTTACATAGGAATTAGGAATTTCATGGCATAGCATGGAAGAGTGCTAATGGAAGAGGACATGCCTTCCAATTTGCAGCAGAATTTCATCCGTTATAACATCGTTTTAAACTTAAGTAGAACTGAAAAATGATTGTTTGCAGACAATAAACTTGTTTATGCTTGGACTGCTGTTAGGGTTTATAAAAAATGGTTCAAGAAGATTCTGTTGTCTGGTCAGAACACAACTGAAATGTTTACATTTATCAGTTCTGTGTGGATAAAACAATTCTCAGTGTGGTTCCTCAAATAGTGAGATTTACTCAAATAATGTGAGTGCTACCATCTCAACCCTGATGCACACAAATCAGAAGAACAAGGACTTCTAATAGACTGCTCTTCATCAGCCTCCAAACTGGTATGGTTCACTTCATATGTGAAAGCCAACTGACCAAATACATCAATCCAAATTTAAAACACAAAAGCTGTCAGACAATATGACTCTTAACACCATGTAATGGACAAACTTGAGAGTGTTTAGTGTAATAGAACAAAATAAACAACAAAGCATTTGCAGAGCCACGTGGAGTTAAAATGAGTCCATTCCCCCACAACCAGCATTGTTTTGGAAAATCAACCATGTCGTCTGTCATGTAATCTGTGAAAACTCTGCATGACTTCATACAAGACAAAAGAACCACGTATCATTTCCTGCTAGTAGTGAGAAAGCAGTAATAAAAGGGAGTGTTTAACTTTGAGTTCATTTCAAGAAGAACAAGATTCTTGTCCAGCTCAGCTCCGTTTTAACTGTTGCCCAGTTGGAAACTTATTTACTGCTGTTCTTCACAAAGTAAAGTCCAAGTATTTTCTGGAGATTAGATTTACAGATAATTAATTAATTATGTGGGTCTTACAATTCCTTTTAAGGGTTTTGGCATTTATACATTTAGTAAAAAAGCTTTGCTTTGAGACCATCCTTAGAAATGATGGCTTTGGATTTCCTCCAAGACTTTTAGTCTTAATCACTTGTATCAGCTTTTTGTTTGTTTATTTGTTTTAATTTGCAATCTAACATAAAGCACAAATGCTAAATGATCATAGAAATAACACCCTCTAGTGACAGGTATCAATGAGATGTGATGTCATAATAAACAACACTTCCTATTGGGCTTTTGACTACTTTCCTCCCACATTGAGTAGCAATTAGGGACGTCCGACAATATTGGTCGGCTGACATTATCAACTGATAATTGCATTTTATGTAATATCTGTAAGAATTGTTATTGGTTTTTCAGATAATGAAAACCGATAACACAATGCCAGGGTTTCACCAAATGATGTGTGGCCTAAAAATAGTTTTGGGGATAAACAGCTGTATGTACTAGATGGCAGCATTACAGCTCATTTAATTAATCTCATATTCATCAGTGGTTTGTACAGATAAATTAATAAATATTAGCAGGCCTATATCGGTATCGGTTGATATTGGAATCGGAAATGAAGTGTTTAAGTGTTAATTACTGCTTATTAATTAAAAAAAAATCTAATTTCAGCATTGTGTGTGTCAACCGTTTAGTTATCTTCACATCCGACCAAATAACTACTTGTTTAATGAACAGAATAAAAGAATTGTCACCCATTAAAAAAAGCATTTGTTGTAGCCCTGGTAAATAAAAGAAAATGGAAAAAAATATTTTCCTTGATGAACTATGATCAGCCTTTGAATAGCTACAAATTAGCAGAGAGAAAATCCTGATAATTTAAACATTAAGCGTGAACTTTTTTTCTTTCAAAATAACTAAATGCCCTGTGTGTAAAATTAGGAGTCGCATTCCATTGAATAAGAACCTAGCACCTGTGCTACTTAGATGTAGCTGATTCTCAAATGCTGCTCTTCTTGTGCATACTCACCTGTGAAACCAGGGGGCCACAGCCATGTCTTATAAACGATATATGAGTGGAAGACAAAACTTCTCATTAAAATGCATAGACTGCCATAAAGTTAAGGTGCAACAATACATTTTTCATGTACAATGTAGAGGAAATATTCCACAATATTTCCTCTACAAAAAGTTTCCCTTTTGCTGCTGCTGGTGGAAGAGTCCAACATCAGTGACTGCTTTTAACAAACCCTGATTCTAATTAGTTAAAAACAAAAATACATATTATTTTGGCTTCTTGTAAAAACTGTGCTAAGCCACTGTAAAAAAAACAACCAAACATCACAGCTTGATTAAAAAAGGTTTGCTGTAATAAATTCAAGCCAGCCTCATATCCCTGTTATGTATCTAAAAAAAATGTAAAGTCTCCATCATAATGTAATATTGCATTATTCTAAATGCATGCCTTAATCTATGTACAATAGTTATCTAGATTAAACTTCCACTTATAAATCCATATATTCTTCATATAGAAACAACTGTAAATCCGTCTTTACAGAAAGAACATATATTTTTGTGTTTCTAAATTTCTGTTAATTTCCATCTAAATATGAGCTAACTGTGATTTTAAAACTAGGTATTAACAGACTAGCATCTGCTGATGGACTGCACCTTTTGACATTTTTGTCTGCAATAACTAATATTGGTTCTTAAAGATTATGAAAATTGCTGAATTCTTTTCAAGATCCTTTGCGTTGAGTCAGTGCAGCAGAACTACCCACAACGACCAACAGAAAGAACACTCAAACATTTACAGGACAGTTCATCTGACAAATTCCAAATATGCCACTAGGGACTCTTGCTTTGTCTCTTTAGAAGCACACCAACAAGGATCGTTCACTTCAAGAAAAACCACTGACAGGTCACTGACCACCACACAGGGCCCATCACAAGTCTTCATCCATCTCCAGGCTACTTCTGCGGCTGCTGGTTTTAGAGGCACCCGGAGACAAAGGAGAGAATAGTGGATCGCCCTCCCTTTCGGGAGAAAGGGTGCATCCATCGCCCATTAAAATGTCTCCTAAGCTGACGCTGGAGTAAAGGGCCGAGGCTGACGGGTCGTCCAGCTCAGCGAAACTCAGGCTGCCCAAGTCTAGCGGGCTACTGATGGTGACTGCAGCAGGAGAGTCTGAGGACGGTGGAGAGAGAAAGGAAGCTTGCAAAGGTTGTCCAACACCTCCAAGGGTGAGGATGTTCTGAGAGGAGGATCCTTTCCCCCCAACTCCTCCGGCAGTGGCAGGAAAAGCCTGCCCCCCCCGCGAGAGAGCCTGCTGCAGCAGAGTGGAGGCCTCGCCACTCAGGGAAGAGGAGGCACTTGAAGAACTGGGGAGGCCATGAAGCCTTGCTTGCATTTCCAGTTCCTGTGGGCAATAAGACCAATTCATATTAACATGACGTGTGAAGATAAAGATGGTAAAAGGGATGGGGTCAATTTTTTGAATATAATAAAAGTGTATTGGGACAAGATCAATGTTTAACTGTTTTAACAGACAGGCAGTCAACAAAAGCTTAATATCCAGAGATATTCAATATTCTTTCACCTAAATCTATTTCTTAACATAAATCAAAGTTTTTGCTTTACTCAGAAGAATATAATGATTAATATATAATAAAAATAAATTAATAATGTGTTTGATAGTTTTCTGTAACAATCCGTTGTTTTCCTGAGAAATCTGAGGTAAAACTGAAAAACATTTGTTAACATGTGATGGGTAAATAAAAAATGTAACACTGCTTAAGTACAAATAAGACTGTCTAAGGTCATTATGTTGTTCTGTTGCTGAGATGATAGTGACCTGGATGCGTAACATCAGCGTGTGATTTGCCTGCTCCAGCTTTTTTTGTTTCATCTCAATGTCTTTGGATCGCTGCTGCTCTTTCTGTAACTTCCTGATGTAGTCCACAGAAGCTTTCAGAATGGTGCCTTTATTCCAACGCATCTCCCTGTTGTCAACATCCATTAAACAATATGGAGGCAATGTTGGAAAGTGAGGAATGTAAACAACAATAGATAACAAGATGAAATTGCAAAAAACCAATATTTTTGCCATGCAAATCAAAACAAAAGTAACGAAAATCAGACTGCACTCACGGGTCACTGGACTTGGGGATGAGAGTACCCAGCTCCTTTATACGGTCATTGATGTTAAATCTTCTCCTCCTCTCAACTGCGTTTATAGGAAAACAAGCAGGTGACAAAAGAAATTAGGGATACAAATGGTAACCTGTAGATATGTCTTTACAATGTTTCTATTCAAAACTAGCACTACCAATGAGCAGGGGACTGAGCTCTAGGAATATTAGGAGTAATTGCACCATGCTATTGACATGCTTTGACCGTCCATTGGCTTTACAGTCAGACTCTTCTGGTGTTTTTATGACCTAGATTATGATATTACCACTGTGTTAGTGTAGGTGAGTGACATAGGTAATTACAGTATGTACAGTATGTGAGTTTTATTTCCTGGAAATATTGTATTTCAAGATAACCCTGGTACTTTCCAATGTAAAAGTAGCTTAAGTTTCACTTTACAATGCAAAATTCAAGTCCACTCACTGAGGTTGTGGTTGTCTTTCTTCTGCCTTTCTTTCATCAAGGCTTTAGCATCTGCTTCTGAGAAAAAAAACAAAGCATGTCACAAAGTGAAATGAAATCCAACACTTGACACCAACAAAAACACAAGATATTCTTTTCTCCTCATACTTAAAGGACAAGAATAAAGGCTCATGAAAAATATGTTACTCTACCAGTAATTTCCCTTTTTATCTTTGGAAGATCAGCAGGGCAGGAGTTACTGACTGTCATCGTGGGCGCTGCCATTCCAGGGCTATGGTACACATTTAACATTCCTGGGAGCTAAAAACACAACAGACACAACAGAGAATGTGTCAATATAGTAGTGTGCATTACTTTTTCTTTTATGTTCTACACTGACAGAACATTGTTTTCTTCACAATTACATATTTAGTCCAAATGACTCATGACCCATGACTCTTCAGTTTCAAAGGTGATCCTTACCCTTTAGTCCTTGCAACAGCTATTTCCATTCAGTGCAACCAGTATAATTCTTTCTTCTCCTTTCTCAAAAATTAGATGAAACTAATAGCAGATGTTAAGTTTTTTTGGACTGTTAAAAAAAAAGGTTTTGCCAAATTTTCTGAGAAAGTCATTCATGGCGTAACGTATGCAGACCCGGGACAACAGGCCATCTAAACATGTCCATGTGGTATTTTTGTAATTTAAAAACTCTTTCTGTTAGAATAATTACTGTGTCAGTTTGTAGAAATTAACATTAAACATTAAATAAATCATTAACTTTTGTTTTTTGTTTACACACTAAACAGCAGTAATTTGGGCACTTTGGTGCGCAAACTTTAAGATGTTAAACATAAAAGCTTAAGGCAAAATTATAAGAAAGACAATTTTTCAACATTTTGCTAATACTCATTTCTGCCAGTTCATTGTGCTGAATGTTCTGCTGCACAACTGTCAACGGATACAAAGGAAGATTTAAAAAAAAAAGACAAAGAAGAAGTATCCCAAAACCAACCGAATAACATTTAGAAACAGCTAAAAAACAATAGTCAAGCTTTACCTCAACATGATTCTTTTTCTGTTCCTCCAAAAACATCACCATAATCCTCATTTTATGTTTCCCAAGCAAGGTTATTAAATTGTGGAACCCTCTCTTTAGTGAAAAAACGTTTGCCTTTTTTCCTCAAAGTAAGCACAATCCACTTTGTTTAACATCTCCCTGTTTTGTAGCCTTCGGCTTCATCTCCGCCCAGACAGCACTTCTGTGACGAATAGTAACCAAGTGTCAAAAATGTGTGTTTGCTTCTAGTATTTCAGAGAAGAATTTAAAAAAAAGTGAATGTGACTGATCTGCATATGCGTTAACCTGCCATTACAGAGTTAGGGGAGAATGAAACCTGAGAGGGAACATGAAAGAGGAAGTATTCAGGGTTTCAATCCACACATTGTTTTTCATACCGTGCTGGGTAACTGAAGGCCTGAGTCGATCAAGGTAATGATGTCATCATTAAAACTGGATTCAAGACTAATGATGTCATCGATCACATCGTCAATCTAGACAAAACAGATGAAAAAAAAACAGCAATGGTATGAGGTCATTTAAAAAAAAAAAACAGAACACACTACAATGCAAACAAGTGTGCTGGTCTTTAAAATGGGGAAGGGACAACTACTGACTAACCAACTTGTCTGACCAAACTCACTGCAACCTCCTCGTCAGGATTGGTTGCAATAAGTTTTTGTTTTTTTTGCAATCAATAAATCCAAACTTAACACTTGCATGACAACAAATTAGGTCACAAATTGTTAGGAAAGGTCATTTAATAGAAACTTCAAGTTTAATTATTACCAAATTACAGAATATTAATAAACACATTGTAAGATTTTAACCAACTTAAATGTTTATAAAGTATAAGCTACTGTGTATGTAGGTAAAATGTCACTTTTATTAGATAATTCTAGATCGATTACAGTCAGAATTTAGTGTTTGTAATGTGTAAATATATGTCAACTATTTATTACATAATAATGACCCATCAAGAATAAACACTATAATAAAACATATCCCTAAATTAACAGCCCTGATTTCAAAGGAACTAAATTGTGCAGGGGCAGAACTGGCATGCTTAAACTGTGAGTGTAATATTTGACATCCTATTGTGACAACAGGTCAACACTGCTGTGACAGCAGAGGGCATGCTTCATTACACTGGGAACCTTGGGCATTTCACTGCAGAACAAACAAAAAAGTAATTAAAACAGAACTGAGCACAAATCACCCTGTGTCTTGCAGAAAAGCTACTTTTAGCACAGTTGTGTAACCTGCTTTCTGGCAAAACCAAACCCACAGACCAACAGTTTTTCTTGTACTCACTTCTTCCTTGCTGGAGCCGATGTTGAGCAGAGCCATAGGACTATTAGGAGCACTGATGGCAATCGGGGCAACTTCAGGGGCAGAACTGGACTGTGGTACAGGCGACACACCTAATGACTGAGTGACTGCCTTGTTGCCCAGTGTGGTAGAGAGATACTGCTTCACCTGCTGCCTTTGGGCCTGCTGGATGTGGTACTTGGTGGGATTCTCCAAATGGGTCTGCACCTGATCATTAAAAAAGTGGTTATAAATATTGTCATAACTACTTTTATATATTAACAAATGATTGCCCCTCTTTGTAGATATGGACCAAGTCCAGAAAAATGTTCAAACTTTAGAAGAAGCTCTTAAATTAACAAGACACTCTCAGGTCTCCATAGTTCTTTAAAATGCTGTTCTGATGCTGAGCAATTGACTGCAGAAAATGTGTTTAGCACTAATGAGAACAGCAAACAGTACAGAAGAGAGAGTAAAGCTTGTTGAGAAGATTAGACTTATTAGTTCACAACCTCAAGCCAGATTTCGGTATGTTTAAACTAAAATTCAATCATTTAAGCAGGTTTGTCTGGTTCGTTAGTTCCCTCAGGTTTGGTTTACTATGAATGAACCACACACACAATGAAATGTGTTCTCTGCTTCATCACGTTAGTGAGCAGGGGCAGCTCAAGCAGGTGTGGGGACGGTGCTATGCTCAGTGCACCACAGTGGCACCTGGTGAATTCGAACCTGTAACCTTCCGAACACAAGTCCGCTTCCTCAACCAC
This sequence comes from Cynoglossus semilaevis, assembly GCF_000523025.1. Classification (NCBI taxonomy): domain Eukaryota; kingdom Metazoa; phylum Chordata; class Actinopteri; order Pleuronectiformes; family Cynoglossidae; genus Cynoglossus; species Cynoglossus semilaevis. The sequence goes on from NC_024317.1 coordinate 13,011,296, forward strand.
CAGGCCACTACTGCCCTACTTCAAATTGTACTGAAAGGCTACAGCAAAGTCATAAGTATAATGTAACTAAAATGACGTTACAATAAAATAAAAAGATATTACTGCAAGAGAAACTCTCAAAATTACAAATGTTAAAAACTTTTCATGTCAAAATTGTGATGCCTGTATTACGAACAGAAGGCTGATTAAGACCCAAACCAGGCAGAGCTTACCTTGAGCACCTCCACAGGCACCTGTGCTGGAGAGGATCGGGCAGCATTTTGGGGAAGTGTGACAGAGATGGCTGGAGTGGAATCACAAGGCCGAAGCTGAGAGGCAGAGGCCTGCTTCTGGGCTTCACGTCTCTCCTGCTCCTGGGCTTGTTCTCGCATCAGCTGCTGCCGCAGCAGCACACGGGACGACATGGCTAAAGATGGAGCGATGCAGATCTAAAGAAGAAGCTGAAATATAAAATGAGATTAGACTTACTGTTTGGTCGTTTGAAGTGCACATGTAATGTTACAACTAATGGCAACATAAACAGGTGAGTGCTTTTAAAGAAGGCACTCTAATTCAGAAGAGTAGAATACTTTCAGGTAGTCTATCAGACTGTTCATTGTAATGTCTAAATCAACAACTGCAAAACATGTTTTTTTTCCTCTCTCCATATAACCAATATAATAGTTAACACTTGTAAAAGAGAGTACAAGAAAATATGTTGTAGATCCTCATCCACCCAAATGAACCCTTATTATCGTAAACATGCACAGAAGGCAGAGCAGTTTCAATGACCTGTTTTTACAAGTACCACCTAGAAACAGCACAGAGACTGAATAGAATCAACTAATATAAGTGACTTCAGTTCAGGTAAAAAAACACTGTGTGTGTGTATGTATAATGTATAATCTATGTATATATATATATATCATCTTAATAATTGTGTTATTCACAGATGTTAAATGAAACTCTGTGTGATGTCTGATTTAGTTTTATTTTTGAACACCATAAGACATGACATGGAACTTCTCATTTCTAATTTCACTTTCAACTTCTCTTTTTTTTGCAAATGGGTTAACTGACATTCAAGAGTTTAAGCAAACTTTGTGGCATATTTAGGTTTACACTTAGAGAAAAATTTAATTTCTAGAACTGACAGTTCACTTCCTAAAAATGCAGTCAATGTCTGAGAACCTCAGAGGATGGTGATGCAGACAGTACATATGTTTGAACCAACAGGTATTTACATCACTCTGTTTTGCATCTCTGACAGGCAAACATGAGTTATTTTTGCCCCACAGCATCTAATGCAGTTATAACAAACTTAATGTACTCACCAGAATGTATTGAAGTTTGCATTATTTTTTTAATATATAAATGACCCACTAGTATGTTGTGACAGTGCACTAATGTGAGCAAATATATTTTGGTCTTAATAACTTGGTCCTATATTTTCTAAGTATTATAATTCAGTCTTTTCTCTGAATTTCATAGGTATTTTTACCCTTTATTATACTCATGTAATAATGTTTTGTTGCGGGGATTTGATGTTTCTATTTTTCTCCTCCAGTCATTTGCTTCTGTGTAATTTTTGTGGAGGATGTTGCTAAAAGAAATTAGGTCAGGCTAATTATTATTAATTAATAATTAGGTTAAATTTACTACTCTCCTTGTCTGTGACTTCACAGTAAAATCCTTTGCTGACAACTTGTCTGAAAATGTGGCACAGGAAAATTCCAGCTTGTCTTTCCTCTTCCTTTCCTCTTTTCAGCCATCCAAAAGCATTTATGTTAAGTAGTTGGAATTTATTTTTTCTCTTCTACAGACCAATCTGATTTTTGAAGCTCTTGCCTTGCCTTGAACTAACAGCTAAACTAATATGACAAAACGTCCTATGAACGACAACTATGGTAAACAAATAGGTCAGTTTATTCAATATATATTGTGACTGTGGCATTTATTTCTATAACGAATTATATAAGTTCCTTCGTTAAAGTTCTTAATGTAAACCAGTAGGTTCTAAGTTGCTGTGTTTAAGTGCTCACTTAAAAAACATTGCCGCTAGGATATCATTTGACTTATGTGGGGATAGCTTTTCTGTACTCCGCTTCTTTAAATCCAGCTCCTGCAAACCATTCTGACAGCAAAAGTCCTTCTTTGTTGTATGTCATATTAGTTGCGAGTTGTACATGTAACTGTTTAGACAGGGTAACTGAGTTAGCCTGTCTTTAGCTGTTTTCGTAATCTCTCATTTTGGCTTTCGCTTGAAACTAGCGGATTTAACAGAGGTTTACTGATGGCGCACACAAAATACTTAGAGTTCTTTAAAGGGAGATTCATGTCAGAACTCATTTAAACCGCCGTGTTTAATTTCGTGGCGTCTAAACATAAACAGGGCTGACACAAAAATAGGAAGTTGCTGCTGCTACTTTAGCTGCTAAGTGGCTAACACCGGCTACTTGTCCCTCATGTCAACGTTGAGATAGGAATAAAAACAAATAATTAAGGAAAAGACGTACTATTGTAAGACGTTTGTTCAGAGTAATAACATCCGTAAACAATGGAGGTGCTCCGCTGTCTGGGCCATGTCCTTCAGCCGGTGGAATCAGGCAGTGGAAGAGTCTTGAACACTCGGTGACAGCGGTGTTTACCTCCTGAGGCCTGACAGCGCTGAAGGCAGTCTACACACGCGCGCACGCGCAAAACACAACAGTTTTTAAAATTCATAATAAAACTGACCTTCTTCCTGTTTTTTCACTGTGATATACAGCACAAACATGTTAATACTAAATACTTTTTTTTACAGTAAGATCGCAAAATATCTGAAAGTTGGTTAAAAATCCAAAACTAAGAGATTACCAATGTGTAATAAGCAAAACTAACAAAAAACATTTCTTAGATATAAAAAGGCATTTAAAAAGATTAATGCCCCTCGGGTGCATGTGTATTCATCATTTTAAAATAGTTTAAAATAGTGACAACTTTGCAAATGAATAAGCCATAGACAATAAATGAATGGACGAATGGAAAGAAAAACTATAAGACAAAATACACCAAAAGACAGAGAAGATTTTCTTTTAATTTCATTCAGCTGTCAGAAAATGAAAAATCCATGGCAGCTGTCAGGCTGTCTGAGAGCTTGGTGGCAATTTTATCTACAGAGAAGGAGAAAAAGAGAAAGATCATGTAAATAAAACATCCTAGTTTTATTGTCCAATATTAGACAAAAATGTCAGTTAAATTTAAATTTTAAAAAAAAATTATGCAAAGATGAAATAAATACACCCAAAAAGGAGTGAAGAAATAACTGAAGATATTTGTTTCATTTGATAACTTTTGAGACTTGTATTGCCCAATTACAAAAAAAAAACCTACTTAAATAATAAAGAACAGATTATTAAACAATTTTTAAAAAAATCGCAAACCAAACTAAGTAATTTACTTTATTGACATATAAATGTTGTATTTTATACAAACCAGCTCTTTTCTGTTGCTTCTTCCTCTTCTTGCCAGCGGCCAATAGTGCCTGACCTTGCAGTAAAGGATCTACATCCACAATTTCCTTTAGATTTGGAGCTCTGGGTGGAGCTTCGTTAGCAGCAGTCTTAACTTTCTGTGATTTTATCTCTACGGTCATGGGGCCAAACTGTTTTGAGCAGGAAGAATTTTCAAAATGATCAACAAGCCTGTATTTACGGTAGATGGATTCAGTTCTTAAGCTGAATTGTGAAACATTTCTCACCTCTGGGTCTTGGTCTTCCTCCATGGACTCACTTGCATCTTTTAGGACCTCCAGCTGATCCTCAAATCCTCTGTCCATTTCCAATGTCGGAGGAAGGTCACCCTGATCTCCTTGTGTCATTCCTGCAGTTTCCATGCAGAATCCCATCTGAACGTCCGGACACGATGATCCTGAAATAGAAAATAAAATTAAAACTTTGAGTGCAGATGGTTGGCTACTTTTAACACTTGAATAACTAAAGTGGGGTTGTCCCAAGTATTTACAAATATTTTATTTTTTGTTCTTGCTGATGCAAAGGACCAATTTCAATGCTTCTTCAAGCTGGATTTCAATAAATATGCAGATTAGTGTGTGTAAAAGGAGGCGAGGCCTTTTGTTCACGTCTTATTATTTTCAAGATTTCAAAAACAATCTTTCAACTTACCTGCAAGAACCTCCTCATTTCCTTTTTCTAACTCATCCCAGTCAAAAGCTTTACCCATCTCTGTCACTATTTCAGCACTAACATGTGTGGGCAGAGTGTGTGTCTCCGGAGGGTGCGTGAAGTAGCTTATTCTCCCACTAAACAACATGAAACACTGGAATAAACATAGTGATACAAATGCACACTGTAACAATACAAGTTTGCACATTTACAATTTTACCCACCCTGTCCAGTCCATGAGGACACCCTTTGCTGCTTTGTCAGTATCAGGCAGCCCCCCCTTCTTCAGTTTGCCTTGGTGCCGGGCAAGCAATGCCAAGAACTCCAGTGCTGTGTGAAAATCTGGAACTCCATAGTGATCCATGATCTGAAATGTGGAGTTCAGATTTTAAAAAAACACCACACAAAATATTTACATCTCTGCTTAAGAAAGCATGGAAAAAAATGCAAAAAAGTAAATGTGTGGAACAATGTGGCACAAAATTAAAGAGGTTCTGTCTGAAAACGTCATCTACCTGCGTCTTGCTGCAGCGGCGCAGTATTGCTTCCACAGGTGGAAGAGGATCCACCAGCTGTTCAATTTTTACACAGTTACGAAGAATCATGCCAGCATCAGAGGTTGAAGTTGCCATGACGATGCCTGGACAGTCCAGCAGCTTAATATGTTTGTCCAAGTGGATCTCCTGAAGACACCTAGCACAGGTCACATAGATAAGAAACATTGCAGGTTGTGCAGAAAAACTGAAAATGTTAATTGTATACTTACTTAGTGACACCAGGAGTAGCTCCAACGCTACATGCACGTGCACGCTTTAAACTGTTGATCAAACTACTCTTTCCAACATTAGGAAATCCTGTGAACGGATGAAATAGACAAACATTACTATTTCCAATGTGAATGAGCCAGAAAATAAACAGATCAGAAGCCTAAAGTCCAAAGCAGTTTATCAGCAAATGTACAGCGGTAACGTTGAAATGGTGAGGACAAGCTAAGGTAAGGTAAGATGGTGGATAGAGTGAGAACAGGATGGTGGAGATAAGAGGAGAAAGGAAAAAAAAAGAACCAGATATTTACCAGGGAGGGCAGACCAGTTCTATGAATGTAGTTAAGGAGGCTACAAAGATGCTTGATGTTATAGTGAGTACTCACCTACAACACCGACAGTGATAGCAGTCTTTATGTCCAGGTTGCGACAGTAGTTTCCAAGAAGCTTCATCAGACAGTCTGCACCAACACAGGCGCTGCTGCTTAGAAGCTCAGACGTGGCTTGAGTTACTGGAACATTACTTCGTTTCTGTCCATGTCAGTGGGTAAAAAGTATAGTATACAAGTTACACTTACAGAGCGGTTTAGTGGATTCAAACGCTAGGAAATAGAAATGGATGCAAAAATCACGATAACTTTTCTGACAGCTACACAAACTGAATTTCAATTCACATGTTTACATTATTAGAAACACAAAACAGCAACTTTCAACTGATTGAATAAAAGTTTTAAGGATTTTTTTAAGCTCAGTTAAAAAAAAAACTCTGCCTTAAGGATGTCTCACATAATGTAGCCAACTTTCAAATTAATATTTTTTCAACTAAATAATATTTATTTCAAACTCTCACCAAGTTTTTGGTCTGTTGCTGAGTAGAAGCTTTGAAGGCCACAGTAGGAAACTCGTTTCGTAAATACTTAATCCACTTTTCCACAATCTCCTTGGACACCAGGTCTAAAACCAATTCATAGACAAGATAAATACAAGATAATACGAAGAGCACAACACTGGTTTTTGATAATTGTAAGAACCCAAAACGTGGCCAATGTATAACTCACCAATTTTGTTAAGCACTAAAACTATCTTCTTGTTTGTTCCACTTTGAATGATGGCCCTCTCTACCTGAGGACACCTGCAGCCCAGAGGGTCCCGTGCATCCAAGACCTCTAAAATGACATCCGCAGCCTCCACGACCTATAGATAAATGACAAAATGACAGTTGCTTGGTTCCGAGGAAATATTCAACACATACAGACCAGTTTGTAGCTACATACCTTTTTAAATTCTCTGTAATATGCCTTTCTGGAATTTTCATTTTCAAAATTCACATGTTTCTCCAAACTTTGCATCTCCATTTCCTAAGAAAAAAATTACATTACAAGTTATTACATTTTTATGTATTCTACACAATGATTCTATCAGTAGAATTACAAACTAGAACTAAGTTACCCTCTGTTCAAACTGTCTCTGTCGCTGTAGAATGTCGTTCTGATAACTCTGCAAATTCCTGCGCTTCATCAGCTCTTGTTCTCTTGAAATCCTCTGCTTTTCTTGGAGGTCCTGTAGCTAACAGAGAAAAAAATAATTATGAAACATGAAGAACATGTAACTAACAACTATAATTATATTATTAATATTGTTGATGATAAAACTAATAACTGTGATTTATATTTTAAAGGCCCAAGATCACTTAAAGTAGAAATTAGAACAACCAGGGTGATGGGGGATTATATGTTGAGAGCCATTCTAAAAAGGTGAGTTTTGAGGGTGGGTTTATAGATATCCAAAGAGGGGGTATAATATATATACATATATACCCTTTGCTTTCTTTTTTCTTCTGGATTTCTTTGATTGTTGACAAGTTGCATGGTCTGCTCCAATGTCTTTTTCCTTCCTGCAGCATTGCTCTGTCCTCCATCTTTAGCCTGTGTGCAAAACATTGACAAACAACCTTCAAGCACAGTAGCATTCAAATTCATATTTCCATTTATTTTAGTGACACTTGCCCACTGCTGTCTTGTTTTTGTTTAATGGTCCCAAAAACCCTGGTCCGGATATTATTGACTGAGGAAACCTCTAGGCTGGTTACATCTAGTTGTAAGAGAACCACTAATATTTGACAAACGAACCATAAATACAGCTGTGTTAAATCCCAACAATTCTAAGCCTAGAGGCAGCTGTGTTAAATCCCAACAATTCTAACTAACTTTTAGTGTTGTTTTTGCCAATTTCCAAAAGGTAAAGTTAATGTAGGTCATTCCTTTAAATTTATTTTTAGCGTTCTGGTTTCATTGTATTGTAAGAAAAAAACAACAGCTTAGATGTCATTTTGCTGCTGATCACTGATATTTTCTTAATTTTCACCCCTTCAGACAACATTCCAAGTTTTAGATGCACTAAGGCATCACCACTGAACTATATTCCAAACGCCAAATTTACGCTACTACAACTAAAATGAGTTCTAGTCTTGACATAAATGTTCTGTGAAATACTGTCTCAAGTAGCAGTTTTTCCTGAAGGTAAAATGTTTCCCTTATGACTTCGGAAAACATTTTGTGAACTTCCTTCTTGCCCGACCCTAATCGAGACATCGGGAACACCTAGCTAAATCATATGCTCTTTATTTAAGAACAGACCATGTAAATACATTTATACTGTTATACAGGTTGCCCCAGAGATTAGCATAGCAGTGGTGACTGACCTTAAACTTTCCCAAAAAGCCGAGACGCTTGGCTCGTTTCTGTTCTGTAGGGAACACAATTAGTACAAGACACGTTAGAAAAGAACACTTGGGTTATATTAAATTAGAATATATAACAGAAAGCCTTAGAGGACTGACTAGCTTTAGACATAACTTCTGTGCCTCCTGCTCTGCTGGCTCACGTGTTTATGTGGACTAGCGCACACAATGACGTCATCAACAACTTCCGGTTCATGTCAAAATAAGTTTACATATAATTTTAACAACCGTTTAAAATACCTCTCAGCCTATGTATTAGCTACGTTGGTCCACAGGTAACACTTGTAACTACGTTTAGCTCTGCAATACATAGTATAATGCAACTGCTGATTTACTTATGTAATACTGTATGTACAATGTTGAACCTCAATGCGAATATTGTAAAATGTCTAAAAGAAAATTATATGTAAATGTTTGTACTCATTTGTGGCTATGATTCTACCGTTCTAGCTTCACACAAGTCAATATTATGAATGATATCTGCGTCTTCCCCTTAGATAGGTTGCCAGTTCACAGCAATGACATGCAAAACAAAAATAAGAAAAAGAACTACTCACAAAGAAATATTTCAACATGCTTGGAATTTTATATTCATCAGAAAAAAGGAAACCTTCATACAATAATTCATTTTTATGAACATTGTTTTGTTTTTGTTTTTTGGGTTTTTTTTTTTTTGCCAGGAAGCTATACTAACTAAAAAAAGAAACATTACATATTTACTGTACATGTCATAATCGTACATAGTCTGTTTTCCAAAACAAAAGATTTATGCAGGAGCCACTGAGGAGACTTCTGTCTTGGATGTAGAAACTTCAGAGCCATCATCCACTTGTTTTCCAAAAAGCTGCATAATACATGAGCGGAACTGGAGGAGACAGACACATTAGATTTGTTAAAAAATTGTAAAAGTGTATAAATAAATATTTTGTGTTTTGAGGGTCATAATGAATATGTGTGATGTTAATGGGTTACATGAGATGCACGGTACGCCTTGGGTAGACGGTCCTCATTTTCTTACTACCAATTTAACACATCCATGTAGCCATGTAACCATGTGTGTTCCATCTGGCCCATTAAGTTCATTATTTACAAAATAATTATTTGAGAATTCTTTTTCTTTTTTTAAAAAAATAAACTCTTTCAGTAATGATATGCTGTTTTGGAGGATCATTACACATTATCGTATTATATCCTACTTTTTTTTTAAGTTTACCATGAGAAAAGTAAAAATAAGAAGTAAATGTGCTGGCCAAGTGGCCCAGTGGTGTTTATGTTTAATTAATGCTCTTTTACAGACTGTGTCTAGCAGTAGGGGATAGCCATAACACAACACCCACCTGTCGGTTCATGAAGACATAAATGATGGGGTTGTAAATTGTGGCGCTCTTGGCAAAGTATGCAGGCATGGCAGCAGCCAGAGGATGGAAAGCATATCCAGGATTGGCTGCGGCAAAGCAGGCAAAGAAGGTGTAAGGTCCCCAGCAGAAGATATATGCGAAGATCATGACCACCACCATCCTGGACACCTCTTTCTCAGCTTTCTGGGTCGACTCAGACTCCTTCTGCTGCATAGCGACCTGTGAGCAACAAAGCAGCAAAGTGTGAGAACCGTGTTCCCTGGCAGTCACCTCCAATAAGGCATGATTGTAGCAGCAGCAGGTGACGTACAGAGTGAATTGCCCACCAGACAGCAGCATAGCACAGGAGGATTATTGAAAGTGGCAGGAAACAGCATGTAACCATGAGAACCACCATGTAGGACTGGACACCAGGGTCTTCACTTCCACTGAACACATCAGGTCCACAGGAAGTCTTCAGTCCGTGTGGCCAGTACCTGAGAAATGAGGATGTTTAGACTACCTTGTTATTCATAGTTCTTTTATATATATATATATAAATACCTTAACTCACCTGCTCCACCCAAAGATTGGTGGTGCACACCATACCGCTGACCATACCCAGGAAAAGATAATTCCCCCCAAGGCCCACTTTGCATCAAACTTAACATTCCCAAAAGGTTTGCACACAACGACCCATCTCTCCCAGGAGATGATTGATAGGGACCAGAGAGCAGCAATTCCTGTAGAAATGAATGCACTCAGATATCACCGTAACCCCACATTATCACCTCATTAAAGTTAAATCACCAACATCATCCTTAACTCACCACAGACTGACACAACATAGCCCTCGAAGATGCACATTGGGTGTCCGAGAATAAAGTAACCAAAAAATTGATTGCATACGCTGATGGTGCTGGCAAATACTGTCTCTCCAAGATCAGCAATGGCCAGATTGACCAAGATCCAGTTCAGTGGGTGACGCAATTTCTTGAACTTTGCTGTTGCCACCAACACGAGACCATTGGTGAAGACTGAAGCGACAACCACAAAAAACATCCACAATGTTGCAACGTTGTAAACCCATCGTGGAGCAATGTGGTAGTTGGGACCCTCAAATGGATCTGTGTGGGGGGAAAAGTATTTGATTATAATAACACTTTTTAATTTGTCTTTTCAATACATCCACACTATTTTTTCATCATTGTATTGTCTTCTATTTACAATATCTTCTTATATTTTATGATAAACCTTTTACTGAGATACAGTTCTATGTTCTAAACCTCCTCATCATTTCTCAGTCTTTCAAATACACCACACAATATTAGTTATGTTATCACCATTTGATCTCCCAGTATCTTGATATGCAATCTCAGGTTTGTCCATAATACAGAATAAAGTTATTTGAATACAATAATTTAGGTTTTAAAACTTACTTTGAATATTTATGTTTCCAAAGAATTTTAAGGCGGTTGTTCCTTCCTATATCAAATGAAATAAAACACAGTACCTCTGGTGTGGTTGCTGTTTGTGTAAACGAAGGCCGATCCCCTTGTTGTGTCGTCGTGGTAACGCCTGGCAGCAAACATCTGTTTCCCCCATTCTTCTGCCATGATGGTGATCTCAGGCCTTTGCTGTCGCTGTGACTCCTGCAACGCTGCTCAATTTATCTTATATACTGGTGCAACTCAGGCCTCTGATGGGATTAGGTCCGTCAAATGTCATGTCCGTTGTCCTGCTTGGCTGCGACAGTCAAACCAATAGACGTGTTTTCAACTGTGATTAAAACACACTAATTGGTTTAATTGAAACGAAGCGGATTTCCATCCAGCGAGATTTAGAGGCAGATTTTCAAACGTGGATTAGTTTCCAGATCTTTGAAGAGCGCTTAGGTTTAATTCAAATTGTTTTTTCTAAGGAATTTCCAAACACACAAAAACATGTTGCTAACTTTTTCTGAACTAACTTGTTAATATTTCAGCTCAACCTTTAGTTCAACAAGTGACTTTAAATATTTCTCCTGTTTCGTTGCCAAATAATTGGTTCAAATGTATACCATAACACAACATAACATTTAATGAAATACTTTAAATTACTATTTGTGTCATCTATTTAATTATTAATAAAAAAGTGTCAAATTAAAAAAAATAAAAACTGTTTCAACTGAATGACAAATTATTATAGAGAACCAATTGTATTTTTGTAACGTGTGTGATCTGCCAGTGTTTATCCTGAATCCACACGGTGGGTGACACACGTAGGTAAGAGAGCGTGCGGACTCGAGGAAGCGTGACTCTCAAAGCGGCTTATACGGACGAGCGGATGACCCTCAGTGTGTAGAAGTGTGTGACATATGAGGGAAGTAACACAAGATTAATCCGTCCGGAGAGAGAGGTCATCCGAAAGGATGAGATTTTTAAAACTAACTAACGTCATAGTCCTGATGCCGAGCTGTAAGCAGCCGTGGAGCTCACATCCTGACTTACTGAAGGTTCTTAGCAGGTGGTGCTAAAACAGTGAGTTGATGACATTTACCAACAGTAACTAAGCAAGAGCTTTGTATGTGAAGTGGAGGCGTCTGCACGAAGGGTGGAACACTCTGCTGTGAGAGTACTAGTACTGACTACTAGCAAGGGTGATACTAATGCATTTGGTACACTGATTTAAGGCAGACTAAATAATACTTCATATAAGTTATAAATGCAAGACAGTTTGTCAGTATGGAACACTGAAGGGTAAGAAAACACAACAACCCTTAAGGTGCATTCATGCAAATTACAAATCCATCAGGCTAGCATGAATAACAAAACAAACAAACAAACAAACAAACAAACAACATTAAAGTGGATGGTCACCTGCCTGGGGCTAATGGCAGTTTAAACTCAATTTAAATAAACAAACCAGCAAACACAGAGCCAAATATTCAGAAAATATTTCCCTCATGCTGTATCCCGAAGTAGATCATCCTTATGTCTGACCAAACAAATCAAATACTGATAAAAACTTTATTTTTTCTAGTCTGCACTGGTCATCTGGTCAATGATGTCACCTGTACGTACTTCAAAACATTCTATATAGCCAACTTTCCAAAGATGTGGAGAGCTTGTTTGGAAGAGCAGGTGAGAAGATAATTCTGTTTATCTGGAGTAAAGTCGCAACCAGGTGGAGGAGTACGCCTCACCCCGCTGCCAGGAGAAAAGGGCTAAAATGCTGTTGCATAGATTACATTGTTGAGAACAACAGTGCTGTTCACTGGACAGTGTGTTCACGTCCACTCAGGCCAGTGGATCGAACTGACACTGGATGTACCTACAAAAACACACTTTGATATTCCGAGGCCCTGATTGGCCTGTTATTGACATGTGTTGGCGTTCACACTGATACAGCGGTGTTATTTGTCCTCATTGAGTAAGAGGAACTCTGTTTTGTGTTGGTGATTTTTTTTAAGAGACAAATGTTTAAAGAGTCACATTAGTATTTTCTCCTTCAAACAGTTCTGATGTGAGAATAACAAAAGTCTTTTGTTTTTACTCAAGTGGGAGTTGAAATATCCTACATCAGGTATCAATACTTTCGCCCAAGTCATGTACATAGTTAGTGTACTTCACCCCCACTGCCCCAAAGAGGCGTCACATCAGGCACTGATATTAGGTGTAATACCACATGTATGTTTCAGCGTTCCAAACAGCTATCGATTCCCCGTGTCTGACCTGCGACCTGTGGAACTAAGCCTGTTTGGCTTGTTAACATTCAGGTTAGGATAATCATCGTCCGCATAGAACAAAGCTGATTACCTCAGGTGCCTTCAAGGAAAACATGAACTTGAATAATTGCTTTTGGCATGTCCAAAACCTTAATCTCTCCAAGCAGGAGGGTCAGCTCAGGAGAACGCACGGGATCACCCTGGTGGTGTTACTGGGTTGTTTCAATCTGCCACTGCTGCACCGGGTTTTTTTTTTTGCTTATATCCCAGTGTTGTGAGGAGAACGCACTGTAGAACAAGGACTCCATGTCCTGAGGAGGACGGACCAGGAAGCTGAAGAAATATGTAATGTTACAGATTTTGACATACAAACATACGGTTTCTTACATTTATTGTATAATTGTTCATTGTTGTTATTGTTTAAATGGTTGTCATTTCCAGCATTACCAGGGCCATGAGTGGGTATTTGGTGGTAAGTACACTAACTAACCGACTTTGCAGCATCTTTTTCTTTGAGCAGGGTCAATGGGTCAGTTGTAGCCGGTGGACAGGCTGTGTATGGCTGCTTGAATCCAGTTGGTAATGGGCTTCTTTGCAGGGTCAATGGGTCAGTTGTAGCCGATGGACAGGCTGTGTGTGGCTGCTTGAATCCAGTTGGTAATGGGTTGAATTGACAACTTTGAACCTTTCTTTAACCACATCTGAATTATATTTTGAGGGCATTAAAATACAAATACAGGTTTCTGTTTTCAAATGCAATTTTTTTTTACCTTTTTCTGCACAGCTTTTTTGTTATTAAGCTGGCTAAGGGAACTAGACTTTTTGATTTCCTTTATTCATTTTTAGCTGTTATTCAGCAATTTAATATTCTTTGGCTTTGTTGTTCTTTTACAGTTCAAATTTGCTGCATTTAAGCAATTTCTTTTTATTAGCTTCTTTAGCTATATTTGCTACATTTGTGGGTAACATTTTGGGCAAGTTTCAACCTTTTGCAAACCACTTCTACCTTTCTTTTTTTTTCTTGTTTGTGTATGTCTGTTTTACCTGACGTCTAACTTTTGGTCGTTCTTACTTTAAGGTAGCTTTTTGTTGTTATTTTTGTCTAACCCAAATTCAGTTAACCTTTCCTGATGTTTTGCTGGGTTTATTTTATTAGAACCATTTTTTTTCTAATTTATAGTTTTGTTTCCAATTTCTTTTCAACTTTTAATTATTTCTGCTTTTCAGCTAACAAGTCTAATAAATGTGTTGATGTTAGTTGACCTGTAGTTCTGAAAGTCATTCCATTCATCCTCCAAAGATATGAATGTGGACTTAGTTCCTGGTGTTTAAAACTCTGCTCTTTCCATGTGGTGCTGTGATATTTCGAGGGTAGGTCTGGAATTCCGCTAGTTCTGAACTATTCGTGTTTGGTAAAAGTTCACTACTAGCAGAATTCTGATTTGCTCTTGACTGTCAACGAAGAATCTCAGTGTCCACTGTGAACCCCGGTGGAGGACTGTGATGGACGGTGAATAATTCCATTATTACACTGACACTGGTTTGATGTGACACAAGTCCAGTTTGTTACTCACACTTGTGTTCATTTCAGACCAGGCAGTGAACCTTAGAGTTGAACTAGACAGTTTGTGGTTATGTGTTCAAAGTTGGACACGGTGAATGTACTGTAATTGTCTTTTCACTGTTTTCCACGTGCTCTCCTCTGCAGCACTGTCTGATGACTGTCTGATGTACCATGGCTGCCACAAACCCAGAGGCCGTTTGGACAGGACATTTTAACATTGATTGACCTGGACTCTTCTCTGCAGCACTGCACAACTAACAACAGGGAGTTTGTTTTTCCTCATTAACTTAACTTACTTTTCTCCATAGAGGAACTGTTGACTGATGACATCACTGATTAAGCCCCTAAAACCATAAAGCAAGAAGAAAGGCTCAAAAAGGCTTTGAGGACATTCGAATAAAGCATTGATCTTCATGTTTTACCTTTAGGGTTTTTCACTGATTCACACATTTTTGAGGCATGTTTAATTCTTGGTTATCATGCAATTTTTATATGACAACCATATCAAATAGGAGGGTCATCCAAGGTACAATTTTATTCCCATAGACTATTGGGTGTACCATAAAGTATACCCATATTATACCCAATAATATATGGGAACATAATTCTTCTTCATTTTAAACATAAGAAATGATAAAGCTATCTGGGGCAAATGAGTGCATTTTTATTCATTTCTGAAGACTTTTTCAGAAAATTATTATTATTATTCTATATTGCTTTTGATGAGTTTACAAAGTTTTTTATTCTGCATTTTACCCAAATTAAAGGTCAGTTAAACATAATATTTGTGTGAATAAGAGCGAGGCGAGTGGTAAGATAAAGTTGTAGAGTAGAGGTAGATGAGTTTAGAGACCCAGGGTCAACCATTTAGTGACGAACAGTGCACAAAAGACGTGCAGGTGTCAGGGGTGATTTGTGACAAAAGAATGGCTGCACAGTTGAAAGGGAAGATTTATGAGACAGTAGTGAGACATGCTATGATGTTTAGAGTCAGTTGTTCTGTAAAACAGACAAAAGGCAATGGAAAAACTAAACAAAACATTTTAGACATTTGAAATTAACGTGAAAATAGGCAACCTTTTCAGTTGGACATGTGTGGTTACATGAATGTGTTATATGTATTCTTTAGGAGTCGACTCATGGTGTACCAGGGGAATGATGTCAATCAGGAAAACAAGCACATTTTACATCAATAAACATTTATTTTATTATTTACTCTTTAAAGATTTTATAATTTTTTTCTAGATGTTTCTTACAATATCCTCAGATTCAGTCGTTTGTAAAAACATTCTTGAGGAATGTATAAAAAAAACAGGGCATCAACAAAGACACATCAATCCACACATGCCCTCAGATATGTACATAAAATGTGAGCGACTGTCCACATGTATTTTACACATACATATACAGGCTTATATATAAAATACACTTTTTAAGTGTTCAGATTTTGGTGGCATATTTTTTTTTCTTCATTTTTTCATTATCATGAAAACTATCACTGTCAGTTAGCAGTCCTAGACAGAAAGACTTATTTCTACCCTGCATCCACCAAACAAGGAAAAAGAGCTGTATTACCGACTCCTTTATACGAAAAACACACGACAACAAGTGTGACAACAGGTGTGATGTGACTGAAGCCTGCAACTCTAGAAGAGACCTTTTACACCAGTCTGGCTTGCTTGCTTGCTAAGAAATGCTAGTGACTGTACTGCTCATTTTGTTGTTGCAAACTGATGACACCATCAAAACTGTAAATTGTCGTAGACCTTTAAGAAAACATTAATGGTTTCAGAGCTCAAATCTTTGAAAAGCAATCATTAACAAAGCCACAGAAAATACTGAAGCGCTCCACGACCTGGGCAATAACTCCACATTAAAGGAAGTCCACAGGAAAATGAGACGAATTCTACAATATTAGTCGCACTTTGTCTCGAAACCTGTTTCACTTTTTCTTTTACAATATGATGGAAATCTTGTAAATAAAACTCTATTTAAAAGGTTACAGACAATAAATCATAATAGAAGTTGTGACCTGCATTGAACCTGAATCTGTAGGTGATGTCTTGAAAACCTGGCGTGAAACCAGTCTCGTGATGGTAGTGTTCCACTTCTTTGTTAACTTTTCACTAAGGGTTACTATCAGTTCCAAAATGAAGACCTAAAACTGGTGGTTGAGAACATAAACTCTAAAGTAAAATGTCAAGACAAGTGATTTGAATCAGCCGATACATTTGGTCCTTTTCCTGGGCCTAAACCTGGAGCCAAAGTTTACAATCAGGCAGTTTTATCTATTTCTTCCATCTAGGGCTAGGAATGTAAAACAAACCCAGAGCTAATCACAAGGCCAATATCTGAGGGGTGTTCAAATTCACCACGTTGGGCAATTCAAAAGAAACATGTAATAAAAAAGGATCAATTAGCTGAGACAACAGGAGCATCACGTTAAGGGTCTTATTTTCACAGTAGCAAAATACTGTATGAGACTGGTATCAGCATTAGTACACACTCAATAGTCACTATTGGTATTGACATCCCTAGTATATAAATAACCCTGAATTAGTCAACGAAGTTCAAAGTTAAATCATGAAAATTGGTGAGCACTCGTAGAGATTCGCTTATAATAGTATTCAGCAATCTCAACACATCTGATGTCATATCATCTCTGGGAAAATGATAAACAGTCCAATGTTGATTAGCCTCCACTGTGGACTTCCAGACAGGATACAAAGAAAGGAGTTCTTTGATGATTGTTGGTACAGGAGCGGCTCCCCCAACACAATCAGTACTTCAGATATTCCTATTTGGTCGCCTCTTAAGTCTCTCTGCTCAGTTTTATTGCCTTTCATTTTTGTTAAAGAAATTTCAAATAATTTTTTTTCTGAAGAGGGACAAATATACACAAAGACACCCATATCACAGACAAAGCAGCAATAAATACTATTATTGTGTAGTGAAATAAAAGAAAATAAGGCAGCAGAAGACCATGGCCTTATCCCTGTGAATAACATTAATACTTCGAATGAGGACAACAGGTATGATGTTTTCCATTACTATTCTATGTTTGTCATTGGCAAAGGCTGCAGCTCTTAAAAATTAATACCTAATTGTTCAGTTAAATATGGAACAAAAAGAATATAAAGAAAAAACTACAGAGAAATTGATACAACGATGTAGGAAACAAACACAAGAACAGTACTCGTGATCCTGAGTCCATGTTGAAACAGCGAAGTTACAGGAGACTAATATAGGAATAAATGGACTAGTGGGTTAAGAATGTGTTTGGGGCATTGTGGCAGTGGAGGGGACACCAAGGCTAACTCCACAGCCCTGCGTAGTTGCCATGCAGCCCAGAACACAGAGGTCCACCGGCTACAAACAGCTTGGTGCCAGAGTCATCGTAACAGTGAGTGTACACCGCATTTGGGAAGGAATGAATGTCTGAGAAGTAACTCCTCCACGTTTCATCATGATTCTGAAAGTGACACCAAGCGTTAGAAAGGGGTCGAGAGGTGATCAAAAAGAATATTAATAGTATTAAGTAGAACTACACATGCTGGAAATGTTATAGACAAACTAAAATCTCCACTCTGGTAATAATCCTGTTTTAACATCATGAACTAATTTAGAAAGTGCATGTGCTCTGAGCATGCATTCTGGGACATTCCTCGATTAGCAGGTAAAGTGAAAACTTATCTTCAGTTTCAGTCAATTCATGCAAATTCTAAAAACTATGATAAAGATAAGATTATTAGTTCGTAAAGATGAAAAAGATTAATGTTAGTCTACATGTAAAAATGATAGAAAAGATAACATACCGCTTAGATAGCAAAATATTATACAAGATACATTTTTAATTTGAAAATCCACTAGTGTGCAGAAAGACCTTGTATGTCTTGTAAGACAATATATGTCAAAAATAAACAGTACCAGCCATCCTTTTCCAGTAGAGAGCTTCAGAAGGCTGTCTCCTGGGCATTTTCGGTAACCACCTGCAGGACTCAAAGAGTTTTCCAGAAACCTTTGAGCTCGTATGTCATAAAAGAGAAGTGAACCCTGGCCGGTTCCCACTGTCACAATGTGCTCATAGAAACTCACTGAACGGATTCCTAAAAAACACACCAACACATACACACATAGATGTCATTGTTGTAAATTGGAACAGTGAAGAAACCATACTTGTTTATGCCTTTTTTGTTGGATGGCGATTGTTTGTGTTAAATAATAGGATTAAAAAGTACTTGATCTGTATAGAAATGTGATGCTTGTTTTGGCAGTGCATTAAAGTTGATGTGGCTTCAACTGTAGGGGTCTGAGCTCTTCGTTATAAAAGTTACTCTGACTACAGTGATACAGTAATGATTACACCGTGGTGATCAGAGGCCTGACTATTTTTGACTATTTTAAAGGTTGTTCACACAGCAGCTGTTGCAGCCGTTGTTGACATTCACCCTCGATCACACGGCTTTAACCGCGTATAAACAACAGCCTGGTCCAAGTGTGAGTGCAGCCTAAAACAGAGAGATAAGCAGTCCCTCCAGAAAAGCTTAATTGTGTATGCCGCCATCTTGTGGCTTAAACTAAAATTAGAGTTGATGCATTTAAATGCAGGTAAAACACAAAATCATCGAAATCAATGTTTGCCATAAAGAAAAACTTTAGTTTGACCATATATGGTCTAGTGTGAACTTTCCTGTGTTGATGAGCAACTCCACACTTAGAACAGGCATCAAATGCTATTTAAAAGATCTATAAAAACTGGATGTGACTCTTTTTTTTCTATTGTTTATCATACTTATTTTAGAGCACTCTTACCACTTCCTCTCTCTCTGGAATTTACACACTTGATGTTGTGTGTTGGCTGCCGTGGATCTAGGAAGGAAACATGCGCCTGAGAACCCACAGCGTACACTGACCAGTCTCGACCGTACGCCAAGCACACATTTTCTTTGCAATGAGGCAGTTTGGTGGACAGTATCTGTAAGCCAGAAGCCAAAAAAGTCATCATTACCTGGCAACAACAATAAAATATATATGCTTGGATATTTTATTGACTATAAATGATATGACTACTATACCCGGCCTGGCAAAGATATAGGTTCGGTGAATTACAGAGTCACAATTAAACCAGTAACTTACCTTACACAGGTTGTGTTCAGCTGTCCAAAGATGGAAATAGCCATCTAATGACACAGCACCCAGTTCCTGAAAATTCAAACACAGCAGAAAAAGTGATGAGAAGAACTGATGCAGTACTGTGAAACAACAACATGACAGCCAGGCAACTGAAGCGAAACCAATTAGAGGGAAACCAGAACCCCAAGCTGGGTTGTCAACTTTAACCGCATGGGAAAAAAAAAAGTCAGCAAAGGCTTACAATTTTTGTATGCATATTAACACAAAAGTAATGTTGAAATAACAAACTGAACTACCCATCACTGGCAAACATTCAAGGTCATTCATGACTGACTGAAGATTCTGTTTGTTCTGGGTCTGACTCTGGCTGAAATGCTTTTTTGTCCAACCAGAATGGCATACTCTACTTTACTTCAGAAGAACATTCAATTGCACATGCTTGTCAGAAGCTGTAAATTTACAATACAGCTGGGTGAATGCAAATTTTAGACTTGGCATTAATGTTGCTTTTTCACAACTTTTGGACTTCTGTTCTCTGATAAAAGGAAGGTTAAACTGATTTGATAATTAAAATCATGTGATTATAAACACCTTGGTAGAAAAAACATTTGGGAAATCCAGTAAATAAAGGCTAATTAAACTTTTAAACAAAAAGTACAGAGGAACGTACTTTATTGTTGTTGTTGAAGGCTAAAGCTCGAACTTTACAGTTGTACGGATTTGTGCACTCCTTTGGAATATCCTTAAGGGCACGATGGGAAAGGTGAGCGTAGGAGGGCACTGTCTGCTCGGCCTGACTCCTTTCAAACTGACGCAATATGTCTTCTGTCACCTCCCACAAGCCCATAGATCCATCTCTGGACCCTACAAAAAGGAAAATAACCACACCATGTTGCCAATTTAGTGATTAGACTCTAAGATGTGGCGCTTGAGTACACACACATCCTGTATGTATATAGAGAAAATGTATATACACATGGGCAAGTCATACATAGATAATTCATCGGTATTAATTGAATATCTGTATAATATTTATAAATTAACACAAATTGACTCCAACTGGGAACTCACCAGAAACTGCCATGTTGTCACTGATCCATGCTATGGAAAAGATCCAGTCGTTGTGGCCGTCCTAAAAAAAATAGTCAAAGTGTTTAAATGCAAATATAGCAATATAAACATACTATTTACACACATTGCAGGACCTTAGAATACCATCTCAACATTAATTGCAGTTTCCAACCAATGTTATGACTATGTCATTATAATCCTGATGCCACCTACTGCATTAAGGTGAGCCAAAGTCGAGAGTGTTTTTATTTTAACAAATATAACTTCTTTTTTAATTGACTTAAGTCTTCTTTTCTTCTATAATTGACCTCCTTCTTCTGAAGCTTTGATGGACTTACATCCCCAACACAGACTGGATCCAATGTGGGCAGCTGGTAAATGGCCAGGCTGTTAGGGTTGTCTCCACCTGTGGCAAGGAGCGTCCTGGAGGGGTTTACTTCAATAGCATGGATTCCACAGCCCTGCTGGTCCATCCGTGATCGAGAACCTACAGTGGGGAAGTAACGTTGGCCCACCACTGTGTGGGAGGTGATGTAGTCCCATTCCCTATCCCTCAGCATGGGAATGCGTGTTATCTTCCCAGTCAGGACATCTGCTACAAAAAGCTGCAAGATAAACAAAACAATATAAGGTTAGGCACACAAATGCAGAAGTACAATCAATAAGATAGCATATTATTGCAGCAACTTCTCCAAGATCTCAGCGTCTAAATTTGGTGGATAGTAAAAACTCAACATGACCAATCATTAAACATGAAAAAAAAGAACCCAACCAGATTAGCAATTTATAACAGCTCACCGTGTTGCACTTGGTCCCACACACAACCTGTCGGTGATTAAGCCACTGTGATGCAAACACCTTGTTGAGGCTCCCCAGAGAGAACTCCCTTTCCTTGAGGATGCCAGGGAGCCGAGCTGCTGCAAAGCCCCGCAGGCTTCGCTGAAGCCGCAACTCATGCTCCTGCTGAGGCCTGACCTCTCGCCCACGCAGTGCACAAACCACAGACGGCTGACTGCAAGACCATGGCTGGGCATGACGTGATGAACAAGAAACAAGGCTCCTCTTGTGTGGCACCTGACACCAGCCAAGCTAGGGGAAACAAAAGTGAAGCGATTAGGAGTCTTGAACTTCTCTGAAGTAAGAAACAGGTGAAGAATAGAGTAAAATAACATTAATAAGTTCATAATCTACTGTGGTGGCGCTTTGGCCCAGAGGCAATGTCTCTGTCATTGGTGTGGAACCCCAGGGTTCACCTCCTGGGCAAGTTCGAATCCCGGTTAGGGCGGTTGGTACCTTCCAGTGGACTCACCACCCGCAGGAAGGTTTGGTACGGTGCAATGTGATTTGGGTGGCGACTGCTGCCCCCGCGACCCGGTAACGGATAAGCGGATGAAAATGGATGGATGGATGGATAATCTACTGTGTGTTGAACTGAAGTGGGAACAATTAAAAGACTTGACAAAAAAAGGCATACAGTGACAGCCTTGTGTATTTACCTGTGAGACTTCCAGGGCCAGAGTAATACCCCTACCCCTACTTCATGTTTTTTTTTCTCAGAAACCTGCCTTTTAATTGGAATTAAGCCAAATTTGAACATGGCTGCCTAGAGACTGTGCGGGTCCCTGCTAAACAAATTAAAATCTCATTAATAAATATTTTTATTATTACTGTATATTATTAAACTTAGTGAACAAATTGAGTGAAAAGTTGACACACAGAAACCACAAAATGTAATGTAATGTTGCAATAATTTTTGTAACAATTTTTTGTTCTGACAAATAAACAATAAACTTTGAAATGTGTCTGGAAAATACTCAGTGACTATCAGGCTTTTTGTAAGATTGTTGATGATGTACACGTATAATTATTTTAATATCTTTGTATCTGTTAATAACCAGTTCATTTAGGTTGTTCAAATAATACATTTTCTCACTTCTCATTAATCAAATTTATTGTCTTAATGTTAACTATTATTTAAACTCACATTATGCACTTTATAAATTGTTTAAATATTGCAATACAAAAACCAAGAGATGTTACAGTAACTTTCTGATTGGGTGTGGGCCTCATCATCATTAAGATGTCTATGCTATTGTCCACTTAAAATGTACGTTATAGTGCCACAGCACACAATGCCCTTTTTACAGACAATTTTTTTTACATAATGCATAGTCATCGACACTTTCTGTAGCTATTAAAAACACCTAATTATTTTATATTAGCTTAATTTTTTGGAAATATGCTCTTATTATTAAGGTAGCACATATGCCAGACAGTCACACCTCAGGAAATTTTTATTTTTTGGATTATAATTCTAAGTAAAAATCTTAATACACCATCAATAGCGTTGGTATTGTCGGAGGAACAAAATTTACACAAAATTTTTATTACAATGTGAGACACCAACAATCAGAATTGTGTCATGTTGTTCTGCTTTTTTATTTAAACTGTGAATGTTCAAGTCTTTCTGTTCTCTGCGTGACGTCAATACCAAGGTACGTACTAACTTTTTCGTACCGTAACACCCCTACTGGATATAATATGCTCAAAATAAATCTTGTCAAAGGCCATAAACTATCCCAAGATTGTTTATGGCAATAAGACATAATTATACTGCATAAACGAGGTCTCATTAAAACAATTATTTTAATTATTCTAATGTTATTGTGGTCTCACAGTGCGCAACTCAAGCGCTTGTGAAGGCGCACAAAGTAACGGGTAGCAGTACTTGCATACCTCCAACATAAAAACAAGGCCTCAAGACTCATGCAATTGGGGTACAATAGTGGACGAGGATGTTGGAAAAATAATTCAAAACTGAAATATGTAACTGTAGGACAGGTTCTTCGCCGGTGGCTTATATGCAGAGAAAACAAAAAAAGTGCGTGTGTGTGTGAAAGAGAGAGAGAGAGAGAGAGAGAGAGAGAATATGAACAGCGTAACTGCTAATGTTTAGGGCAGCTTGGGCAACATTGGACCAGCATTTAGACGATATAAGACGCATTTAGACTTTTGCGATAAGCAATATTATTTGTTGTGAACAGTTTGATGTAACAATGACTCGAGCATTTAACTGTCAATGATAAAAACTCAAAAATGCGTCATTTGTAAAGCAATTTGAAGATATTAACAGGCAACGGACAACAGTTAGCTGAGCTAATGTTAAGCTTGTACACATACTGACTTTTAAACAAGTTACCAATAAGTTGATTATGTGATGTGTATTATGTAAGAGTTGCTGTAAGATATGTAATTTAACACCAAAGACGTTTAACTTATATGTTTTGATACAGCTTAACATGTAAACCTGGCGCTAGCTAGCAACAATAGCAAAGTGAGCTAATGTTCGGTTTCCGGTTACCTGTTGTTGCTCTTTGGTCTCTCCAGCCTTCCTTTTCCTGCTAACTGTTTTCCTCGCCATAGTCGGACACACAAAGTTCCCTCACCCACATGGAGGGTAAAAGTGACTCTGGACACTTGATCATATAATGGCGTTGTGCTGTTTTGTTCTCCGGGCGTCGCTAGCAGCGTCCGTCGACGGAGGAGTGTGAATCACATACGGGAGAGGTCTGCAATCCCTGTCCTGAATCGAATCGGTCACCTCTCGTTCGTTCTTCTATCGGCTTCCAGGATACTAAAGTTAACAATACGTTATAAACCTATCCCTGATTTATCACTCCCAATTATCAGTTTAGAAAACAAAACACCAGGTCGCGTCAGCAGCGTCTAAGCGTTTGGAACCGCGCATGCGCAGTCAAACCAAACAAGGAAAAACAAGGTCGAACGTGAATGCGCAAGACATGCAGGCCCTTCAGACGGGTTACCTTGAGTCATGAGAGAATGGCCTTTTCCCTTTAGTTTCCTAATTAAAAAATAGAGATAAAAGTCACAAATAACAGTCAATTAAATGTATCAATTAAATCAATTATTTATAATTTATTTTCACATAAATTACTTAAATGGAACAATTAAATATATCGATTAAATTTGCACAGCACAAATTCATGAAAAATATTGAACCTCAATAGAAGTCCCCAATATATACATTATATATATACCTATATATAAGTAAGCAAGCACTTGTGTGAAAAAAACCTGTAACAGGCTGAAATCTCAGCAAATCCAGACTCAGCTTTCTGCCTTGGCAAAGAGTGAGATAGAAAACTGCCACATCCTAATAGCTTCATTACAGCTATAGAAACCATCAATATTAGATAACTCATGTAGCCAACTAACGCCAACTAACGCACTAAAGCAACACACAGCTGCTACATAATGTACATCAAAAAGCATCATTGTGTGAAAGTGATTTATTGTCACTGTGACATAGCACACAACTGCATACAATAAAATGCAATCTCTGCCTTTAACCCATCATCTTACTGAACAGGGGGCAGCTTAAGGTGAGTTTCAAGGGAGTGTCTGATAGGACCATGCTAACTACACCTCAGTGGCAACTGGTGGCCTCAAACCTGCAACCTTCTGCCGAAGTTTTTCAGATAAGTGTATGCCTATGTAGTAGTATACTCCAATCAATTGTTTCAAATGCTGAACTGGGCTCTAATAGGACCAGTATTAATATTAGTTCATTATCTGTGACCTGAGTGTGGAGGTTTTATAAGGAGAAATGTTTCTTTAAACATCTGTGTGAGGATTGGGCCAAATAAACATTTAAGTCTGAGGTTAACACAAGTGAAACCAGATCAGAGAGCTCTACAGAATTGAAGGTCATTTATTTTGGCAAATAGATTAATTGAGGCATCAAAGGAAAGAAAGTGATAAGTGAAAGTGGACTACTTGTCACTGTGACACAGCACACCACTGCACACAAGGAAATGTGACCTCTGCTTTTAACCCATCACCAAAGTGAACAGTGGGCAGCTTTAAGCTAATTTCAACCAATAAAGAGGAAAGTGGGGAGGGATGGTCAAAAGGGAATTTATTGTAAGTGTTCTAATAAACTGTGTAAAAACAATGTGACAACCACTGATGAACAGAAATGCCAAAGGTGAATTTATTTCAGACTTAGAACAGTATCACAGTCAACATTTGGTTGTGTTGTGTTGTTTCAAATGATTCTGGGCCTGTGTGCAACAATTTAAAGCCACATGTAAAGTTGCCCCTCAAGAGTCAGTGTTTATCTGACTCTTGAGGGGCGCAAACATGAATTTGGGAGCCACGGATAAAACAGCCAACTTGAGCCTTTTTTAAGAAAATGCACATTGTAGAATACTGATGAGATGTCATGCTCCTTCAGGGAAGTGGGTAGTTCTGCCACTATCTTTGTAACTTTTTCCTACAGATGAAGCTTAAGGATAACAATAAGAATTGGCATTTGGCTTTAGAGTATTCAGGAATATATTATTATTATTATTATTAAACTCCAAACATTTTGAACAGAAGGATAAGAGACTGCAACTTACCCATTACATGATGCATGTGCATCCAGGGTGGCCCAGGAGGAAGGATCTAATATGTAGTTCCAAAGACAGAAATCAAAGCAATTGTATTTTACACATGAAAAAGTGCTCAAAGAAACAAAAAAGACACAATTAAACAGAAGAACCCATTTTAAAAAAAGAAGATCACCGTAGCAGGTCACTGAAGCTTTTTTATGTTGGTTGTTATGTATGAAGACAGCCTCCTTAAGACCCACTCTCCCGTCAACATTCTTCGGTTCCAACAAGCTTATTATTGGGGAATTCCAATAGTTTTAACTGGTCTTACTGTAACCTGTCCATTGCCACCAGCCTCTGGACCTAAATCTGTTATCAACAGTCAAATACACAATCCCAACCAAAAGCAAACCAGAGCAGCATTTAAATGCCACTCCACACTTGAAGCACTTCACTCTACCACTTCTTTGAGTAACTAAGCAATACAAAATCCCGGAGCCTAACCCTGGGAGAAGAAAAGAGACTTCAGGAGGGACTCCTTTCAGTTGAGGCACAAAGTCTTTAGGAAGTGTTGATACACAAAACGTTTTAGCAGAGATATGCAACTTTATTCCAGTGTGCCTCTTCCAGGGCCTGGGCAAAGTCAAGGTGTGTTTTGATAGAGTATTAAGACGGAAAAAGGGCTCCTGGATGGTTGTGGTAAGGAAAGCACTGATGTGGACTATGGTTGGCTTGGCTCAACTTGCTGCAGCACGGGTCATCAGGTCCTCAAGAGCTTTTTCCTGATCATTGTTGTGGACCAGCAACACTTCTTTGATGGCATCCCGCTCAAATCCCATTTCACCAAATCTGGTCATAAGTTCAAGAAACTGCAACGCCTGTTTAGGAAAAGGGAAATAATACAAGGCTAAAAACCAAACCTTGATGTGGATGAATAACAGATTTACTGTACTTGTTCGGTTATCATATTCAAGTGTTTTACTCATTACTGCATCACACACAAATACTGTATGTCATCATGTGTAGGGTTGCCAATTATTTTCTCAGCTCAGTACGAGACATGCATGTTTTCATATAAAGTGTCCTGTTATTCATTGATTCCATTAACAATTTACAGGATATTTTTGTTCTCACATTCAATTTAATATTTCCAGGGACGGTTGGCAACCCTAATTACGCAGCATAGTAGTAATTGCATGGGGCAAATATTTCAGGAAACGATACGATTTTGCACAAGCCTAGTAAACATACATATACATACACACACACACACACACACACATTTTTCCACATCCAGTTCATCTGACAAAAAAGTTGCAGTCAATTCGAGAAGTAATTTAAATTACATCACCACATTGAGGAAGACACACACACACACACACACACACACTCTCTCTCTAAACATTCTAAACATATTTCACCTTTTCCTCAGAACACTGGTACATCTCTAAACACTCCTCCACAGCACTTGCATCAAAGCCTCGATCACAGAGACGTCCAGATAAAATAAGATAATCCAGAACCTGAAACCGACAAAACACATCACAAAATATTCATGCTTGGACATTATTCAATACTAGAAAAAAATAACAGAATGTAAAAAAAAAACCCTCCGGTTTTACAGATTGATTATGGTTCAAAAATGTCATTTTGTCAGCTCAAAACAAAGCCACTGTATTTTTTTCCCATAATTATGAGAGAAAATTGAACAAACAATCTAAAACATCAGTGTTCTTGAAATGCTAGGGCACATTCTAGCTGTAATCAAAGGTATTAGGGCATAGGAGTCTAGAGCAGATTTTTGTAGAATTTTACAAAATTTGTATTTTTCTCTGCACACAAACAATATACTAAACAACTGATATGGGACACACAAATGACCCAGATTTCCCAGCAACGATGTTGAGTAAATCTTACCTGCTCTATGTTCTGCCCTTGTCTCTGCATAGCACGTAAGACATCCTCGTAGGAATAACCCATACCTACAAGGGTTTCGACACACTGACGTTCATTGGGAGTCATGCTGAGCAGGGCACCACCACACGGCAAACTAGAAGAACCTAGCCCTGTGTTAGCCTGGAAAAGACAAAAAACATTATTTCCTATCCTAAATTGCTGTGCTAGACAATTTATACTGGGTGTTAGAAATGAATGTGTGATGTATTTACTGGTTTCTGTGTGTCACTCCTGATGAGGCTCTGTGATTCAGAAGCAATGATAACATGAGTCTTGGGTATGGTTGGTGGACCCCCATTAGACAGGTTCTCACTGAAAGCAGGGATAGGTACGGGTAGTTTACTGTATCTCAGAGGCTCTGGATCACCGGAATCAGACAGCTTGGGAAAAGTTAGAGAGCGGATGTTACAGGGTCGGTCATCTACTTCCAATCCCGCTCTCCCAGGATGCCCTACCCTGTCCATGTTTAATAAGTCAACCAAGCCATTAGGTTTGTGGGAAAAGCCTGTTTTGGATTGGTGGCTGGTGATGGCGCTGGGTGGTGATGGGCTATTTGCACGAGACCCTGACTCTGATACCGATGATGGAGGCTGAGGTTGAGGTTGGCTCTGAAGAATGTTCCTAAGCTCCTCTTTATCATCCAATGTTTTCAGCTCCAGCTTGTCAAAGGGGTCCTCTTCCCGCTCAAAGTCAGCTAAGTTGAGGTTGTGTAAATGAGTAGTACTCGGCTGGGTTTTTCTAGGACCTAAGCTTGGGGCTGGCAGTGGAGTGAGAATGGCATTATGGCTCAGCCCCACCAGGACGGGGTTTAATGCTGGTGGTGGAGGATCCTGGTTGTCTGTAGCAGGCATGGTTGTGTTTTCTCCACCCCCATCATTGTCCTGAGCCTGATCCGAACAGTCCCGAGCCTCTGCCTCCAGCATGGCCGCTTTTTTTTCAGCATTGGCCAGTTCAAGTCCCCATTGTACACTTCTCCTCTCCAGAGAAAAGTCATACTTTTCAAAACCATGGCCAGGAAGATGCAAAAAGGAAACAAAACAAACAGATTTAATCATTTTATATTTCTGTGAAACTATAATTGTAATTAACAGTCAGACTTTTTAACTAAGATTTATGAATATGAATTATAATTAATTATATTTGAAGTTGCAACAATAAGATTACGGTAACAGTATTTTTATTCTTACCAATAATACACCCACTGTCATGATGACACACACCTCTAAATAGATATACAATAGATATACATCGAGGCCAGCAAGGCCTTCCCTGCTGACCTAAACAGTATCAGAATCAGTTACTTATTTGTCGATATATTTATCATGAATATTTATGTATTTAGACAGAACACTCTGTTCTCATCAGTCACATTCTAAGCTTTTCTCCAGATTGCACTGCTTCCAGTCGCATATACTTCAGTTTTTTGTCCAATCATATTTCAGCCTCAGGTGTTGCCAGGATGAAGAAATCTGCCCTAAAGCCTTCAGAATGGTGCGGGCGCTGGGAGCCTGAAATTAAAGTCCATCTTACCTCTGTGTTTATCAACAAAGAGCGACAGTCAGGCAGGCAGAAACCAACAGGAAGCCCCACTTTGGCTGGGCAGCAGAATTTTTCATTAATCTTGAAGGGAACATCTTCAAGGTAGCTTATGGGTCCTGTGACCATAAAACAGGAAAAACAGTTGAGTAGACAAAACCTACATTTACAGCTCAAAAACAGCACAGTCAAAGACCATGTATGATAATGGACAATGCAATAATGTCCTAATATTAATTATTTACATCAGGTAACATTCTCCTAACAACTTTATAGCTTTATGATTGAGGTAAATTTGTAGTTAGTAGTAGTAGAAGGATATAGACCAGGGAGCAGCAAGCCATGAGCAAAATAACTTTTGGTGAGGGAAAAGAAAAACACAACAAAAGGCTTTTTACTCAAAAAAGGGCACAGCATTAATATTCATATTATATTAATATTCATATTAATGAATATTAATGCTATTAATGCTGAGTTCATTTGCACCTATGAATGCTGACTCGTTAAGCTGTGATAGATTCATGTTTCCTACTTCCCAAACTCAATAAATTCTTACCAAAAACTGTTTTGTATTACCAACATTACAAGCTGTAGATACTTGGCGAGTAATGAAAAAAAGGGGTGTGAGGGTCGGGGAGGTTTATCTCTGTTCATTTCTGGAAAACAAAAAATTCTGATGACGTTTATTCGGGGTATTAGGATGATTATGTTTATTTTTCTTAGTTTTTAATGGATTTTTACCCCTACCACTCAGAGGCTTTAGTGCTGTCATTGAAAATAATCAGGTACTGTATAACTAGTATACACTTACCATTGTTGTATGCATCTGATCCAGACTTCCCCGCAGCCATTTAGAGACTCTAAAAACAGATCTGAGAACATACCACACACACACACACACACAGGAATAAAACAGTGTTTTCCAATAGTTTACCTTATAACTGCGCTCAGAAACACAGAAATTAGAACAGTAACTAATCACATGACTGCTGGAATAATTGCAATATATCATAGTGCTGTAATAACTGTCCCCTTATTTAACTATTACAACGCTCTTCAATTTCCCTGAAGATTTCATGCCTACTTCCCAAATGAATTTCACATCACATTTTGTGGTCATGCATCAATGGCTAACATTATTTAACACACACGTCATTGTGTTCCCAACTGCTTACAAATAATGTTGTTATATCTATAGTGCATGGCCACCATGGTCAGAAGGAAAGTTAATAATTCAACACAAAGTTCGGTAAAAGGATTACTTTTTTAGTTTTTTTTTTTTTTTTAAAAACACTTCTACTTCTGGTAACCAGATAGCTCAGTGAAAAACGTGTAAATGCCAAGCAATGCGCAATTTAATACATTTTGGTTTCTTTAATCAGAAATAATGATAAATCGCATTTAGAAGTCATTATATATGATTTGTTATTATGTGATTTTGAATATTGCACTGTCTAATAAGAGATTGTTTGCGGGGTATTGTATTAAAAATGTAAGATTAATTTGATTTTATTTAATGTGCTTTATACAGTTTTTAAATGGCTGCTGCCTTTCGTGGATCTCCTTGTTACAGATACTTTTAATGTCAAAGGGATTCCTGGTTAAATAAAAGTAAAATAAGTACAACATTGTTGACTATAAAAACAGACACTTACTGCATGTAACAGCAACCAGGTTCCTATTGGACAATCTACAGTTGGAACGCACCTCTGTATATGCCACAAGATAATATCAAATGTGAAATGCATATCAGATGCAACAAATTATGCATAAAAAACTAGGGGCTACGAATGCAGTTGTATTAGAGGTGCACGTACAAATAACACAATATTGTTAAATGCCCTCCTTAACATCATTTATCATTTACAGGCCCTCCTTATCAGTAACAGTATGTAAATGTCTTAAGTTGATTAAGACAGTGTAAACAAACACGGCTCTATAAGAACCTTTTAACTGGGCTGATCTCTTGATGTGTTAACCCAGACAGGATAAACGATAATGACATTAACAATAGAGTACAAAAAACCGTTGGCAGTCTGTGAGAATTTTTGAATGCGTAGTTTTAATATGAAATATCAATAAGAAAGAAAACGTAATTGGTTGAGTATCAAATTAGCATTGCGCTTAACTACTGCTACTATTACTTTAGCCAACAACTGCTAACAGCGAACTATCCGCAAAGAAACTGTAAGGATGGAGCGGCGTCACAAATGACATCGTTACTGCGTTGTCGTATAGCAGTGTAACGTTGTATGGGTTTCTTTCCTTGGCCACAGACATTACTAAACCGTGTTTATTATTTAGAGCCAGCCCTGTAAGCTTCCACTGAGGCCTGGCTCTGACGCGATGAAGCTGTTTAAGACAGACCGCTTCGTTCGCTGCCACCGCCCCTGAAACAACGCGCATTCCCAGTGTTATTAAACCTAAATGTATGTTGTGTCCTCTTACCTGGATCTGCTATGTCGTTGTTTACCAAAATCCAGGTGACGTCGTGTCAAAATGGCACTCAAGTACGACTGTTCACACAACAACTTTTATTTATTTTGAAGTCTCTCTCCGGCTTGGCCGTGGGCGGCCATCTTGATTTGTCAAGTTCCCTTTCCACTGCTTCCTGTCTGACGTCATTCCCCTCCGTAACGTCAGGAGAAAGCACCTCTACTGTCTGCTGTGTGACTGAGAACTCTCCACATCTACAGCATTAGATTAAAAAAATGAATAGAACACAAATAACAAACCAAATTAAAACTAATTTGTAATATCATTTAATTTCAATTGTATTTACGTTTAACACAGACGTATATATACAAATATATATATATAATATTTGAGCTATGCACTGATCTACTTGCCCCTGAAGAAGGAAGATGTTAGAACAAATTAAGGCTATGTTAACTACATAGACCAAAAAAATATTTTCATGGTTCTGGAATATTTAACCTAGTAAACCTAGTTAAAAAAAATCTACAGCCTGTTGATGCTAAGATGACACTAAGTTGCAGAGAAGATAAAGAGACACAACTCTTAGAATACCAACCTCATTTTCAAATTAAGTCCATGTAATGGTACATCTTTCACAATGTACTGAAGAGTTTTTGAGATAGCCCTTAGTTTGGCAATATGTTGGAGCTTGGTGCTAATGGTACACTAATGTTGTAATAGTTGAAGTGCCACATTTTGGTTATTCCATCCTGATATGCTTACAGTGTTTAATGCAGCTTTCAGATTAAGGAAATTGATTATGTTACATGGAAATAAGATCAATTTTAACACGTTAACTGATTCATGAATCACATCAAAGCCACTTCAAGGCCACAAAATACTCAGAAGTAAAATTTGAATAACACTAAAGGACATTATGTGATAATTTTCTTACCAACATTGCTGAGCTCTTCATGGCAGATGATGTTCATTATGTAGTGTCTATGAAGATTCTCAGTCATTCAGGTCATGGTCAAGGTTGAAGAGTTCTAGAACTGAAGAAGCCTCTTAGATGAGAGGCGAAACGTCTTCTTGAGGAAATTTTGTGTCCAGTTGCCTAATGGAACTCTCTTAAACCTTCATTATGTAGCCCTACTGTTCAGCTTCACCCAGCACCTCAAAAATCCAAAACAAAAACCAACCACTAATGTAGCTAGCATTTAAATACTCTCCGCGAGGTTACACTTATGTAATTATTTCCTATTTCTGGCCGATTAAATTCTTATTCCAGTATGGATTCCTAGCACACATATATGTGTTTTATGTAGGGCTAATAATACATAGATAATATATTGTATTGAGTATATTCCATAGCTTTCTTACAGCTTTACATATAGTTACTTTCTATAACATTATCATGCCTAAGGAATTCGAATTTGTGATTGACGCTTTGTTACAAGGTGTACAGGGAAAGTGTCTGGTTATTACCTATGGAAGCATATTGCTGCCACACTGAGCAGGGAAAGTGTCTGGTTATTACCTACGGAAGCATATTGCTGCCACACTGAGAAAAAAACCTTATCACGTAATAACGTAAAACTTATCACTTAATTACGCGATACTAAGCCCCCATTTTTTTCTCAGTGTGGCTGCAATATGCTTCTGTAATTACCTCACTAATTTCTCTTGACTAACAAAATAAAAGTGGTGTTATTTAGAAGGCTGCAGAGATTCTATCCATCAACTTACAATGAATTAAAAAACACGATTTTATAGCTAATCATATTTACCCCTAATTCTCAATGTTATGGAGAGAGATGTTGAAAGGAAGCTTAATATATATAAAAAAACATAAATGTATTTTATCATCCGAATTTTATATTCAAATATCTAAATTTTAAAAGAAAAAAGCAGACAAACAGATTTCTTAGAACTGACAGTGTTTTTTAAACAGAACATCTCCTACAAATAAAAACAACTGTTAATACGTATAACGTATTTGTGAATTTTACAAAATTTGTTTTCCCTAGCTACATACAGTTGTATACTTCATTTTTTGCAATTTTGTTTTGCAGTTATATTTTTATGTATAAAGTGCCCGTTTCATAATCTCGGGAGCGCGCACGCTGTAGACGTGCTGCTGTACGTCCCTCAGATAGGCGCAGTAATAGCCGGAAGCATCGATGAGGGAAAAATAAAAATCGATCAAATCCAAGTTTTTTCTGTAAGTGTAGACCTGTAAGTGATTTTTAAAACGATCACAGACCGGACTTGGTCGGGGGCTGTCCTGACAGCAGACAAAAGAAAGAAAGAGAGGAACAGGAGGTGTGTTTTTTTATAGACAAGCTGCTCGGCAGGGGTTTAGAAGACGTGTGGAGAAGTTGAAACCGGCAGAGGGCAGATAAACAAACACAAACAGCAACAGAGAGACACAGAGACACACAAACACGTTAGGAGCGGTGTCTGTCCTCTGTGGAGCATAAAGAGCCTGACGACACCGTGACTTCCACTGAGAGCTGCTCCATGCCCACTGTCAACACAAGGACTGAAGAGAAGGCAGCCCAACAGCATCAGCCATAGCCTCCTGTCAGCCTCGGCACACTGCCAGGTTAACATGAAGTCAGCTTAGCCTTCACATCCCAGCTTCACACCACACAGCAAAGAGACACAGGTAAACACTTCTCACACGTTTGCGTCTTCTTGCCTGAAAGGGTAGATAATTCAGGACTGTTTCTAAAATATATCAAAAGAATCATGCAAAATAAATCAATTCAGCCATTTTTATTTGCCACTAGCAGTGTATAATGGCAGTTTCATTAAATACTATACAAGAATTAGACAGCGCCATCCACAGCTATAGAGTTGAGTCCCAAGAGACAAAACTGGAAGTCCTTGGCTGTTACAGGAAGTGTCTTGTTTGGTACTTGTATCATTTTCCCAAGAGTACCATGATCTAAATAACATATTTACAGACTTTTGGTATATAATCGTGATTTAAGTTTTGTTAATTCAGACTGTATTAACAGCAAAAATAGATCTGTGAGTTGGAGGACAAACATGAGAGGACGTCAGGTTTGATGGCATTAATGTGAGCATTGGCATCAGTAAGCTGATGTTTTCAGTAGTGTTCAGTGATGTAGAGTGACTGTGATTTTGAAATAGGTCTTTAAAAAACTGCAGGACGGGATTGTCAAAGCTATTTTCGTTCACACGCTACATGCCACAGGGTAGAACTTTAGAATCGTCTCTTTATTACATCTGAAGAACCTGTTATTGATGAACAACAAGCTCAACCTATTTCCTCTCTATGAATGTATGTACTAAGGATACAAGTAGACTTTATCCAGTAATAAAATAGATAAAAATCAGTTTGTCTTCACAGAGTTTTCTACATGTTACAAAATAAATAAAACCCCATTTGTTTTGGATTTGGTGAAAAGATATTTCTAGCTTTTTGTCTTTTAAACTTGTTTATTAAACTTAAATGTAAAATGATTAACTTGCAGGCGGTTGTTTGCCTGTGGTCGCACTACGCTATTGACACTTGCCTGGAAGTTTCATTTGCATATTGTTATTGCTGAATCTATTAGAATCGTGAATGTAACATGAATTTCTCATGTAACAATGTTTTTTATTACTACTCCTCCTATCCTCTGACTTTGTCCATGTTCACCACTTAACCACTTCTTGGCCACTGATGTCAGAGTGGGATCGCCATGGCTCACCAGGTAACCCCTAGTTCCCAGAAGGCTTTGATGATGGAGCTGAAGTCTCTGCAGGAACAGCCAGTGGAAGGTTTTCGCATTACTTTGGTTGAGGAATCCGACCTCTATAACTGGGAAGTGGCCATCTTTGGGCCGCCAAACACTCTGTATCAGGGAGGCTACTTTAAGGTGAGCAATATCAAACAGAAGAGCTCATACTACTATATCAAAGCATCGTACTGCAGAAGTGAAAAAGCACCTTGATTTTACTAAATTCTCAAACTTGTTGACACAATGTGCTTACTGAACAAAAAAAAACTCATAAATGGCATGCATCACATTGAAAACAGTCTGCTGATGTCGATTTTTTTTCTCCAGGCTCACGTCAAGTTTCCTCTGGACTACCCATACTCTCCACCAACATTTCGTTTTCTTACAAAGATGTGGCACCCCAACATTTATGAGGTGAGACTTTTTGTTTTAGTTCCCATATGTCAGTTATTTCCTGAAAAAAAAAATCACACCAAATTTATAACACATTTTATAGTAATTTCAAGTCAATGTGTTCTCTCTACAGAACGGAGATGTTTGCATCTCTATCCTGCATCCCCCAGTGGACGACCCTCAGAGTGGAGAGCTGCCCTCAGAGAGGTGGAACCCCACACAGAACATCAGGTCTGTTCTACCAAATAAACACAACTGCAAAGTAGTGTAAAGTGTAGGAAAATATTGATACGCCAATATTTACACCAATATTGCACTGTCAATTAAATTTCCTACAATTAAATGATATAAATGTTGACTCTAGTGAGCAGTGATTGGGTCCCATCACAATTGCATTTAGGTGAAAGTTGGACTTTGTTCCACTCTGCCTTCCCATTGACAT
This sequence comes from Cynoglossus semilaevis, assembly GCF_000523025.1. NCBI lineage: Eukaryota > Metazoa > Chordata > Actinopteri > Pleuronectiformes > Cynoglossidae > Cynoglossus > Cynoglossus semilaevis. The sequence continues at coordinate 13,047,649 of NC_024317.1, forward strand.
ACTTTAAAAAAATATGGTACACAGGCATACTGTTTGTTTCACCTGTGTAACCATATGTTACACACCTTGGCAAGACTGTGAAAATCTGTAGTCACTTCTCAAATTTGCCTCCGTCAACATTAACTTACTGAAGTTGACAATAAGTTATAGGGTAAGACTGTGGTGTTGCTCAGCATGAGCTGTCTGGCTTCAAAACACAGTAATCAAACTAGTAGTAATCAACAGGAGATGCAATGAAGGTGTCTATAGTTTTGTGCTGTGGAAGTGAGTCAGTAACATTACGAAAAGAACACAGGCTTTATTTTGATTTGTCAATGTGTGTCTACTTTCAGAACTATCCTGCTTAGTGTTATCTCACTGCTCAACGAACCCAACACCTTCTCTCCAGCAAACGTCGACGCTTCTGTTATGTTTCGCAAATGGAGAGATAGCAAAGGCAAGGACAAGGAGTACGCAGAAATCATCAGGTAATAAGAGTTGATGTACAGATGGAGCTCCGCTGTAGTTACTCCAAATACATACATACATCATGTACTCCCATTAAGTTTTATTGGATTTATGAAACTATGATGCCCAGGCAGCCAACAGTACAACAAACTTGTCAGAGGCAAACTTTGTTGTAAGATAATTTAACTGAATAATTCAAACACTATAGTACATTGTTTTATTATATAAAGTTTGTCCTAGGAGTCTCAAGTTTATTCCATTGATATTTTACATGACCACCAACCTTTTACAAACAAAACCACTGTCATTGTATTCAATATAATGTTGTCTAATTGTATACACATTAGATCTTAAACACTGACATTGAGTTGATACATTTTTACCCAGGAAGCAGGTGTTGTCAACAGCAGCTGAGGCAGAGCAAGATGGCGTCAAAGTGCCGACCACATTAGCAGAGTACTGCATTCAGACCAGAGTTCCATCCCAAGGCAGCAGTTCAGACCTCCTCTACGATGACCTATATGACATGGAGGAGGACGAGGACGAGGACGAGGACGACGATAGTGAGCTGGAATCAGTGGGCGAGGCAGGAGGGATTAGCGCGATGGAGTATGATGGCACGCCTGGCAGACACTACGACGACCAGGATGACTCTGGAAATGAAGATTTGTGATGATCTGGATCAGACCTTTCCCGACCGTACCCACAACTCCTTTTTCCCCCCTCAATGTGTTCAGTTACATTTTTATACGTACATGTTTGTTTTTTGGAGAATGGCTTGATCAGATTTTCTGGACATTTTGTGGTAGGAGACGTCAAGGTCATACTCAAAAACTGTACGTGTGTTTATGTGCACGTGTTCACTGCCTGCGTGTGTGTATGCCAGTCTAGTCTGTTTGTGCATATTTGCACACTCGTTAGGGTCAAAGTCTACTGCCACGACGGTTCCATCAGTTACAAACTAGTGTCATAAATTGGTCAGACAATATCTCTCTCTCTCTCTCTCTCTCTCAACATACATTATAAAGGCAAAAGTATTGGGTCACTCATCTTAATCATGAAGTTCATTGACTATATTTCTTTGAGCTACAGTTATTGCACAGAGAGTGCAATAACTGGCCTTGTGCAAATACAGAGCAGTCACTTTATTAATTGTCCAGCTCTTCAATAAATTGACCGACTGTGATTGGGTTACCTGTTACCTGAAGTGTTGTACAACTTGGTGTTACTATTTAACAGTTTGGCTTGTGCTTGTACCCTCTAAAAACTGGCAGCGATGCCAAGTTATCCTGGAGTTTATAACAATGCTGCCATTGACGTTTCAGGGTTCTCTTGTTCTGTTGTGCAGTTTATTTCAGGCATGTGGAGAATATCTATTTGGACCCAGCTCATATCTATAAATCAACTGTGATAATTGCTAAGGTCTGACCGACTTATGAATAATGCCTATGCATTTAAACCATGACGCATTAAGACCATGTCCAGTGTGTTAGTGACCCAAAACATTGCCTTGTTAATGTACATAACAAGTAATTATTGTTTTCCATTGAAGGCAGTTTTTAATTATGAAATTTTGATTTGGTGTTTCTACTAATTACCTTGATTACAGCTTAGGGAGGTAGCCTTTGACTTACATGAAACATAAAACATTTCCTGAATGTCTGAAAGTGCCAGCAAGTGGCGTGTGTCTCACAAGCTCAAGCTGGACTTTACTTCTCACCCGGATCCTCTACAGTTTTTCTTGACTTTGGCAATCAATTTATATTTTTGAACTGTGCAGCAGGACCGCGCTAATGCACGGACAACATTGAGTTGCGACAATGGAATGAAACTTTATAACAGCTATTGCACAAGGAGAAGATAAGTGTGTCCACATATACTGTACTTATTACAAGATGGAAACTATGTGTCCACTGAGGACGGGTCTTTGAGTTTGACAGCCACTTGGTCTCATCGTAATGTCTTCATGTTTTGCTGTTTCATTTTTATGCGTTCTTAATGCAGTTCTGTCTTCATTGGCATGTTGCTTTTATGGTCTCAGATGGTTTAGAGTATCTGGAGAGAAGACACTTTGCTGTTTGGCCTATTTTTTTATATAAGATGATTGGATGACATTACCTTCCTTATAATTTCCTTGAGCAACTTGAGATGTTTTGGGGCAATTAAAATCAAGGACCTTCTCTTAGCGTCGCCTCCTTGACTTCTGTCTTTAAGTAGAATCTCAAGTCTCTAGAACATTAGACTGATCAGAAAAAAAGTTGTGTTTTTTTTCACTTTGAATAGTACTAGTAGTGTTTAGCATCATAAACTATTTGAATATTCAATTGATGTGTTCATGGTGTTGGTGAATGGTGGGTACAGACCTTTCAGAGCCTGGCAGATTTACAATAATTGGAGGTTACCATTGCCAATTTAAATGAATGTCTACTAAAGTTCCTCAACCCAGCAGTGAACACCTTTTCGAATGTCATGAGCAAAACAGATTTAAACAACACCAAAGTTGGGGAGGAGAGGGAGCTGTACACAGTAAACAGTGTTTAAATACACTAATTCAAAACTCTAGAGTTCTTGAACTTGTGTTTTTTAACACTGGTCAGAGGATGGGTCTTAGTTAGGTAACATGACACAATTGAATGTCACAATTCACCACCACTTTAAATGTCTGTATTGCACAGGTTTTTATTTGCTCCAGGTACCACCCAGGTATGAGAAGACAGACAGAACTGTTTACAACTGTGTAGAAACTGACAGCTTAAAGCTACAAGTTTGACCTCTGAACCTAAAGATTCCACCTGGATAATTCTATATACCATATAAGCCTAATTCCCTCAATCATAGCAGCGTGTGCCATGACAGGGTAGTCATTTTCGACCTAATAGATATATTGTTCTTAAGACAATCAGGTTTCCTTTACCTTTCCATCTGCTCACTTTTTGTCCTTTTGAATCTGTAAGTGTCCGTGGGCAGCTCTCAGTGTGTCCTGCAGGCTCTGGTACTGGGCCAGACTGCAGGCTTCCTCCAGCCCGGCCCAGCGATAGTCCTGGTGCTCATCGGACAGAGTCACCGAAGTACCTGGGTCTTTGAGTTCGGCCAGCCAGTACAATACCTGCTTGGGTTTGCCTCGTACCTCGTAGTTCAAATTCCATACAAAGTTGTCAATTATCCCCAAGTGCTCTGCCTTCAGCCCTGCCTCCTCTTCTGTCTCTCTCAGGGCTGTGGTGAGGTCATCTTCACCTGGGTCTACATGACCTGTGAGTAAAACAGTGAGAAATAAAAAAAAAACTTTTTGTTTTTTCCATTTTACTTTGTTTCATTTTTTTCTTGATTAATAAAGAATTTTGTTTAGTTTAACAACAAATAAATTGTAATAAACAACATGTCATCAAAATGGCTAAATTTGTATTACTACCTTTGGGTGGTGTCCAGTGGTGTTCTCCATATGAGGTCTGCAGTAGCAGGTACTCAATGTTGTCTGGTGGAGGAACACAGCCAGTGAGGCGTCTAAAGATTATAAAACCACAAGCCCGCAGTGCCATCTCCCTGTCTACTGTAATGCACACAGATACAGTTAATGGTAGAGAACCATAATATAGGAACATAAAATGTGGGTGAGCTTTTTATAATGGGGACTAGGTACAAGTTTAAGTACTGTTGTATTATTAAACATAATATTACCTTTTTTGTTGTTCTGTTTTGTATTTATCTTACGTATATTTTAAATATTTTAATACATTTATTTAGATTCTGTATTTTGCTTTCAAGGTTATTTAAAGGGAAGTTCAACAGGAAGGTAAATCAAGACAAAGGTAAATTTGCTGTCCAATATGTGCATTAAATGCAATAAGTTTTAACAGTCAGTAAATAGCCGTGTTAAAAAATCCTGTATTTTCTGTTACTGTCTAAAATAATCCATAATTTCCAAAATAAAACAGCCTTTGCAAATAACGATACCACGGACCTAAATTCAGACAGTGTTAAAGCATGATAGCTTAGCATATATTCCCTTCGCCGTTTAAACATTTGACATTAACAGCAGTCGGTTACTTTGGTGGGTTGAGTATCTATTCTTTTGTTATACAAGAAGCCTGCAGTTAGCATTTTAATATAATAAAACATTCACCAATGTTTGTAGAGCAAATGCAAAGCGTCACAAACTCACATTCAGTGTCCACATAGGATTGAGGTGCGCATCACAGAAATACGTCCGATAGGTTTTCTGTCTAAAGCGTTCCGGAACCTGGTTTCTTTTTAAATAAAATACCAATTATCTACTGAATTTTACAGTATAAAATCACTATTTATTTTTCTCAATTCTTTATTTGTAGATAATCTTTATGATATTTTCCTACTGCACCAAAAGGTGGCTTCTGCGAGCAGGGCTGTTCAAGCATGAATATGTCTCTATTTCACAGTATTTCATAGTAGGGCGCGCCCTGTGAGGCAGCATGTGTCAGTTACAAATACTCAAACTATTTTTTTTCATTACAATAATTTCCCCCAGTGTGGGATTAATTAAAGTCTATCTTAATTTATACTTGCCTAGGGGCTTTGGAGTAATTCATACAAATTTAGTGCAAATCACAAACATTTTAGCTTACTGTATTTTCCAACTTCTTAAAAAGTAACAAATTACAAATCAAATAAGTTCTAATAAAATTATTATTCGAATTAAAACATTTCTAAATACACATCAGCTAACATTCAATCAATTCAAACTAAAACAATTTCTTGTCAGAGATACTTAACATTTTCCTCTTAATGAAATAGCTGTTACGTCTGCCAGAGTCAGATAAGTGTGTGTCTGTGAAGATAGCACAGATGACCCACCTCACCTCTTTTTTGCTTCTCTTTCGTCCGTCAGTAGATGTTTGCCCTGACAAAGGAATACATGGTGTGTGAGGAATCGTAAACTCACATTCTCAAGGTAAATCCAGGTATGTATACCTGTGTTGTCCTCATCTATAATGACATCAAGTATTTGGTGTCTTTATAGATTTATATTTATTAGATTTATATTTATTTATTTAATTATTTTTTTCTTATTCATCCCACAATGGGTAAATTCATACTATGAGGCTCAGCAACCCACACATGATGCCACTTCTTCCTTTACTGCAGAACTACTGTACAATGGAGAAGGAACAGCCAACAGGAGGACTTCACTTTGTTGGCAAAAAAGATGATCTGGTTGCAGCAAAGCGCTCTTTTAGAACACTGGAGGACCGGGATGTTCTGATCGTTTCCCATGAGGGGGTCTTCTATGCTTTAGATTCTTACTGCTATCGTGAGTACAGTGCCTTACAATGCTTAACCCAAAAAGAGAGAAAATGAATAAATATAATCATATCACAATTTTACTTCATCATGCATTTTATGAAGAATAATCGAGGTTATTACTCTCACCTCACTACATAGAAAGAGCCACCATTTCCGAGCCATTGGCTAAAAAGACTTCAATTAAATAGCTATGAAAAAGTACAAAAGTATCACTGTAACAAAATCAAAGCTCTGTGAACAGTAACACACACGGTTCTTCCTCTGCCTTAGCAGATGCTGGAGGAAAGCTGGACCATGGAGACATTGAGGTAAGGTTTAAACCTGACTAAGGAGAATATGATCACGTCCAAAGTTAAAAATGCAAAAACCAAACTAGTGCATTGTGAAGAGATGGGTTCAGAGTGAATGATCAAGATTCAGAAGACAAGACCTCACTGCTGGGATTTCTTGAACAAGGGTTTTATGTTCAATCATTTTGCAATATCTGTACTATGTATAACTACTGTATGACCTGCTGCTTTGAGTGACGTTTGTTAACGTATGATCAATTCGTAAAGTTAATAACTCCATTAAACAACAAAACAAATTAATGAACAAAAAATAAAAATGAAGACTAAAAAGTAGATATAACATCAGATGTAACATCCCACAAATTTTAATTGCAAGCTTTGTTCTAATTAGCCAGAATGAGATGTGAAACTGTTGGAAAATATAATTAAAGGGCTCAAAGGTAACTAAGAAGTTTGAAGATTTTGTGATAAAAACAGACCCAGCTGCTAATGCTCTGAAACATCAAAAATGTTTGAACATAAGTGAGGACATCAAAGCTTCAGAATATTAGTATAATTTGAATCCGTTTCTGCCAGGTTGCCCAGCTTCCTTGCTTTATCACCTCATGTCCACTTTACTTCAACTTCCTAAACCTATAGGAATTTGATGGCAAGCTGTGCATCATTTGTCCTAAACACAAATACAAGATCTCCTTGGCCAAAGGTGAGTGTTTGTCCAAGGCCAAGGACCCCTCGCAGGACTCGGCTCTACCCAGATGGTACTCCAAAGGTGTGAAGCAGAGGACACACCTGGTAACTGAGATCAACGGTGATATCTACGTCAAGCTGTCCACGGAGCCCGGCTGGCTCGAGTCCGATTATTACCAGGGTGAAAAGGGCAAAAGGACAAGAGCCATTGCTGCCACAGATGAGGAGAAGAGCGAATCCTGATAGTAGAAATTCACAGATTATTTTCCAGTGGTGATTTAAAAATGTTAATCTTTTTGATGTTATGTTGAGATTGTGGCTGAGCTGCTTGAATGTTTATTTATCACAGTTAAAACAAATGGATATAAACAGCGTCATATTCATGTTCATGGTTCTTTGAACTGTATTCAAACTGTCCTCACACAAAATGCGAAGGACAAGGAGGAAGGTTAAAAAAGAAAACCCTCAAATATGTACTTGGCATTTCCATTATTTGCCTTTAGTCTAATAATAAATAAATTACACCAAAATCAACTGTAAGTGCATGAATCCGTTGAAGTTTTTGCCAGTTTAAATGGCACGTGATGCCAATGTTGCAAAGTTTCTCAGTGAAGACATTAAGATCTATTCATTGTCCCTTGGACACACACAGTGTCCTTGCAACAGGTTTGCATCTTGTCCCAGAATCAGAGTACGAGAAAAAGTTGCAGTACAGGAATAATCACACGCGCACACACACACACACACACGAGGGTTAACACAGTTATGTAGTTGGCTAATTATTTTTTTCCTTTTGTGTTTTTAAGAAGAATTAAATGAAAATGTTTGATATGTTATTTGAACAAAGGTGTTTTCATTTGTAAAACGTGTTTCTGTGACATTCTGTTCTTTTTAAACATTGTTGGTCATGTGGGGCCAAGTTCAATTCAGTTCACCTACATTCTTACTGCTCTGTTCACCACTGACCTCCACAACAAGGATGAACCACGAGCCCCATCAGAGCAGAGGCCGCAGATGGTGTTATTTGTTTGTCATTTGTTGTACTACACAGAGGTTACATGCAACGTTGGGGCTGAGTCACACATTTAGTATTCAGATGTGATTATGTGATGACAACACAAGTCTTGATGCAAGGCTGAAGTCATAAGGAGCAGATGGTTCGCTGCAGAAGGTCACGTCAGGTCAGGTCAGTGTGTCAGGGTAAACACAGACTGTGTGATGCTGCTGCTCTGCTTCAGCCACAGTCTCCTGTGACTCTGATCTACACCACAGCCCTGTGGGACACCGGTGATGACAGAACTAATAATGACTGTGACTTTCCCAGCCTCACCTGTTGTGCTCTGTCAGTCAGGAAGTTGGTGATCCACTGACAAACTGCTGAGCAGCTCATGTTTATGTTGCAAAATAGAATAAAAAGTAAAACAGGTAAAATAAAGAAAGAAAAGGGGATGTGGCGCAATGGTTACCTCGTCCTTGTCTTGTCTTTTGATTAGTACCAGTATTTATTATTAAACGCTTGAATAATGAGAGGCAGCTTTGCTGATAAAAGACCTAAAATCAGGTTTTTGTCCCTTTGTCTAATAAATGAAGGTCGGGGCAAATCCCCCCCCCCCCCCCCCCCCTCTCTCCCCCCCTCCTCCTCCCCCCCCCCCACTGTCTCCCCGCTCATCCTCCTTCTCTCGCTGTCCTATCACCCCCCACCCCACCACCCCCCACTCTCTCTCGGTACTTGCTCCTTGCTACTGACACTTCTTTTATCCGCAGACGTCATTCACCTTCTCCTGCTCTCGTACTGTGGTCAGCACTGTGTCCTGTCCTCTCCGGACTGTCCTCTCCTGACTGTCCTCTCCTGCAGACTCGTGTTTTTGACTAAATGCCCGAATTCGAGTCATTGGAATCAGATAAGTTGTTCGTGTCTTAGCGCATATTCCGCTCATGTTGTTGTTGCTGCTGCTGCTGCTCCACCGCCTGGATCGTCCGGTGCGCTTGTGCCTCTGCGGTGGCTTCGGGACGCTGTCTGCCCCCGCATTTATGAATGAATAGGGAGAGAGGATGGAGAGGACAAATGCGAGTGACTGTGACGGTGTCCTACAGTCGGACTACCGCCGGTTAAACCGCTGATGAGGAAGATTAACGGCGGAGCGAAGCGGCGGCTCATTGCGGAAAAGCAGAGTCTGCAGATTGAGGGAATCGGTGTCTGTACAGCAGCGAGCAGCCGCCACCACCATGTAAGTTTATCCACTGCTTCAACTCATTATGGGATGACAGAGGGAAACGTGCTGTGATTGATCATTTTCTGCCAGTGATTCATTTATTGAGACTTAAGAGCAGAACCGGGAGCAGAACCGGTTCAACCAGTGCTTTAACAACAGCCGTAAGAGACACGTTAGTCCGCCCGGATGTGTATGTTGGACCTGTGTGGTGAAGTAGGAACCTGAAGGATCGTTCCTGATGTGGGGGGGCACGCCATTAAATAATAACAAGTGGCATCCATTTGTGGCCCACACAATACCCCCCACCGTGTACCCATGTGGCCTTAGCACACTTCTGTGGTGCTCACATCTGGACCTTGACTGCTGTAATTGGGGGGTTAAGGTGGTGTAAACCTGGGAGGGCCACTTTCCCCACACCAGCAGTGCTCCGTCTGGTAGAATGTCCATGATCAAAAAAATGCAATATGTAATATATAAATGAAATAAAAGAAGTAGACATGGCTCCTACGTCCACCTAAGGTAGGTACAGTGTATGGTTCTGTCATTAAAATACTTATTTTAACACCACATGAAGTTACATAAAACCCATGTTTGCTGCAGTTATATTTGCAGTGTTTCTTTACAGTATGAGAAGGCTTTTTCCTCCAATTTCAATGTATTACATAGAGTAGCCAATCCCATTAACTGGCATCTAAATCGTGGTGGTCTGTAGTTAAAGTAGTCATGCCTCATCAAGGCTCCTTAGGCACCGACATCATTACAGAGTATTAGAGCAATACAACAAAGAGAAAAGCCAAGAGAACATCAATAAGCCCCACACTGGTTTACCTCTCTACTCTCCTACAGGGGGTACTAAAGCTCTGTTGTGATACCCTGTGTAACAAGTACATTGTGCTAATTATAACTCACTTATAAATCTAATCTTGTTCAAAACAACCAGAGCCAATGGCAGAACCATTAGGCCTGGAGATGTGGAGATGTGGTTTTGGAACTCCATGATACACAAATTCCTGATACAATAAGGAGACGTTTATCTTTTCTAGTTCTATGTTACATATTTCCATCTATTGTGTTAATTGTATGGTCACACTCACACTACATTTGTTTCTAATCCATAAGTGGACAAATACAAAAAAAACTTTCACCTTCAACCCTTCTCTGCATGGCTTGGAGGTCCATCCACATTGTGGCTCTTGGCAGCGAATGTCCTAGAGAAGTTGGGCCAGGTGAAGAGGTCATAGGCCAGGGACAACTGCAAGGAGGCCTGCTGTGGAGCTACCTGGGACATGGAGCACCAGTCGGAGGTTGCGACCTGGAGAACAGCCTGAACAACCCTGCTTTCATGGAGTACACCACACAGGTGTTTGGAGACGTCGCTGTAGTGGTTCGTGATTGTCCCAGCTGGGTAAGAGACTTATGATTGGCTGATTGAAGAGATAATGTGACGATCCTTAACCCTATGAAACCATCGCTATAGTTTGAAAAACTACCTCAAAATAAACAAAACTTTGTGAACTTTTTGAAGATTTCCTATGATTTCTCCAAAAATTTTATTACACGTTTAATGAGTATATTTGTTGACATCATATTCATACAGTACATTGTATATTTATATAAACTACATATAATAAGACATACAAATCAATGTCTATTTGGTGAAGTGATTGTAAAGAGTTTGACCTCTATTTATAACTGCTAATAATAAACTGCTATGGAATTAAGCTTTAGATAAAAAAAAAGCAACTGTCTGCCATTTGTTGGCCTTTATTTCTCCCTTGCTAGGAGTTGCTGGACAGTGACTGGGCCAGTGTACGGAAGGTACTTGAACAGGCAGACATCCTAGTCATCAAGTACTCGGTCACAGACAAGTTGGCCTTCCAGCAGGTCAGGAATGGCTACGCTCCTAGACTGCGCCCCCTGCTGAGGCACTGGGGTGTACCAGTCATCCTAGTTGCTGTTGGAGCACGGCGGAACGGTGAGGTGGCTTTTATTGTTTTGCTCTTTCTACGTTTATTCAGCAGCAGTTTGACAACAGCTCTTCAGGTCAAGAGTCTTCTTTTTTGAGCCACTGATCAGGTTTTACCCCATTTGCTGTGAACTCATCTGTGGATTTTTTTGGGGTTGACCATATCTTTTTGATAGTGGTGATAGATGGTGTAATCTAAGTCTGCTGTCTGAGTCTTATGTCCTCCAGTGTGTCCTTAAAGTACCTCTGTCCTTCTGGCTGGTTCTAGATGTGATTTTCTGGTAAACACATTTTGGCTGCAGAAGTCAAATAGATTTAATCTTTTCAGCTAACTTTATTTTATCCACTTTTTGTAGGTCTTATAATTTTATTTCCAGCCTGCTGGAAAGGTCTGTTGCGCTACAGAACCACTGAGTTGAATCCCTCCTGCAAAACTAAACGTTGACAGTAATGACAAGAGTTGTAAGGAGTGGACAGATACATTTTTCCTTTTTGCAAAGTTTGATCAAAGCTATAAGTCTGATTGCCACAAAATGGCAAATGAGACGCCCTAACTGTCTTAAAGAGGTTCACCTCAATTAAACTGGACGTGTTTGTTGTGTGCTAAGTGAAGCCAATTCTCCAGTATCCCAGAGGATACTGTTAGTTATCGGCCCTACACGTGTGAGAACAGACATGAACATCAACCAATCTGGCCGCACATCACAGTTAAATAATGAAGACCTCAGATCCTCAGATGGGAATATCGATTCTTGGGTATTGATATAGTGATATAGACACCAAACAACAAACTTCTTTATGGTTAGATGTCATGTTTGTGACATTTCAGTGTGGATTGGTGGTACAGTAGGTTAATCTCAACACTGTTTTACATCACTGACGAATGCCTTACTTCTAATATGCCTTCTTTGAGCTTCCATCTAGATTCAAGGGCGTGAGCATTTTGAAATACCTCTGTTTTTAGATGAGGGTCCTCCCTGTACATGTCCGTTGTGTGCCTCAGACTGGAGCAGCTGTGTTCCTCACAGTGAAGGTCTGCAGCTGTCCCGGGACCTCGGGGCTACCTACCTGGAGCTGCCATCCCTCAACCATGTTTTTGTGGGCCGTTACTTTGGCAGTGTGGTAAGTAATAATGAAGTAAGAGTGTGGACCTGTTACCATAAATCATTAGGTATGTCAGATGTCACCAATAACCATTAATATAAATATAAATGAGGAGAGTCAGTTTGGGTTCTTCTTTTCCCTGTATTCATGATAAGGAAGAATATTCTGAAAACATACTTGAGAATAACTGTCTTACTGTGAATATAAGCTTAGGGTATACCTCCGATTCAGCAATTTTGGTGAGTGAGCAATTTTTCTATCCACTTGATATTCGTTTTTGAATTCTTCATATTTTAGTGTCTTGATAGTCAGTCAGTGACTATATTGTATTACATTAGACTAGTCATGAGGTACTAACTCAGACATATACAGTACAGTACAATATGGGACTCACCTACCCTAACACAGTGGTAACATCAGAATCTGGGACATAAAAACAGCAGAAGAGTCTGACTTACTCCTGGAAGCCTTTATGAAAGCTAAAAAGTTCCCAAAAAAACAACAGATACCAAAGAAAGTGAATGTAGCACAACCCAATGTATTGCATACAACCAGCAAATGTAAATAAAACTGACTTCTGGGTATAGCACTGTGTGAGGATGTACACACAAGAGCATTGATTACAAGTCTTAGAGTCTAAGTGCTTTTTAAAAGATGTCTTTAGAGCAAAGCTATTTTTGTGTTATACATGTTATATACAATGTTATACAATGTTGTTTGTGTTTCTGTCATTCAGTTGGAGTACTTCATGATCCAGTGTCTGAAACATAAGGCCAAGGAGAAGCCAGAAAAGCGGCGAGGAAACAAAGTGAACGAGCTTCGTCCCCCTCACCTAGAACAACCAGGTCAGAAAAGTACTCTGTACTGTCCATGTTTTTTTCTGAATGCTAGTTTATATTGTTTTTGTTCAGTTGATCAGTTCAGTTTTAAGTTCTAAGCGTTTCAGCATGCTTGTCTGGACAAGCAGAATGTCTGCTGTCGTATGTCCCAGAACTTGACAGAGCAGCGTTAGTTTTCTGATTAATTATTACATTGTTCGGGAAGTCTGTATCAAACAAGAAACTCTCTTTTACTAAGCGCCTTTGAAGGAGGTCTCAGGTTCAAAAAGGTTGTTGACCTATGACCTCCAGCAACACACCTGCACTGCAACAGCTTTGGTCTTGAAAGAATTGTGGGTTATCTTTGCTTTTTGGAGACAATCAAAGATGAAGTAGTTGTCAGTCAACATTTGAATGTGAGACCAGGCTAAAAAGTTCAGGCCAGATGCAGATGATTCCATGTGATTCCCCCAAGTCTCTAAAGGTATGTGCAATCCTCGTGTCTGTTTAATTCTGGTACAGATCAAGTAAACCCACACACTGGCTGGGTTGGTAATCACACTTTCAATTTTAATCTTCCTTTTTTTGTTTTCTTTGTTATCACTCCATTTATCTGTCTGTCCATACAGCACGTCTTCCTCCGATTCGTGTGGAAGAGTCCAGCTTCTCCCAAGACATGCAGTGGTTGTTGGAGCGTGGCTTGCAGTTCGCTGATGTGGCTTTCTACGCTGGAGACTCTGGAAAAGAACTTGGGTGGGCCCATGCATGTGTGCTGTGTGCTGTCAGCCCATATTTCAGACAGCTTCTCCTGGGTCCCAAGACCAGGTTAGAGTGACATTAGAACCTGTGCAGGTCAGACTCTAAAGAGTCTAATATTTCCACTTCAGTCTGGAGGCAGCAGAAGTCACATCTGTAAGCCAGTCTCTGTTTGCGCTGTGTGTCATTTCTAATTGGCCAGGGAACGTCCACAGTCACGATGTGTCTGCAGGGAGCGGGACGGAGGACCCCATTCTCTGCTCTCCACTTGGGACGGGAGCATTATTGATGATCTTCCAAGATCTGACGGGCACCCGGCAGGACGACTCTCACGTCTAGTTGTGAAAGACCCCCTCCTGTGTATGTGCCTGTGGGAGACACTTATGTTTATTTACCGAGGTAAAGTCTGTAAACTACAAACCACGCAGTTTCTATTCAATGAAAATAATTCTGTAAAAAAAATCTATAAAAACCTTCAGCTTGTATATTAGCAGATTGTTAGTATTTGTGGTAAAATATTTTTTAAATGTTTGTCTTACCTTAACAATTTTGGTATTTTCCTGATGACTTTTTGGATAAGTTATATTTGTTTTTCAGCTAAATATTAGCAATGTATCTTTATAAAATATTTATCTATAGCCATATTTTCTATGTTTTTTATTACATTTTCTAAATATTTCTTAATTTTTTTTAAATGATTTTAGATTGCTTTTGTTTATTTGCTTTAAGTTGCTTTGCTATACTAGTGGTTGACGTTTAGCAATGTTTGATTTTTCTCTTGTATCTGCCAGTGCTATTCACAGCTATTGTTTGTTAGCTGATTTTCTAGCTATTTTTGACTTTACTTTTGATTGTGTGGTAGCTTTTTCACCAAGTTTCTCAAAGCAGCCACTGTATAGATTAGTGTGTTGTGGGCGGTCAGTGCTTCGGTGTTTGTTTCTGTCTGTGGCTCTTTTGAAGCTCCAAGTAATCTGTTCTTGCGGCTGTTTGAAGGAGCGTGGGAGTGGGAGCATCTGCAGGTGGCGCTGGACGAGAAGCTGAAGAATTCACTGGCAGTGGCTCAGCTTATGGAGCGCATACAGTATCTTGTCGGAAGAGACAGGGTGAGTTTATGCAAAGCTGACATTGTCAGGGTTTTGTTACACATATTTGGATCACTGTTATGTTCTCCAGCATGTCGTGCATGAGCTGCACACACTCTTTTCTGAGAAGCTTTAAAATGGCAGGAGTGAGAGGGAAAAATCAGTCTGTTCAGACAAGTGTCTGTCACTTGGTCTTCTGCCAGACTGAACCAGTTTCTTGGCTTTGGAATTCAGTGATGTTTGATAGCAATAAACCAGACTGTCATAGAGGCCATTGGTATTCTCCAGGCAAGCTGAGGGAGATGCACAGAATTGTAATCTCCTTGTGCCTAGCACTCGGCCTCCAGTTGAATGTCGAATGTCAGTGTTTTTTTTGTTTTGTGTGTGTGTGTATGCGCAGGCTTCAAAGGATACACCGAGTGCACGGGCGACTCAACTTGGTCCTCAGACCCTGGTCAACCTCTTCAACTCTCCCCTTTACTCAGATGTCATCTTTATGGTTCAAGGTGGGCGATGTTGTTAATGTTTAGCTTGAGCTGGACTGCCAGAAAAATGAATTATTTTCACCTTACCAGGTTTATTGAGATGGTTTATAAATCCACTGGCCAAACAGCTGATTAGATTCAGATTGCTGACTCTTGAACTTTGTGGTTATAAAAACCTGTGTGGCTAATAATAGTTTTCTGTAGTTAGAGTGCTAAGATCCTTCAGTCGTGGTTCTCCATCTTTGCAGCACAAGTGCAGACGTTTCTTGGTTTTCCAAATCTTTTGAAATCCCTAAAATTCCTTCCATATGTACATTGAGGAACATTAGCTAGATTTGATTTTTGGGAACTTCTTTCTCCTTCATTATGGCTCCCAGTTTGTTTTTATGTCCTAGATTATATTGCTAGTTGATTTTATACTAACTAGTTGCCAACTTAATTGATTATCCAATCAAACAATTGAATTAACTGTTTTCATGATACAAGCTGCTACATGAGAAGGTGAGACCCCGTGAATCCCACACTGGGGGAATTCACATATAACAGTAACAGACACATGGAAAGTACCAAAAATTACCTTCACAGAAAGTCATATAAATCCCTGCTGTTGATGAAAACACCAACAAACGACACAACAGTGTGCTGGCAATTCAACTTTTGAAACAGTATGGAAGCAACAGTTGCTTACCTCTCTGACACGGCGCTGTAAACCGTGTCTGTGTCACAGGGAGCGTCCTGCCAGCACACCGGGCGGTTCTTGTGGCGCGCTGTGACGTAATGGCAGCCATGTTCAGCGGTAAATATGCAGAAGCCAGAAGCAGAGTGGTGCCGATTCACGGAGTCTCCTCGGATACCTTCC
This sequence comes from Cynoglossus semilaevis, assembly GCF_000523025.1. Taxonomy (NCBI): domain Eukaryota; kingdom Metazoa; phylum Chordata; class Actinopteri; order Pleuronectiformes; family Cynoglossidae; genus Cynoglossus; species Cynoglossus semilaevis. The sequence continues at coordinate 13,063,633 of NC_024317.1, forward strand.
TGTCTTTCCTGGAGTACCTCTACACTGACTCCTGCTGCCCTGGTGAGTGTACTGCATACATGTCCTCTGTTTTATAATAAGATGCAAGTTAAGCACAAAATAAAAAATAAAAAAACTAAGCAGTTTACGTTGAGACACAGCTGTAGGATGACGTACAAAACGACAAAATGAAACAGCTAAGGGCTGCAATGTTATATAAGAGCCAAGAAGTGAAGGTTGAAGTCTATCTATCTGTCTGTCTATCTATCTATCTATCTATCTATCTTTCTGTCTGTCTGCCTGTCTGTCTGTCTGTTGGTTTGTAACTGTGGTGTGTATCTGGTACATCAGGCAAAGTTGTGTATTTTTTTTCTGTTTGTGTGTCCAGCCAGTGTGCTGCAGGCCATGTCAGTGCTGATGTGTGCAGAAATGTACCAGGTGAAACGTCTGCAGCACCTTTGTGAGGTGTGTGTGTGTGCTTATCTTCAAAGCATGCCCAGCCGAGAGCTGGCCTCCACGGGACTGAGCGTTGTACGGCTCCTCCGCAAGGCAAAGGTCAGTACAATTGTTTTTTTCATTATTATTACTCGTGGATATTTCCTAAAGGACAATAATTCAATGATGTCACATAAATGATAGCATGGAAAAGTGTTTAAATCACATAAAGGTTGAGTTGTTTCCACACAAAAAAAGTCAATCAGAATACAACGAAATTGACCTAACATTTGCAAAAGCTAACCTTAAGCAGACAGTTGAATATAATTTCATGTAATTTCAGGTTTGCTGCTATAGTTATTTCCCAGAATTATATTTTAATCTAGAAATACTAGTAAAAAGAGCTACTGTACTGTACTGTATAACTAAATTGTGAAATATATAACACCATGGTATGAAAGCTAACATAAAAACAAAAAATTGGTTAACTGGATATTTTTTGATGAAGAAGGTACATTGTGCTAATGGAAATTTGCCTTAAAAGAAATTATATTTTGATGATAACATGCTAACATCATCTGTCCCAGCATTCTAACTAGAACATTTGCATGTCTGTTCTCAGTGCCACAACGCTGAGCAGCTGTACGTCTGGCTACTGCACTTTATCGCCAACAACTACCTAATCTTCAGTCACAAACATGACTTCCTGGAGCTGTCAGGTCAGTGTGGGCAGCTCTGGGAAATGTTTGTAATGATTACGCAAGCGCCTTGTTTTTCTCGACACTTCTATGAATATTAGCTTCAGGGTTTCCACTAATTCAACCTGCGACAACATGAAAAGATTTATTTAGAAATATCACAATGAGAGCAGACAGCTCCACCTTAGATGTCCAAACTTGCCATTCAATTTAGCTGCATCCGCAAACAGTAAGACAGTCAGGAAACACTGACAACCTGATCATCCCTTCATCCCCTCCCTGCTCAGATGTCTCCTCAGCTCTTGTTTTGCCTACTGTTACACCAACCATCTCCACATCCACCTTCACAATTCCCAGTAGCTTGTTCCCTTCTAATCTTTTTGTCTTACTTTGAGATTGCTGATTGGTTTCTGATGGCCCAACCGACAACAGCAGTTTCACCCCCTGATGGGTATCAGGTGTTTCAGGTGTCAACAAGGAGCAAGAAGAAGAACTGCACTGGCAGTTCAAGGCCTTTAAGGCCCTTCTATGCAATCTTCCTGTCACTTCCTAGTGTTTAATGTTTAATATACATTTATTTGTGTCATCTGTTGTGTCTGTGCTTGTGTGATGATTTTATAATAAAGCTCTAATTTATTCCTGAAGCTGGGAGTTCTCTTATTAGTGTCATACATTTTTATTTAGAAAGTGGACACAACCTGGGAGCAAATCGAATCTAAAGACAGATTTTGTTTTGTTTTTTCAGATGAGGAGTGTGAGCAAGTGGAGCGGCTACGCTGGCCGTCCAGAGGCTACCTGCAGGAGCTCAGTGAGTACCAGCAGCGGCGACGCAAGCTACGCAAGTCCCGCTGCACCGTCATGTGACCTAAAGATGGCCGGACATTGTTGAGATACAAGAACACGTGATTGAAAGAAACAAAGGCAGAGGCTGGTCACAAACATTTGGAGAAAAGAGCTACACGATGAAGGGCTGAATCCACAGCATGGACAGACTCTGTTGACTGTAATGGGTGATTTTGGATCAGACAACACTGTGACACACCTCTGTCCTCCTGCAGGACTCCGTGGATCTCCTGCATAATGACTTTTCCATCATGGCAATAAGAATGGACTCTTCTTTTAAACCAAGTGTAAATTAAATATGCGTTTGCTGCCACCGGTCACTCAGAGAGTAAACAACGTCTCTATTGGCTGGTGCAAAATGGCAGATTACAAAGATGAACACTGACACCAAATGGCTGTGTGACAGAAACCAACACTATAAGAAATCAGTATCAGCTTAGACAGCACACCAGGAGCATGTGTTTCAAACCGCAGAGGTTGTCTTTCAGTTAGAACATATTTAACTTAACATAATACCTCATAAGAGTAGTGCTGCAACCAGTGATTATTTTCATAGTCTTCTCAAGTTTTTGTTTTCTGGCAAAATTGTGGCAAATATTGAAATGTGTGTCAAAAACCACAAAACGTTGAGGCCTTTAAATGTATCAGTGTAGTCCACTACCAACAACATTCAGTGTAGGCACCAGACCAGCGATTTATGTTCGTCAGGGCAGCGGTCCCCAACCTCTTTAGTACCAAGGAGCGGTCGGCTGGTATTAGCTGACCAGGATATGACTGGATTCTTTTTGAATGAAGTAAACTAGTTAAACCTAAGTACGTTTTTACACTGTGTCCCACTACGGCCCAGCTAGTTAAATCTAAGTACGGTTTTACACTGTGTCCCACTACGGCCCAGTAACAGATGACCTACGGACCAGCACTGGTCTCCGGACCGGGGGTTGGGAACCCCTGTGTTAGGGGATCAAGTCACCTGACGTATACATTTTATTTTGCGGGTAATGAACCCTTCCCAAACACTTATTTTAGCACACTACCATCATGAGTATTGTTGCTACGTAGCCTGCTAATAGCAAACCCACAAACTGTCCCTGTGTTTTTTTCCATAGCACTTGCATTGTTTGTACGTGCCATAAGATATTTTTTTATGACCATCAGTGTAGGACATTTATTTGCACAGGGGCTTTTCTTTTTGCCCCCGAGAAACACTATACTATACTATACTTACACTATGTTACAGATGTCATCTCAGGATACTTTTCAATATTTATTTTGTAACTGACTGTGGGCTAACTCTTAGCTACCACCATGATTGATGTTTTTGTCTTTTTTTGTGCTACATTTGATGTTCATTACTGACTTTCAGCCTTTTCTGAGCAAACAGCATCATATCATTCTTTTCAGTTATGTACATAAAACGTGTTAAAATGCAGTGCATTTATATGAACTACAATATTAGTCTTAAGGGTAACCTGTGAAGACTACCCTAGGCTATGCTTAGAGCGCCCTTTGCTGCATCACATTGGTACTACTTCCAACAGCCTTTACCTTTAGTTTTTTTAAATTATTTATTTTAAATGTGAACATTACCTTGAATTCTGGATAAAAGGTGAAATGGCGGTAAACAACAGGTTTCAATGAGAGGGTCAACTTTTTTTTTTCTTTTTGTGTGGATGTGGACGTCCATGTATCAGGAACATATCTTTAAATTAAACTCACAATCGCCTCTGATGCAGTTGTTTCTTTTTAGTTGTCAACCTGTTGTTGTACAGGAAATTATATATCATACTAGATCTGGCAGTCGTACTACACCTGTGCCAAATCAAATCGTACCCAGTAGAAACATTGTTCTGTAAGTGTTGTCTGGTCAGGTTATCATACTGTGTGAGCAGACTTCCTACAAAAGATGCAAATAAAGACGAGACATGTATCCATGAAGGTCTTGACATAACATAGTAACAATGCTTGACTTTGTTCAGTTGGCTACATTAAAACAGAAACATGTCCTCAACCTACAGCGTTTCATGATTACATCACCATCTCCAAAAAATGTACTAAATTTAACTACTGGTAAGTCTTGTTCCAGCAATCGGACTTGCATTGGTTTCAACAAATTTCACACGGGAATTAGTTGGTGAGCAGTTTGGACGAATATTCAAATGGAGAACACTGACTTTTTCCCTCATTCTCATGCAGGAAGGCTCTTAAATGTTACCACTAAAATAACCTGTTTTTGTGTAAAATGTAGTCCAGGTCAGAAATATTACACCAACGTTGCTCTTGCAGATGTATTTAATTATTGGCAAACATTTGAACACAGGTTTGTAAACAGCTTTTTTTTTTTCCCTTGTTGAAATAAAGTTTTAAATTAATTTCCCATTCATCAAACTACAACAGGTGACATTGTTGCAAAAAGAAAAAAAGGTTACTTAATATTTTTTTCACTTCTGTGCAGAATTCAAACAAAGACTTCAATACATCTGTCATCGTAGTACAGGTCACTTCTCAATGGATTTTTTTTTTTTTTTTTAAACAAATAAGGTTTGGTTTCTACTGCCAGGAAAATCCTGAGACCTGTGGCTGCTCCAACACTTCAGCTTTTTTGATGTTTTTCTTTTTTTTTTTTTATTATTATTTTTACTCTTAAACTTCATAACACTTCATCCGCACTGAACATGTGTTCAT
>NC_024317.1:13068295-13131043 GCF_000523025.1 Cynoglossus semilaevis
TCTCACTCATTCATTCACATAAACACGTCCTGTTCCAGGAGGTCGTAGTACCTTTGCGTACATAGCCTTTGGCCTATAAGGGATGGCCCATAGATCATTACATCTGAATGTAAATACCTTAAGGGCATAAAATGCAACAATAAGTCACGAGTTTCAGATGTAGTCATTAAACCTGAAATTGAACCCAAGAAGCTCTGCTGGTTTTAATAGAACCTTCATATGTATTTAAGTCTATCACTAGTGGGAGGCGCTTCTGACTTGTCCCTCAAGGAGACTCAACTGCTGAGTCATTAGTGAGCTTGTGAAGCAAAATGTGTTGACAAGCAGAAAATAAATAAAGTATAATGAGTGATCTTTAAAGAACTGACAATTTAGGCTTTTGTTTCCAGGCACATGAGGTTTGAGCCTAGACTGACAGTGATGACCGGTGATCTGCAGTCTGACATTGCCAGTGTAAGTGCTTTAATTGATATTTTTTATATCCACAAAGCAAACCTAAAATCAGGTCAGGTATTCAACTAAAAAAAGTGTTACGTGGCTTTTCTTTCTTGGTAGACTTAAATCCATTAACCAGTCACTTGTAAAACCAGCACAGATGCCTCTGGGAGACTTCCAGTGCTTCACTTTGCAACTGGGTGGCATTTGAACACAACTTGAACTCCGAACACTGTTGCCCTCTACTGAGGGAAGACCAGTCTACATCAAGTCACCCTGCCCCTACCTCACCCTATGGTCACTGGAGCTAATTTAATACAATACATGTGAATAGGGGGGGGTTTGACATGGTGCAGCTGCTTCTGTCTGAGGTCTGGTAGTTTCTGTGTCATGTCTCATTTCCTGCTGCATCAGCCTCAAACAAAAGTGTTGCTGATGTAAGGCGAGGGGCCATCACATGAAGTGTCTTTACAACAAGAATGAAATGACATCGACAAAACCAGCAAGAACCCCTCACCTCCCCACCCCCAAACATTAGGGGTCTTCTCATGTGTAAAGTTTGTAGTATTGCTGTACATTCTGGAATGAAATCTGAATTATCAACCATCAGTATCAAGAAGGTGCTCCTAAGTGTTTTTCTGAGTGACAGTCCATTAACACCAGTTTCCTTTTCCCATCACAACAAAGCAAGAAATTCTGCTCCAAAGGAAACACGCTGATGTCAGCGACATCTTTTTTTTTTTCCTCTCAGTGTAATGTTGTTATTAGACAGTGTAGTAGATTTTGTATAGTGGCACTAGATCCATGATCTGTATGTCAGCTTTTTCAGCTGTTTATATAAGTAAGTCACATGGACATGGACGTGTCCTTTGAAGGTAGCTTCTCCTTATCTCCTTAAACTCAGTAATATTTACAAATGGTAAACAACAACGGCTGTGATTTCATGTCCACAGACCTGAATAAATAATCAGGGAACTACAGATCGATGACATCACCCAACCTGTTCTTGTAAGAAGTAACAACTTGGATGCACAGGTGAATTGGTAACACCTGTGTTTACTAAAAAAAAAATCACTGTGCCTTTAATGCATTATCTGCTGCATGATTGTAATGCCATTCTGTAAGGCGGGTGTACAATAAACTTTCCCAAGACAAAAACAGCTAGGTAAGACAACTGTGTGTGGGAAATAAATGGACTACAGCCCACAGGCCTTGTGGTTTACTTGGACTACACCGGTCAAAAGTGGACCACACACTGTATCCACATGTACTTTGCATAGAATCCTGAGAGGAAATATGACTGACATTAGAGCCCACCCACACGTCTTGTGGATGGGCTCAGTGTCTTTATGACGTTTTTGTAACTGTGTAACACTCGCTGTTCTGAAGCCATAGAGTTAAGTGAATGGAACCCCACGAAGTTCTTTAAAAATGCGACTGCTGTCCTGGTTACTTTTGGAGCTCGAATGGTTATGTTTCATTTTGCTTGTGCAGCTTAATTATCAGAAAGCTGATTAAGACAACTTTAGTTATGAGACTGAACAACAAGGTGATGGGACAAATGTTTTCTTCACAGTTGATTGTCAAAGGTCCAGCCGTAGTGTTTAAGAGGACACCAAGCCCTTCCAAATGGATTTTTGAATAAATGTAACAGAGAGAGATGATGCCATCGTGCAACCACTAAACATCTGAAACAGCTGTGTGTTGTTTTAAGGACACTTCATGTGTACAGCCAGCCTTCTCCATTAGTTGCTTATAGAAACAGGAAGTGATTCAGATATCTTTGCCAAATGAGAGATCATGATGAATCTTCGTGCAAAATGGCTTCAAAAAAGTCAAAACAAAAGATTGTGGTTAATTACTTTTGCATTGTTTTCAAGAAAAGATAAACATAAAAATCATCTGTGGACTCCTTTTGCAGTTTGAATCCAAAAATAAATAGATATCCCTCTCTTTCTCTGCCTTTTTTCCTCAAATACAAATACATACTTTCTCTGATGCTCAAAAATATTTTTTGATCTTTTTGGTTTTTTTTGTATTTTTTTTTTTTACAATCCTCAAAAAGTAGAAGAGTCAAAGATTTGTTTAACTCCCTCTACCCCGGTCACACATGCAGACAGCTCTTTCCAATGGTCCAGTGGCAATATATTAATCAGGATTCATTAAGATAAGCCAAACATGGGCCCAAAACTAAAATGTAAGATTTTCATGGTTGCAAGCCACCTTAAAACTTGTGAAATCAAAGTTTGACAGAAGAAAGGAATGAAACAGGTGAAGGACAGAAGAGAAAGCGGAGGAGGAGGAGCAGAGAGGTGTGTGGTGGAGGCAGTAACTGAAGAGTCTTCAAGATCTAGACTAGGTTAGACACACTGGACCACCCCACCTGGGCCAACACTATCTTCAAATACTGATTAGTGAAGATGTCACATGCCTGGCTCTCAGAACCAGGACTGAGCTCTGCGCTGGTCGAAATCAGCTATTAGCCTCTTGATGTGGGCCAGCTTGTTGTGCAGATATTCACAACGCTGTTTCTCAGCATGGTAGTTTGGGCTGTTCTGTAATGAGACAGAAGAAAAATGGAATGAGAGTCACAACCCTTCACCCAAAAACACAGCAGCAACTGCTACAACCAAAGAAAAATAACCAGGATGAGTTATTCACGACTCACTCGTTTCATCTTCTTGTACTCTTTCAACACTTCCTCCTGTGTTTTCTGCAAAACAAGAATATATAGAAATTCAAATACCAAATATTACCATACTTTGCTGTTGAATACTTTTGTTAGGTGTTAAAATATAGAAAAAAAAACTGTGAGCATAAGCCTTTTTCTAATTATAAAAGCCTGTAATCTAGAGTAGTCTCTAGATGAAGTCTCTAGTGTGTAGACGTGAAGCGAGGTTATCAGAGAACAATCCACTGAAGTTACCTTTGAGTCACCAAATAATAAGTCCCTATTCCCCAGTTCACTTGAGATGAGCCCTCACTGTCAGAGTAAATGTCTAGTGTTTCAAAGTTCAAATGTTTTAAGAAAAATAATTAGTTTAGGCATTTTCAATCCAGGTGTTTTCCATGAAGCAAGGCTTCAAGAAAAAAAAAATCAAGTCTTTCAGTTTGAGTTTCTCCAGGTTGAGTTAGGTCTCAGAAAATTGATTTTTCTATCTTTAAGTCCTAGTCGTGTATTTACACTTCACCACAATGGGTAAAAAAACAACAATTGTGAAATCGATGTGTTGACATAGATAATAATTTTTAGATGACTATACAAAAGTTAAGGATAAGTATGGAAATGTGACCTGGTACTCTTTGGTGCCAGGTGGAAACTTCTGGCACTCGGCATCCAGCTGAGTGAAGCGGCGGGTAATACTTTCTACACGTGCGTGCAGCTGACGATACTCATCATACTCTGCATTGAAATCATCCTTGTAGCTCTGCCGCTGGTCCATGGACGCCAACGATGTGTATTTCCTGTCAACAGAAAAGATTCCCTAAGCCTCCCCCTACTTCACATACTCAAACATACAGAGTCAATACATAATACAGGCACCAACAAACCATGGCTCCAAGGTTGACTTACACTTTGTAGTCAGGTATTGCAAGTGTGGAGGAATATTCAGTGGACTGGACTGGTTTCTCTTTGTCTGAGGACTCTGAGAGGACGAACAACATGTGAAAATCACATGAACTGTCAACATTCCATCTTAAATGATGGTTGCAAAAGCAAAGTAATACAATCCCCATCTCCCATACATTTATTAAGAAAGTTTTGTTTTATCATTCCATTATTATTTGTTTCCGTTAAAACAAATTTCGCACAGGAACAAGTTGGTGAGCAGAGAGGATGAATACAATGTGCTATATGTAGATGACGACTTTGTTTAAATTTGTTGGTTGTACATTGGATTATGCATTCTTTCATTTGTGTTGTTTTTTTTTTTGGCCATTTATTGCAGCTCCCAAATGTAAATTAGACTTTGACCTAGATTATGTTAAAACCTTTAAAGGTAGATCACAAGTAATTCAACTGGTTTTACAGGAGTCTGTAGGTAAACAGAAAAACTTCTCACTATGTTTACCGGGGAACTTCAACTACATTAAGTTACTTCTTAAAAGAATTGACCTTTAAAAAAGACGTTCGGTGCATTCGGTGGTAATTTGGTTGTGTGTATATAATGAAGGAAAGTGTGTTTTTAAATACCAGGGTTGTTGTAAACAGACAGTCATCAAAAAAGTTAATAAGCAAATAAAAAAAGATAATTTTATTTATTATTTTATTTTAATTAGTTTATTATTTTTAATTTGTTAAAAAGCAAATAAGTGGATGATGAAACTAAACTAATGCACTTTTTAACTACGGATACTGTTTTAGTAAATTAGTGGCATTAAATCTAAATACAGTATTTTTAAATATATAATTATGCAGGTAAACTAAAGAGTGAAACACACCTTCTTGGTCGGGATTTGTTTGGATTTCATCTCTGTTCATTTCAGCAGCAGGTCTCTTTTTGGCTTTACGACTCTCCTCGCGAAGCTCCACAGGACTGGGAGAAGAAGTATTGGCTCTTTCTGTCTGTTTTACTTTGTCTTTTTCTCGATCTTTGTCTTTGTGTTTCTTGGATTTCTTTTTGACCTTTTTGTTTGTACCACTGGACAAGGGAGGGCTACTGACGACAGTGGACGTCACCGTTAGTGAGGTTCGAGCCGGAGGAAGGGTGGGGAAGGAGGCTGGTTGAGGAATGGGTTGACCAAAACAATCCTGCAACGTCCCATCGGTTGAAAAGGGACTAGGTGAAGGATCCCTGTAGGAAGAGCTCTGATCTGTGGGCAGATCCTGGGTGCCACAGCCCTCAGGGGTGCTGGGAGAGTTGGAGTTAGAGGCAGGGCTGGGCTGCTGATGTGAGGGTGCTGGAGGGTGGGATGAAACAGGAAGATGCATCGGAGCGCTGGAGGTGGCGTTGGAAGGTAAGGATGAGCTCTGAGAGCTCGGGGTGCTCTCATCCTCACGGCGATCAGAAAAGGAGGATGAAGATGCAGCAGATCCTCGATTGCTGAGATGTGAAATACGGGCTTTCTTCGGTGCCAGAGGATCAATAAAGTCAAAGTCAAGCTGTTGCTTCTGTAGGAGACAATGAAAAACAACTCAGAATTGAATGATTCAGACTCAATGCTTTGGTGCTGTTGTTTAGGTGGTTATTTGTTGATACCAAGGGTGAAGTGGGGAGACCCTCTTTGGGAGGGCTGTTTGATGAGAGGGTTTCAGTTGGAAGACCTAATTTGCTGTTAAAGAAAGATAAGACAGTGTCAGTGAAGAACAGATGGTAATTAGCAATTGACACCATGACCTCCAAGTAGTGCAATTTATAACGTGGTACTATTGAAAACAGTGACACAAAAAGGCTTTTTGATAGCAGGTATTTATTAATGCTTGGTATTAAGAGCTGGGCTACTTTGAAATAAGTAAAAAGAACATTTTGAGATTTTAGAATTGGAAAAAGAGTTGGTACCGAGCAAGGATCCGGTGAACCTGGGTCTTGTCTTCATCAGAGTAGCCGGGCCAGTCTCGCTGGACATCACGGAAAATGAAGTCCTTCAGTGAGTATGTGTTGTCTTTTGGGTTCAGGTTTGCTACCTTTTAAAAAAAAAAAAAAAAAACCCACAAACACCCATCCATATGCACAGACAGACAACATGCAGTATCACAGTTAGAAATGACAGCATATATTATCATTATATTAGTGGTTACTTTGGTCTCAAAATAAAGTTGACAATATTATCATTTAGTGGCAATAATTTGTGGGACAATATATCGTTCAGCAAAATGTGTGCCCTTGTCACATCCAAAAAAATAGACAACTTTTTTTTCAAGGTCTATGAATGTCCCATGCCTTTTTTTCTGTTCAAGGGTAATAAATATCAATTTTCTGAGAAGATTCCACCGTGACACACTTTTGTTTTGAGAAAGGCATAACAGTAAAATGACAATAAAAAAACATGAAAGTACCTGCTGCAGGGTGCTCCCTAATGAGTTCCTATCCTTCAGGTTGATACCATCCCTCTGTAAACGGGCAAGCACTTCAAGCTTCTTGTAGGTACGCAGTGCCAGCAGGTGGATGATGCGGTCGCGGAACGATCTCTGGGAGACTGGGTTGTTGGTAAAGCACTTACGAATGGTGTTGGCAGGGTTAATTGGGGTGGAACGTTTGCGCTCTGGGACCACCTCAGGGGTTGATAAAGCCGGCTTACGGATATGGACTTGTTTTCCTTGAAACAAAAGTTGATGACCTCATTAAAGATTGCTGGGCTACTCAACATACAGTACATACACATACACTATGCTGTTGTCACTTCGCAAGATGGGAGCTTAAGATGGGAAACATAAAATTCAATGTACAGCAGTTTGCAACTACCTGCAAGTGAGACCGGATCAAACAATGTCAATAAATTTAACAAGAAGTGAAAAAGACTATTTGTGTGACTTATTGGATAGATCAGTGAACAGGCTGCATGCCACCAATTAGCAGTCTACAGCTGACAAACCTTATCAAGCAAAGAATGGTGGGGCAATTGTTGTAGGAAAACTATCAGCAAATGTGCAAACAAATTCACTACTGCGTTAAAAAAAAAAGTGTTATAGAGGCACACAGACCAATCTCCACAGCATTTGTTGATCTGCCATGGCAGACGTGTAGGAAAAGTCAAGTGTAAGAGGAGTTTAAAAGAAGCCAGATATTAACAGATTGGCTTTTCTCCAATGACTTTCAATAGGGTGTACTCATTTCTGCAACATGGGCCCGAATGAATCTGTTAGGCAAATAACTTTTTTGTGAGAGTACGGCTGACATCTGTGGCAGTATTTTGTAGTGTATTGTTCCATAGAACATTTTGATTCTGAAAGGAAACTAAAGGTTTTCTAATAAATCATTTATGCTGAGCACTGTATAGTGAAAAGTATGGAATTAGAGAGCAGTTACTATTTTATCATGAACCCATTTTTCTAACTTATATGTGGCAGTTGCAAGCAAAAAGGAGTCCAGTTAAGAGCCTCACCTCTGTATTGACCCCCAGGTTTGATGACTTTGGTCCCACGTTCACGTGTGTCTTCCACAGCCTGGGTCATTCGTTCTCGGGTCACCTGATATGAGTCATTGGTGGCGCACACTGTGACCTTGCCCTGTACGGTTGCCAACAATGCCAAATTCGAAGCCCCTGAACTGAATACAAATTGAGAGTGTGAATAATAAATGTCAGGCAAATAGTGATTTGTTCTAAAAAAAAAAATAAAAAAATCTAAATGCTTATAGGTGAGTCAGCTGACCAATGATGACCGTTACCTTGATACATGCTGCTGGATGCACTCAAAGCTTCCCTGAGGGTTGTCCTTGCCCACATTAGACAGGTAGAAATCAAAATTGTTAAAGGCATCAGAGGAAGAATTGGTCTTTGGAATTTTGATGCGCTGTAAAGAAATATAAAGAAATGAAATGAGAGATTTTTGTGGAAGTTGTCTGTGTTTCAACTTTTCTGAAAGTAAATATCCTGTTCCTGGTCAAACTCAACTTTTTCTAAAGGCTAAAATGCTGACGCATGGCAGCTTTAGGTACTGGAGCAAATCATATCGTTGTTTCTGTTTCTACATGGTTACTGAAGCATAACTGATATGCTTCCATTACACCTGTTACGGTTCAATAGCAAACTGGTTAATGTACATGACATTGTGAAGCAGGTTATGTATTTTGGACACTTCACCATAGTAAGCCTAACCTGTTGCTCCTGTGAGAGACATCAAAGTTATATTTTGTGAATAATTGTCAATGGACTGCTCTAAATCAATTTATAATCATTCAAGAGACTAGTGTCATGCATCAAAAACACAATTATTTCTACCACCTTAACTGAGCCTGGATCTCCTAAATCATGTTTCTTCAAACTGAATGGCTACATACATATCTTCTAAGAATATCCTGCATAAAAATAAGGTGAAAACCTACCCCTTGAAGTCCATTAAATTGTATTGCCGGCTGCAAGGATGGTACATTCTGCAAGAAGAAATATAAATGACTACATTGTGATAATAATTCACTGAAACTAGCCCAAAATCCCCCAAATCCAAGAAGAAACAATGAAATCAGTGGTTAAATTATACACTACACTATATTCATTAACACTGCAAAGAGGACACAAAAAATTCAAGCAGAAAACTATGATAAGTATTTAGTCTCAGATATGTGTAGTTTCCGTTGTGACAAAAATGCAACTAGACAAAATACATTTAGTTTACAGTTAGAGATATTAAAACGTACTTTGTGCATTGCCATGACTATTTTTAGAACATTTTTATCTTCATTTATTCATTTTTGAGATGTCACCAATTTGTTTTTCTAAATGTGTTACATGTTTGGTTGAAACAATCACTAAGGTTTCCACCAAATACGGGAGGGTCTAGCTTCTCCAAAACTCTGGCTGACACCCTCCCCCACTATCTATACACTAATTCCAAAAGACAGTAAGCAATCCGCATACAAAGACAGGCATACATTCAGTTCTGCTAACAGTTCACATTACAAAAGAAAGACAAAGTCAGCAATCTTTCAATGTTTGACAACTAAATCTCCAACACACATCACCAAGAAGGTTAAAAAAAGACAGTAAGCTGCTGTTGAATAGAACACACATAACCACATTCAACAAAGTTGAGGCTGATAATCTGATATTCCCTCCTTATAGCTGTATTTCAAACAAAGATGTATGGGACAACAGCTGTTTCACTTTACATAGCTGTTGTGCAGACACAGTTTCACATATGGGATCATGTGTGCTATTCATACACATAGCATGTGCCATAAAAAGAACTGGCAGAGTCTGAACAGTTCCAGGCTGACCAAAGGCCGATGCCTATTCGCCTTGTTACGTAATGCTGTTGTGGTTGGTAGAGTTGAGGTCAGGTAACTTTGTTTTCCCAGCTCTGAGACCCTGAGAAGTATGAAGGAAGACCCGACTACATTTTGTTCACTTCACTCATTCAGGTTTGTAGGACAGGCTCTTTCTGCCAAAACTCGAGCTATTTTGCCTCTTTTTAGCTTTTTATTTATTATAGACCTGTCAATTGATAAAAAAAAAGATTCATAGGGAATCTGTGGCTTATTTAAAATCTGTATACTCTTTGAACGGAGAGACAAATAACAAATGGTAGATACATAACTTAACCATCATCAAAGTTTTGAAAGCATATGAGATTGCCAGTTGCTACATTTTGTATTATCCATTTATTTTATTATTCTTTAATTATACATCTTTCAATATATATTCAATTGACATATCAAATAGTTTATCAAATAACAAACAGTTGCTAATAGTTTTTCTTTCCAAAACATTCATTAATTTATTCTGTGTTAATTATACTGTTTTTTGTTCTGTTTGTAGTACTGATGCCATTAGATATCTTAGGTCCACTTTTGCCCATTACTCTTTCTTATCTGCAGGTATGTTATAGATATCAATATCAGCCTTCAGTTATCGGTTATTGTTTTTATTATTATTATTATTAGCCATTTACAGCTCATAAGGAGACAACCCGTGCAGTAAGAAGACACTAAGGCTGGAGACAAATAAGCTTATTAAAAAATGCATTAAATCTAACACAGGTGTCCTGACAAAAGTCCCTGTTACCACACAGATAAGGGCTGTGGGTCAACGGGGATATCACTGGAACATCTCCACTAGGGATTAAACAATGCACTCAACTCACGAAATGATATGGGATTTGTTTTTTGTTCAAGATACAATTTTATCATGATTGTTAGGAAAAATATGATCTCCAGACAAATTCTGATGACAAAAAATAAATTTTAAACAAAATATTATGAAAAAATAACATCAACTGAAATGTTCTTGTGTGCTTCATAAACTAATATTTCTGTCTTAAGTAAGAGAATACAAAAGATGCACATTTCTTTACAGAAGCACTGCACATCACCAGTTATCTCTTATGAAAGGCAAAACTGGTCTGGTCTTATTTACCCTGCTAACTGTCAATATTTTAAAGATGAAAAGAAATCTTGACTGGAAAGAGTTCCTCTCTTTACAGAAACACTGTAAAACACGGTGTCTGTGGAAGGTCTTCCCACGATAATAACTTGTTTCACTAAAAATTGCCCGAACTTGTCCCGTTTAATGTCTAACAGACATCAACATACAAGCTCGTCGAAATCAACTTTAATTATGTTACGTGATTTGTAAATTTAGATTAGTTGTCTGAAAGTACTTCTTTTCTAAATCGGCTAAAGTTTGACAATAACAAGACAAGAATGTCTTGTCTAGAACAGCAGCCAGTGTCTCAGTGCTAACGCTGGCTAACCTTAGTGTCTAACTTACATCTGCAGCTTTAAAAGGTTTACTCACTACTGTCAGTTGATAGAACCAAAACTAAAAACTTGTCCTGAACCTCTTTTATGTTCCCCACATTCTTAAATTCATTGTCACAAAAGTATTATTAAAATATAAACAGCTGGACGTCGCCTCGTCGATAGCTGAGCTAACTTTTATAGCGTTAGCAGTGCGTGGCAGTTGAGCTCCTACAGCTCACTTTAGACGGTGTGACTACAGGACTTTTTTACAAATGTTTTGCAATTTACACCAAATTTAGAGGTACTTTAACTCACCCGACCATTCTGGTAGCTCTCTATGGCTTTCAGCGCCGTCTCGGTCAGTTTGACGTGCAACACGGTGACTCTGTCATCGCTCTGCTGCCCATACTTTAAGCCATATCTCCCATCCTCACAGAGCGCCGCCATCTTTACCAGCCCTCCACCATCGCCCCTGTGAGCCGGCAACATTTAGCAACAGCAGTCCACACTGGCTGATCCTAGAGCCGGGGAGGGACTTCTGCTGTGACCGGACTTGGTTGGGTCTTGTTCTCTTGAGATTAAGTGTTTCTAAATTTAAGGAGAGAAAAAAAATCTATCACACAGCCTTACAAAGACTATATCACACTGTTATTTGCAAAATTCTATGTCGGTTATCTATGTAAGGCTAAAGAGTATTAAAAAACGGTTAAATTTAGCAAATGAGATGCAGCTGTAAAAATAGCCAAACACAACCTTAGTGAGCCAATGATAAAACTAAACCATATTTTTCATAATTAGACCTAGAAGTCAGAAGTTATACTGTACATGAACTACCTTTTATCCATGACTAAAACTATAACTGTAACACTCCTATTGCAATGATTGCAATCAATTGTGGCAAAAAGTTAAAAAAAAAAGTAACTATGGGTTAACCTAAAAGTCGGTGAAGTTGTTCATAATTATGAAACGTGGACAAACTTACCAAAAATAAACAAAACAAAATATTAAAAAATAATAATATTGATACGATGGTAATGACACAACATGGCAAAAGGAGTTCAATAGCTTTAAGTGCAAACCTTAAAGTTAGATCAGCAAAATGATTAAAAGGTAGCTAAAAGTGAGAGTGTACTGATCATGGTTTGTCTCACCGCGCAGTACCAATATATATTAAACTGTATGGGCTACATATGGGTGATGTACATTTTGCTGCTGTGTTCATCAGCTAAAAAGCAAGATTCTAAAAAGCTTTGATCCTTTGAATCCTATCATTTACTTCATAGTATCTGTGGCCTTTCTTCGTTCGTTCGTTTGTTTGTTGCTTCCTTCCTTCCTTCTTTCCTTCTTTTTCTCCTTCCTTGTTTCTTTTCATTAAAGACATTGACCATTGATTGTAGCAGGAAAAATGTGAACATAACAATAAAATGTCAAACATGATGAGATTGCTTAAACTATAACTGTATCTAAGTAAACAAATGTTAGGTATATATTTATCTAACATTTATGTACCTAACAATAGTGGGTTCACTATTGAATTTCTTTGGTTCACACAAAAATATCACTTCATTTGTTGTGTCTGCTCCGTGCTCCGTGACATTCCTGATTCTCTCCAGTAAAAAAAATACATCGAGTGTCTGATTCAGATAAATCACCAGTACAAATCACTTGCTTTTTAAAAGTTGTTAAATTTCCTTTCTGTATTTGCATCCTTTGCATCTGATTATATTGGTAGCCTACGTAAAACTACGTAAACTACTGTGGTTACTTCTTTCAGAACCAAACATACACAGAGTTTTTCCTTTTTTTTAAATAAATACATAGGATGAAATTGTAGTGCATTTGGCACAATAAGCACAAATGTGTCCTTATGTGGGCTGTACCTCCACTATCTCTCACAGTCAGTTACACTGACCTGGTTATTAGGGCAGTGTGATGTGATGTTGCCTGGCCTCAGGCAGGGTGGAGAGAGGCATGACTGAGTCCAAGAGATTACCATAGCTCTGAACCCCACCCACTCAAACACACACACACACACACACACACATAAGCTTGTGATAACCTTAGTTTATTCAGAGAGGTTTGTCCCTAAAAGCCATCATGTTGACATGACATGACATGACATGTATAAACCAAGGTTGTCTAAAACCTGGTCCAGGTACCATTTGTATTTTGGGCTTACTTTAGGTTGTTTTGGGAGTTTAAGTTTATTTACTCACTGGAAGATTTGTATATTTTTTTGCTACAGCTTTTGAAAGCTTTTTCATTGCCCTAATTTTGTTTTAATTTAGATAAATATGAGCCAAAAAACAGCCCTACACCAATTTTAAGTGCAGGACCTGAAGGTAACAGCTTATTTTTTACTGCAGTATCATCCCTGCAGGAAACTTCCAAAAATTCCAAAAGCTTGGGGCTATGGGCTCGGTGCTGCCCCTGCTGCACCAGATGAAAGAAACAGTTCTGAACCCGCAGTTCCACATTTTTGGACTTTACTCTATAGCTAAGATAAATATAGACTGTTTTTACTCCTTTTTTTCTTTTTCTTATTCATTTGTACTCATACAGCAATTTTAAGCTTCAAATGCTGTAGAAAAAATGGTTTATTAGTTTAATTACATTTTTAGGTATGTAAACTAATGTCACTAATGCAGCAGTGCTACTGTACTTAAGCTTCAAAGCCCAGTCAGTCTGTTGTGGAGAATTTAGTCCACTCTCAGCTTCTATACATGTGAGTTAGTCCGACTGAAATACAAATCAGCTGTATTTCAGTTGAGTTAACATAAATGAACATTTTATAACAACTAGCTTTTGTTGGACTAATGCAACAATTTCAGCTGTTGAAATTGTCGCACACCAAACTAACAGCTGGTTGATTGCAGGGCATGTCAACCAGGTGTGATACCGCCTCAGTTAAAATGCAGAATTGACCGCAGCACAGTAAAGCTAATGTTAGCATACACACTAAAAATGCAGTCTTTCTGACTCATAACAAATTCTATGCACCTGTAAACTTTAATGCAATAAATCTGCATAGAAATTGAATGAATAACACCTACTTGGAACTGAGTAATTGTTTTATCACCAAAATGTCTCTGGCGCTTAAACATACTGATTAGTAACCTGTGGTTATCACTAATAGGCAGTTACTTCAGAAGCACAGTGGGTTATTAGTTTGTTATGTCCTGGGTTGAGTATCTTCCGGATGCTGCAGGTTCTTCTCTTTATGTGCTCATAAAGTGAGACAGGGTGGCCTGTAGTTTCAGTCAATTTCCAGCTGGTGTCTTGAATATTTCATTTTTAAAGTAAATCTTTCTGTGTTGTTGCCAAATTTAAAATAAAAACCGAAAATCAAATGAATTGTCTAAATCAGGGCTGTCAAACTCAAATTCACACTGGGGCAAAATTAGAAACTGGGACAATATAATTGAATGCAAAGCCAAAAATAGAGCAATATTATAGATTTTCCCTGCATAACACAGTGACGTGACGGGTGGAGGAGAACCTGAGGGAGTGGGACGGAGATGTACTGTTCAACTGGTCAGACAGATGTAAATCTGTCAACTGGCAACTCATCCACGTTAGTTATTAAAACCAGAGCCTTTATTGAACTTTTTTACTGTCTTTGAACCTTTTACATACCATAGTAAGACTTGTATTTAAAAACCAAAATCTCAAATATTTCAAAAAGGTCAAGTACTGTTTTTGTATCAGTTTGAATTAGTTAGTTGATTATCGAAGAAACACATCTGTTACTTATATGCCTACTGTACATTTCCCTAAGCCAGTGATTCCTGAGCCACATGTGGTTTCCCAGCCTCTTCTCTCTGTGAGATTACTGCAAATAGACCAAATGACTTGCATTCATGGCTTATACATCTTATTGTTGTTGTGGTAGTGTGTGTCATATTGAATCTTCTGCTGTTGCGTTTGTATTGATCATTGCCTGCATGCTATGTTTCTGTGTGTAATTGTTAGCATCTTGTTTGTACTTGTTGAGGGTGGCAGACCCCTGGTCTATGGAATCTTTTGCTGCAGTTTTATCAGTCTCAGTTTCTGATGACGACTGTTGTGCAACGTGCAAGAATGTAACTAATAATTATTTAAACTGTTTTGTCAAACTTTTTTTTAAGCTACTTCCACAGCCTTTGTCAAAAGCTTTTACAAACGTGACGGATGCATTCTGAACGGGACCATTGTTTTATCTGAACATCTGTATTGGGGTACGATGAATAAAAGCAAGATGTTTGGGGGCTAAATAAATGTGTGTATTCATGGAAAACAAAGATAAAGGTTTCAAATACATCTGCAGCAAAACGAACCACGTCTATCTAAAACAATAAAAACAGTTGTCTTCCAAGGATTGTCTGAACATTTAACTTCATTCATTCATTCATTCCACGTGGCATTTTGGCCCAGAGGACAGATTCTGTCTGGCAGTGAGAAACAGTCATCTGCTGCTGTTAACCCTTTCATTCAAAAAGAGAAGAGAGTGAGAACATGGAAGGTGAATATGGGGGCAGGTTTTGTGTGACATCTAGTCCACCCGGCGACTTAAATCTAGAACTCTACGACAGACTCTTGGCTTTAAGACATACTGTATTTTCTTGTTGAAAATGCTTTGTGTGAAATTAAAATCAATGATTTCACCAACAGATCGCCATATGACTTCTTCTTACATAACGTTAAGAAACAGCACCTAATCACACTATTTCTCTGGCCCACTATCATTAAAAGGCCTTGAAACAGCAGCACTTCCAGTTAATGATTGGCCATTGTGAAGAAAGTGTGTACTTCCACTGTTGACTCTTATCACTGACGACCACAAAGCTGCAGGGGCAGTATCTCCCAGATGTAATTTATGGAGAGGACCCGGCTTGGTTTAAAGGGACAGGTCAATTGTGTTTTTTTTTGTTTGCAGTGGAGATACAGCAGCTTCACTGTGGTGCTATTCACACGGATGACATTTTAATTGAGAGCCAGTTGTACCGTGTGGTCCTGCGTTGTTGTAGGTGACGGCTAATAGGACAAAATGTCAGCGCTGCTAATGGGGATTTGAACATGTGCATTGCCTTTGTCATGACCAGAGTTCATCTTTACAAGCAGCTAGTGATGTAACGATACACTCAACACACGGTACAATGTGATTCATGATGTCTTTTTTCTATAAAACATGTTGTGGATATCGGTGCAAATGCGTCTTAGCCATTTGATTAAATAGGCAGATCCAATAAAGTGTTCATCCAAGAACTACTAAGAAAAAACTCAGGCACCACATGCACGGTGCAAATCCTATTCTGTCCACTTTACCCATACAGTTCAACCAAAAAGCTACTGCATTTAAATCAATGAATACAGCATACATCTTCAACTTTATTTCAAGGCCAGCTGTCAATACCACTAAGACATTCACATGAAGTTCTGAAACTAGCAAGGCATTGCACTTGTCCTGTTTTATTTTTTAGAAAGTATGGTTGAATAGTGAGTTAGCATTTGTGCTTTATTCTTGTCTCTTTATCGTAGGACGAACACTGTCTTCCTAAGGAGACCACTCTGCTCACAGGCACATCAGCGGTCAAGGACGATTCCCACCAGCTGTACTCTGGTGATAACACACATGTGGGCCTGTGGTCTATCAGGTAGCGGTTAAGGTAGCTCTCCTCAAGGCCCCTTGCCACTACACCATTGCCCTGATCCTGTGTGATGAGCATGGAACAGGAACGAGCCAATTTAAACACTTCAGCAACCAGGCCACCATACAGCTCTGAGGTGTAGTAGTAGTCTCCTTCCTCTTCAACCACACAGGCTGATGAGGCCACTTCCGTCTCATAAGGAAATGCTTTCCGAGGCATCCCATAGAGCTCCGGGTGTAAGGTGGCCACCAAGTCACCGAGGATTTCCTCTCCCACAGGTGCCAGAAACGTTTGGTCAACATCAGCACAGAAGATGTACTCAACTTCGCTGCTGATTGGGTCTCTGATGGCATCAGCGATCAACGACATGCGGCGATAGGCTAGTCTGTCCCACCTGGGCAACTCTGCGATGGGAATCACCTTGAGCTGCCTCTCAGGACCCAGCTTATTAGGAAGTTCGAGAGAATGGGGGGTGTCTGTAAGAATGTAGTAAGTGACAATTTGACCCGGGAGGAAGAAGGTCTCAGCTGATGAAAGGAAGCGATGGAAAAAATGTTTGTAGGATCCCACTACAAGGGTCAGCAGGCCTGTGTGAATTTCTCGTTGAGCAAATTTGGCTCTGCGCCACGTTGAGATCTGGCTGTCGCCCCACACTAACGGGGCACCCCAGGGTGTCTCCATGGGCCACTCTGGATCTGCCTTGATGATGATCCTCTCTGTCATTAATCCGTCCTTCTTTAACCCCAGGCTGTGGAAGACTGTATGAGAGGATTCACCACTGGCGGGGGCTTTATGACCCCAGAGGAAGTCTGAGGAAGAAAGACATGATGTTTAAAAATGTTTTCTTTAACACAACAAAGCTAACATTAACAATACCACAGCTGTTTTCAGTTTGGTATCAGTGTAATCCTTTAGCCTTGATAAAAGTCTCACAACTCAGGCTCAGGTAAGTTACAAATCTTGTTCTTGCAAGGGTCAAATTGTTAGTTTAATTTCCCTAATTTCTTAGCAACAAAGAAATCGGTTGGTCAGAAAGTGTATTTTTATTTATTCATTTATTTATTTACTTAGCTGGCTTTCTACATTTTGTTTTCAAGCTTTGTCTATTTATTTACAAATGAAACAAAGGTTTTTAAATTCCTTCACTTATGTCTGTAAAATTCTAGGCTACATTTTTGCTGACTTTAGTTTTTTAAATTCTTATTTATTCTAGGCTAACTTTGACTGTTCTTGAGTTACTGGTTCACACTAAATATATTAGGCTTAAGAAATAGAGACAATCTCAGTGGTCAACAGGCTGAGACAATATCCACTCTGTCCATCACTGCCCCCCCCCCCCGACCCCCTCTCTTTCTGTTTGTTACCAATACAAGGTTAGTTAAATGGTTACTGCACACTTACAGATAATAACAGAGAGGAGAAAACTGTACAGGACAAGATGTATTCTGGTCACTCTGACTGCTCCTGTTTGAAGGACAAACACAAACATAAATATTAACTGACACCACAGTACGGTTTAGGACAAGCACACACTATTCCCAAACTAATCGGACGGACAAAAGAAAGAGAATCTAAACTGCTTGGTAAAAGTCATTCTGGACAGTGGGTGTGTGTTAGGGTTTGTTACTAATACAAGGTTAGTTAAATGGTTACTGCACACTTACAGATAATAACAGAGAGGAGAAAACTGTACAGGACAAGATGTATTCTGGTCACTCTGACTGCTCCTGTTTGAAGGACAAACACAAACATAAATATTAACTGACACCACAGTACGGTTTAGGACAAGCACACACTATTCCCAAACTAATCGGACGGACAAAAGAAAGAGAATCTAAACTGCTTGGTAAAAGTCATTCTGGACAGTGGGTGTGTGTTAGGCCCTGTTAGGACCAACAGTGTGACCTGTGTATAAGGTCTGGCTTTTAAACTAAAATAAAAGATCACCATTGGTTCACCAGGAGGACCCTATAAAAACATCTCTGATGTTGTCAAATACGCTACGTTCATGTGAGTGAATATTTCTGCACACATGTTTCTGTGGTTTTCAGGATCTTCGCTCTTAAAGTGATCCAAGCTCTTGTTTGTCTTTCTGAAGATCGTGCTGTTTATAATGCTTTTCTGCACTTTCCACCTCTCCTGGCTGAATCCAACTGTTCTTATCATTAAAGTAAACAAGATTTTCCACCAATCACTTTTCAGCAACAAATGAGAGAAAAAGGAAATCCAAACTGATGACATAATCAGAAGAGGCGGAGGAGAAGCATGTCTGTTGGTATACGTACCAGAGGACGTCTTGCAGAATGGAAACAATGCCATAATGTGACCTGATATAGAGAAGCACACGTATACACACGCACACACCCACACCCACACACACACACACACACACACACACACACACACAGAAACTTTAGCTAAAGCTCAAATCAATTTTTCAGAAAGTGAAGTCCCTTCTGCTACGTCTGTCGTCTTCATGAACGATTCCTCAAACGTACCACCACACTATTCTTATTTTACCTCTTCTTTTTCCTCCTCACAGCTTTTCCACGTAAAATTTTCCTCTGTCTCTGCTTCACATGCCTTCCTCCTCTCTCTCTGCTCCCCTCCTCAGAGTTCAGCAGTGGAGCAAAACCAAGGACCAGATGTGTGAGGAAATCTGGGAAGATGGGAGGAGCAAATAAGTAGAAGACAAGGAAAGAGAAAAGTCAGGTATAAATTTCAACATGATTAAAAAAAAACATAAATAAGAAGATAAAACTGACTCTGTCTGTCTTTTAATGTGTAATTTTATTTGTAATAAGCCAAACTGGAAAAATGTCCTTGGAGAAAATGCAGACTCCACATGGAAAGACCAGTCATGAAACCAGATTTAGTAATTATGAGCCAGTGGTTCCCAGTGTTTCCATGCTAAGCCCCCCCCCCAAAAGGCATTAGCCTCTGGCTATGTTTCCATGCTAAGCCCCCCCAAAAGGCATTAGCCTCTGGCTGGACACCCCCTTTGCAAACCCACAGAGAATGTTACCAAATATGTAAAGAAACATACTAAAAATGTTTAGAATGTATTTCTTACTTTAATTCACCAGTCAATGATTATTACATAATAATAAATAGTTGGTCTGCTGCTTCGGGTCATTTCTTGTCCATTTTGTGCCAGTTAGGAGTCATCATGCAGAAGTTTCAGCTGTCTAACAAAATGCGTTCAGGTACTGTGGGAAACTTGGGAATCTGACGAATACAATAGTCTACATGTTTAAGACAAATGGTTTGAAAAAATAAACAAGTTTAAAAAAAATTCAGACAGACCCCAGATGTCAATTTGCAGTTTATTATGATAAATTTATTATCTTTACCTGGATTTATACACCTATACATAAATATCAATGTAAACAACTTCTGAGTAAAGCATCAGCAAAACACAAAACAAAATGATAAAAACAGCACAGGCTCTGCTAAAGAGCTAAATAGATAAATAAGTGTATATATTCATAAACATCTTCTGTTTCCTGTCTCTTTGCTGGCAGAGAAGCTGGGCAGGCAGACCAAGGCTGGGTCGGACGTTTACACACAGGCTCCGTTACAGCTATTATTATAAACACTAAAGACTAACACCAATAAAATGATCTGTGGAGAATGGAGCGAACCTTAACAATGACAGCATTTATTAAAGCATGTAGCATTTGCCAAAAGATGGCTTTGCAGAACTCTGGTCATCTGTGGGATGTCCGTTTAAAAAAAACAGTTTTTGATGATCTGTGAATGACATGACTAATTTGAAAATAGATAAAAGAATAAAAACAAGACAATGTTGGCAGTGTTTGTTAATATCAAGAGAAGTGACATTTACCTTGTTGGAATAAGATGTTAATTCAAAAACCCACAGTCCAAATCTTTTTTAGTTTCACAGGAACACAGAACTGCCAAAGAAAATAAATTTGAGGTTCAAGTCCAAGTCAGGGTTTTATTATGACCACAATGAAGACATGGTATAAGGTCCCTTCAATAAAGCCCTGATTGTCAAAATAGTTCAGAATAAGTTTGGAATAAAAAAATTAAATTGTTAGAAGATTAAATTGTCCACAGATCGTAGCTAACTTCTACTCTTTGTGTTGGTAAAATGAGAACAGCATTGTAACCTGAGCATAAAATATATTTAAACTCTCTGAAGAAAAGTGCCAGACAGATTTTCAAGAAAATCTTGGTTTGTAAGTGGAGGGACGTTAAATTTAAAATCTTCTCAACGCAAAGTTTGAGATCATCCAATGAAAGAGAATTAAGACAAAAACACTATCACCTGCCCAACCTTTGTTGAAGTAGCACCTCAAACATTTCACTTACTGTTCAGTTTAAAAGACAAACAGACATGAAAAACAGTATTTCGTTACTCTGTTACTAAAACCCTGTGTTGTTGCTTTGGTGTCATGTAGTGGCAAAAAAAACCCAAAAAACCAGGGCATAAAACAAATACTGGCAGTGACGTAAGAGTTTCTCACTATTTTGTGGAATGGCTTTACATTGGCCCATAATCCTTGGTGCAGTCACTAGTTCTGTCAGATTATCAATAATATTATGATGTTATTATATACTGCACTTCTTTAGTCAGACTGTATAATTTCATCTAACAGCATTTTTTTCGAACCATATTTCAATCGTGAATGACATGAATGAGAGACATAATAAAGATGTAAAGATGTCATGCTGAGCAGGCAGTGAAGAGCTGAGACATGAGACCATGTCCTCTGGTTCTCTTGAGAGATAAGGACAGAGGGAAATGAGGGTGCTGTGATTAACGGATGATCATGAAAGCATCAGATCTGCAGCATTTCTGGAGAAAACAAATAACAGAGTGGAGGAGTGGAAGACCTCGTTTTTCTTCCCTCTGTCTGTTCTCTTCTCCCTCCACTTCTCCAGCTCCTCGTCCAATCCCTAATCTTCCTGCAGACAGCTGACTGACTCCAAACCAGATCTGACTCAGACAAACCACAGTCCACTTAAACGATCCCGAAGAATTGAGAATAATGGATTTAGATCAGATCAGGACAGACTTGCTGTTTATGATTTGGTCATTTTACTGTTGATTTCTGTGCCTCCCACTTACACTCATACTAACACGTAACATGCCCAAAACATCAGGTTGAGCTGTTGCATTCAATCTGTAGATCGAGCCTATCTTAGTAATGTTAAACTTGAACAACATGCCACTGAACAGAGACTGCCTCATAATGTGGCATGTCAACTCTATGGTGAGTGAAGGTAGATCAGCTGCAACAGATCAGTGTGTGAGGATGTACCTTATTTTGCATTTATTTTTTTGTTAGAATAATATTAATAATAGAGTGGCTTATTCTTTCCACAATTGGGAAATTTGCAATATGACTTGTAATTGACACAGGCTGCCACAGGGGAGGCGCCATTAGGGGGATGTGGTTTCTCTGGGAATCAATCCCAGGAGTGCCCTCTGCTCGCAAGGCAGGCATGTTATCCACTACACAATGGAACCACCTCTCAGCTGATTTAAGTCTAAAAGGGATCCAAGGTAAATCTGGTCCAGAGTCAGTTTCTTGGTCTTTTCCTCTTTCCTTCTTACATTCTCTGCTCCCCCCCCCCCCCCCCCCCCACAGAAACATACTGTTTTACATTATTTTGTTTGTTTTCTTTTGTCCCCTCTCCTTTCCTCTCCTCTCCTTTCTTCCTCTTCCCTCCTCTTCTCTTCTTCCTCTCACCTCCTCATCACTTTACATTCCATCATCACCTATCATGTCAACCAGAGCCTGCAGCAGCAGGTCGTCTCTGTGCCTGTAGTGTTTGTTGCTGTAGAAATCGTCGCTGTAGTCGTTGTAGACACTGTCCCCTGGGCCTCGGTACCTGTTGATAAGATCCAGTGCCTGGTACAGCTGCTGCGGGGGGAGTCTGGTGGAAACGGGGGAGGAGATCCTGTTCGATTGCTGCTGCTTACTCCTGACCGAGGAGGAGGTTCTGGTTGGGGCTCGGGGATCCTGCAGAGGAGTGTGCCTGTTAAAGGCCGTCTGCAGTAATCGCAGCAGGGCCACTGAGGGAGAGAGGGCGGAATTTGAGGGCTTTTCAGAAGCTTTCTCTAATTTGGAGGAGGCTGGAGATCGTACAGCATCTGTTGGAGGAGGTGGATGGGCCTGTGTGGGCTCCTGGAGGAGGAGATAGACAAAGACATTTTATTTAGTAGGTGTCACAGCACCTGAGATAATAAAAGTATGCTTGTTAATCCTCAGGTTAATAGGATAGTGTGGGTTTTAAGCCCATGTTGAGAACTTTACTCACTGCAGAACTTAAAGGTAACCAGTGAAAGATCAACTGAGAAATAGTTCATGTTTGATGACAAGTTCAAATTAGACAAAACATTACAAATGATCAGCCCAGAAACACCTCTGTAACAGATGTTCTGCTCTCACCTCCATCATGTCATCCATGTGCTCCACACCACGTCTGTCGTTCTGCACGGCGTTGTATGGGATGTACACTCGAGGCTTCTTCATGTGCTGTGGTTTTTCTGATGTTCCATGAAGAATCAACTTCCAGTTCAGAATCCGGCCTTTGTTCTCCATTCGACCAGACTACAAGGGGAAAATAGGCAAGCGTTTTGGCAGATGCTTCTGGGTCTACTTTACATCTCGGACATGTGTACGGTACATGGGATGAACTGATTTAACATCTTGTCCTTTTTTTAAGGTTCTTTTTTTTAGAGAAACTTGTAAAAATCTAATGTTTTTGTTTGACTCACAGTGTCTGTGATCTTCAGGGTCCATGTCCCAGCAGGATTTTCCCCCCAGGTATGAACCGACATGAAGGCCCAGTTTCTGAAACCGTTAGCAGACGTGTCTCTCTCACGCTCAGCCAGAAGCACGGTGTTTGTGCCTGCAGGAAAATGTTCAGATTTAAGAGCTGTATGACATAAGATATAGCTATATATATACATATGACTGCAATCTTAAATTTGCATTACAGAAATGTAATGCAAATTATATATCTATAAATTACATATAATGCACAAAATCAAATAGTTTTGATTTTCAATATTGCAGTTTGTTTGTTTTTTTATCCCATGTCTTTTTTCCCCTCATTCTCACCTGCTGGGGAGGTGAGGGTGATGTGCAGATCTCCTCTCCTGGTGTATTCGATGCTCGCCTCCACCTGCACGTGCTCCAGCGACAGGATCACATTCTCCTGACCTGCGCAGGCTTTAGTTGGAATCTCTATGGTGATCTCACCTGCTGCTTTCAGCTCCCTGTGGAAATGCAGTATATTTAGCAGCAGACACAGACAACTCTTCAAATCTATGAATGGTGGAGCTGCAGACTGCTCTGATTGGTCCGTTCTAATCCTAAGCTCTGACACTGTGAGTGTCAGACTCTGAACATGACTAATGGTTCAGTGTGTGACGGGACACTGTCAAAGAGTGTTTGACAGTGACACTGTCTCTTTACCAAGACAATAGACTAATGCAGACTTTTCGGAGATTAGTGTAGAGCCAAATACCGTGGCTGGAAAGAATCATCTCTGACGATACACTGCTTCTTCTCAGGAACATGCTTCCAGCTGCCTGGGTCAGCCAGATCAACCAGAGCTTTGGCATTCAGGAGACCAAAACCAAAACGACTGTTCACCATCAGCCCCGCTCCATTCCTCTTCCAGCCTGGATTATTGGCCAAAGGATCAAACTCAGAGGTCCAGACGACAATGTGCTGCAGGTCTCTCCAGTTCAGATCTGGACTGAAGAAAGCCAGAAGAAAGAAAAAAGATTTTTAATCACATTTTTAATCACAATCTCATCTTTTTAATTGTGATTTTTATTGCCGGCAGTTTCACACACTTTTGTTCCAGTGCTAAGGCAAAAATCCCAGCAGCCAGTGGGGCAGAGGCTGATGTTCCGGTGTGAGTTTGAGTGCATTCGTTATGCAAGTCAGCACTCGTCTGAAAAACAGAGGGAGAGATTCATGAATACAATTACATTATAACAAATGTGAGAAATGTGTGGAAACACTGGACTAGCAGTCAGCGGGCAGGTGGAAACTCCTGTCCAGCCAAAGTGGACAGTACATTTGGCAGAGTGATGTCATCAGAGAGATGGGAGAGAGTGTTGACTTACTATCCTCTGGTCAGTGTAGTCTCCACTGCTGTAGGCTGTGGCCAAAGTGGACGAGCACTTCTCAGCGTACCACGGTGAAAGGCCCTGCTGAGAAGCGCTGCTGATCGAGATGGTGTAGATGCTATCCGTGTAGCCGTCACAGTCACAGTTATCGCCCTGTCTGCCGCCGTTACCTGACGCCCAAACAAAGATAGAGCCTTTTCCTCGACGGCCCTGAGGCAGAAAGGAAGGAGGACAGAGGTCTGATCACTCAGGTGGACACGTCAATAATGAGAACATGTGTGTCTTTGAAATGTGCATAGAATCCTTCAAAAGTAAACAACAACAACAACAAGTGGTTGCTTAACTGTAAAAGTTTCATTTTACATGTTAAAATGATAAACCTACAGCTTTACCTTCTGAATACCATATTCAAAAGCCTTCTGGGCCAGGCGCCCGGGGCCCTCCACTGTCTTTCCGTCATCGTTGGGTCCCCAGCTGGCACTGTAGATGTCCACATGGTCAGGGTTGAAACCAATAGAACTGGCCTCTATAGCATCCGTCACAATCCCATCCAGCATTCGAATCCCTGATACAAGAGCAAAGAGAGGAAAAGAGAGAGTAGGGTGAGGGCGGGAGGGCGGTGAAGAGAGGCAGACATATTAGTCTTTCACTGGATATTGAGTCATATAAACAGTGTCTAGTTTTCAGGACACAAAAAGGACCATGTTGCCATTAATAGATTAAAAAAGAAGGGGACCATCTGTCCATCCTGACTTTGCAGCCCTTAGATGCAGCTGTTAAAGAGTGTTATTAAGCAGTAATCTGGTGTAAATTAAAATCAGCCCCTTCCTTTGGCCTCTTTAAAATACTGCAACAAACTCAGCTGTGTGTTTGTGCAGAGAGTGGATCGACCAGTTCGGACACATACGGAGTTCAAACTGTTGTTGCTGAAAGAGGCCCATTATTGAAGGAATCAGTTTTACCTCCAACCTTGGAGTTATATGCCACTCCGACACCACACTTGTTGTTGTCTGCTTGCATGGCAATTTCTCCAGCACACCTGGTTCCATGCCTGAAAAAAATGATGTGGTGAAAGACGAGGTGAGAACCACACCAGGTGAGACATCAGATAAGACTGAAACAGGTTTGAATGATTTACGTTTTCATATCCAAACACACATGCAGTCTGTTTTTGGGATCGATGGAACTCTTGTACATTTTTTCAACCCACCCCACACTTGACACCGCACATGAATAACACCTGCAAACCCTCGTTAACGTGTCAGCTCTCAGCAATCAACTCACTTGTTCTCATTGGTGGAGTCGTACTGGGGAAAAGGGTCCGGGTCGTTGTCGTTGAAGTCGTAGCTGGCTGCTGCATCCTAAAACAACAGATGGAAACTTTTTAATATTCTTTATTTTTAAATTTGTATCTATTTTTTGAAAGTTTTTAGCATTTAGTACTTTATTTATACTACATGTATTGCAGTTTCCATTCAAAAACAAATTAACATAAATTTTGCTGTTGCAGTTTCTATTTATATATTATATATATGCTGTTTAACCAATAACACATCAATATAATTCATCATTGCCAGATCATAGCGTCATGCACTAAAGCGTCACTAGCAGTGTTGCTATGGCATCAGTGAGCCTAAGCCCCGTTAGTACGGGCTGTCTCCATGGAGACGGAGTCTTACGTAGTTGGAATAGATGTCAGTGTGGTTCCACTCTAGGCCATCGTCCAGAACAGTGATGACTACTCCTTTTCCTGTGATGCCTTTTTGCCACACAGGGATCACATGCAGGTCCAGCTTAGGCAGAGAGGAGGACGTTCGTGTGTCTTGCTGAAAGATAAAAATGTTTTCAGGCATTTAGTAAAATGTCCACTGGACAGAGTGCATTTAGTCACACCTTAGGGCCTTATCAACGGTTTTCTTTGGCAAAATGTATTTTGGGAATTGAGTTTTTATTTATATATTTTTGGCCTTATTCATTTATATTCATCTATTGATAGGCAGACTTCAATTTAGGTGATAGCTAATTTTGAGCTATTTTTAACTACTGTCCATATTCAACCTACTTTATGCTATTGTTTGGTCTTGTTTTTAGTGCTTTTAGGGCAAATTACTGTATTTTATTGCATAAATGCATACAAAATGAAATAACTACTTCTTGGTGTAGCTTAGTTTTTTTCTGTAGATATCCAGGTGCTGTGTTATTATTTATGTCTGTTCATGATGGTGTTGTTTGGTTTCTCTAGCTACACATTTTTTTATTTCTTTGGCCGTGACTGACAAAGCGCTAAGATTTTATCAAACTTTTTATTTTGTATATGTGGCTGACTTGGGAACTCCGTTGCTTTGATTCTGAAGTGTGAAACTCCACTGGCTTACAGCACACTTCAAATGAATGACTTATCTTAACAGGCTGTTTTGTGTAAAAAGGTCAGCAGCATCCAGCTTTTCTCCCGTTGACCTTTACAGAGTTTCTTATTGGTCTTTGTCTGTCCACTTTGACCAAAGAGCTACTTGTAGCCATCATGACCACAGAGGCCTCTGTTCTCTCCCGTTCTGTCCATTAAACCATTCACACTAAAAGGCAGTTTAGAAGGGAGGGGGATTTTATCATCTTACATCTTACAGTCAGGAATCCCTTCCTAAAGCTGCATGTTTTTTCAGTGTGAAAGAGTAATGGCTGGTTAGGGTGATCATAATTACGTGGGCTTGGCAGAGCAGGGCTCACAGTGTCTGAAGAGTAGATTGCTTTTTCAAAGCGACCTCACTCTGGTCTTCCATATTATACAATAAACACTGCAGCACGTCATCTCAAGATATGACTCATCCCTGTTGAGTATGCTCTCTCTCTCTCTCTCGCTCTCTGTTTCTCTCTGATTCTCTATATGATAAGCTGGCAATACGTGTGGCTCTGACAGTATCAAGTCCAAAATCGAATGTAATTCTATACCGTTGTTTCTTACATTAAAAAAGACCAGACCAGACACTGCTACTGAATTCTACCATTGGATCGATGTTACCAAAACAACAACAAAATTGAAAGGATGACAATAGTTGGTTCACAGACATATTAAAAAACCCTACAGATGCAACAACAATTAAAAAGCCGTCTCTCACAATTTAGTGACGCGGAATGACAATGTTGTGGTGCAGGAAGGAAGAAATTAGTCACACCATGACAGAATTATTATTCCCAGTTGATACTCAGGATAATCATCCTCTCCAAACACCCAGCCCCTTCTCCACTCAGCCTGGTCACACACAGCGCCACCTTTCTCTCTGTGCATCCAACTACCACATCCACCAACCCCTCTATCTTCAAACATGTATGTTTTCAAAACCACCCTCCATCGTGAGAAGTTGTATTTCTTGTCATTATGCCTGCACAAGTGAATATTTATTCAGTTATTTTCTGTTATGATATGTGTTGTGAAAAATTGCTTTTCCACTGTTCAACGGCAACAGTCAAATGATGGGGAGTCACCCTGTTTCATTACCCACAGTGAGAAACATCTGCTCTGTTCTAACGCAAACGCAGTCTCCTTAAAACGAAACCGAAATGAAAGGTTTCGTTAGTGTAACAGACTTTTTCATTTAATTTGAATTTCAAAAACCTGAACAACGAACATCTTGTCAACCGGTCCGACACAGATGAGTTTCAACTTGCTTTTCCCTTTTCCCAGGTGTAAGTCAGACTCTTTTTTTTATGTCATAGATTATGATGTCACCACTGTGTTAGCGTGGGTGAGTGACATAGAAACTCATGTGCAGTATGTGAGTTCCAACTTACGGTGAAAATCAAATTACATTAGGAATTGAATTCTAAGTCTAGGACCCCCTGTATGAGTTCATATAACTAATAACACCTTTATATCTGCCATTGAAACCCTTCTTTGACATATTAATTGTAAGATCAACACATGACAGAATTACAGACCTACACTTTTAAACAGTTCACCAGTTCTGCCCACTCTACAGTGTGTGCAAAAACAAGTTTGACAGTTAGTTTAGACTTACCAGGTACCACTGCTGGTTCCACATGGGATCATCAAAGAGCTTATCCACAGGACATTCTCTGCACTCCCTCAGAGACGCTCGCTTGCTGCGTCGCTTTTCATACTGCTGCTCCGCCCACAGCACCTGGTTTTTGGACGTCAACAAAAGTAATAAATAAAATGTCCTAAAACAGTGGTTCTCAAACTTTTTATCCTCTGAACCACCTAAGAAAACTCTGATCTCTCTGAGTACCACCATGATGACCAACATTAGATTATAGCAGCAGAGGCCTTCACTGTTAGCTTCCTGTTCCATAATCTCACAAGTAGCTACACATTTTTTTCTAAATGTTGTATTAATTGTGTTTCAAATGTTACAGGTTTATTCAACTGAAAATGTAAATGTGAAAATATGAATTTTTCCCGTGTACCACTAGAGAGCGCTCACGTACCACTGGTGGTACGGGTACCACAGTTCGAAAACCACTGTCCTAAAATATACCCTGTCGTCACATGGCAACCAAAATGTAGAAGAATGTATAAACCAAATTGATATTTTTAATTATTACAACGTTCTGAGGTTTGTGTGAAACAAGTTCTTCATGTTTTGATATGATATGCACTTCAAAATGCAGTGCATTGGTATGAATCGTATTTATAATCTGTAATATTTCAGGAGTAGCCGCTGACAGTTAGATCATCCAATATTGTAAATCTCTGGAGAAAATAATCACCTAAAATCCACGTTGATGTGATCTTGATGTCATTTGAATATTAGAAGGACATTTTCCCAGACTGCCTAGCAAACGCCCTGGAGCAGAGCACCACTTACCCTATCATCCTCTGACAGCCGTCTGGTGATGTGGGTGGCACTTCGTTTCATTCTGCTAGGATGAGTTCGGTGTTTGAACAAGAAATGGTCTTGTAGGGCCCCAATCTACAGAAAAACAAAGAAGTTAAATGAGATTCCTGAGAAAGACATCTGCTCTCTCTCTCTCTCTCTCTCTCTCATTATCTTTTCCTGAAATCAACAGGATTAAAAAGAATACAATCATATTTCTGATAAGAAAGAAAACTCTAGTGTCGATTACTATTTGAAGGTACAGTACCTAATAAAATGTACTTCCCTTCATTCATTCATACATTAATTAATTTATTTACCATCTACCACCAACTGATGACAACAGAGGACACACTGAACACTTTGCTAATTTATTACAGGGCCACATATAGAGACCAGTCACCCTCTGATCCACATATTTCTATTTACTCTGGTTGAAATCCAACATGAAGATTTACCTCATTTATAATTATTATTATTATTATTGTCAGTATTGCTGTGCAGATCTTCTTTTGCTTTAGCAATTTGTATATATATATATGTGTGTGTGTATATATATATATTTGAAGGACTTAGCTTTCACCTGTTGTATCTGGGAGGAAGTGACATCACTGTTCTAGCAAATGTTTGTGAAAAGATGATTTGAATCCTGTACGTTACTAACACTAAATACTGTATATTTGAGTTTCTGTTAATGTATTTTTGTAATGTATTTTTAAAAACACAGTGTGTAGCGCCAGGCTGCAAAATTAAATAATGTCTTTTCAACTGGTTTGTCAGGTATTTATTGAAGCTATTACTATATAAGAATCCCAGAGAATCCTGTATATCAAATAGTGTCTTATTACTGATAAGAATAAAGAGAATAACACTCAGAGCATTTAACATTACATTTTCTGTATGTTTTAATATGCGGGTGCTGAAAGGTAGCTGAAATAATTTCACAATTTGTTTTAGATAAATGACTAGTCGTTAGCCAATAAATAACTAATTATGTACAGAAATCAAAGATTTTTTGTTTGTTTTTTCTAGAAAACAACATTCTCCTGGTATTTCCACTTTTAATTCTCTTCCTCAACTGAGGCCCAACAGTCATTAAAACAGGGCGAAAGTGGAAATGTAGCTGTGTGGTGGCAAGAGATTGTCGCAAATACATCCAAATATGTGAAAATAAAAAACAAAATACTAAAATGACACAACTAGACAGGTAGACAGACAGACAGACAGACAGGTAGACAGACAGACAGACAGACAGACAGGTAGACAGACAGACAGACAGACAGACAGACGGACAGACAGATGGGGCACTCCTATCAGAAATAATCATGGAAGTGGAATTTTCGCACTACATTTGTAATACTTAATATAAACACTGATCCCCAGGACTCACCTGTCGGACCAGTTGGTAGTCCAACTCTTTGGCGATGCCCTCGGCCACGGAGGGGCCGCCGGGAATCTCCACTGCCCACTCGTTCAGATACTGTCTGTCCCTGTAAGAGGATCCCCATCCCCGCTGCTGCTGCTGCTGCAGAGAAGAACCAGGAAACAGCAGGAGGGCGAAGACGCAACACATCACCGCTGGACGAGGACATCTCACTTCCATTTCACACCAGATTCACGCCAGAGGAAGAAAATAACGCGATCAACGTTTCAGAGACAACTGAAAAAATGGACAGACTGCTGTGAAGGTGGGGGCAGTGGCTAAATGTCCTCCGTGTCTTCTTTTAATATATTGTTCTTCTCGCTGTTGCTGTGTTTGTTCCTGAAGAATCAGCTGCTCCTGTAGGTAGAGCTGACGTGAACACAGATGACAGGGAGGAGGGCTTGGTTCGGTAGTGGGGGTGGATGGATGGAGAGGTGGATGCTTCACACGTCAGGTTGGTTGCTCTGACGTCAGTTTGGCGTCTCCATCGGGTGTAACGTGTTAGTTTGAATCCCTGGAGGAGAGAGAGAAAAAAACCCGATTCGACTAAAAATATCCCCGTGTTCATCTGAGAAACGGGAAAGGCTTATCTATCTATCTATCCGTCTATCTATCTATCTATCTATCTATCTATCTTTCTGTCTGTCTATCTATCTATCTATCTATCTATCTGAACTGTCTGTCTGTCTGTCTGTCTGTCTGTCTGTCTGTCTGTCTGTCTGTCTGTCTGTCCGTCCAACCACCATTAAGCATTACTCATTTTCTTGCGGGAAACAAGTCGATCGTCACATCCGTCATTGTTAACGCGTGAATAAGAGAAAGGAAAACAGAGAGAGAGACTTCAGCACCACTGACAGCGCCCGGGTTCATACAATCATCATTTTATTTAATGTAACTTGTGTAGCCCAAAATGATTAAAAAGGTTTTGTCTCGATCGACAGTTTTGACATGTGTCCCTTAGAAGACTTTTAATGTTTTAATATTTTCTGTCATTTTTCTGTCAACATTTAGAATTTAGAATTTTTAATTTTGTTTGTCTTTGTCTTAGCTGTTTTTCCTGATGCATTTGCATATTTTTCATTTCTCAGATTTTAAACATGTGCATGGATTTATAACGATTCCAGTGTTTTAATCCTAAAAATGCAAAAGAAAAGCTTGAAATGTGGTAAAGCCTTAGTTGTTATATTATCAATGAACAAAAAGCAGCAGTTGGTTTTTAAATTATTATATCTGTTTTTATACACCAATGTTGTATAAAAGCCACTGCTGGAACAGGTGACACAGATGATGGAACACCAAGCTTGTTTGTTTTGCAATTTCTGCTCCCATTCCACACAGTATGTTCCAACAATGATTTATGAAAAGGGTACAGCTGACCTCAGGTGTTTGTCAGCTAATGTGCTGCTGGTTAAACTGGACGGTGTACACAGCGTGTTCTAAGTATTCTGTGCCTTCTGCTGAGCAGCAGAGAGGCAATAATCACAGAGAAGCAATTTGAAATGAGATGAAGAAAGGCTGAAACACTGTCCACAAAACAGTTCGGTTCACGTGGTCATGATGTGGGGAGTCACCATGGTTATCATTTTTATCACCAGATGTAAATGAAAGGATGAAGTCCGAGGCCTTTGATTATCTGGATGTGTGTAAACAGGTCCGCACCACATTTAAGCTATAATACACCTTTACCTAGCAACTGCTATTTGCTTTGAACACACGCACACACAGACACACAAACATGTGAGATGAGGTCAGAGGTCTAATATTTTTTCCAGCCATACACATGATGAAGACAAAGCCCACAATGCTTTTAGACACCGGATGACGCACACGTAGGAAAAAGTCAATTTCCTAGACCAGTCGTTAACTATCAAGGATTTGGGTCAAATGTTTATTTCTAATTTCCCCCCTTTTTATTCAAATAACGGAAAAAATAAATAATGTACTTTTTTTGAAAACTATAAATTGAGGTCCAACTGCATTTAAGCTGATAAGCAAGGATTAATGTACGTATATACTAAAAATGACTGCTGTACCGTATACTATGGAAAAATACTTGTATAACTGCTTGGTATTATAATAATAATGTTATATGTCTGAAAGATGTAAAACATGTAAGAATGTTGTGTTTATGGGATAAATCAGGTTAGAGTAAATAATTATATTCAAAATATTTTAACCCCGTTATGTCTTTCAAAACATGGGAGAAGAAAATCTGTTGTTTTTTGGGGGGTTTTTTGCCCATAATTGTTTGTTTTCGAGTTTTTGGAGTCTAATTTGTTGTTGACATACATTTCACCCTAGCCTATGTGTGTGCAGGAGATAATCAGTTTGGTATAAATATGCACACAACAGGTTATAAATGTGTTTTGATTCATTCTTGTCAAAGCTCAATCAGTGCTGCGCAAATGTCAGCTGTTATCGGAGAGTGACGTGAAAATGTCACTCCAGTGTCACAGGCATTGTCCAATGTTATCAGGTAGAATGAAGTAGACTTTGAAGGGCATCGGAGTGACAGAGGCTTGGACATCATTTCCTCCACCCTGAGTCAATGAGTCACACATCAAGGCCTGTGTCAAGACAACAGAACAAAAACTCTTGGTTTTTTTTTGTTTTAGTTTTTTACAATCCATGATATACTGAGCTGCAAGAAATGAAATCCACTCCATGCAAAATAGGAATTACAAGTTAAGATGGGCAAATACTAAAAAGTCTACAAAATAAATAAATAATAATACAAAAACGCAACAAAACAAAACAAAACAAAAACCCCAAATAATTAATTGAAACTAATTTTGGTTATAAATTTGACGTTTGTCATGATTTGTTTTTAAAGATTTTGAGGGTTGAAAACAGTATATAACACTCAGCTCAAGGCTTGAATTTTTCTTCTTGCGGCTGTTACCGCCAGGTGTCGCTACAGCGGTTCATCTCCTAGCTTGCCCTTTCTGTTTTTCCACCAACTATATCAATGTCCTCTTTCACAATATTCAGAAATCAGTATGTCCAGCTCAAGACCAGACAAAGATATAAGTTCTGTCAAATGTGTTTTCATTGATTTATAACATCTGTCTTTTAACTATTTGTCCAACCCTCTTACACTGATGATCCCTGGACGAGTTGAAAACGTTTGTTGTTGGACACACTTCACCAATGTACCAGACATAAGACACTATCATACTACGTACAAGTCATGTTCATATATTGGAAGTTGGAGGTTTGTCTATGTTTAAATACACACAGCAGAAATCCAGAAAAAACGTAAACGTTCCATATGCTGTTGATATATCTGTTTTAGTTAGGCCTTAACAAAGGCACAAAAATGGAATTACATTTTTATTTAGACCTAGCTCTGGTCTGCTGTATAGCAATCAAAAGAAGTTTGAGTGATATTTAAAAAATACTTTCTTCAGAACAAATACAATTAGATGGAAGTATTCGTTTGGTTTCTTCTGCGGATTTTAGTTTAGTTCTTGTTACATTCTTTTCATTCACAAACAGCATTTAAAATTTCCCAAAAAGGAAAAAGAAGAAAAATGACTGCCTTATTTTCCCCTGTAGAGGGCAGCGTTGTACTTTGAAAGCAAAGAGAAGAAGGACAACTGTGACTCACTTCTTCCTCGGCGTGTGGGTGTGCCCTGGCAGTGCTAACATTAAACAACACAACACTCAGAGGAACTCAAGAGTTTTCTACAAATGCTGTAAAACCTATAAATAAAGTAAAAATAACAGCCTGAAGTAATCTATGTCCGTGTTGAGCTGATAATAACCAACGAAGAAGTTAAACCCCTTGTTAAACACACTGACACACATTGTGAGTGCGCGCGTCTGTAAAACAATTTGCCCAAACCAAATAATAAACTGTGGTCACAAAGCCAAAACTTTTTTCTGCAACAGAAAGGAGGGGCAGGAGAATTTACCTCCTGGGCACAGATGAGGAACTCTTTCTAACTCTCTGACTTACTCACCGAAGCGAGAGCAGTTTTAATCTTCACGGTTTTGAAGACAAGAAAATATGCCACATAGGAAGAGAAGCCACGGGCACCATAAAGCCAACAAAGACGCGAAGGAGGTGAGTTATTTATTCGTTTGTTGTGTGTCTAATTCTACATCTTGTATTTTGAATCATCGTCACATACTTTCACATTTCCTCCTATGTTGTTGTTACTTCTATGGTCAGTGGGCTGAAGCCGCCACTAAACACATCACTGATGCTTGTTACCGATAAAGCAGGGAAAGAACAAATCATGTTCTAGCAGATTTAATACAGACGAAATTACACTGCTTCCCATGTGTAATGTCGCAATAAGGCAGTAATACCGAGCATGATGGACGCTTAGTTTAACTTGCAGTGCAACAGAGTTTTAGAGAAAAGTGTTACAAAGTTAAGCTAGTTTGGAACCAATTCTTAGCATATTCTGCCTACAAATGAACACAAAACACTGAAAATGAGTCTGACAGAAAGTGCTTGAACGTTAGACACTGCTTTCTGTCAAATGTGTCAAGTAAAAGAAAAAAAATTAACAAGCCTAAATGTAGTATATGTTAGCCCAAGACAAGTACGAAGTCAAACAAGTCTCACATAAAATCACATAACACTTTTCAAATAACTGTGGTAATGGAGTGGTAGTACTTTGTACAAAGTACAAAAGTAAAAAGTGTATTACATTTTTTATTTTTGTACAATTGTAGAGAGAGCAGACCACATTTCTTGTTTTCTTTGCTGCGTCAGTTTTATATTTTATGGCAATGATAATAACAGGGTTACAGTTGAGATGGATGTTTCCATGAGGCTTAAAAACTCCTTCACATTGAAGATTAAAACATACATCAAAACAAACATGAATAAACAGAGCTTTTCTTCTACTTGTTCACCAATATGATTATAACCAGTGGTAATATGAGGGGCATAGGTTTGCATCAGTTCAGCTTTCCCATATACTGTATGTTTATTAAGTGTCATGTACCTGCTACATACATACAACTGGGATCATGCCTTAACTGCATGAGTTTTTCTAAAACAGTGGTAATTTATTTAACAGTGTGTAGTTTTACACTACTTCTCTTCTAAAACCTGACTGTCTTCACTGACTTACTTACACACAGTCTATGGTGTAACAGTGTTTGGCTGTGTTGTTGTTTCACTTGTTATGTCTCTGTTTAAAGAGAAGGTGAATTTCAGTTTATTAGTTCTGTTTGCATTTCATATAATCCTTATGGAGCATTTCAAATTCACTCTCAGTCTGTGACTGGAACTCTGTCAGTCTACTGTAGGATTCCTTACGATCCCATGAGATAGTTCAGTGGACTTTGGATTCCTAATAGGACTTAAAAGTTATGGCTATCCTTTGACAATGATAGATTCTTTTAAATCTTTAAAAATAGTATAGTATATATTTAAAAATAATAAAAATAGTTACTTTTGTGTCTCCCTAAAATAAAAATAGTTACTTTTGTGTCTCCCTGAATCATTGTTGACCATAGTAAAGTTGGTATAGAGTGGATACAGCACTTTTTACTCTGGATGACATTCCTGACCCACCCTCCCTGTCAGGATAGAGAAGTGGGGACTTGATGGCCTTCAAACCAGGACCTCCTCTGAGGCATTCAAGAATATAACCACTAGAGATAACCACTTCAGACAGATAAACAGATAGATAGATAGACAGACAGACAGCCCAACTGCATTATTAAAGAAATTACTAATCATTCATGTCACAAATGGATAACTATTTTTGAAAAATCAATTATTATTATGTATTATAATTATTGAGCAATTTCAGTCTAATGACTCCTGAATGGACCATAAGGTGCCGTGGTGGTAAGTGCTCTTGCATCCCCGCAAGGAGATGATGCTACATGTCTCGGCAGTATTTGTTTTATCTTTCTGTATGCAGTTTTCATGTTCTCCATTTGTGTACACGGTTTCTTCAGATATTTCATCTGACAGTCTGGGGATTAAGTTAATTGGACAGCGTGTACACGGTTTCTTCAGATATTTCAGTCTGGGGATTAAGTTAATTGGACAGTTTAACATGTGGCCTGAAAAAACCAAGGTCATGGCTGAATGAATGGATTGATGGGTGCATTGTGGATGATGGAAATTGTTCAGCATTTACTGCAGGACGGTCAGTAGTTTGATTCCAAGCTCTAAGGGTGGACGCCTACCTTAAGTTGACCTAACCACAGTGTGTTGGCTCCTGATACCTTACTAAACAAAGCCATGCTCCAATGAGGTTGTAGTAGTAGGCTTTGTCCCTTTGACACAGAAAGTTTCATTCAGAGTCTACATTTGACAAACAATTCTGTTCTGTTTGTGACTTTATGACTTGAAGGGCTGCTGTAATGGTTTCACCTCTCTACATCTTCATTGTTCCCTGAGATCAAGTCTACTTTTTTAAGTAGGCAAATGTTGTGTCTGCTCTCACCCCCCATCCCCTTTCTTCTCTGAATACAATAGTAAATGTGGGATAAAGGTTGAAAATGCTGCTGTAGGACTGAAGTTGTGCAATCCATCAGTTCCAGCCTGACCACAGATGCATCAGGCTGAAACAATTTGGCCAAACCCTTATCACCTTAGTTCGGTGTGGGTGGAAACACTGACTTGGTAGATCCAGTTTTCTTTCTGGAGCTTTTGCTTTCTGTCTCTCTCCCTCCAACTGGCTCTCTCTCTATTTTAGGCAACATTGTGTGTGATATTTGGTGCCTGGTACCTCAGGTTCTGTTATTGCAAGTTCTCAAGGAGAGTCCAAATCTAGCACTATTGTTTCTTATTTCCAGTATGATTACGATGAAGTATATGAGTAAGAGGAAGTGTTGTCCAGCTACTAACGTGTGCATGTGTGTGTGAAACAGAGAGAGTGGGGAGTGGCACTCACGGTGTTTGGAGAGACATGACAGCACAGAACTGCTGCTGAGGGCAAACACCAGAAGGAGAAAGAGCGTAGAACGGCTGGCAGGAACATTTTGGCTGTTTTTTCCTTGGCTCCGGCTTCCTTATAATGGCTTATGCAGCGTATTGGATGAGTCTCGTGAGTACATTAGCTCAGTGTCTTTGTATGTCTCCACCTCAACCCTGCAGCCATACATTTTAAGATCAGCTCTTATATCAAGCCTTAAGTCTCTGCTGGTACTTGTGACTTATGTTAATCTGCCAGTGTAGTCGAGCTTTAAATACTTTCTTTAGATTTTTAGATTCACAACTGCAGGTTTAACGAGTAGTGTCAAAAACTTGTATTTACTCAAATCATGAGGGTGTGTTACTTAGATAAGCTGTGCTCACACTCAGTTTATACACAGCAGACTAGACTGCAGCTTGAGTTGCTTAAGATTGATTCATTTCAAGTTTGTTCTGTCAGTGCCTTATAGTGTATATATATATATGTTTTTTTAACTAAATACAGTAAATTCCCTCAAAAGTAAGTCTGTGGCTAATGGCTTAATGTTTGAGAAAAGTATAAATTCACAATTAATCAAAAAATATTCACCTAGAAATATTGAGAAGTAAACCAAAAAAAGTAACAATTTGTTTAAAAATAAATATTAATTAAAAAGGAATAGCACATTTTATCAAAACATTCTACCAACATTCTAAAAATAAACTAAAAGATAAGCCAATTTCTTTTTTAGCAAAACCAGCTTTAAAAGTATTCTGACAATGCTGAGGTCGAAACTCTGGTGAGTTTGGATTCTTAGAGTCATACAGTATAATTTAATATAGTACCAACTGGGTCATTAAATGTATCCTTTATGTAAATTGTTGGATAAGATTTTTTCCAAACACCACAACAACTAAACTGTTCAAATAATGATCTGTGTATAAATATAAATGTGTATTTTTGTACATGCCTGTTTGTGTTTGTCGTGTAGCATAAAGGAGCAGCTCATGGAGACCAATGTGGCAGCATGTCTTTGGCTTTCTATCCCACTGTGGGTTACACCTATTGTAAGGTATCTGTCCTCCTCCTTCTTACTGACTCCTTGTTGCCTTTTCCACATATTGTTCCTGCTGGTTGTGTCACAGGCTCTTGACCATAAGAGAAAACGCTAGTAATTCCTATTGTTGAACATTTTTCACAGATTATTTTTGTTATTGTAGTTAAGGAGTCTAATCAATAACTAATATTGTGTAAGAACAGCAAAACCCTCAGTGTCTCAACCTTGGACAGAGCTGATAAGAGACAACGCACTTAGATGTCTATGACAAACCTATGTTTGCCAACAGAAACCACTATATGCACCATTAGTTTTTTTCATAATATTACAGTCGTCTTTGTCTGTATTTATATTTTCCATAAGTTGGAAAAGACATTTGTTCTACTGTGATTGAATCAGAATCATTACATTTTTGATAGCTGGTGATAAATTCCTTTACATAAAAAAAAACTGATGGAATTTAGAAAGTGTTCAGAGAATCAAAATGCAATTCAATAGAACAGTAGCACAGGGTCAAAAAAGTTCCCTTTTCAGTTGATTCTTAATGAACTTTTGTTGATGTGAAACAGTGGTTATAAAATATTTAAATTCATTTTTTTATCTGTATAAAAACCAATATTTTTTACATAAGTGCATAGAAAATAAAGGTTACATCAGTATTATTACTGATATCACATTGAGATGTCTTCATAAACATTTTTCAATAAAAAAAATAACACAAACCATCGCACCAATAAAGTGACTTGGTGAGATGTAGACTCTTCATCTACTCACTCTGCTGTTTAACTCAGAAGAGTCAATAACTTATTCACCTTTATGATGCCTTTAAATGTTTTAGTAAATGGTTTGTATCATGACAGAACAAATCCTACAACTTAGTCCTGCTTCTGTCGTCAATCCTGATGTTTAAATACCTGCAAAAACCTTCTGATATTATCGACTAACTTAAATAAACCAGCCATGTGGGCGACGAGAGATTGCACTGCAGCAGGAAAACACATACCACTCCTTAACTAGTAGCTGGTTGTGGTGAAAACCT
The DNA here is from genome assembly GCF_000523025.1 of Cynoglossus semilaevis. NCBI lineage: Eukaryota > Metazoa > Chordata > Actinopteri > Pleuronectiformes > Cynoglossidae > Cynoglossus > Cynoglossus semilaevis. The sequence goes on from NC_024317.1 coordinate 13,108,046, forward strand.
GTTACGGATTATCCAAGGAAGGTGAGTTGAGTAGTTCTGTTTGTTTTTTTTGTTCTTTAATATTCTCCCTCTTTGAGTTGTTTTGTTTTACCAACCTACTGCACATTTGAGTCTAATAATTTGACTAATTCTGCACATTTGTATTTATATCTTTTCTGCTTATACAGCATGTGTTATATGTCCAATTGTATAACATTCATTTAGATTCTTTTGGTTTTACTTATACACAATGTTGCACCACAGATCTTTGATTAAATAAAGATCTGGGCTGAGAAACCTGAACATTTCGAAACTGTTTTAACTAAAGCCTTTGATTTGAAGATATGATTTGGCCCAACTTCCCATAATTGTTAACATGGTCTATGTACTTTGGCTCAGAGATTAAACAAAAACGAAACTCACAAAACAAAAACAAAATGGAAATGACAGAAGATAATTATAACAGTTAATTATTTATTTACCTGAAAGAAGATAAGACAATTCCATTTCAGCTGCAGCCAGAGTTTGCATTGGTATTACTGGCAAAACCTTTGGTGATTGTTATGTATTTACTGGACTACGGTCCACTGACAGGAAAACATCAGTGTGTGTTTGTCTCCCTCTGCTGTGTACAAACATTTTGGAACTTTGACAGTTTTTAATACTTTCAAGATAAGAGCTCCTCATGTGTAGGACTGACCTGAGTTACCTGGTGGCTGTCACTGGAATTCATGTACAGTAGCGACACGAAAATGAACAAAGATAAATACCAGAGTTAAACCTAATCTTACAGAGCATTAAAACACTTTAACTGACTTTTTTTGTTTGTTGACTGTAAACAGGTCAAATTAATTCAGTAGTTTTTAAAAATCTTTTCGGAACTTATATCTGCATTAAAAAAAAATCTTTTCAGAACTTATCTGCATTAAAAAATGCATTGATTTTCATTATTCTGTAGTGTTGTTTATAATATTTAGTTGATTTCTGTTCAAATTTAAATTTCCCACAGGGTTCTTACATAACAGGCTAGCTGGGATCTGCACCTGACAGTTATTTTTGATCAACTTCCTGTGTGGTGGTTGCAGACGCCAAGTGAAGGGGTAGCAGTGTCAGGTGGTGACAGGCAAAGTCATGACATATAGTACCAGGACTGTACCACTGTAGGACTGTGTGTGATGTGGTGCTAAATATAGAGATGAGCAGCAGGTCAGCAGTCATGTCCAGTTACCTATACTTAACTCATGGTTAAGTATAGGTACTGTTGCACAATCTTTCCCCACAGTAATTTTAATACCTTGCTCAATATTAGGGTCGTTGTACTTTAATCATCTAGAGAAATTCCAAGTTAAAAACTTCTAACTTTTGGTCAGCTAGTTATCTTAGATTTACTATTTGCATAATTCATGCCTCATTTGGATATTTCTTGCCATTATTTTCTTATTTAATTCTTATTTTATTATACATGTATATATTTTTTGCTAAAGTTGAGCTATCTTTTTTTATTTAAAGAAACATTTTTCTTGCCCATTTAACTACATTGACAATACCCTGTAGCTGTTTTTAGCGAAACAATTGCTCTTTTTAAACAGGCATGTGTGCTAAATATTTTTCCAGTGCTGACTGTTTCAGGGCAGAGTGCCGCTGTATTGCTTTTCTTTGTTTGTCTGCATTTAAACGTTCACTCTCCTGATGTAGGTTGATTTCTAAGAAAATAAAACCCAAGACATAATGTGTCTCTTGATGCACCGTCTGGTTTTGCTGGCTGGGCAATTTGGTATGTGCCATTGCCAAAGGTGTGTCACAGACATCATACTGTAGGTTGGGTTTGGTATGGTTGTCTATTTGTGCCGTGTTAGCACACACATGCATCCATGACCTTTACGTAAGCGCTTGTGTGCTGCAACATGCTTAAGGAATAAAACGCACACATATCACACAGTGCGGTATTGTACTTGTGCAGGACCATAGATTCACCCGTGTTTGTTTTGTTCAAACTGAGACACGTGAAAGAAAACAGCAATGCAGAACAGACTTGTGTGACTTCATTCCAGTGTGATGTGAACACACAGACTCAGTTTGGAACATGTTTTCTCAAAGTGGGACTCTGTGATCCTCCCATCAGACCAAATCTATAAAGCAGTTGACGTCTCAGCTGTCTCGAACCACAAAAAGTCGTGTTCCTCTGTTCCCAGTTTTGTGATTCAATATTTTTAATGCCTGAGATGTTGGTAAAGTCACAGTTATCATCACATACTGTAGTGAACGCTGTCCAGTCAGTTGGTTTGTTTTTTGAGGAACATGTATACATGGGTACATAGCCGAAAAGAGTTTAACAATGTAAAGACCTGCAGACCAAACACTTCAGGTGTTCCTCAGAAGAAAAAAAAACAGGAAATTCTCTGTTGTTTTCGGAAGTGAGTTTCTTTGTCTTTAAAGAGAAACCAATTCTGTTCATAGAATCACAGACATTATCCTGTCAATGGTTATGGTAAAATAATATAATTAGTAGATCAAATTGTTGTATTATTATTATTATTAATGTTATTATTAACTACTTCTGCTTGTATTAGTAGATCAAATTGTATTATTATTATTATTATTATTATTATTATTATTATTATTATTATTATAAGCAGCAGTAGTAGTCGTAGTAGCAGTAATAGTAGTAGCAGTAGCAGCAGTTAAAACTTCAAAATTTCATTTTGTCAAATTTTCATCACATTTGCAGAGAAAGAAACCTCGCCTTGACAGTGACATTCACCAAGACCTAGACTCGTGTTGGGAATCGAAAACCACAAATGATAAGCAAGTAAGTCCCCAGTGTGGATTACTGAGTAAAAATAACAACTGTGGTTGATCTTATTGATTCCAAAACATTTCTTTTATGAAAACATTTGCAATCTGGCTCAAATTCAATTATTTATAAATAATGACAGTTTGTGTCTCTGACCAGGCATGATGTGATACCCAGCTACTGATGCATCAGTTTGAGCAAGAAATTAACATTTACGGCTAATATGTAAAGTACAGAGAGAAAGAGAAGGAGAAATGTTAATAATAATACCAAATAAAAAAGTAATCTGAAGCTTAATTTGTTATTAAATATACATCCAATTGTAGTTGTTGAACCTCAGGCATTGTCCACGTATACATGCTAAAGAAACTTGTGACTGATGCAGATTTTTGTTTAGAACATTTTGTAACTTCAGTTCTCGTGCACCCATGACTCTAAATTGATAAAATAAAAAACCCGTTAGCGTCAACTGTGCCTTTGTTCTCTGACATTTTAACAGTTTTAAGGTTCATTGTCAATTGGCCCCTTCTGAAAAACAAAGAGCATTTACATTACAGCATTAAGAACAATACAAAGACATATCTGACACTTACGTAAGAGGATGACACAATGATGACATGAAGGTCAGGGATGGGGTCAACAGGACACTCAAAATGAACCTTTAATGTGTTTTTCTTGATTTGACGTAATCTTATTTGTATAGTCTGAACTCGTACAGTTTTCGTCAACAGGCTGTAAAGTCTGTAATACAGTTATTCTCTATCTTTAATTCATTGGGTATGTAGGTGTCTGTACTTTCAACATTTCCGGATATCACCGTGTATGTGTCTGATTCTGATACAGCAGTTTGGGTTAGGGCTTACATTCAGACAAGTAGGTGAAACGTCACCTGGACATGTTTTGACGGTAGAGCTCGTTGTGCTCAGACCTGTCACCTGATGTCATCATGATATGTACCTATCAGCTATTTTAATGAAGCTTTCTCATCTTAATCCAGTTCAGATTCATCTAGACTGGAGGGCCCATTGAATTACATTGTACTTCACTACAAACAAATTGCCTTAATTAAAAGGCCAACGTGCCAGCATCAACTGTAGCCCCTCCAAAACAGACTGATTTTAAATTCAATGCCCACTTTGTACCAGTGTAACAGCAGGTGTTCATGACAGCTGGGCTCATTATTAGTGAGGATGGAATTTTCCCTGACTCACTGTATAAGTGACCTTTTCCCCAGGTTCTATTTAAGGTTGATTTTCGTGTCAGACTTGTTCAAACATTATTTTCATGTTTTGCTGAGGTGTGCTTTAAAACACTGTTGAGTTAAAGAGGCTTGGCTGACTTCACTCCACCCTTGCACTGCCCAGGGAGATACAGTACAGTCAAGACACCTACAGGCTCAGATATGACTTCTATACTACACTATACTACACTATACTACACTATACTCTTCTGCACTTAAACCACTGGTTTTAATAACACTCTGTCAGTTTTGTTTTTCTTTTCAGAAAAGGCATTCACTCTGTATGCGCTCTTACCGTGTGGTTGAAAAGGTTAAAAACAACTAAATGTTTTGATCTTATGATTGTGGGTGAGGGTTCAAGTGCCAACACCTTTATGCCTTCAGGGTTTTTAAACAAACACTCCCTGGATTCCAGTTTGATAATTGCCATCAATTTATTGCCATTGAACAGTCTGTTGATCATAGACATTTAACCCACACGTAACTTTCATGTACAGTAGAGCGTGGGTTAAGCCGCTTCAGGTGACGTTCTTCAGGACTGATATAGATGAAGAACAAGCTAAATAGCGTCATTATGCAGGAAGTAAGTGAGGTACCTACAAACAGATTATAAAATACCTCAAATAAAAACACAGAAGCATTCTAGTACATTTTTACCTTCTTTTTTTTTAAGAAAACCCTTTAAATTAATTTATTCAAAATGTTATACATTCTAAAGGTTTACTACGTGGATTATCTTTCCAAGTCGTATATAAACAACCGTTGTCTTCAGTTCAGAGGGCTACATACCTACAGCCTATGCAGGCTACGCAGGCCTAGAGTGCTTCACTGCAGACCACTGGAAGTCTATTTAAGTTTTTGGTGTGTCATTGTAGCCCCTTCCTAATATACCATCAGCAGCAATTTCCATGTAAATATTGCTCGCAGCGCTTTAGCTAATGTTGGAGCCTTGCCTTGTTATGAACGGTAGACAGTAAATGCTTTTTGGTTTACAGGCCAACCTGGAGCAGTGGTTTATATCTGGTAACATTCTGACCATGTGACCAGATGTTGACACAGCCAGGACCAGGTCCTTTATCACTGCTGGGGTGGGGGTTATTGTTCCTGTCCCAGAGGAATGAGCCGTCATGATTGAACTGAATTTTACCTGAACGTAGAGGAAAATCAAATCTGGCCTCTCCCAGCCTGTTAAGTGGGAGAGTTACACAACTTTTCTTATCGTAGCTGATAAGTGAGTATGTGGGTCTGTTTATGTGCATGCGTGTGTGCATGCATCTATGGGAGCCAGTGTGTGTATACTGTATCTCAGTGTGTCTGTTTATCTGTACTGGTGGGAACATTTGGGAAAATACCATTGTTATGTGGATACTTTTTCCTTCATTGGTATTTTGGAGTTTTGGAATTATAATCAGGATTGGATTAAAGTTAAAAAGAGATTAAGCCTGTATACTTGTAGTAGTTAAGGGTCTCTGAAATAGATAGATAGAAAAGTCTATCTGAAGTGCTCACAAAGCATTAACATCAGTGTGTGTGTGCATGTGGTGTGAGGGTCAGGAGGTCACTGTAGCGTATGGAAAATTGTCCTTACGAAAGACAAAGCTCCTCATTTTAAAAACACAGATACCAGATCTTTTGCTAAACAAAGGTATAAGCTGATTTTATCTTCAAACAAAAAGTTGGTAAAAGCCTCACTGTTGTTTAAGCTGCATTTGGGTTTTATTAGTCAGTGTGTTCTCTGTGGATACACAGTAGCCTCAGTAAAGATAAATATAAAAAGTACATTAATGGTTTTTTTTTTCTTTCTGTTGTCATGAAAGTGCAGCATCTTCTCAGAAGCTCAGATGATCTTCTTCATCAGGTGTCCCTTCAGCTCACTTCTTTTTCTAGCCCTCAGAGTTTTATAGCTCTGCCTCTTGTGACTTCCTACTCAGAGCCGTGACCACACCTCCTCCTGCCTGCCCTCCCTCCCTCTTTCTCTTATATTCCTTGTATTCCATTCCGAAGCATGCTGTGAGTCGGCAGACAGGGAAGAAGCTAACGGACACAACTACACACACACACACACACACACACACAGAAACAGATGCACACTAGAGCCAGGCGGAGTCATTTTGTGTCAACATGGGCCAGTTACTGACCTGGACGAAACGGAACAGTCCTGATGTGGCTGTGGAAGACAAGGTGTGTGCAACTCTGTTATCTGTGTGTGTCTGTTAGTGTGTGTTTGTGAGGAAAGTGTGACGTGCACAGTCTGCCAAAAGTAACGCACAAGTGTTTTGTTTTGGTGCTTGTCAGCTCTAACAGTGGTTTGTACTTCATGTCTCCACAAGAAGTCAGTGTGTGTGTGTGTGTGTGTGAATCCCTGTGGGCTGGAATGTGAAAGACGACTGGTCAGTCCTCTGGGATTTCACTGTGGTTCTCAGGGGTGAAATATTAAACCAAGGGAGTTCATGGGTGCTAGTTTGATTTTTAGACTAGTTGATACAAGCACCAAACCTCTGACTCTCTCCTGTCATTAGTTCTGTTTGGGTGGTGGGAGTGGTTTTATCTGGTGCTGAAAAAGTCCTCCCTCTCTATCTTTAAGCAGAAAACAAACAATGGCGTTTCCTGTGGGAATATTCACTGGAGACATTTCTGATCATTTCTTGTGTCACCCAGAAAACCATGAAGTAATCTGCAGCAGTTAGAGAACACCAATCAGGGTGTGGAGCTAAAGACCAGTTCAAATCAAAGTTCAGTGAAGTGTGCTAAACGACGGTCTGACACAAGTCAACAACCAATGTACTGCACACGTGAACTAGGGGTCAAATCCATCTAATAGCCTATTGTTTATTGAAAACCCCCTCCTCATACAAGTGATTTGGAACAATCTGTGCTTTTTGCTCAGGGTTGCAGGGAGCTCCAGTGTACTAGATACTGCTGCCCCTACTGCACCTTTGTTTTTGTTTCTTAAATACAACTTTAATTAAATTAAATATTATGGAAAATACGTTTACAAATGACTTAGTTACAAATATAAGTCAAGTTTAGTCTTATTTAAATTGAGGTTAGGACAAAATTCTTAAAACTCTCAGTTTTTCTTCTGCATAAATCAGGTACCGTTTATGTATATATATATATACTGTATATGAGACATTTATATATATGTATACATATATATTTCTGTATATGTGTACATACACACATATACTGCATATATATATATATACACATATGTTTTACATGTATACTGGGGCCTTGAGATACGAGCTTCCCGAAATACCGAAAGTTTTCCAAGATTTAATTGGTGCAAGTTTATGTGTTTATGTACAGTTATGTATTATGTACAGTTTGGTTTCAATGCAAAGGGTCGTAACGACAAACTTTGGTTTAACTCATTTTTGCTTTTAGCATCTTATATAATATAAAACGTCCATAGTTTTAAATGTTTTAACTGTTTATGCGACATTTTAAAGTACTGCTGTATTTAAATGTCATGTATTTATACAGTCATGATCAGCAGTCATTAAACACATTTTACTTGGTCTAAAAAAAACAAACAAAACAAAGAACATGTTCCTGTCAACATTAGTACTTACAGTGTACAGGTGCAGAGTTGGCTGAAGTTGGTCAAAGTCTTCATGATTCAATGTGCCGTGCTGGGATATTGACCGGACACTGTGTCACATGTCCCCTGCCTTCAGGCTGTTTGTGTTATATGAGCAAGTGTGAGTGGATAGAAATATACACGTTTGGTGTTGCCACATAGCTGTTGATGTTGTAACGTCAAACCAGCTAAACTCTGCCTATCAGAACAGTTTTGAAATCCTGGTGTTTATCCCATCGGTGTCATTTCTGGGTGTCATTTCCCAGAGCTCCGTGTCAGATTCCTCACTTTACTGTCGCCTTTGACTCAAACATTACAAATAAACTAAACATAACTTAAAGGGTTTTGTCACGTCACTTATATAAGAATGACTGCAGAGTCTGAGACCTTCAGCCAGTACTGTGCAAAGATGGGTGAATGGTTTTGCAATATACTGAGTTTTTAATATATATTGCTAAATTGTAATATGTGATATAGAATGAGCTAATACAGTTTATATTGATACACGTACATTTTGACCTCAAATATGTTCTCTTTTCTGTCTGTCTTTGACACAAACACGTGACGAGACGCTAGCAATTCAAGGCAGAGCTCAGTAAAAATGTTATTAAACCTGCAAAATGTCTGGACAGCATATTGTTAAGAAACAGAAAGCTGATTATGATTATCTTTATCTTGTTTCTATTGCACTTTATGTGTCATACTTCAGTCGTTATAACTTGTACTGTAAATGTCCCCGCTGTAGAACCAATCAAAGACGTCTTAACTTTGATACCACAGCGCTTTAGTTAAATGACTGTTTCAAAATCAAAAACAAATACTACTAGACATTGCTACAGGTGTTATACAGTAGCAATAACAAATTTACTAATAGTGAGTAAAATTATTAGGCACAGAATTGTGAAAAGTTAGCTTAAAATGATAAAATGTGTGACAAATTAAGAAGAAGCAGAAGCAAACTAAAGTACAGGCATGATTTATAGTAAGTACAGTACAAAGAAAGAAACATATCTTATATCTGTAGTTTAAAAATACAAGGTAAAACAAAGATGTCATATGTTAATAAATAGACAAGATATAAATAAATATGGACAATATTAAAAAGAGGCCTGATTGGCCAGAGAATATTTAAAACTTATAACAGTAGAAGTTGACCCAAAATTGGCTAAGAAACTGATAAGAATTAAGCAGGAAGTTGATATGTAAATACATTTGATCAAATAGTTCACTCTGGATTCAGCAACTTCTTGACACAAATTCAGTAAAGGCACATAAAAGCAAAGGTTCTCGCCCAAGGACAGTGCATAGCCTGCCTCATTGTCACCAGAAAGATGGACTCTGGACACGACTGGTCTTACTGAGACTTACTTTAAAGATTAAATCACAGTGTTTTATGTCTTTTCGCTGTGGTATCCCTCTGGGCGTGGACAGGGATCTCCTTCCCTTAACCCTTGTGTGTCTACAGGCACACACAGATGCACACGTCTGTCTGTAAAGTGCAGATTCCTTAGCAGTGAGACTTGTAGACACACCCAAATGTTGAACAATTCTGCAGTTTCCAGTTTCAACTTCTCCTAAAACTCCAGCAAACATGAACTTTTCGCGTCACCTTCTGCCTGTTGCTCATCGTAAACTCTGTCGAAGTCGAACATGTCTGGTCACAAGCTATGACCAGAAATGTCCCCACATGCAGCCCCTTTTTTTCAGTTTTTTTTCTGGCACTGTGTCAATTTGTGGGTGGGTCCAACTAAGACTCGGTGGGCCAATCCAACTGAGTCTCTTGGTCATGTGACTGATATGGGAGGTGGAGGCCAAACAGCACAGACTTGTTGTGCCCCTTTACAGAGGGTGGAGCTGCTTGTCAAGTTTTTTTGCTCAGCTGGGTGTGTGTTTTTCTGTGTTTACATGTGTGTGTGTGTGTGTGTGTGTGTCCATGCGTGTGGGTTTTGATATACACAGTATAAACTCAAGTGAAGACAAGTCAGCAGGACAGATAGTGTAGGTTTCCTACCTAGCAAAACAGGGTAGCCTTTGTAAAAGAAACTGACTTCAGAGAAAACCCATGGTATGTACTTGTGTCTGTGCAGTGTTTTGTGTGTTCTCGATCTTTTCAAAATGTCTGTAAGGGTAACTGACTTCCTGTTTGATTCTAGTTTATGCAACATTGTCAGGGCACGGGTGGCTTTTGGATCGTGGCCTATTTGTGTAGAATGTGTTGTTACAGGAACACAGCAAGTCTGTGTCAACTTTTTTATGTCCACTTGGATTTGATTATGTAATGATCTCCAAATCTAACCACTCCTCCTGTGATATTTCTGACTATCATCCCACTTTTTTAGCTACGCTGTGTGATTAGGACAGGATTAAGACTGAGTCACAGCCCCTTTTGACTCCCCTCATCGCTGCCGTTTTGTAAGTTGTATTTTAGCCCATAGTCTTTGTCGTCTACTTCTCTTCCTTAGGAAGACCAATGAGTATTAACAGGACACAGATCTGGGCTGCAGACAGTCCAGTCAATCACACACAGTGAATGTCTACAGAGCCATATTAAAATTTGTGCAGAATCAAGCCTTACTTTGCCCTGTTTAAAAATAAAGTTTCCAGGAATTTGTTTCCCTATGTCTCTGTCACTGTATATTCCAAGTCCTCACATCAGTAGTGCCTTAAAGGGGTTTTGCAATTACAGCCAAGCAAATTTGTTAAACATTGGTTATTTAATATAAAATCGTAATACAAAATCTATTTTACTTAATAGATTTAGCATTTTCCGTATATCTGAGCTAATTGGGAGCCTCTCATAATGGTAGTTGTCTGACTTTTTTTTAGACTTGCTATGGTTTGTCAGTTCATTACTAGTTACTAAAACAATTAAAATACAGTTTCACATGTTTTATTGCTGTTGCTCTAACATCAATGTGACATTTTTTTGTTTTTAAGGTATAGTTTGGATAAGTATGTCAGTAGGGGAAATTAGACCTAGTTATACCTTAGTCTTTCAGATGACACAGGTCTTTGTGTGTGTGTAAAATCATCTCTGTCTTTATGCAGCTTCCCGTACTATTGTTACACACCAACATCATCACCACTAACAACAACAGCAACAACAACACTAACACCAACACTGCTGACCCGCAGTCTCAGAACCTCATAACACATTTGGCAGCTTTAGCCATTTCCCACCCGTGTGACCCATACTGTCATAAGTGGTCAGTCAAGTTGCTATTTAAAACCAGTGAGAGCTGGAACAACAGCTCTAAAGAATCCCTAGCTGAGTTCACATGTGAATGTCTGTGGTTTGAGGGTGGGACCAAGTATTAGTCATCGGTTTTCAAAGCAGGACAGAGTTACTCCTCCAAGGACTATTGCTGAATATGTTCTTGATGTGTTTTATTGTCTCTTACATTCAACAGATACACAAACAAGGCCATGCCTTGCTGCCGTACCTCTGTTTCTTGTGTCTTCAGTGCATGCCAAAGTTCTGATGTGTTGTGGAAACCTGAATTGTTTCTTTAGTATCCTGTTTTATCTGGTCTACAACGTATCTTGCTGTCCAATTATCTTTCCTAGGTTACTATTATATAATTTTCCAGTGCACACCTTGAAAATTACTTAAAAAATAGAACACTGGTCCTAAAAATCTGGTGTTCCTTGGATGCTGTTGCTGTTTGTATTTTTGTAGATTTAGCTTTTGAATAATCTGTAGATTTTAATCTATGGTTGATTTAATAGATGTTATTGTTTTTTAACAAAGATAGAAGGTCTAAGGCTCAACGTAATCAGATACTGTTGTAGTGCTGACCTAGCACTAGCAGGTGGTTAAAAAAGAAAACACACTGCACAACTTGTTTACCTTTGCAGGGATTTACTGGAGAAAAAATTAGAAAAAAGAAAATGCTACAAAAGCAGAAGCATATCATCAGTAGATGTAGATGTTGCACGACATCAGTAGTTACGAGTTGGAGTCAAATTTAATTACAGTCAAGTCGACATCGACTACTCACTGATGACATCATTGACATTTTTTTAGTCATGAAAAAAAATCACAGGAGGAGCCAATGTTTTGCAATAAACTATTCACTGGAAATGTGCATCATATCCTTATGACATAAAACTATTACAATAGTATTGTTATTATTATTATTATTAAACAAAACACTTTTTACTCACCAATATTTCTGATTATTACCACAAAACTTGTCTTCCTCTCTTTTTCTTAAGAAGAGAAATTTTAATATTGAATTCAAGTTCTCAAAATGAAATTCTTAAAAAGAATCATCTGTAACATCTACAAACACAGGCCCAATATCACTGCTGCTTTGAGTTCCTTAGAGACAATCAATATTTATTGCGGTACCAGAGTGATACTGTCTTCACTGGTGACAGTCAGTGACCTCATTTTCTCCGCTCTGCCATTTCCTCTCATTCTGTCAAGTCAACGTTCCCAACTCTCAGTAGGTTTAAAATGCATTAAAAAACAGTGAATGGTCTGCGAATGTTATCTTTTTTTCTTGCTACCCTTTGATAATTTAAACTGCTGTTACATCACCAATGTTTTATTATTTGTTCAAACGGGTTTTAGGACATCAATGATTACGCTTACCTCAAAAGAGGGCTAAATATAATGCTGTCAATTTTCATTTGTCAGATTAGGGCTCTTCTAGTGCTTTGAATTCAGCAAAAACATGTATAAACAGATATAGCTGTAGGCTTCGTAACCGTTTCAAAAAACATTTCAGTTGCACCAGGTGTGTAGGTGCAGTGCTATGCTGACAATATTATTTGTATTGAAATGCATGCAGCTAGTGCATCGACCCACTAATGACACTGATGGATGAATTAAGGGGAAAGAAACCTAATTTGCAGATTGCATTCCATGTATTTAAGCAGATTTTAAAATTGCTATACCAATGACAAGAGCTGCTCACCAGTCTGTGGTAGACGACATTAATAAAAACTGCAAAGATACAAGCTGGACACACAGACTGTATGTCTACAAGGTCTTGTATTGGGATTTTGCTGAGCTCTCCTAAAGTTCCTGAGGAGAGACATCCTCTTGATTTGAGCATATGTTCCATTAAATTCCCACGTAAGCCTCTGTATTTGGAATAACTTTATTTGTGCAGATTCCCTAAGTAAGGGGTGTTCACACTTTTTGACTTTGGGTTACACTGTTATTATACACCTGCTAATCTACCTGAGTGGAAAACATGAAATACATTTGTTTACTCTTATAAACAGAACATGGCATGCACTCTCTATTTATTATAAAAATACCTATTCTGTATTATATATATATACATATATATAATATTATAAAAATACCTATTCTGTATTTTATATATATATATATATATATATATACATATATATATATACATATATATATATTTATATAAAGTGCATGATCACTATTACACAGTATAGAATTATAGTTATACATATTTATACACATATTTTATTTTATTTTTTGAAACGCTCTGGTCTACCAGCTCTCCCTTCATAATCTACTCTGTCATGCTTACTTTCTGATATCTATACCGTCACAGATGCTGTGTTCTTGTCAGGAACTTAACAACAGTAAATAGCACTATGGATTTCCACTTCAAATGGCCCAAATTCCAAACAGACTACAGCAGAGTGCTTCAGTTCACCATGTGAGCGTGTCTCAGAGGAATTACATACCACTCCTTCACAGACTGTCAAAGATGTGCAACACATGTTTCATCTCTGAAACACAGAGGCTAACACCCAACATTGTCAGTCAAAGATTATCTACGTACTAACATTGTCAGTCAAAGATTATCTACGTAACAGTCAGTCTGCACTCACCCCCAGTTTTCCTGTCTCACTCCCTTTCAACCAGTTGTCTTTAACATGCAAAATATCTACCTTCACTGTCCTTGTCCTGTCTGCCACCTCTGTCCCTGCTGACCCTGGACCGTCATTCAGAGTTCCTTTCACTGTATAATTTCATCATGTGTGTTTTTGTATGAAACTTAGTTGAACTGAGTTTCACACAGAAGTATTTTGTAAGAAACTAAGAGAAATGTTTAAACTCACTCACTGACTAAATTGCAAACATGTCTGCAGGGGTCACTAACGTTGGTGTATTTGTCAGAGAGATATTTTCTCTTTGATCAGTTTTGGCCAGCAGGCCGCCAGTTGATGCTTACTGATGTATTTTATGGGAAATTAGTCAGTAATTCAAAGTGCTGATACGTTATACAAATGTATCTGACTACCTTAGCCCTAATGACCCTTTAGTCACTAACCACATAGCTGGATATTGAGATAGCACTGACTTGTGCTATCAGTGCGGTGGAGGCCTGGTGCTCTAACTCAAAGAACAGGGTTGGGCTTTGCTCTTGAAAAGAACTGGCATTGCAGACATGTAATGTACATGAACTCATACAGGAAATGTCTTTGTTTATCTACAGATGAGGACTAAGTGAGATTTTATAACTATTAATAGGTATTTAATAAATATAAATAGTAAACCAACATTTGTGGTTAAAAATCTTAATCATGAAAAAAGCTTTTTTTAAATAAAAAAAAAAACTAAAAATCATGAAAAAGCTTTTTTTAAATAAAAAAATACAAATTATAAATTCAAACTTTATTGATCCCACACTTGGAAAATTCTTGTATTGACAGCAGATCTGCTGCAATAGGCTGCCCGTACCCAGGACTATCTGCTCTCTGCTGCCAAGGCGGGCATGCTAACCGCTACACTATGGTACCACTAAATTCTAATAAGAAATAATGGCTTGCAAATAGTCGTTTCCAGTTCTTAGTCCAGTTCTCTCACTCTGAAGTCACTTAAGTAAAATAAATTATTTCTCTAAAGTGCCTCATGTGGCTTTGTTTGTTACCGTGGTGACCAATTAGCACAATAATACATGTCCTTTATGCTTCACATTCTCACACTTTATTCTCACACCCATTGGTGCAGAGGGTTCTGCTTGTTGTCTTACGTCTGTCTTTGCTTTAAAAGACCTGTCTGTGTCACCTCACAGAAAATAATAAATTCTGTTTAAACTACCTGCAAAGAGACATGCGACATAGGGTTAGGTCCAGAAGAGAACACATTTTGGTGTCTTTCTAGGAAGACCGTTGTTTAATTATAGGGCAGAAATCACCAAATCCTGACTGCTTTCTGTATCACCTTCCTACAGTATGTTGTTGTCTTTAAACCTGATATTTTTATTTAATTTTCAGATCTGCTTGTACTATCAAGATTGTAATTTAAATTTTGAGATATGTTTGGTTTTCATTTAACATACCATGTTTACCATTTGTTTGTTTTTTCCTTCTCAGTCGCAGTCCAGTAAGGCCACACCTGAACCAGCTGCTCAGGTCTCAACTGTAACATCCTCAGAGGCTGAGGTATGATTCACTTCTCAGCAATATTATATATAAATATATGGGAATATATGGTATATATTCCCATTCTTCTCACAATCTTCTCTCTGTCTTTTCAAAGAATTACTCTTACCCTCTCACTTCACTTTCTCTGTGGATTTACCGCACCATAGTACTCTACTGTTATATACATTCTTACCTCTTGAAAAGAAAACGTTCCTTTTCCTTCCATTCAAATGTAAAGGAAACGCCCAGTTTCCCAGTCAGTGTGAAGTTGAAGTTGAAACAATGGATCAAAACCAACAGACAACAGGTTCTCTTGTCTAACAGTGAAAGCTGTTGTCGAGATTCTGGTTACTCTTACTCTATAAATGTAATATCCAAGTTTAGTGTTCCCTCAATGGCGAGGGTGGAAATTGCACTGGTGGAAAATAATCAAACATTAGCAGAAGCAAGACACAGTGTGAAAATGTGTGTCAGAGAAGAGGTGAAACAGCAATTTAGGAAAAGTAATGGAGGATGGGAATCATTTTTATCATTTGTAGCGTACGACCACTGCAAAAGATTAAGTTTACTTTGAAACTGATGTTACATTTGTGAAAAAGGGCCACAGTAACAGTCATTTAACCCTGGGTTTCAGTAAAAATGTTTTAAATTCAAAGATTTGTAACATAGTCAACCATTAACCTTCAGCCACACACACAGTGAGTCGTGTTAACGGCTGACCTTTATGACCTCCTCATGCTACGTAGTTGGCTTTTCTGTAGTTAGGTATAGCTTCTTCTGTTTCAGTGGAGGTTAATTAGAGAAGGTGTGCAGAACTTTTGTTCTCTGTTTTCTTGAGCTCTGTCAGTAGTAAATAACAGTCTATTATTATTGTCCTGCTATTGGTGAATAAAGCCAGGTAACTACAAAGCTAACCTATGTGGACACCTTTTAAGACCATCCTTTTTGACTCTTGAATGGTTACCCTTTAAATTACTGTGCCACACAAACCAATTCTCAAGGAGTTATGCTGTGTATCTCAGCTAGTCTAAAATGACAATATTGTCCACACAGGCATCTGTAATATCCTGTTTCTCTCAGTCCAGACGATGGGAGCCACAGGGAGGAGTGTTATGATAAGAGTATATCAGTGTCTGACAGTAGAAATATGTTATGAACTGAAGACTTGGCACAGACATTGGTGTAATCCGTGTGATTGGCCACACATGTTGGTTAGAGTTTTGCCAGCAGTCTGGATACAAAAGAAGAACCTACCCTGCACTGCAATGTTGATAGTAAACGTTCTTCTATTAGTGACAGAACAACATTTATCCACATTGTAAATGTGGTCACCACACAGTTACTAAGCTTTGCAGTTACTCAAACTTTGGGCCATATCTCGGGTAAACTGGACCCTAGTACATGTCCACGTACAAATCATGTTGTGTATTTTTTTGTGGGTTATGTTAGAAGAAACTTAACATATGAGCAACGACACAGTAGTGAAGAACATATTGGAACTTTTTTTAATCAGGTTCTAGCACCCAGTGTCCATTTCCTGCCAACAATCTATGCATTGAAGACATTCCCTGCAACAATCAGTACACGTGCCACCATTTTACACCACATTGCACCTTTTTAACCTACGTAGTGAACTAATGAGTAAATGCATCTTCAGCAGAAATCATCATCGAGATCGGCCATGGCTACAAAGCCCAGAGTGAGTACAGGAAGTGGTGTCACAGCAGCAGGGAGTGCAGCGGTTGGGCGAGTGGTGAATCAAGCTCCCACACCCAAACCAGAGGTAGAGACAGATATTCTGGCTGAGGCCTTTTAGCTGGCTGGTGATATGCTGTAAAAGAAGACACAGTTTTCTTCTTTTGGTTGAAACACTTGCAAAACAAAGATCAGCTCACCTTTCCTTTTCACTGGCTAAGTCCTCTTAAAATCTTGCAAAATATTACAGAGTTCTCTGCCACCTTCCTTGGCTGTGCTTTATCTCGTGACTCCTACTTGGCACGTATTAATCAGGATTTGAGCTCTGGCTGCTCGTCATTAATGAAATAAATAAAGTTGGATTGGATAAATAAGACCTGAGCACCAAACAATGCAAGACCCTGTTGCAAAATAGCATTAGTGTTATAAGACTGTGCTGAATAAAGAACACCTTTTGAACACCTTAACACACACCAAGACTTACCCTATTTGGTATTTTAACCAGGCCTTGTGATTTTTTTTTAAATGTCCTGTATGCATCAAATGCATCAAAGCAAAAGACTGACTGCAGACAGTTTACTTTATTTAAAGCCATGTTGCAGAGTTTGTTTTCTATCAGACGTTACGGAGCTTACGAAATCAGTAATAACACCGTGCTGACAGATTCTAATTATATTCACATATGTCGTGTTGGATAAATGTAAGTACATGTCTAAAATAAGGACTGCTGTCCTCAGGGTCAACGCATTGGTGTCAGGTTTATTTATAACAACAACAACAACAACAAACTAGTGATGTCATAATCTGTTCTGCTTTTTAAAATCTTTCTTATGACACTATGGGCGATGGCTTCTGTGAGCTTGATCAGTCACATGTTTGTGGGAAACGCACAGTAAATGGTTTCTGTGTCAGATGATTGTTGACATCCTGTCTAACCAAATCATACACCTTTGTTATTGTTTATTATGTCTTCTAAAACATGAACTACAAGGTTAACTGGACTCTTAAATTTAAGCCTTGGTCTGAAGGCTGGTGCTGGTGGTTTTATGTCTCTACATGTGATGAACTGGGGAAATGTCCAGTGTGTACCCCGCCCTTACCCAATGTCTGATGGGGTTTGAAATCCAACAACCCTGGAAAGGATCAAGCAGTAGAAGATTAATTAATAAATCGTCTTTAGTTCTTAAAGCAAACAAATATATTCTTTGTTTTGGTTGAATAATCTTTTGGCTGCATGTTTGTAGACTACACCTGCCTCTGTAAACAAGGCCACAGCCAAAGCAACCTCTGCTGCTACTGGGACAGCAGCAGTCACTGTTGTGAGCAAACCTAAAGGCACAGCCAAGGTACTGTAGATGTTAAATATAAATATGAGATTTCCATGACTCTCTGTGGAGGTGAACCTTTGTGGCTTGCTTTGCTCATTCATTTCAATCATATTGTTTCTATTGTGACATTTTTTGCTCAAACTGCTGCTGCTTTTCATTGAATCTTCTTACAGTGTCCACTTCCATCATCACTTTTGCATCAAATGAAAAAACTTTTAATCTGTCAGAACAAATGCAAGGCAAAATGTCCCTTTTTCCTGTCCTGTCTTTCATTTCAGATTTGGTTGGAATTTACTTGACTCACAGTAAACAGTACAAAGGGTTCATTTGTATTTCTATTTGTATTTCAGAGCACATTGGAAACAACAGTCAAGGCAGATGTGTCTAAAGCTGAAACACAGAGTGTGCCGGAGAAGGAACAACCTAAAGATACAGAACCAAAGGTACATGCTAAGACAATACCATGTATGTTAAGTGATGTCTGATTGGCTTGTCCTCCTACATTGTTTGCTTGCTGTCGGCTGTCTTTGGATTACACATTTTCATCTGCTGAAAGTTAGCCTAAAAAACTAGCGTGAGTAATATGAAGCTAGTTGAAGTAAATAAAAAATGAGTGAAGATTTACGATGGTGATATCTGAGGATAAGCCTGGACATGACTTATCATAACAAGAAAAGTAATTTATCTTGGAATAATTCAAAGCCCAAAGCCATTAAGAGTTATCTCAAAGTGTGAAATAATACACCAACATAACCTAAAATGAACTGAAACATTGAGTAACATGAGTAAAGGCAATTGAATAAGTATTGAACTCAATTTGCAACAGTTTTCCAATTTATATCTAATACATCTAAACAAATATATAATATTAAGTTGACAGAGGAACAACACTTTACGGCCCAAGTAATTTTTCAGGTGAAACATTTTAATGTTTTACTGAATTCCAATTTCAATTTTTTTTGGTTAAAGTTCTTTAGGCATTTGAAAAATAGGAAATTATACAGTATCAATAATCTGTCAATGGTGTTTTTATTACCACTGCTGTCATCTGCTCCATGTCAAACATCAGCTGATTGTGGGTGTGTCCTTCTGCAGGTGAAGGTGGAAGTTCTTCCCGTTGCATCTACTGAATCAAACAAGGTAAAGGCTGAAGTATCACGATGTTCTGGCTGTGCTGTAAGATGCATGTTGCGTGCATCAGTGTGTGTTAATTAGATCTGCATGTTCAGGCACCTGAAGTGGATCCATTTGACGCCTTGGCCAGCAGTCTACCATCAGTAGACACTTTAGTTCCTGAACAGCCCGTCTACACTGGGCCAGAGGTCGAAGAGGTAAACAGACAAAGAAAGATTAGAAGTAAAAAATGATACAGCTATTTTTGAATCTTTTTTTTCTCTGAAATCTAGAGGTTTATGTTTTTTGAACTTGAATACTTTGAGTAACTACACCCACAGTGTTAATGATTAAATAAAGTGTAGTTTTTTTTTAGCTTCAGCTAAATGTTGTGTGACTAACCACTGTGTGTATTGCATGTATCCCAGCTTAACATCACCCCTGAGAAAGGTCAGAAATGTGGAGAGAGGGAAGACACTCTGCCTCCTGGATACAGATTTACTGATGTGGTCAGTTCTTCCCTGTCTAGACATCTGTGCTTCATCCTTTTATTGACTTGTGATAAAAATGTATGCAATACATTAGACAAAAAATAGTAATTTCAAAGACTTTAAAAGTTTTTGAAATAAGATAATTAAAAATGTACATCTTAAAAAAATACTTGTTTTTAACTTTTCTTGCAAAGTTCAGCACCCAGTGACCAATGAGAATGCTCACCAAATGGGATTACACAAACCTGTTAGCAGTTAGTCTGATAGTTATTCCTTGTCATTAGTTGACATTCTATATCTTTTGTGTATTTTTTAGCCTAAAGTTCCAGCAGATGAAAAACCTAAGGATGTTCCTGTAAGTAAAGTTTCAACCTCTTACAAATAAGTTCAATTAACCAGGTGCAGATCGATGACAATCAAGACACACAGTATAAAGAGTTAAAAAAACTGCACATCACAGCCTAACATGGGATTGTTAAAGTCTGAATTTTATAGATATTTATATATATATAGTGGTTGCTCAATGAGCTGCAGTTCTGGCTACTTTAGTATTTACATAGTTGTTTGTGTACATCACTGCAGCTTTGTACTGGTCTCTGTCATTTTATCCTTCAAATCTGAAACTGTACCACAAAAATTAAACTAAAACCTGAACTTTGAATGACAGTCCTTATGTGAATGGTATAAATAAAACTCAACCAGTTTTCCATCCACATATATTTGGTAATTTAAGTTAAGTTCATTCTGCAAAAACCTTGGCAATCCCTTTGAGTTAAAACTCAAGTAAACCGTTTGAAGTAAATGTAATCAAGTGACTAAACTTATGTACAGGATGAAAGTTCACTGACCTGTGATCAGCAGCTTCCTCTACAGACAGGAATGTTGCTGCAAAAGTAGGTGTGGTCACAGCAAACAGGATTTATTTGCTAAGGTTCAGCTGCTTAGAGTCTCATCAGAAAAGGTGTGCAATAACACAGCCTGGACTAGAATACAGCTGGAGTACACTTTGATTTTCACCTAAACTTCGGGCCACTGCCTCCTCCCACGGTGTCGTCCACCCACTCATTTGTTTTTACATCTCAACAGCAACACAAAATGATATGAAGGAATATTACTTCTCCTAAACTTAATTGTTTGTTTTCTTTTACTTTTTGTGTCTTGATGGAATGCAGTGGGTGTGTCTGCAGTTTTCCTACCCTGTTGGCACATGCAATTCTTCTTTTGCCCAAGTTCTTTACGCCCTCTAGTGGTGTAAAGTAACTTTTT
Organism: Cynoglossus semilaevis; assembly: GCF_000523025.1. Taxonomy (NCBI): domain Eukaryota; kingdom Metazoa; phylum Chordata; class Actinopteri; order Pleuronectiformes; family Cynoglossidae; genus Cynoglossus; species Cynoglossus semilaevis. The sequence goes on from NC_024317.1 coordinate 13,128,906, forward strand.
CTTGCAGACTTTATATTTTTATATGGCAAAATTAAGACAAATATAAAAGCTGACATTTATGATTTCACAGATCTGCTACACAAACAGAGTACTTTCACTGGTGCCTGAAATATTTGATTCAGCTCTCTAGCAAAAACATTTTAGAGCAATTAGTGAAATTCTTGTACAGAGTTGTGTTTTAACACAGAGGCAGTGATTTTGAAAATAGAAATGTTACAGAGAAATTTAGGAAGCTTTAATTTTACAAACATAAATGGATGATAATTGTTATCTGTCTGTTCGTTTCTTTTGTTTTTCAGAAACCATTGAGCACAACTGACGCCCTGGAAGCTCTATCAGCAGGATTTATGACAACTGATTCAGCAGCTGCCAAGAAACCAGAGGTCAAAATTCTAACTTGTTTGCACTAAATTTACTGTAATATTTTGTCCTGATGGCGGAGACGTACCATGTGCTGTGGCCACAGTTTCCATCCTGCTCTTTTCTTTTCATATAATACAGACTGACATTACAGACGGTGTCTCTGCTTCCTCTGCTGCACCTGCTAACTTTGCCCCACCTCCTGTCAAGGTAAATCCAAATTAAAACATGCATAATGACATAAAGGCACTTCTTTTTGCAAGCTAACTCTTTCGGCTGACAGTGTAGCATCCACATAAGATAGGTTTTTTAAAAATTGAATCCTTCCTGCAGTTTATTTCTTTCTCTTTTTGAAATCAGTTAAAACATATGAAGAAGACAGTGGATGTGGACTGATGAACAACATGCATTTTGTCATCACTGACTTGGAGTACTAAGTACAGCATTGATAGGGTTAAAAAAGCCAACATTTTTTGTAAATAATGATCACATTTCAAGAAATAATGCACATAAAAAAGTACTGCATGAGTAGGAAGGGCCAACATGTTATTGAAAGGTGGACCGTCACAAATGACGTGCTCAAGTTTGGACTTCGATTTAAAAACAGAGGATTGTGTCTTTTAATAATTTAATGTAGATAATTTGTATAAAATGTCTGATTTTCTCTTGTGTTTGTTTTAGAAATCAGTTCCTCCCGTGAGTGCAGACTGCTCTTCCTGCGGAGAAAAAGGCCAAGATGGAAACAGACCCTGTCCCTCAGAAGGCTGGTGTGGTTCCTAAATCAAACACAGAGGTAAAGTGCGATGAGGTGAGGTGATAATATTTGTAATGTAAAGTGTTTAAGTAATGAAAACTAAGAATTAATAGCTGCACTAATACCTGCAGTTCATACAGACACAATGGCTTTTTTTTTGGTTTTGTAGGTTTATGGTGATGCTGGGAGCATAGTCAGCATAGACCTTTAGTTCACTTCAATTTCTGTTGATACTACAGTATATGTTATATAAGTTTACATTTTTCTGGTGCACATGAATGTAAATAACTTACTTTTTATTTTCCACTTTGGTCTGTAGGACATGTCCATGTCTCTGGATGCTCTCAGTGCTCTGGGGGACACTTTGGCTGCAGATGAACCCAAACCTAAACAACCAGAATTGAAACCAGAGGACATTGTTTCGGTAAAAGCAAAACCTTTCCTCAATAATGTTGGAGTTTCGGTAAACAATTATATTTAATTCCACATCTCATGTCACAGGAGGGAAAACTGAAAGAAGAGGAGGGGGTTCGTGTAGGAGAGAGGGAGGACACACTTCCTCCAGAATACAGGTTTGATAAGGAGAAACTGGAGAAGCTGCCTGCTCCTAAACCAGAGGTGAGACTGGAGCCAACTACAGCTGTTCAAAACATTTAGAACATTTCAGCAGGTCAGGTTGGTTAAGGATAGTGAGGGAAATGTACTAGTTAGTGGAGAGAGTGTGCTGAGAAGATGGAAAGAGTAGTACAATAGATTAATCAGAAAGTACAGGGAGTTAGTAAGTAGAAGGTGAGGGCAGATTTGAGGAGAATGAAGTGTGGAAAGGTTATTGGTCCAGATGACATACCTAATCTCACTGATCCTCTTTGAGCAGTAATGTTAAAACTTAATCTAAACTGAATGTACTGTATTCTTCGACAGCCTCCTATGAACACGGGTGATGCTCTGGATATTTTATCTGGAGACTTTGCGAGCTCCTCTGCAGCTCCTACTGTCCAGGCTCCTGTGGTACAGCCCCCAGCTC
>NC_024317.1:13133272-13147421 GCF_000523025.1 Cynoglossus semilaevis
AAACTGAAAGAAGAGGAGGGGGTTCGTGTAGGAGAGAGGGAGGACACACTTCCTCCAGAATACAGGTTTGATAAGGAGAAACTGGAGAAGCTGCCTGCTCCTAAACCAGAGGTGAGACTGGGGCCAACTGTAACTGATCAAAACATTTTATTCTTGTCTAACTTAACTAACCAAGAAGGATAGTTGTTGGTGGAATGCAGATGTACAGGACATCATACATAAGAAGAGGGACAGTCAGGAAAACTGTCAGGCTAGGTGAGAGGCTGAGACGAGGGACCATGATGAGTTGTATGAAAGGTTGGACGGTTAAAAAGGTTTTGTACTGGTTAGCTAAACAGAGAAAAGAGCTGAAAAGAACATTTCAGCAGGTCAGGTTGGTTAAGGATAGTGAGGGAAATGTACTAGTTAGTGGAGAGAGTGTGCTGAGAAGATGGAAAGAGTAGTACAATAGATTAATCAGAAAGTACAGGGAGTTAGTAAGTAGAAGGTGAGGGCAGATTTGAGGAGAATGAAGTGTGGAAAGGTTATTGGTCCAGATGACATACCTAATCTCACTGATCCTCTTTGAGCAGTAATGTTAAAACTTAATCTAAAGTGAATGTACTGTATTCTTCGACAGCCTCCTATGAACACGGGTGATGCTCTGGATATTTTATCTGGAGACTTTGTGAGCTCCTCTGCAGCTCCTACTGTCCAGGCTCCTGTGGTACAGCCCCCAGCTCTTCCTGAACCAAATTTGTGACCATACTTTATCTTGTACCAGACAAAATGTTGTCATTCAAAATCTGCCTTGTGATGTCTGTGTGCAGGAAAAGGTTCCTCCCATCGCTGTATGCCCTGCTCCTCCCATCGCTGTGTGCCCTCCTCATCCCATCTGTTATTTTCCTGCTCCGACTCCTCTTCCCACTTGTCCTGTTGAGGAACCAGTTCTAAAGACATCTGATGACTTTTCTCTGGAGGATGTTCTATCATCCACTGCTCAGGTACGGACCAACAAGCTCAAAGTCAAACTCTGATTAATGGAAAGCTTTGTCTTTGATGGAAACGTTTGTACACTTTCTAAAAAAGAAGTTGAAACTGTAATATATTTAGGAATTGAAGACCCAGTTTTGTGTATAAACTTGTTCAGTGTTTCCCAACCTTTTGCGGTTTACATTAGAAAAACCCCTTGTGTGTAATTCTCTCTGCTGTCTGCTGCAGAAAGTTGAATTTTCAGCCCCCCCTGCTGATAAGAAAGACATCACAGATTCCAAACCAAAGGTAGATGGGGTCAGTGTTTTCTTTTCTTTGTCCTTGTTACAGTCCTTATTCACTTTGTCTGAAACACAAATATTTGAAGATCAATGTTTCCTCCTGTCTTCAGGCTGACATGTCTCTGGATGCTCTCAGTGCTCTTGGGGATACTTTGCCCACAGATTTGCCAAAACCTGAACTCCCCAAACTCAGACCTGAGGACATTGTGTCTGTACGTAACAAAACTTCAGAGGAACAGAAATCCTGTTGTATCATTCATTGATTTTATTTCTGAATTTATCTCTAATTTCATGTTTTCTCCTCTTGTCCAAGGAAAACAAACTGAAAGAAGAGGAGGGGGTTCGTGTAGGAGAGAGGGAGGACACACTTCCTCCAGAATACAGGTTTGATAAGGAGAAACTGGAGAAGCTGCCTGCTCCTAAACCAGAGGTGAGACTGGGACTGAAACTTGAAGAGGACTTCTGCAGGAGTTCTGAAATAATGACTGATTCTTCACTTCTCCTGCAGCCCAAGATGGACACAGTCGAAGCTCTGGACATTCTGTCTGGAGACTTTGTGAGCCCCTCTGCAGCTCCTACTGTCCAGGCTCCTGTGGACAAAGCCTCAGCTTCTACACAGGTACAGCAGGCTGTGGAGCTGCTGTTAGAGTAACAAATAGTTACTGCTGTGATTTAATTCAAAAGAACCCTGATGGTTTACTTTTTTTCCCTCTTTTAACTGCAGGCCTGCACCGCAGCTGAAAAGGTGAAAGCTCCTCTGGTCACCCCTGTACGTCTTCCAGCAGAGGTAAATCTGTGCAGCTGTAGTGTTAAAACCCTATTATGATACTTGATGGCTGCAAAGTTTTCTCACTGTACGGCTGATTTGTCTGTTCCTCAGACTCCTGCAGATTCTGCTCTGGATGTCTTAGCAGGAGACTTTGTAGCTTCTACTGCAGCTCCGACTGTGAAGTCTGCTGTCTGTGCTCCCAGTGAAACAGATCAACAGGTCAGTGAGTGTAAAAGGACCTTGTCTATTTTGTGTTTTGTTTGATCGTTATTGACATAGATGTTACAAAAACTGTTTTTCCTGTGTGACCACAGCTGTGGACTTCACTCTTCAAGTGTAATGTTGTTACAGCTCACTTTAAAAATCCATCTTCATGTTTGCTTGTTTGTCTGTTCAGCTGGCAGCAGGAGCTGACAGCGCTCTGGACGCTTTGTCTGACACGTTGATGGACATCACACCTGCTCCTCATCAGCCACCAGCAGTCCCTCCTAAAGATGTCGTCAAGGTGGACAGAAAGATCCAAGAGCAGAGAAGTTTTGTCGTAGTCTCATGTTTTTTCACAGAAAACTATAATGTCTTCCATTTTGACATTCTACAGGAGAAGGATATCATGGAGGAGAAGTTGATAAAGATGGGCGAGAGAGATGACACACTTCCTCCAGAGTACCGGCCCACTGAAGAAGACCTGAAGGTAGAATAACACTCTGAAAATTTCGTAAAGTGGATGGATTTTATTTTTTGGACAATAAACAGCTGATTTCTAGGATCTGGCAACAATGATTTTTACCGTTACTGCTGAATATTACCATAGGTCACTGTCTGTCTGAATGCTCTGATTTTAGGGGAGAATGCAGTTTTACCAAAATAGAAAAATAGAAAATCCAGTAAAAACTGTTGTTGGCCACATTAAGGACATTTAAATATTTATTTTCTTTTACAGAAATTGGAGGAAGATAAGACAAAAGAGCCCAAAACACCAACGGTGAGTGAGGTGAGACAATCAAGGGGACAACATGCTATGAACTGCTGCAGAGACAGTGCATTTTCTTTCATTTCACAGAATACCATGGATGACAACAAAGCCCTGGACTTGCTGTCCAGTGATTTTTCTGCTGCTCTTCCGCCCTCAGCTGCACCAGTCACTGCAGCTGCAGACACTGTAAAGCTGGAGCCTCCTGTACTGGACTCAGAGCCACTGAAGGTATAAAAAAAGTTTAAATTCTATTCAACAGTGAACAATGGAGTAGTTGTTTCTAACTGATGGACTCATCTTTCTAGCCAATGGCTGCTCCAGTTCTGGACTCCCTGGCTGAAACACTTCTCCCAGCAGCCCTAGAGTCAAAGCCAAAAGCAGAGAAACCAAAGGTAACGACTGCCTGCGACTTAGGTGTACAGTAAACTCTAGTTAATCCTAATATTAAGTCTAACTTTGTTGTCATCTCTGTTGACCTGTGGGGTTTGGGCCTTAATCAGAGCAGAGAGGAAAATACTGTGTAGTCAGTGTAACCTGTATTGTCCAGAGGACCATGTGTGTTATGTTCAAACCATGCTCTATGCTGAGCCTTTCCATGACCCCAGATGAACAAATGTGACTCAAACATACGGCTCACATTCTGGGTAAGACGACGTGACGAACCAGTGATGGTTTAAGCTTTAGAAGTGGAGAGCAGCGTTTTCATACTGGGATACCAGAATTAGGGCTCTAAACCTAACCCTAACCTTTTCAGTCCAAAACAGGCCTGAGGCTGAACTGGGAAACTGAAATGTGTTGTCTGGTCAGTGTTGAGCGCTGGTCAGAGACATTTAAACAAGTTGTCTATGTTGTTACAGGGCACCAGAAAGTCAAAGTCAAAGTCTAAAGTAAGCAAACGTCTGCTGCATGTAGACCTGAAGCCGGCTGAGGAATGAGTGTGTTTAACTGAGCTGAAGCTCAAATCTGAAATCAGAATCAATGACGGCCGTCTGATCGTGCTTATAGCACACAGTTGCATGTCAAGCACTCTCCTCTCTGCTTCATTTTGCTCATAATCTCATCAAATCTGTGCAGTGATTACGTTAAGAGCTGGCGCTTCTGCTCTTTGTTTTGCCCTCGAGGATCTTCTTAAAAGTTCAACCTTCTGTTTCAGAAGCAGCAGAGAGAGGAGCCGCCGTCTGCCACTGATGAGCTATCATCTCAGCTAGTCTCAGACATTGTGCCAAAGTCTGCAACAAGCTAGACCACTGAAGTGAGGTCAGTTCTACTGGTGTGAGCTGCTGTCAAACCTTTATTCATAATATGAAATGACTGTTGGAATACATGTTAGATTCAGTTATTGGTTTCTAATAATTTACTACAAACAATTTACTAGTCAACAGAATAGATTGTTTATTATTTACTTTATCTTTACAAAGTGAAATTTGATTTTAGCTGATAATTAGATTTTATTTTGGAAATATTCAATATTTATCAAAAAACTGTTAAAAAAAACAAGAGTATATGGGCTAATATAATAAGCAAATAAAATAGAATAGCTAAAATACCAAACAGACATAATGTGAAAAAATTTCACTGTTGATTATCTTAAAATCAAATGTAATTATAACATAACTTTATGTATTATATGTAATTTTTTCAAATAAATAGCAACATAATTGTTACATTAGGGCTAATAAGAGACTAAAAAATGTATTCATAAAAAGTCATGTCATTTTCAAGTAGGGAAATTCTTATTCTCAGTGGTAAATTGGTTTAAAGAAATGAAAGAAATAAATAACAGACCAAACCTGAGGACTGATCTGTGATCTTATGTGATTTTAGGTTGTCACTGCAGTTTGTACTTGAGGCCACAGGAGAGCACCAGCGAGAGAGCTGCACTCTGGATAATGATTCGGTTTTTCTAAATAGCTGAGAACGTGTACTGGACTTAAACCTGCCCCAGCACTCCACCTGCTTACATTACACACAGATACAAACACACGCCTCGTCCGTGTCAGGACTTTTTCACTGGCCATTTTTTATTTTGACTTCCTGACCACAATCGTATTTGTAACTAAAACCAAACCCTAATCCCTAAGTCTAACTTCAAATTTCTTTCATAAATACAGTCTTTACACTAACTAATAACTCTGAAGGTTTCAGTAGGACCAGGTTTTGGTCTCCACTGGGACAAGTGGCCCCAAAACGTTTGTTTATAGCTGTGTTGATTCTCGCACACGTCAATTCACAGACACCTTTCTTTCTCATATATTCAAGGATACGGAGTTTTTGGTTTATGATTTGAATGTTTTGAAATTGTATTGATATTAGAACAGTGATGAGACAAAGAAGAAAACTACAGGTATGGAGAGAGAGAGTGAAATGGCAAACTGTCTGTACCTACGCAGGGATATTCTAGTCCTGATGTCCACTCAAAGCACTTTACACTACAGGTTGGCTCGTCTCTGGGGCAACCTGTAAACTACCAAGCCTGGAATTTATCCCACAACCCTCCAGTTGTATGACAGCTGCACTGCCTGCTGATCCACAGCCACTGCCTGATTTAATATTAAAATGTTCGTGGTGTCGTTCATCAAGAATCCCATGAACAAAAATCTGTGGTTAGCAAATTTTAAAAAAAAGTAGATGCTTAACAAAGATTGAATTTGAAAAACAAAATTAAAAAAACATTATTATCATGTATTTTAAAGAATTTATTAATGAAAGTAAAACAGCAGCCCCGCAGTTACTGAAGGCTTGAAGGAAGTGTCCTTTAAAGGTTTTTGAAACAACTTTTAACTCCAAGCCGGAGTCATGTGTTTAAGGTTCTTTTAAAGGTGTTGGACTAATACGTGCCACACAATCAGTACTTCTGTAAGATTATAAAACAAAATATTTGACCATTGTGTTACTTTCAAGGTTAGAAGGTCAACTTGACAAATTCGTAGCTAAAGTTTCCACTAATTGATCTCAAACTGTTGTTTTCTTAAATACTGTTGCAGGATTAGAGATGGTTTCACACTGAGTTGTTTCAAAGATCAGTGGCTGATCTGTACAGACGTTGACAAAAGATAGTGGAGATGATTCTTACAAACAGAGAGGGAGAGGCTGCTAACTGTAGAGTGGAGGTATACGCTGAAGGGGAAAGAGAGAGAGAGAGAGAACTTTGATGCATCTAAACTTCAAAGCATGCTACAGGAAGAAAGGAAGGTGTTTGATGTTGAGTCTGACAGTTTTTCCACCTTCACACTAATGTGGGACAGAGAGTTTGTGTCCTGCTGCTGAGGGGTCACATGGACGTATGTTTGGGTGTAAGTATTGGGATGTTTGTGCAATTTTCATGTAGACACGCAGAAATCTTTTCTTTTTTCTTTTTTTTCTTCATTTTGAATCACTATGTGGTCAAATGTTAAGACACTAGTATTCAGCTTGTTTGTTTTTTGGACTGCTCATCGTTTACATAATTAAATATGTGGAGAGTTTTTCCAAAGGCAAATCTGCTTTACTGTGTGTCTGAGCGCTTCTTTTTTATATAAGTGTCTTCCTCACTGCAGAGAAACATCCTTTTGAGAAAAGAGTCATTTTGTCTGTTTGACCAACTTTTTAAACCAACTCGTGGGTGTAGTTCACGTATACTATCGTAATTCTTTTGAAGTATGTAAGCCTAAAGTATAGTGTTCTAACATTACATTCAAAAACAAATAAAATATGGTCATGTGATAATTTTCTAATTAAAAATAACATGTTTACGACAGAGTACATCATTTAGAACTACAATATAAATAGTTTTAAACCAATGTAAGAAGGGAGTCTTAGAATTATGACAGCAAAATTCATAGAATCACAAGGAATTTATTAAAATACAAGATATGAGGACGATGTTTTAATTATGCAGAAAATAATTCAAAGAATTACAAAAGAAAAGAAAGTCATAAATGTCTGAAAACTAAATTATTTATTGATTATTCAGTGAAATTACTTTAATATTTCACAAGACTGTACCATGGTATTAGATGATATTCTATTAACTCAAAGCATAAAGTTTCCTTATTTGAATAAAAGAAAATGATGATATCAAAACACTGGCCAACAGAAATTAAGTTAAACCTGAAAACTTGAACAAAAAAAGTTAAGTATTTACAGTAATAAGAATTACTAATTACAAGAATAAAAAAAACTTCTGTGGAAGGGATTAGACAAATGTAAAATGACATCAATGAAGCCAACACTGTAAAGTGATTCCAGGTGAGTGAGTCTGACCCTCGTGTTAATGGCGTGGGTTGGTCATCATCTGTTTTTCAGGAAGCATCTGCCGTGGTCTGCAAAAGGCAAAAAGAAAGAAAGAAAGAAAAGGTTTAAAAAAATTAAACTTAATGCATTTTTTTGAAGGCCAAAAATATTCAACAACGTTAAACAGTGTTTTTCCCAATTGCATTTCTGCAGAGCTAGAACCTTCTAAACACCTTTGTTTTTACTAAGAATTTTCACTTTCTTTAGTCAAATATTTATTATTTAAATAAAGTGGAAAAATACCTGAATACTTACCTAAAAATACTTTTATATTTTTCTCACTGTACAGGATGCATACTTTTCTGTTTTATCACTCACAGTGTAGGAAAAGAGAAGAAAAAAAATGAGGCAAGTTTAGCAAAAGATCGACCTTTTCTTGTGGTGGTGCGGGCATCTGCGTGTCCTCATATCTGCAAGGTAAGAAATTGTACGAGATCAAATTTATTTATTTTTAAATGTAAAAGTAGAAATTAATAAGTGAAAACACACTAAGGAAATATATATATTTATTATTTAGTTTTTTTATGAAATGTTTTCGTTATGGAACAGTGCACTTACGGTTGCAGTAGAGGATGGTGATGATGAGGAGGAGTATGAAGAGACCACAGGTTCCAGCCAGTGAACCCAGAATTATTGGAGGGCACTCCAGGAACAGAGAGGTCTCCTCTACAGAGGAGGGTCTCGTTAGAACATTTGAAGTTGAAATTGAAGTGTTTATAACACTGCATTGTCCACTACTGCATTAATAGGCACTTCAAAAGCAAAGATTTTTAAAAAATGCAACCTCAACTTTGTATCACATTTATAGGGAAGATTAAAACTCAAAAATTCAAATTGGAGATACTGTAATGTCTGAAAAACAAAACCTTTGATAAAAAATGTTTTAATTGATCAAAATCTGTTGTTAAAAAACTAAGTTAAAGCATTCAAAAAAAAAAAGCTTAGATTTCAACGAACAGTTTAAACACCTTTATATAATAACAGTTCCGCATAAAAAATGCTATAATTGTATAATCCAAAAACGTATTAAGTTGGCCAAAAATATCCAATGTCATCAGAGAGAGGTCAAAAACTGCAGCAAAAAGAGTGCGTTAGTCACCGCAGATCCTAGTGGCATATGTTCAATAAATATAATTAGAGTACAATTGTATCACAACCATAACAAAACCCGACGATAACTAAAATTTGTGCTGCATAAAAATTTGTAACACCAAAAAGTGACAGAAACAACTACAATGTCAGCTAAAAAGTAGTCCATTAGTCACGATGTTTTAACGAAAATACAGCTAAAGCATCCATAATTTAAACTAAGACAAGTAACCTTGTAAATTGAAGCCAAAATGTTTTAAATAGTTTAATTTCTTTTAATGATTTATTACTGAAAACTATATCAAAGTTAACCTCAAACATTAAAAAAAAAAAAAAAAGCAAAAAGTGGCGCAAAACCTGTCCAGAGCGTCTGGCTTTACGGCCGACATAACCCTGAGCAGGATTATGAGGATGAGTGTATGAATGATGAATCATAATTATTTAATTCATTCATATGAATTAATTGCCCCAGAAATGATCTTTTAAAAAATGTAAAGAAAAAGAGGGCACAAGAGCGATGAAAAAACAGCCCCCGTTGACAAACACGCGTTTCTTCCCTTATGTCGCCACAAAAAACTGTTAAAAGGAAGTCAGAAACAAAAAATGTCAGAGGAAAAATATGATCTGTGACAGATAACTGATTGTGTTATTTATAGATAAATCTAACGATCATTCCTAGTGTCATCAAAGTAGAACTGAGACAATTACAGGAACCAAACCAATCAACTGATTCAGACCAGTCTCGGAAAATTGGAACGTAAGCTGCAGTTCTGCCTGTTACCTCTGGGGCTCTCACAAACACAGGCGGTGGTTGTGGCTGGTAGATTCGGTGGAGCTGTTCTGGCCACCATTACAGACGTTACTTCTTCAACCTTTTTCTTCACTAAAACAGGAACCAAAGAGACATCAGTGACATTAAAACCCTTCGTGGAGTTTAAGCGAATCACCAGAACAATGATCCCACCTCCACTCAGTCTGGTCACTCGGCCAAACTTCAGCTCGTTGCTCTTAAGGCCCGCACAGCCGTAAACACCGGCGTCTTCTTTAGCTTTGAACGAATTCAGTGTGAGGACATTTTTGTTCATGTTTGTCACACCGAAACTAGTAGACAGGGCTGTCGGCGTGGCCTTCCTAACGCCATCTTTGGAAAAAGACCCAATGTACTCCATGCCAGAATTATCCAAAACTCGGAACCAGATGACCATGGTTCCCACCTCAGAAGGTTCACATTGGATTTCAACTCTATCTCCCTCTCTCACCTCTTTGTTGCTGACCACTGCAGGTATGTCTGGAACAGATTTAACGAAACAAAGGCAGTGATATAAATTTGAATCCACTACAAAAAACAAAAAACAAAAAAAACCCGGCACTGAAACAGAAATAAAGGAACACAAATAAAACAACGGAAAACAAACGGTTGACGTCCTGAGCAAAAGCGAAGAAAAAGACTTAATGTTCAAACTGCAGTAAAGTAGTCGTTTAACTTTGAGCCAAATGCTTTTCCTGTGAGAAGGCATATGACTTTATCAAAAAAGAAAATAAAAGACGCCAAGCTAACCAGGGGGAAGCAAGAAGTTACTTTAAAAAATATTTTAAAATGTTTTAAAACAACAATAACTTGTTCTCCAATTAGACAGAAACAGTTTAAATCTTACTAAGGCAAAATGTAAGTTTAGGTTTTTTGTTAATGTCATTCCAATCACAGGCCTAAATTCTAAATTATAGGCATTTAAAAAAATTGATTATTTAAATTTCAGGAACATTACTCCACTATTTCTTTACTGAAATAGAACTGCAGAACTTGCTCTTTACAATTAAAATAGAAAAACTGGGGCAGCCTACTAATATATATATATATATATACATATATATATATATATATATATTAAAGTAAGAATTTTAGGTCAAGTGTCCAGTTTTTGTTGTTGTTTTTTTTTAATCTGGCTAAAAACACAGCACCCTGAATTTGTGACAGTTAAATGATAACGTAAAAAGAAAGTACATATTTCCTCCAAGCAGTTGGTATGATGGCTCGAATAACACATTTTCTTAACCATATGTTTTACTATAGCAAATCATTAAAAAAAACAAAAAAACCCCAGAAAGATTGTTTGTGTAGGCTAAACATTCTGTTGTGAGGTTTTGGAGACTAAAATTTGGAAAAACCTGCCAGCGGTATAGAAAATGTAAATGTTTATAATAAATTGTATGAACATTTATAGTACTTTCACTTCACTTTCACTTCGCTTTAACTGTAACAAAACACTATGAAGTCACTGATCTGGGTTTTAAAAGTGTAGGTATTTGATCATCAAAAACATTAATTAAATTGTCAAAAATGAAATTGAACAGTTTGGTGGCTGAAAAAACATATGCTCCTATAACACAGTATACAGAGGGCTTCTACCTGAAAATGATATTAGTATTCATTTGACAGTTTACAAGATAGTTTTTTTTTAACAATCATATGTGCTAATAATGTTAATATCAATGACAAGGACTATTTTCCAAACTCTGAATAAGAAAACAATAGGAGAAAAGAAAACATTACAGCTGCTGAAAGACAGAGAACACATGGACTTACTCTGATAAAAGAACAGAATCAGCAGAATGACCTGGATCTGCATCTGATTTTGGTCCATTTTTAACATCACAAAAAAGACAAAAGGTATTAAACGAGTGGTTGTGGTGGTGTTCCGAGTTTGCTGAGAGATAATTCAGTTAGATATCAAACCACGCCCCACCTGCAACCTTCTTCTCTGACAAATGAGATCATTGCTGCTGCTGCTGCTGCTTGCAGGGTCGTAGTCTGCATAAATGTTTTGAAGTTGTGCCCACCCAAGTTCACACATGCTCTCTGATATAAAGATTTCATGAGTGGAAAAAACCCAGCAACACCTACAACCTACAAGATACTAGTACCTAAAATCCAGCCACATACTAAAGGCCTACAGATTAAATTACCCAGAAAGTTCCCCATAGATAATCAATTAGAAGATAATAGTTTTTTGAGTATGAACCTTATTCCAATTTTTAAAACTAAATTTAGAGCAACCAAAAACAAAAAAGTAATCAGACAGATTTGCAGCAGCAGACAGACAGATGACAAAGACTCACCTTTCCCATTGCCATGATGTTCATCATCATGAAAGGTTAGTTCAGTCCAGTGCTTCTCAAAGAGTGGGGCGGTCCCCACCAGTGGGCAACAGAAACATGACAGGTGGGACCCATCATACGGGAGTAATTCACAAGTTTCAAGTGATGATGTCACAAGTTTACCTTTATTTTCTCTTTTTGAACTTTGTGTTATTAGATGTTATTGATTGTGATTCTTTACAAAATATGACATTACTTGGTGTTAGTGGAGAACCACTGGTTTAGTCCAGTTCCTAGCTCCCTGTAGTTGCTTACAGTTCCAACCACAACACCATTGCCCTGATGTTGCCCTGAATTTCTCCATTCTGGGATCAAGAGGTTCATAAAAATAAAATGTTTATAGTTAATTTTTTTTTCTTTTTGGTACGTCATAACAGTAATATGTTATACTAATAATTTCCTGAAAAAGCCTCAAAAATGAATAAAAATGCACTAATCTGCTTTAAAATACATAGATAATATACTAATATTTTCTAATAATAGTCTTAAAAAAATTTAGATTTCAAAGATTAAACAATGTTTGCATCACCATCTGTCAGAATAATTTTAACACTAACCCTTTTTATTTTTTAAACCTGTCCTCCAGCTTATAGGTTGTAACATGATTTTTCAATATATAAGTTTTAACCATCAATCTTTCTTTCTCAGTAATATAAAACAGTGTGTTCTTCTAACAGAGAAGTATGACAACTCTGTGGACATCCAGACCTTTGGGTTTCAATCCCCTCATTTGAAATTTGAGTTGATCCTTTTTGCTTCAGGTGCCAGACCAGAGTGTTTGTCCAGTTTCAACGAGGAGTGCCGGCAGCTCATGGAGGCCTGTTAGAATGTTGACCCATCCCAGAGACCCCTGCAGAAAATCGTAGAGCCCAGTCTACAAAGCAACATGGTCTGGCTCTGCAATTTCATCTCTGAACAGAAGAGCAGCAGCAGTCAAGAGGACTCCAACTGAAAAAGGTGCAGAACAACTCATGTGTGTATGTGTGTGAAGGAGATTCAAGCTTGTCTTGTATTTATATAGAATAGTGGTGATTTGGGTGATTTTTGAAATATTCATATAAAATACTTTTTGGACTTTTAAACACAAAATATTCACTTGGCAGCATGTTTTAGGACATAATCTTGCATTTTAGTGCATTTTGGGGACTTTTCAGTGATTTTTGAAATATTCATACAAAATACTTTTTGGACCCCTCACTCATGGTTTTGGATGATTATATTATATATATTATATTTCAAAATATCACCACTGTCACGAAAAAATCCAAAAAAATAAAAAGTCCCCGAAATGCCTTAATGCCTTAAAAATCCAACAAAATAAAAAGTCCCAGAAATGCCTTAAAATGCAAGATTAGGTACTAAAACATGCTGCCAATTGATTATTTTGTGTTTCAAAGTCCAAAAAGTATTTTTCATGAATATTTCTTAAAATGCCTTAAAATGCAAGATTAGGTCCTAAAACATGCTCCCATGGGATTATTTTGTGTTTAAAACTCCAAAAAATATTTTATATGAATATTTCAAAAATCACCCAAAACATGCCTTACTATAGCCTTACCATCGTGAAAAAATCCATAAAAAATAAAAAGTCCCCGAAATGCCTTAATGCCTTAAAAATCCAACAAAATAAAAAGTCCCAGAAATGCCTTAAAATGCAAGATTAGGTACTAAAACATGCTGCCAAGTGATTATTTTGTGTTTAAAACTATAAAAAATATTTTATCTGAATATTTCAAAATATCACCAAAAACATGCCTTACTATAGCCTTACCATCGTGAAAAAATCCATAAAAAATAAAAAGTCCCCGAAATGCCTTAAAATGCAATATTATATCCTAAAACATGCTGCCAAGTGAATATTTTGTGTTTAAAACTCCAAAAAATATTTTATATGAATATTTCAAAAATCACCCAAAACATGCCTTACTATAGCCTTACCAACGTGAAAAAATCCAAAAAAAAAAAAGTCCCCGAAATGCACTAAAATGCAAGATTAGGTCCTAAAACATGCTCCCATGGGATTATTTTGTGTTTAAAACTCCAAAACGTATTTTTTATGAATATTTCAAAAATCACCCAAAACATGCCTTACCATCGTGAAAAAATCCAAAAAAATAAAAAGTCCCCGAAATGCCTTAATGCCTTAAAAATCCAACAAAATAAAAAGTCCCAGAAATGCCTTAAAATGCAAGATTAGGTCCTAAAACATGCTGCCAAGTGATTATTTTGTGTTTTAAAGTCCAAAAAGTATTTTTCATGAATATTTCTTAAAATGCCTTAAAATGCAAGATTAGGTCCTAAAACATGCTGCCAAGTGATTATTTTGTGTTTAAAACTATAAAAAATATTTTATCTGAATATTTCAAAATATCACCAAAAACATGCCTTACTATAGCCTTACCATCGTGAAAAAATCCATAAAAAATAAAAAGTCCCCGAAATGCCTTAAAATGCAAGATTAGGTCCTAAAACATGCTGCCAAGTGATTATTTTGTGTTTAAAACTCCAAAACGTATTTTTTATGAATATTTCAAAAATCACCCAAAACATGCCTTACCATCGTGAAAAAATCCAAAAAAATAAAAAGTCCCCGAAATGCCTTAATGCCTTAAAAATCCAAGAAAATAAAAAGTCCCA
>NC_024317.1:13147521-13149344 GCF_000523025.1 Cynoglossus semilaevis
GTCCTGCGCCGGAAAAGGAGTCTCTTCAGCGGTCTCGGAGAGTCAAGAAAGCCCGTGGATCGGTCTGTTCTCCTTGGTTTCTAGGCCCGCGCTGTCACTGCTCCATAAATATCTGCCGGGTCAAGCCCGACAGACATGTCGGCCAGAGCCGGGCGCCCGTTTAATGAGTGCAGGGTCTCAGCGCAGCGTCGTGGACGAAGACAGGACATTGTTAAAGCAGCTGGACGCCTTACTGTCTCCACAACACGTGGCTCCGCAACTCACCGTGCTTCGTTGTGAACATGGCGGAACGGCGGTGCCATGGCTCAGCGGTGTCGATACAATGCGGGACCTGGGGATTGAAAGCGTTGAAGAAATTGAAATCAAGTTCCAGGAGAACCAGAGCAGGATTGTGTCCTCAGCCAAATCTTTTCTGACTCAGGCTCTGCTGAACTCTGTGGCCCAGGAGACCAGACCATCAGTGGGTATGGACTGGCTCAAAGTGAGGACAGGTGAGAGCAGGACACGGTGGAGCAGTATTTGGGCTGGAGAGGAGAACTCGAGGCCAGAACATTTGGCCAAAACTGAGGGCAGGACAGGGACAGAGTTAGTCTGTCCTCAACAACAACTCTGGACAAAGACAAAAGACCGAAGAGTTGCGTTTGTAGGAGAAAACACTGGAGTCAGTGACAACAATGCCTCACAGTGTCACAATGACACTGACACCGACGGGGTGCAGAACCCAGAGAGATCGATGGCAGAGGAGCTGCTCCAAATCAGCGGTAGGATCACTTCAGAGCCGGACAATGGTTACTCCAGTCTGGAGGACGACCTCATTCTGATGAGCCGCCTACTGACGGCCACGCGGGAGGCGAAGCCATGCCAACTCCGTGATGATCATAACACAAACTTGGAGGAAAAGTGCTGTCAGGGCGAGACGTCTTCGTCAGCAAATGCAGATGAAAAAGACGAGCAGGAACAGGAAGAAGGTCCTGCAGAGTTGGTGAGTGTAACAGTGGGCCCCGCCCCTCAGTGTCAGAACAAGGCTATTGCCTTCATCATGGGCTGTCCCTGCAGTGATGAAGATGACGACAGCAGCACCCAATCAGACAACAGTGACTCCAGCGACGAAGACGAAGACGACGACGACGACGGCTTCGACAGCGAGGGCTCGTCTGAGCTGTCCAGCTCTTCGGACGAAGATGACGAGGACTCATCTGGTTCCGACAAGGAGCAGGAGTCGGAGGCAGACCGCCTCTGGAACTCTCTGTGCCACAGTCTGGATCCGTACAACCCCCGGAACTTTACTGCCATGCAGCAAAGCTCTGGCACGTCGCTGAGAACCATCTCGACCGCATCGCAGCCCCGTGCCACGCCGTCCGGCCCGGCCTCCCCTCCAAGCCCGACACCTGCTTGTACTCTTTCCTCCTCCCAGGACAACGTTTCCTCCCCTGCCGCCTCCTTGCAGCCCGGTCAAGACAGCTGGGACGACTCGACGTCGGCGAGTGAGGTGGACGAGTCGGAGAGCCTGCTCCTCTGGACCACCTTCAGTTCCTCAGATCCCTATAACCCTCTTCACTTTCAGGCGCCACAAAGAACTTGTAGGCCGGGCAGGACGACTGCTCTCTCTGCCCAGGTCAAAAGGTCCCAACCAGGGCCCACACTGTGCCCCCGCCATTCCCCGACGACAGCTGGACAGGGGCAGGAGGACAGGCTTGACAGTGGTTTCTCTGAACTGACAGTATATGGCGCTTCAACCAAAAAGGTCAGTGTGAATTTGAGTTATAGTTTTTGGGACTTACCTGAGAGGACATAACTAGTTCCTGTCACCAGTGTCCTCAGAA
>NC_024317.1:13149444-13154810 GCF_000523025.1 Cynoglossus semilaevis
TTCTCTTCACTTTGGCCTTCAGGTGTAGCCGCAGACCTACATCGCTATCAACTGGGCCGGTGGACTCAGTGATGCCAAGAAGTTCAAAGCATCTGGTTTCTGTTACATGAATGACATCCTGCTGGCCATTTTTGAGTTGCTTAAGTAAGAAAAGAAACATTTCAAGTTTTTTTTTTTTGTCAACAGAAGTGAAACTTTTGGACAGCGTTTACAGAGTGTTGTGAAATGTTTACAGGACATCGGGGCTGGAAAGAGCAATGACTACACAGTGAATTACCCACGATGCCATCTTTAAACAGGTAAGTCTGTGAGTTTCTATTTTATTTTTTAAATGTGCGACTTAGGTTTAGATCATGGCCAAAGTAATGGAGATGTAGCAGCTGAGCGCAGAGGTGCTTCAGTTCAACGTCACTATAAAAGTTTTGAAAAAGAAATTGATTTTAGCCTTTACCAGGTATTGACAAAGGAGTGAGTGACACCAACTGGACAAATCCAGTACAGAAAAGATTACAGTATTTGAAGTGTACAAAATTTATTTATTTATAATTGAAGCGTTTTGTAACATGCTAGTGCTAAACACTTTGAACATGGTGTAGTCATTTGAGAGCATTTGTATGTAATGCATTTATTTCACCTTGTGTTTCAGGCCTAAAGATGTTTCATGAAGTTGTTCCACACCTGATGATGGGACCGTTGTTGAATCCTGTGAGCACACGTGGTGGTGAGTATGTGATCTGTCCATCTTTACCTGAAGTGTTAGATAAAGCTGAGAGTTAGTTGTAATTTGACTTGTATTGAAATGTGTAGGTACTGTGTAAAAGTGTTTTTACTATTTAAAAAAGTCATTATTTCATTAATTGTGGGTTTTTTTTAATCTTAGCTTTTTACTTACTGCTTGTAACAAACTAACTTTTTTCAATGACACAAGTCCAGCAAACAAGTGATCTGCTTCAAATAAAGTTGCTCCTTCACTGTACCTGGCAGAGTCCAAGCTGCTGTGTCCACAAGCCGTCTCCTCTGCTGCACTCTGTTAAGACAATAGCATACAAGGCACAATGAATGACACAATCAAAACCCTGTCTGTGTAGATTTTCAGTTCAGCAGAACTGAAGAAGCCTCTTGGATGAGAAATAAAACTTTAAACTACTCTACTACTTTAAAAAACCCTACTTTGTCCAGTTGTCCTCAATGTAACTATTTTTGGAACAATAAAAAGCAGTGTTGGTCTCATTTACCTCTTGCCGTCAGGGTGGAAAGCCACGCAGTTGATGGGACCAAAATGACCTTTGACTCCTGCCAAACTCCTCTTTGTACGCAGCTTGGAAGAACCTGCAGATTAGAAGAACACGTCACTGTGCCACATGTTAACACAAACAGGGTTTCCTTAAAAGCAGCTACAAAGTAGTCACTTCTACAGCACCTCCAACATTACAACTACAGTGGAAAGTCTTTTATTGTACAGTGGAAAGTCATTTGATTGTTGCACAATCAAATGTCATAACAACTAAATGTTTACACATTACTATCAACAACAACAATACAAATTCAATGCTTTAAACAGATATTTCTTCACTACATAAAGGCCTTTGTTTGTAACAAAGTGGTGGCTTCTTCAGTGCTAATGCTAACACCACAGTGGAATAAAGAACATCTGTACATTTTCTTCATCTCTTTTTTTTTGTTAAGATGAAGACAACAGTCACTGGATGCTTTATTCAACCACACAATAATACTCTGGAAACACCACTTCAACTCACCTGGCCTCAAACTTGCCAATCCTGGTGGAAGCTGTGGTCACTTCCATGGCCTCCTGCTCACCTCCCATAAGCACCTACCGTCCGTTCGTGGCCCTGCAGTAGGATGGGTTTCTGTACAGAAAAGCAGTATTTGCAAGTTCATTTCACATTTTCAAAAAGGTGCATCAGCCCAGTTCAAACTCCTGTCATAAGCCAATTCCTTATTTACCACGACAACTTTATATTAATTGTTTTGGACAAAAAACTAACTGCTAATCATTTTAACTTCTGACAAAAGCTAACGTTAGCTGCCGAGCGCAAATTGCGCTAACGCTCTCGACCGAACGACTACCATTTCAAACAAAATACAACAGACAATTGTTTTCAAAAACCTACCATTTCAAATCATTCAGATGTAGCCACCGCATTCAGTTTTTTTACTTGAACGCCCGCTGAAAGCCCAAACTGCTAATACTCGTGTCGTTTCATGTGCCGGATCGCAACCGGAAATAAGGACCGTACAACATATTTCTATTTCCGTTACACAAACGTTCCAATATCAGCGCGACTTTTTTATTTTTTAGTATTTTTTTTCGTGATAGTAATGCTATAGTCTCGCTTGTTTTTAGTGATATTTTGACATGTTCAGATATAATGTTTTTGGAGTTTTTACCACTAATTATTCACTTGGCAACATGTTTTGGGGCATAAACTTGCATTTTGAGGCATTTTTTAGACTATTTTTTTAGCATTTTGTCACGATAGTAAGGCTATATTAGTGTTGCTTGTTTTTTCGGTAATATTTTGACGATAATAGAATTTTTAAGGACATGTTTTGGAAAATATGTTCAAAATGTATTAAATTGTAAACAAATATTTTAAAAAAACCCAATCATAACCACTCCATCTTTGTATTTTATGGTAAAGAAGACATTTTGTTGATCCTTGTATTTATTTTAGTTTGATCCCACAGGATCCCATTTTCACCTGATACTTCATGAAAGCATTTTAGGGAATATTTTACAATTTCTTTTGAAAGTTGGTGGTAGAATACACTTTACATATGCTCTCATTTGAAGGAAATTGGTATTTACAAAAATCAGTACTGACACATCAACAATCACAATCAGTACATGGCTAAAAATGTTATAAAAACAAAATCTACAACATTGCTTTTAAAATGAATCAGTCCTTCCGCTGGGCAGTTATTATTAAAAAAACAAACAAAACATTCTATGTAAATAGTAGAACATGTCAGGGAAATATTTTCAGACATCACTTCTGAGCTAAATTCTCAAACATTTGACCAGATATTTGACCAAATATAAGTCACATTCAACTATAGTAAATATTTCCTTATTTTCAATTGCAAGGTAAAAGTCTACAATACAAGATTAGTTTTGTAAATTCAGATCTGAGGCATGTGTGCAAGGAATAGAAGAAACAATTAAGGATTTTCAATTAACCACAATTCTGTGAGCAATGGTTTAATGTTATTTGTAAAGACATATCTGTAGTAGCACTAGCTACAGAAGGTTTCACTGGTCCAGGTCCAAAATCTTTGCAGGTTCTTCAGGTTCTGTAGGCTCCATTCCCTGAGTAGTGTCCTTCAGGACAGAAAAATGAGGAAAAATGTTAATGAGGAAACCCACACCACTTCAACCATCTCCTCATTATCATTCAGTTATAACTAATTGCAAATCAATGTAGCAAAACAAAGACCATGTCCTCACCCAATGACAGACTGTGGTGATCACCTGGGTCAGTTTGTAAAATGTGACTCACACAACCACCCAAGTGATGACATCATCATGCCAATGGGTCAGGGCGTGGTCACCTCCTTTGTTTTGCAATGACAACTCTGTTCAGATATTCAGCCACTCTGAGGCTAAATACTAGATTCTTTGCAGCAGACAGTCAGAATTTAAAAAAGCCTCTTCAGGGGTGAAAAGTTTGGAAACCAACAGAGTCCAGTTGCCCTCTACTTAACTGTCTTGGATAACCTGTGACCTGGATGACAAAGAACCTACACAGACACTACCCTATATCACAAATCTATATAAGGTTGTGGTTATTGTTCTCTCCAACCTCTTCAATAGGTGGTAAACCAAATAAATTGAAGAAGTCAGACCATGGTTTCGGGTAAAGGAGGGTGAGGGTGGCGATGGGTAAATGGATTATTGGCTAACTGTTTCCTGCCAAATCTGGGTTGGGATTGTAACTGGATCACATCCTCTAAGCACTTTGCATTAAACACATTATAATCTTCTATTTGACCTCAATTTGACGACACATTTACTTATGTTATCTCGCCCAATTTATTTTTTAAGTCTAAGCTAATCCATAGATGCTGGTTTTGACAAACTAAAACCTCTTATTGATTGTTTCATTAATTCATTAGTCATTCAGACAAGTTTGTTCTACCAGACACATAACCAACAGTGTAAATAAGGCCCCATGATCATGATTCAATTCTGAATTGCAGTGTCTTAACACATTTTCCTAGATATGTTTTTAAAAACAGAAATTGCTAATTCTGAGGGAGGGCTTTGTAGCCCACTCCACCTCCCACCCCTTTTCCTGTGCAGGTTTTATTTTCAAAGTGATTTTCAATCACATGCAAAATAGTATAACAGTAGTTACTTACAGTTGTTAGCTACACATCGATTAAACATGACCTACCCCAAAAGGCTCAGTGAAGGCCCTGGAGCCACTGTACAGTGGGTTGGGAATAGACACCAGGGTGGGTTTGGTTTGGCCACCTGCTGTTCCATCCTCGTCCTCATTCTGTTATTAATCAAAGAAGATAACAAAACAACCAGATACATTGGCTATGTCAGTCAACTAGTCCACATAAGCTAATGGCTGAAGTTTCAGTTTTTAACCTTAATTGTTTTTTAACAAAGTCTGAATTTAGTGCATTATAAAGTGTGTATTTTGTATCTTACTCTGAAGTAGTGGAAGCGGAATGCATCACTCTTGTGCTTAAAGACATAGTAGCCAAGCACAGCCAACACACAGGCCAACAACACTGACACCAATATGGCTGACACCGTGCCGCTGGTATGGGCATGGCCTCTTGAATCAGCACGGTAGATCTGATGGTGATGAAAATAACAAACAAACACAAAAAAAGGTTTGGAGGACAAAGAAATCCCTTATATCTGAACAGGTTCAGTTAGAGGCACTTCAGCCATGGATGGATCACTGGAGGTCTATTAAAGCTACTTCTCAATGAATTACTGTATATATAAATTATATAATGTGGATGGAGCACATGGTGACACCTTCTATATGGAGGTTGCAGGTTCTACCGGTAGGAGGAGGGGTTTCCTCCTACCTCCTTCCTTTATATTGACAGTAGGCATACATTTAAATCTTCACTCATATGCATTGTCTCCCATCATGCATCTCCATGTTGACCACTGAATACACAGTCCAGTCGACTCAGGCTAGTGAAACACTCCTCCTGCAGCTGCATAGGTCTCCACACTGTTATCTTAGTTTCAAGACCACAAAAAACGTCTGCTCTGTGGAAAAGTTGTTTGTCAGCAGCACTGAGTTAAACCATGACTTACTGTTGGGGGTGGTGCAGTCAGTGGGGCCTCAATGACATGAATGATCCCATTT
>NC_024317.1:13154866-13219773 GCF_000523025.1 Cynoglossus semilaevis
CACCATCTTATAGGTCTGTCAAAACACACCAAACATATTGAAAACAAACAAAAGTGCACAGGCTCAGACAGGTGGGAACATTTGCTGCTCTAACAGATGTGAATCAACATGAGATAATTCAAATAAACCAATTTTTGCTCTGAACACTCTGTCTTCAAAATAGCTTAATTACTTTACAACAAAACGTAGCAGGAAGATTGTTAGAAACAGCGTTTCCGTATAAATGTTTTCTTGCGCCTGAGCCGTGTAAATAGTCCGTATCCAGAGGCTATGAGGTGGTATTATATCGTAGCCGTGTCAACAGGGTTAGGGTCATTTTCCTGTTCTATAACAATTTTGGAAATAGAAACACCACCCACAAATTCCACAAAAACCTTGCAGAACTTTTAGCCCTAAAGAGGCGATGAACCATCACATCCCATTTTATGTAATTTTCCCATTACACAAGACTTGGCAAAATATACTGTATTCTGCTTCACATAAATACTTACAGTACAATTGTGACTAAGTTCTTCCCCAGTTCTTATGTTTTAGGTCATAGTTCAGTTGCAAAATGGAAAATTTCAAAACTCAACTTCAAAAAGCATTGAACGAAATAAATAAGTAAGAATCAGGAATTCCTTGGATGTATCAGACCTCGTTCTCTCCATGAGTGACCGTCAGGTTGAAACCAAGCCATGAGGCCATTGTTTCTCCATGTCTCAGATCTTTGAATGTTCTGCTGTGATTGGCCGTGATGTGGTACTCCAGATCTCTTGCAGACAGAGTCTAAATGCATTGGAAAAAAACAAGTTGTTTTTCCTCAGCTAACAGTTTAAATCAGTTGGTTCTTAATTATGTGATTAATTTAGTAACGAACCGAAGTAAAACTTCTTGGCCGAAAACCGAAACATCGAAAAAATATATTATGCCAATTATTAGTCCCATTGCATTTATGGCCATGACTGTGTACTAAACCTCAATAAAATCAATGCAGTGCAATTGCATAAATTAATATTTAATAAATAATATATTAATAATTGTCAAAATAATTGACAAATGTCTAGCAGAGAAATAAAATCAACTGATAGTCCCATAGGAAGTCAGAACAGAATAGCCTACCTATTATTATTATTTGAGGCACTCTCATCATCTCAAATTTCAGCATTACCCATTTTGCAAATCGCTATCCGTGGGTCTTTCTCAGATATACTGAAATACGCCCACACCGCAGACATTCAGACAAGCTTGCCGTGGCCACGGTTTTTGCTTGTGTCATCATACTGTAAGAAACGTAATAAACAACTTCCTGTTTCGAGTGTGTTGTTTTGGTGATAAAAGTATTTTCCTTGGCTGAAAATTCAGTGCATCCATAGATTCATTCTAATAGTTATTTTGTTGATATGTATTACAGTACGTTTAGACTCCCAGGGACAATTTTTTGCTTTAAGAATTGCAATTTCTTTTCCTGGTCTCAAGATTTTCTTTTGTTAAGTTACAGGGTAGAGTAGCTGTATTATATGTGGGAACATGATAGTGACCTTTCACACAGTTTTTACCCATGATGCCCTTACTGACCCCCTTGGGCTTTGGGTAGTAGGCTGTATTAAACCAAGACAGGAGATCTACAGTACATCTGTGCCACTGTAGCCCAATTAGCAGCAAACTGGTGAAGACTGTAAAGGTTAAAATGATAACCAAAAGGATACGTCACTTAATTATTAAGATATTAAATATTTTTGACAGGAATGCATAAATGTGATTTATATTGAAAATTCAAAGCAACTGTTGGTTGATCACTTGTTGTTTTGGGAATCACCTGGTTTAGACTGAAGCCCTTATTATGTGGAACAAACAGTGTGGCCTCAGACGTCCTGTGGGACAGAAAGTCAACAATCTGTTTGCCGTCCGATGATGAGGCGCTAAAATCCAATAGCAGCTTCAGAGAAAAAGACAAACAAAACATTGATCTCACTCAAGGTCATCTTATCATAGTAATCGTTAGAAAAATGCTGAAAATGCTTAGCTCAGTGTGTTTTACCTTATAAAATATGGAGACGCTGCTACAAGTTGCAAGAACGTCTGTCAAGACACCGTTACAGAAATCACCGTCTCCAATGTAGCCAGCAGGACAAGAACATGACACGTCTGTATGAGATAGGAAAACAATTAGGAGCACTTAGTGCAGATTTTCTTGATCTGATGTTGGTACAATCTGTAGAGTTCTCAGGACAACGGAAAATACAGCACTTGGATAATTATGGGTTAATTTGTCTTTGTACTGGTAGCACCTGCAGTCCTGTAGCAGTAGGCGTCGTACTTGCTGCTCTGGTCCACAGGATCTTTGTAAATAACCAGGCCCACGTGGTTGTCTCCACATTTGACCGAGGGGAAGCGTGTCGGGTATCCCACCCTTCCTCCATCAATCCATCCAGCCACGCACAGATGCATCCCCAGCTGTCCAGACAACAGAAGGGTGTGAACAACATGGTAGAGGTGACTGGTCACATGTTCTGCCAATTATCTGCTGGAGATGGAAAACCACTAGTGTGACAATTAACACAATATAATTTACTAACATTATTTCGAGGACTTTGCAATGAAAACGATGAATAGAGAAACCACCCTACCAAAACAGGAATTGACACGGATATGAGAAATACAGTATTTTCCAGTCTGTAAGTCTCTTTTTTTTAATCCTTTGGCTGAGTTTGCGACTCGGGTGCGACTTACATATAAAAGATATAAAGTTTGACGTTTGTTATTTTCATACTGAGAGCCACTAGAGGGCACTCTTCCAATTTCTGCTAGAAATGCTCACCCTTTGTCCTTAATGTACTATTTCAATTACTTGTTGTCAGAAGAAGTAGATATTTTGGGTTTTTTTCATAAATTGGTGGTTAATGCATTTTCTGTTGACCTAATAGGCTGTCAGTAGGCAGTTTACCTGTTGTGCATCTCCCAGTTGTTTGAAGGTCACCAATGTGGCTCCATCAGCCTGACAGGCAGCAATGGCCTGACTGTAATTCATTTTGTATTTTCCCTCTGGAGCACGTAGGAGATACACTCCAGCTGTCTTGGCTGAAGCACAAAACCATGTTAACGTGACTTTTAAAAAAATACTAACATATAACAATAACATAACAAGTTGGAGAAAATGAGCAGGAATTGAAGAAAATCTTTTTTTTTAGTGTACTGACATTACACCCATTTTTAAAAAGCAAAATATGCCAACAACTACAGATACAGACAATGAGCCTTCAAAACCAAGTGATTAACAAGCATAACAACCCAAAGTCCTTAGAGGCTGCAGGTTTAAATGAGCAGCAGGGTTTTTATTCCTATGGGAAATGTATTGTTTTTTTCTACCAGTGCCAAAATAATTGACTGTTCAAAACCAAAAACACAAATAAAGGTTTGAATGTGGTAGAAGGTGTTATAGCCATTCTGTATGTTCATTAGCTCCTTCTGCTATAAAGCTAGTTCAAAAAAGAGAATACATACAAGAAAACATTTCTACCATTATAGTGGAGATCCTTGCAGATTGCAACTGGATGGCAATTTCCATTATTGGTCAAGCAACGATCAGTAGGGGACACCACTTTCTCAAGACACTGGATTCCACTGCCAATGTACCCCGGCAGGCACTCACACTCACGCTGATTCTATGAAAACCAAATGATTCAATCATCAAAGCAAGGTTGGGACTCAGTTCAAAGTTCAAAATGAGTTTGAATTATAAAGATATTGCTTATGTTAGATATTGTTAATGAACTACAAAGCTTAGCTCTTAGTTTTTTAATTCCTTTTCTAACCCTGTTGAACCTCTTGTTCAGACAAATACACAAAGAACTAGAAAGGTCCGATAACTCAGTGACAAAGGAATAGACCACAGAGCCACAGAACACTTACTGCGCCAGTGAACCTACAGGAGGCATAGTCACTGCAGCCGCCATTGGTCTCCTCAACACACCTGAAATAGAGGAGCCAAACAGCAGTCTGATGTTATGACTGTAGCTCTTAATGACAAATCTTTGACGCACAATGAAAAAGGGAAAAAATAATGGGAGGAAAGAAGAGCACATGGTTTTACAGATGACGTGCTCACCTGTCGATAGGTTCACAGGAGAAACCATCACCTTTATAATCACTTTGACAAGTGCAGTTAACAACCAGTCCTGTCTGTATACACTTTGCGTTTTGGTGACACCCTCCGTTATACTCAGAGCACAAGTCTGGAGCTGCAAAGCAATTCATAATGTTAACAAACATGTACTTTGTGAACATCTTTGTGAACATTCAAGATTATTTTAAACACCAGAATGCAATCCATGGTTTTATTGGTTTCAGTACGCCTCTATGCAGATGATATTATCTGTATCACTACTCTTATCTCTACTTTTAGTACTACTTACTAAATTTCCTCAACTCATCATCAACCACTTGGCTGGCTTCTTTATTTTTGTCACACCATGAAAATCTCCATACAATGTTTAAAAGTCTGTAGACCTGTCTGGGAATTTGTCTTTTATCAACATGTAATGTTTTTTTATAGTTATCACCTCACTGTATGATGCCACTTCGACTAGAGTCACTACCGTCTTGTGGAATAAAGACTCATCATCTCAGGCTTTGGTGATAAAACACTCACGTGGCAGTGCACTACAGAAGGTGCCGTTTCCCTGAAACCCAGCCTTGCAAAGACAATCGCCCTGCACACAGTCGGCCTGTGCGTGGCACTGTCTGCACCCCTCTGGGACTGAGCCTGTTTGAACACATGGGTAATTAATGATTCAAAGGAGGAAGATGAAGAGTCATAAAAAGTATATGCAAATGAATAAGAGCAACAAGTTGGTATTTAACAACCAGAAGAGCAAACATACCCGTTGGAAAAAACTAAGAAAATTTCAACTCAAATATATAGAAGACCGTTATTATTATTATTATTATTATTATTATTATTATTATTATTATTATTATTATTATTATTATTATTATTATTATTATTATTATTATTATTATTATTATTATTATTATTATTATTATTATTATTATTATTATTATTATTATTATTATTATTATTATTATTATTATTATTATTATTATTATTATTATTATTATTATTATTATTATTATTATTATTATTATTATTATTATTATTATTATTATTATTGTTTTATTTTATTTATACGCCTACATGTTCTCAATTAAAGAAGACAACAATATAAATATGTTTCTACCTTGGGTTTTTCCTTAGTATTAGAGTATTATAGAGTAGACACTTACCAATTTTATTTTGGCAGCGGTCACCCTCCCAGCCTGGCTTACAGATACACTTTCCAGAACCATCAATGCCATCATCACAAAATGCCTGCTTTTCGCACTGACATGCTGATGAAGAGAAAAAAAGCTATTATTTTGTTAGGTATGTATTTTTTATACAAGGTAAACCAAATTACCAAATTAAAAAAAAGATCTGGTATTGCTCTCAAACCTTTATTTCACAGGCAAAAAGGTTTTTCTTTAGCTTAAACTATATTTTAGGATAACAACACAACTCTTAATAGTTTGTACTGTAACACAAAATACTTTTTATAGCATAGTTATACTGATTTATTATTGCATTCTGATTGGTTTATTAGGGCTCTTACAAGTCTCATACGTCTAATCGTGCTCAGTGCAGTCCCTGCAACTGTTTTAACAGCTGGCAGGCTTGTCCTGAGCAGGAAGCTCACACAGCTGTGTGAGTCAGAAGTGATGGTGAGTGTGGAGCATTGTCATGGACTGCCAGAGAGACAGAGCGACACATCAATTTTAGGTGAGTTGGGTGGGGTTACTGATGATTTTGAAAGTTTATTAGCTTCTCAAGTGAGCCCACAGTTCAGACGATCAGTCCAGGTCACAACCTGGTCAAGAAGGGTTGAACAAATATGATTATAATTGTTCCATATTTATCTTAGATTAAGTGAACATGTGTCGAAATGTGTTCGAAAAACATGTTGAGAGATGTCCGTAATCCAAGGAGTTTAATGAGTGACTCAAGCTGTGGAGAAAGAAGTAGATAAACAAGGAAGTCATGCTTTAGGAAATCACTGAGAATGTGACTTAAAGCACAGAGCACAGGATAAAAGTTGAGATTATCAAGTGATTATGAAGAAAGAAATGATTATAAATAAATATTAATATGAATCAAATCATAACATAACTAAATATAATAAATGTGTGATTTTTTTGAAATGTAATCATTTATATTTGCTGGTAACACAATAAAGGGAAAGTAATGATCACCTGACTGGAGTAGAATACTGTGTTCAAGACAGACAACTGAAAAATGCATCTGACTATAAAAGGAGTGGAGACTGCTGAGGTCAGGGAGGATTGGGGAAGTTCCAGGACAAGATATCCAGGTCAAGATGACCAAAGAAGACTTTTTGGAGGAGATGGCTCTGGCCTGAGGTATTCAGTTGCAATAGAAAGACAACATTATGTGAAAAGACATTTTTTTCAAAAACACTTTGTAGTATAAATACAGGGTGCAGGAGCTGAAAAGTTTAGTTTGTGCTTTGCCTCTCCCCGGATGAAGAAAGGACTCAATCCTGGACCCTGCACTGCCTAAAAAAGAGGATTGTGGATCAAGAACAACTAACAAGCAAGAAGTGGACTTTTATTATTTTAAATCCAGAATATTAGATTGGACTATTTCACTACTTCTGCTTGCCACAACTGTGACCAGACAGAAGGGAGTGGCACCAGGGGGAAGCAGCCCTATACTGAGCAGCTTAGGGCGGAGCAGTGAAGACTCCACTCAATGAAGTGACTTCTACTCTTCTCCAACACCACAACAAAGCAGTTTAGATTATATCAAAGACTACTGTCTTGACTGGAATTTGTGTATGTGCTGTGCCCTATCCTTTTTGATTAGTACAATCTTATAAAAATAAATTCTTGATTAAAGTAATCTGTCATCCAACATACAGTATCTTCGTATAACATCTTTAGTGGTTCATTAATGGTGAGTCTATTCTCTGTCCCAGATACCACTGAATAAGATATTTAAAACTCAATCCGACAATTAACAAGTGCCAGGATCATGAGAGATGAGCTGTGGTCGCATAGCCCACTTTGGTTACTAGGCTATTCATCAGAGTGTGTTAGCGGCAGCAGCAGGACGGACACTCAAATGAACGACAGTTAGAAGCCGGACGAGTCACCTTGCCCATCAGCCTAAGACCTTTAGAATCCCACAAGGACCACTGAGTGAGTTCTATGTTCTATGGTAAACTGGTAAGAAATAAGAAAAACCCCACGGCTTAATAATATTTTTATCAGGGCTGTACAACAGTGTTTAAAAATTCAATCTGATTAATCACTAAAAATATGTGGGTTATTCACAATTAATCATGATTAATTGAGAAAAATCAACATTCCTGTATGTGACAAAAAACTTTTTTTCTGTAGAATGCTTTAACAGAAAGATAAATAATGGTGGATTTTAATGGCCACTTGTACATTTAACAAGTTGTTTCTTTTTAGTCGTTACTGTGCATTTTGACAAAGACTTAGTAGTAAGTTGATGGACAGTAAAAGTATTTGATATACGGCATGTTTATACGTTACTGCATTTTTTTTGGGAGTGCTCATTTCTAAACAATGACATACGTTCTCAGGTCCAATAGTTTCACGTCTTTCTACCATTGGATCAAAATTTGCTGGCACTAATTCCCACTTTACCTGTGCAGTTGGGACCATAATAGCCAGAGTAGCACAGCTCACACGCGCTTCCTCTGAAGCCCGTAAAGCACCTACAGGTTCCAGAACCACTCACATCGTCGTCGCACACTCCGTGATTACCACATGGAGACTCCACACCACCTGGACAGACTGAGAGGGAGAGAAGAGGCAGGGTCAAATAAACGTTTTAAACTAGGGATATTTCTTCATTCCTTCTCTTCTTACCCTGACAGTCTCGGCCATAGTGGTTTTTACAGCACTTTCTGACCCATGTAGTGTGTTGACACACCCTTTGACATCGCCCTCCGAAATTGCTGCGATAAGAGTACCATGGATTGTAGCGTCCTTTAATGGGTACACTGGAACAACGCTCTATTTTCCCCTACAAATGACAAATGAAAAGGCACCAATGTTGACTTGATATATAGACAGTCAATGCAGCGAATATTTAAATTTCACCACAGGTTCTTTAATAGTACCTTACCGTATCAAAATGTTTGAAAGGACAGACTGGAGGTAAGTAGCAGTCTCCACAGCGTCCCTGAGACATTTAAAGACACAGAAATTCTTGACGAAGATTCCATTATAATGAGTTGTGAATATTTGATAGGACAAATCTGGTTCTAATAGAATCAATTTTGATTTTGAGGTCAATCATCATCCTGCTGAGGCTGCTGTTACATGTGACAGTTAAGCAGACTCTGGGAATATCATGTTTGCAATGAGAAAGACAAGATAGAACGTTGGACCTGTGAGAATTATTCAGATTTCTAGCACCAGCATCAGTAGCTGTCATGTCCTTTGTTAGTAAGTACTGTTGGTAGAACTTGCATTTCTTGTCATGTTTCCAATGTTGTCACATCGTGCTCCCAGATCAGGTGGCTCCAGCAATTGGTTGATGCCGTAGCCAATGCCTTCTTTAAAGTTCAGGTGGCGCTCCACCACCCTGGCTGCGTTATCATTTATCACGATAGCCCCCTAAACAAATAAATAAAAAAAATATATATATATATACAGTATATATCAGAGATTATCAAGTGGCTGCCCAGTGGGCTGAATCAACACTGAATTATCCAATCAACGCCGCAAACGGATTCCAAAATTGTAAGGAAAAAAAATCACGTGGTCACCTCTATTAAAGCAAAAAAACAACAAATAACTTAAATAGGACTTAAATAACGCCCAGTAATCCCCACCATATATGACTCTATTTACATTACTGCCTAACAAAAATGTGATACAGTTAGTGATTCTTGGTGAATATAACCATGTTCATATTTCTCAAACATACAAATGCTAAATGCAATGATAAAATAATAGTCTACACAAATAAGCCAAAAAGCTCCAGACATATGACTTAATTTAACATGGGTTTGTTGTTTAATGCGGTGAAGTCTGTTCTGGGTCAGTGTGTATTTTCTCACCACAAGGGTGCTGTCACATCTGTATGTGATGGTAGAACTGTGCATGGAGTCCAGGGACATGAACCGAAGTCCTTTATCGACAGCCAAGGGAAGCACCTACATGAATGCAGAGACTTTGTTAAAAACACGAGTCGACAGTGACACTATGAGAAAAAACACCTGTATATAACAACTGTGCACATTGTTTTAATCTCTAAGACAAAAGGCTGTCAACAAAATCTATTATTTAAATTCACCCCAAATTCAATAAATGACTTAAGTCTTTGTCTTTCCAAAAACAGATGGTATATTTGATTGAGATATAGAGATTACAATGGAAAGCAAATGAACAAAGAGGTTGTGCTGAATGCAATATTACTCAGAAATACCCTTGTAGTTGTCCTACCTTGGTGTTTCGTACTATGTGAGCCTTGATGATAGATGCCAGTTCTTCCACATGGTCAGGGCTGGTAAGCCAGCGCTGTCGTTCTTCTGACAGGGAGTTTATGACTTGGTCTGTAGGCCACAACATGGTGAATGGCTGCAAGATGGATAGCTGAACCACAGGGAGCAGCCCTGCATTCTACAGAGGTGAGAAGTACTCAGCATTTTTGTAGTGTTAAAGCAACAATGCAACAGAGTCCAACAGGACAGGAGTGTGAGATGTGAGAACAGCCCCTGTCATCTTGTTTTACCTCCACAAGTGTGTAGAACCGGTTGTAGCCATAAAACGTAGCAGCTTCAGAGAAGTTCATCTAAAAGAAGGAGCTACAATGAATGGTCACACTTTTTTTTATAATCTCATCGCTCATTGATGGTGTTCGTGAAACCAACATTGTTGGACTTGAGGCGGTGTTTGTCCTGCAGCCTGTAGGGCGTCAGTAGTGTGTCGATGTGGTGGATGACTCCGTTGGCTACCGTGTAATCGCTCTTTACAATCCTGGAACTGTTGTTTATCCAAACTGAACCCTGTAGGTGAACAGACAGAGAGGAGGACAGAATAACGAAGAGCCTGATTATTTATCAAACATTTAATACACTTTTTCCAGCGTTTCAACAATGTCAGCAGTTCGGTGGATTTTTAACATCAGGGACAGAGACTTATTAACGAAAAATTGGTTGTTTTACTGTTCAAGCCATTTATTAAACATGGTGCTAAAAACTCCAAAGTTGAGACTTATTTAAGCAACAATGTGTTTGAAACATGGAAATAGTGCTACACAATTTGAAGGTACTCAGACTGTTTCCCATTGAATTACATTATTTGGTATAAGATATATACCAAATAATGCCAACTCACCTTCTGTTTAGTTGGCTGTTAACTATTTAAATTCATTCTTTAATATTATTGTATTGTACTAATTGTTTTAATGTATTTTATCTGTAGTTTCATCGATATATTGTCCAATGTAATAGCTTTTTTTTATCCTTTAATGGAGAAATATTTGTTTCCTTTTAGATTGAAATGGCCTTCTGTTAATGAGGAGAAAATAAAAGTGGCTATTAAGGATTGTCCTGCACAGTTTCTCACAGATCTCTGAAACTAAGATAACACTGACCAACTCTTTCCATTTTTATTGCGGCCCCACCTAAAGTAGCAAATACAAAAATGAAAAGTACTTGTTTAGATTTTAGATAGATGCCTTAGTAAAAAAGTCATAAAAATGTAATGAAATAAAACAGTTGTAAACAAAATAGTTTGAGAATCTTTTGATTTGATAACTAGGCTCAGGTACATAAAGAAGGATCCCAGATTCATGGATGCTTTGAAAGAGGGAGGGTAGCTGTAAGGAAAATAAAGGCAGACTGAGGCAGATGATTGTAGATGGAGTTTTGTGAATTACCTGCTGGTAGCTGAAGAACAGCATGTGTCCCGATAAAGCAACAGCGCGATCCATCGATTTCAGATCATTAAAGGTCAGAATCTCACAGGAAACAGCGTGATAATAGATCAGGTCTCGGAGACGTCCAGATGACTGCCATTCTTGAATCTTGAATCAGACACAGACACACACACGCACACAGACATCACGTATTGACAGAATTGGTTCAAATGTATAGCTAGATAAATACTGTTAGATACTGTACTGAGAAATGTTGATGGAGAACTCACAGTGGACATGTTGTTGGTCTCTGACAGTGGGACAAACACAGTAAACTCTCCAGTGTTAAAAGTTTCCGTGCGTGCTAGCTGGCACACAAAGCAAAAGTAATGGAATGTTTGGTTATAAATACACTCCTTATATAAATCACACTTTTTTAACCAAAACCTGAGCTTGAATAGAAAGAACAAACAATTAGACAATAAGAAACTACTAAGCCTTTTGTGTATGTTGGTTTCTGTTTCTATTAAATTGGATAATCCCAGTTACAGTAGTTCTCATCTAGTTTCAGTATTTGGAATTTTTTAATAATAAACAGTAATAAACATATATGTATTTCTTAAAGGTACCAAAAGGAAAACATTTAAAAAATGCATTCTCTACTTTCTGAGATAACAAAATATTGCAACAGTGCTGTCAGTGACAGTGAAGCCACAACTACAAATACGTCCACTTCAACATATGTTTATTTAAAGGCAATAAGGCTGGGCACTGAGGAAGTGAGGAAAGCTTTATCAGGGAACCATCCACAACAGGAAGTTTTGCTGACAGCAGCCACAAGGGTCGCTGTCCCAGGGACTAATCCGACCAGCCGAGAAGCCGACACCGTGGCCAACATGCCACCGTGCGGTGCTCGTCCAGCCCATGCAAGGCAGCCCCCGGGGCAGCGCCCCCGCAAACATTCCTAACTCAACTCCTGGTGTGAATGGCTCCACCTGAGGAGGGGAAAGCACTGCAGCTAGAAGGTAGAAACATGGCAGAACAAAGCAAAAAGATAAGTTGAAGTACTCAGAGTACTACAATTAAAAGTAATTAAAAGCGTTAAACGTTACAGTAATGATGCTTCACCGTGGGTTTTTGATCTCCCCTTTGAAAGTATTAGGAGGCAAGAGGAGGAGGGTTATTATCTTAAAAGCCCAAGACCGTTAAGACACGTGAAGACTAATAAAAGAATCTTAAAATCGATCCTGAAATGCACGGGGAGCCGATGCAGTGATTTTTAAACCGGTGTAATGTGCTCCTGCCTTCTGGTCTTCGTCAGCACACGTGCGGCTGAGTTTTGAAGTAGTTGTTGAGCTGAGATGTTCTTTTTGGGAAGACCAGGAATCAAGGCATTACAGTAGTCAATGTTACTGGAGATAAAAACATGCATCAGCATCTACGTGTTTGATCACGAGAGAAACGGGCGGACTCTGGCAATGTTTCTGAGGTGGTAGAAACCTATTCTGGTTATATTTTTGATCTGTGGAATAAAATCCAGCTCAGAGTCAAAGGTGACGCCCAGGTTCCTAACACATTGTGAGGGTTTGAGATTGTATAATCTTGGTAAAAGTTTCTCTCTCTTGGCTTCAGGACCAATAATTAAGATGTGTGTCTTGTCCTGGTTGAGCTGTCTTAAATACAGTTGTTTAGTTTATCAAGTGGGCTTGTATCTTCAGGAGACAGCAATATAGAGCTGTGTATCATCAGCATAGCCATGGAAATTAACACCATGTCTCCTGATGACTTCCAAGTGGAAGCATATAAAGATTTTTAAAAAATTGACCTAAAATTGACCCTTGGGGGACCCCACAGTTTATTTAGTAGATTCCTTAGGAGCATGCCTCCATATGTACCAGGAATTCTTTTTGAAGGCAGCAGAAAGTCTGAAGGCAGTAGTTTACAATACTTAATAACTCATCCTCAAAGAATCCATAAAATGTTTTTAAAAGTGATGTGGGAATTGTGTCTAAAAGACAGATCGTTGGTTTAACTAGCAGGCATCTCTGCATTAACCAGGACAAAACTCCCCAGTTTTTCCTTAGGTGACGGTTCAGGTGTGTCAGATGTTACGTTCTGTTGGGTTAAAATATTGGCTATGATACGGCCAACCTTACTTTGAAAGGGGTGTGCAAAATACTCACAGTGGAGTGGAGCAATGAGGATTCTGGAAGACTTTCTAAAATCTGGGTTGGTTAAAAGTTCGATGGTGGAGAAAATAATTTTATGATTATTCTTGTTGTTTTGAGTTTTTCTTGAAGTATTTCATAATGAATTGTCAATTTTTGTGTCTCCATTTCCTGCAAGTTTCCAACAGAAACTTGGTTTGAAATTCACCTACTGCACTAAAGTGTAAGTTTTAGCTGAATTTGTTTCAAGACTGCTACATAATTAATTGAACCAGCAACCTCCTGTTCCAGGGACAAAAACCTTATTTGCATCTTAATGTGTGTCATGAGATTGTAATTTCAAATAAAACTACCCACTTTCTTTACTGAAAACTTTAAATAATGAATATACAGTGACGTCATATAAAATATTAGAAAGGTTCCAACTTGAACGACATTGACTCACATTGATCATTTTTTGAAAGAAACTGTTCTCCGGCTGCTGGGTCAGCTCCTGTAAGATGGGCAAACAACAACAAGTTTTGTTGTGAACGTTGAATGAGTGAAGGGGACAGAAAGTTGAAAAAGTCAGAGCTCTTATTCTGACCTTGGATATCCTCCCCCTGCATTCATAGCCATCTCCGACGTGGTTTCCCACACAGGTGCAGTTCAACTGGCCCTGACCCATGTACTGACAGCGGGCATATTTACTACAGCCACCATTATTCTGAACAATACACACAGACACAGACACATAGAATGTCAGGGTTTTGTAACAGCAAACAAGAAACACATGACATAGAGACGTACGTGTATGCAGGGGTTGACTTTGAAACAGAACCTTCCGGATCCTTGATAGCCCAGCGGACAACGGCAGGCTGTCTGAAATGAGCAAAGAAGAGCAGATGGAGAAAATAGTCAATAAATCAATTACTTCATCCATCTTCATCCTCCTCCCAATACATGAGCTGTCTATTACTAAAACACTAAATTATTTATGGTCCCTTTGAGACTTTTGGGGACAAATTAACATTTTTGAACTGTAAACACAAAAGTTTTCAATTATTTCTCTCTTATAGGTTTATGTGGACAATGAAATAGTGACAACAGCACATTTTACACTGATTGCTATTAGTGGAATTAGAATGGAGCAGAGATTTCATCAAGGTGAGTCCAAGCTACTGAGCTGAACATTGGCTATTGTAATGGATACTATAGATATGCAAAATATATGGATGCTAAGATGACTACTTTATATTAGGTCCAATAATTTCCATTCCGTTTGTTTTAATCTATGGTCATTATATTCAATTAGTCCTATTTTACAGAAGAACTGCGTCATCTTACAATGTTGGGCCCAGCTCTGATGCACTCAGCTACACTGTGACAGCCTCCATTGTTGACCTGACAACCATCTATCTCTGTTAAAAAAAACAACAACAACAACAACAACTGTTGGAACACTTATTTCATGAGGAAAAGTTTCTTCTTTTTCAAAAAATGTACTTCGTTCATTACAGCTACCTCTGGAACACAATACAATACACATTTGTAAAGGTCAGTAGTCAGGACTTAGGAGAACGCACCCAGGCAAACAACCCCATCTCCAGTGTAGCCCTCTTTACAGGTGCAGGTCCTCTCTCCTGCTGAGATCTTCATACAGACAGCAAACTTTGAGCATCCGCCATTATATCTGCTGCACATGTCCAGCTCTGACAGAGACACAGGGATGTCATAATCCGATCATCTGTATGTACAGCTTAGGTGTGTGTGTGTGTGTGTGTGCTCACCTTTTCAGTAGGTCCCGTTACCTTCATATCCGGCTGTACACACACACGCAGCAGCTACTCCCTGTGGACCTGTTATACAACTGCAGCAAATGACATGTCAAATTATTTGTTACATAATTCTAACACGCCATCCATCCATCCATTTTCATCCACTTATCCGTTACCAGGTCGCCGGGGCAGCAGTCTCCATGACTGCCACCCAGATCACACTGCACCGTAACAACCCCCCTGAACCTTCCTGTGGGTGGTGAGTCCACTGGAAGGTACCAACCGCCCTAACTGGGATTCAAACTTGCCCAGGAGGTGAACCCTGGGGTTCCACACCAATGACAGAGACATTGCCTCTGGGCCAAAGCGCCACATTCTAACACACCTTAAAACATTTTTTAAAACCTCAAGTATTGCAATATACTAAAATTTAAGGATCTTTTCAGCAGTGCACCTACTGACACAGTGTGGCTGCTATGTCTTATATACAGTATTATAGTTAGGACTGTCAATTCAATTAAAAAACATTGCCAATAAATAACTCATAATGAAATAAAATCAAGTTTTTTAATCCTCTTGCAAACATGGGGCTTGACAAATACGTTTGCTTTATTCCAATGTTTAACCAGAGACTACAGAATATATTATGTGCAGGGAAAATCAGTAAATGCATACACCTGTGTATATACACGTGTCTATATAGGATCAGGACTTACTTGGCGTTTTCATCACACACACCTCCACAGGCATCATCTTTGATCTCTGGAAAAGACAAACACATACACTCACATTATGTTAAATATGTTATATGTTAAAGTTGAGAAAATATAAAAGTATACACACACAGACATACAGTATGTGTGTCTGTGTGTATATATATATATACCTTATTTATACATACATACACACACACACACTTTTGCGTGGGGTGATTCAGTGGGACTTTGTGCCTTACCTGTGGAACAGGAAGCTCCTTTCCAACCTTTGTAACACACACACCTGCCACTTCCTCTAAGTCCGTCTTCACACTTTCCATGGTCACAGACACACTCTGCAAAAACACACAGACTGAGTCAGCAATGATGTTTGTATCTGTTGATGGAGTTCATATTTTAATCCTTGTCTGCATATTTCAGATTCACAGCATCCAGGTCAGAATCAATGCTGCATTGTTTTGTTTGGTTGGTCTAATTAAAGTGATTGTATGCAGTCAAACTGGGTTAGGGTATTCAAGATTCAATTAGTTGTTTCTTGTTCCGAAAAGTCCTCATCTCATTTCTTATAACTGGTTTCTCATTGGGGTTAGTTTGGGTTTTATTCTTGAATTGTTTCTTACTCTTTACAAGCCGAGACATTTGATACACATTTTGTATGCCCATAATGCCGCTGTATCTGAAGAACATCTCATTATTATTCACATCACTCTGTGCTAAGGCATTCATTGATTGGCTGTTGAGAGTCATGTGAAGCCATGCCTAAATACAAGCAAAGCATGTATGAACTGATTAGTGACCTGTTGTGCTATTGAAGTAACTTGGCTTCCTAATGGAAGATACAATATCGGTCGTACACTGTGAGGTGGCTAAAATTATCTTGCAATCATCCAACCTCTGTAAGGTCAGACGTGGCAATCAAATAGTCATTCATAATGATTGGGGCGGAAATGTTTATAGACCAAGCGTTGATGACTCAGCAAATTTGAGGAAGTAGGCTGACATGATAATGTTACCTTTGCTTTTATTTCAAAAAGCAGCTGAGCATTGTTTAGCTGAGCATCACTGTCTATATATATTTCATGGCCACCTAAGCACCTATCAGAAACTGACAGCGGAACCCTTTGGTGGTCTCACCCAGTCTGACATCATGAATAGAAATTGTGTAGCTCCAAAATACAGGTCATTCTTGTGGCTATATGCACAAATAAAATGAAGTTGA
This sequence comes from Cynoglossus semilaevis, assembly GCF_000523025.1. Taxonomy (NCBI): domain Eukaryota; kingdom Metazoa; phylum Chordata; class Actinopteri; order Pleuronectiformes; family Cynoglossidae; genus Cynoglossus; species Cynoglossus semilaevis. The sequence goes on from NC_024317.1 coordinate 13,171,663, forward strand.
TTTCAGCAGTCAGTAAAAAATATAATGCCCCCTTGTGGTAGATATGCTTAATTGCAGGTAAAAACAAATCTGAGCTGTCTGTGTCCTGAAATGTGTCCTCACCAGATGAACAGTTGACGCCATATCTTCCCGGTTCACAGTCCTCACATGCGGTGCCATGAAAACCTTCATAGCAACGGCACTCCCCGTTGCCATAGATACCATCTTGACACTCCCCATGATTAGAGCACCAACTGCCGACATCTCCCGGGCATTTAAAGCACTCATGACCAAAGTAACCAGGGCAGCAGGAGATGTCCTTAAGAACAGAACATCACCATTAAAACTGCTTTCATTAAATCTGCTGTTTGTCAACAGAAATATAAACTCAGGTCAGCATTATGGCTTGGGATTTCAAAGAAAAAAAAACTGGTACAAATATTTGATGAGTTGGTCTGGCAAGTATCTGGTACATGCCTTAGCAATCTGGTGGTAACAGGAGTCTCCTCATTCGGGCTGTACACTGTGTCAAAAGAACCCTTCATCGCCACACAATTTATTACAACGTGAAATACAGTACAATATGCACCACTACCAAATCAGCATCAGTCGACCGATTCAAACACTGATGTCAGTCAGAGGATCACTCTCCCTTTTGTTTTACTGTTCTACTGCACCACAAAGTAGGGCCTGATATTTTAATGCAATACTCACAGTGATTAAAAACTGTGAACATACCATTGTTCGACGGACACACGGGGTGCTACAGCCAATAACCCACTTTCTCTTGGAGCCAACCCGCTTCCTGTATTTACAGTTGGAGCGCATTCCAGGAGGAAATTCATTTTTGATCTGCAGAAGAAAAGCACAAAAAACTGCATCATCTAAAACCCCACATTTATCCAAAGAGATGACAATGTCATGTGATGTTGCACAATAGCACACATCTGCATTAGTCTACAACTAGTCCAACCTGAATTTTTACTTTTGCTTGGCTATGCTAAATGTTTGTAGCACAAAAATCAAAAGTCTTTGTTTTCCTTTGCTAGCCCCTGTATAACATTCTTACTAGTGTATCCTTGGCGGCACATCGAGGTGGTCCATCACAGTCTGTACACAAACCCTGCAGATAATTAGACTCAGAATCAGATATACGTTATTGATCCTAGAGGGGAAATGATTACAGCAAGTCTTGCAAGAGCATTTTAAGGAATTACTATTATTTGTGAATAAAAGAGAATTTGTAGTAACCATAATTACCTGTATACACAGCAACAAATGCAAATGAGAAGTGTGGCAGATTATAAAATGTAATTTATTAACTCAAATATTTCCCAATAAAATCTGAATATCAACCATAACAATTTAAAACACAAAGATGCTCTTTAACAAGGTTTAATCATCCATCCATCCACCCATCCCTTTAAACATGTGAAATAAGACATGACACTGACCCCACATTAAAATATAATTACTCTTATTCCTTACATTGACCTGCAGGGTGACTGGTTTGCTGCATCTGTTGCGACGAGGTTTAAGAACCTGAGGGAGGGTCATGATGACACCGTACTGTGTTTCGGTAAAAGAGCCATCCAGGGGAACCTCATTTACAAATGTCTGGGGGACAAGAAACTTTGAAAGTTAGACCCCAGGCTCTGCATGGACAATAATGATATACACAAGGACATTTTTTCAATATGTCAAACACATATCTGTGTTGTAGTGATACACTTACGATGGATATTAATCTAGTCATTTGGACAAAGGAATTTAGTTTTGTAGTTTAGTTTTCATATTTTCATTTAATTACTATTCATATTGTTGTTAAAATGTATTACTAAGATAAGTTGGCAATTTGTCAAGAATGATGCCTTGTACTGGACAAAGTGTGTAGCTGAAGGTTGAGCTAAAAATCAAAAGCCTTTGTTTTTCAGTCAGATCACAAGGTCTGTTTTTTAATCATCCGCTTTGAACGGACTTTGTTCTTTTCATTGTGTCAGTTCTCTAGAATAATGAACTTGGTCACACTTTTAACGTGCATGTATTTAAAAAAGAGTAAACCTCAGTGAAGGGTTATATTATAAAACTCATTATAACAACAACACATTTATCATAAACATGCACAAGAGGAGACTTGGTACCTGGTTCTTGTCGTTGAAATGGAAGTGGACCTGATACTCTTGGCCAAGCAGAGTGCTTTTTAGTGTGCCATCTGACAGGTGCTCAGGAAAGAGCAGCTCTTTGGGAATTACATGGTAGTTCAACACATCAGGTTCCTGGGGCCGTGCAGAAATACAATACATTTATTAAATATTGTAAAGTGGTTTAATTAACATAGATATGAGTGGGAGTTTAAAAGGCCTGGAAACAAAGGAGAAAGGACTTGTACCCCTCAAGCTAAAAGCTGTAGTTTGTTATGTTTTTCAGCCAATGAACTACAAACTCACAATCTTTGAAATAAAAAGTTCTCATTTAGGCCAATCAACAGGGTTGAGGAAGTTGTTGTGCGATTTATTACTAAACTCTGAGATATGCATCTCCTACATCCAACCGTAGACCCCAGAGGCTTTCAGCAGTTATACTGCAGTTATACTTGTGTTTTAATCAAAGCTAAATGGAGTACATTTACAGTTGGGACGAAACTACTAATACACCCTTCACCTACCAGGATGGAGGAGCCGGTGTCACTGAGGTGCTCCCTGATGGCGTTCTCTGTTGGTATCAACAGTGTATAATCCTTTGTGCCCAAGTTCTCTGACAAGTTGTACATCTGTGTAAACAAATGCAAAAATGTAATCACTCTGAATTACATCAATGTAAAACAGAACAATGTATTCCACACAGACACATACTCCTACCAGAGCATATTGTCTGAAGAGAGTAAAGTTGGAGGAGTTGAGGAGGGCCATCAGGGTGGGAGGCTCAGGAGGGAGGTCTGACACAGGCGGTATCAAAACCTGACCATAGTCAAACAAAGATATAGATGTTTTTTCTGCACCAAGACATGTACCAATATATGTATAAAATAAATATATATGTACATATGTATGTATATATTTATATTTACTGGCTAGTATTAGGAGGACGTCCATTACCTCGCTTGTCATGTAAAAGTAGCCGTTAGTCGCAGGGCGCTCCTTATACACTGGAGCTTCTCCAACATAGATACTCTGAAACAAAACAAATATATGTGCTGTATTTAACATATATGTTTAAGATGAGTACAAACACATACTGAGGGAAACCAGTCTGTGTACGTCAAACATTGAATCATCAGCACTTGAGGTTCAAAAATGTCTGCGAGCATGTCTAAACCTGTGCATCATGGCAGCCCCATTTGCATTACTGTGACGATAACAAGACAGAGTGAGTGCTGGCAACATTTCACTCCACATTATATTATTATTATTATTATTATTATTAGGTTAGCCCAAATGAAGGCATTCATGGCGTCAATTCCTTTGTGAAGAGTCATCCATTCATCATCCCTTCACTTAATGCTGCTTTAATACATAGTTGATACACATGAGCCTAAAATACCATTTCAACTCGCAGAGGCTTCAACTTCCAGCCTCACTGAGTGCAAGACAGACTGACTGACACAATCATTGAATGGATTGTGAGGGACTGTAGTGATAAAATGATAAAAGAAAACAAATTGTACATAATCGTAACATTTATGGTAGGATTTGAGGATGTTTTTCTCCTGTATATTTTTGTTGACACTTTTTTATTACTAATAATTCTATCCTATGATTAGTTACAAATAAAAACTGGGGTGTGATTACTCAATATTAATCATGATAATCATAATTTTTCATGATAAATCCACAGCAAACCTGTGATTAATTTGATCAAAATCTTTAATCAATTTCGTTATTATCATTAACTTACTAAAACATGTATTTTTTTAAACTGCATTTAATTGCATTAGTATCATTCACTGTTTGTGAGAGTTCCTTACTCCATTGCTGTTCCTAACTTCCCAGTAGGTTGGTGGGTTAAGGGTGGGCACTTTGCTGCCCACCAGTCTGCGCAGATCCTCTATAGTGTAGAGCCCAGGCAGGATGTGAGCCCTGAATCAAAGAAAACATTTGAATAAGAAAAAGACTCCGGAATCACAATTTCCTGAAGGTCCTTGTCACTATTATGCTGCGGTCGACTTTTACCTAATGAAAATACTATGAATAAAAGAATTAAATATTAAGATTAATAATACACATGTATGTGTGGAGGAATTTTTTTTTTTAGTTTTTGAGCTTTACAGAAAAACTTCTGCTAATTGTATTTCACTCAGATCTCCATACATGGGCAAAGTCCATATCTACAGGCCAAACCAAGTAGAGTTGACACACTAATACACAAAACATGGCAATAAAAACAAATCTGCAGTTTTCTGATGTGTTTCAAAATATATTAGGTGCTCTCACTAAACAACCTAGGGAACCAAACTATTCTAAATGATTCTAGAACATACATTAGCAGGGATTTCCTGCACCAATTCCTGCACCAATTTGACCACTACTGTAACACATCCCACATTTTAATTATACCTTTCTGTAATTTGTTTTTTGTGGCTACTTATATTTGATTATATTTATAATAGAGTTAGGATATTGTATAGGTGATATACTGTATTATGTCTATGTGAAGTGCTCACAAACGAAAACTAAAATGTCTGTGTGTGTGTGTTGACTGACCTCAAAAAATGAGGTAGATGATGTCGAGTTTTCCAAAAAGAGAGCTGGTTTGATACAGCTCTCATAGCAGTATTTGATGGAACCACCATCGTCACGTTCCCACTCAGATTCTCAAAAAACTTCTAAAAAGACACACAGACGGGGTTAATTCCACAGTTAAAACTACAATCGTTCTGCTCAAGTGCCTGATCAAAAACATCTGATAGATGATTTTCATAATTACTTGTTTCAGTCCGTAAAAACTGGACAGAATATCATCAGCTTCCAGCTCCTGTAAACACACGTCACACAAACCTGAATTAATAGTGTCAACTCAGACTCTGCTCTGAAAACACACAAACACCAACAAACTGTATCACAGTAGCTTCATTCAGTTAAATGTACTTTGTCTCAGACACTAAGAGCTTACCCTGACTAATGATCCATAGCAGATGGTCCCATTTCCTCCGAATCCACTGGGACAAACGCAGCCTGTCGGCTCACACTTGGCCTGACATAGTGCACAGCAGAAAGTGATTATGAGAAAAGTCCTATAGTCAAGTCATTTATATATATATATATAGATATATAGATATAGATATATATATAGATATATAGATATAGATATATAGAGATATATAGCTCAAATTTACTAAATACATTTATCTCACAGTTTTAAGCCTGTGAAGTTAGATCAATGGAAAATGTTTGTATAAATTTGTTGACAACTGATTTAAAAAGTAAAAATATGAATATGAATCAAATAATCTTTAAGCTGTTCCCTTCAGGGTCACCACAGTGGATCATCTTCTTCCATCTCTCCCTATCACGTTTCCTCAACTTTCACACCAACTATCTTCTTGTCATCATCCTTTGTCCAACATATTCAATGTCTAAACCCGACCTCTCTAACTTTATCCCCAAACTGCTCCCCCTTAACTGTCCCTCTGGTGACCTTGAGTGAAGACCTCAGCATCTTCATCTTCTCCACCTACACCTCAACCTCCTGTCTATTGGACAGAGCCACTGTCTCTAAACCATACTTCACAGAAAGAAGGTCTTAGATTTTGAGAAGCTCAAAGTTTGAGTGCTATTTGGTTTTTATAATGAATTACATTATTTTATTTTGTGAACGTGTGTGTGTGTGTGTGAATGTACCAGGTCATGGCATTTGTTTATCCAACAAGGGTTAACTGGCAAACACACGGTGCCGTTTCCTTCATAGCCTTTCATACAGGAGCAGTCTCTCTGCAGTTACACAGACAGATGTTGACAGTTATCCACAGTCACAGTTAAACAGTATGTTAATCAATCTCAAGATGACAACATTATACTCATATATATGTATATGAGTTCACTCTTTGGTACAGTACATGTATATGAGTTCACTCTTTGGTACAGGTTAAAAGGACAGTCTTCTGTATGTATAGTCAGTGGTGACCAACCTCCCCTGGTGCGTAGTTGGTACAGGTGGCTGCAGAGTTGCAGCCGCCGTTGTTTTCAAGGCAGGGGTTGAACTGATCGCACACAACTCCATTTCCTGTGTAACCGGTTTTACAGACACACTCGCTCTGTAGTTGACACAGACACACAAAAATAAAAAAACACATGATCTTGTGTTAACTTGACAAAATCATAACACCAGAGGAAATCTCTAAAATCTCGTCTTGAAGGAGATCATGTTCGACTGCTGTGAAGTTTAACTCATCAAACGTTCAATAAGATCAGACCATTTAGTGACACGATCTAATTTAGGCAAATTTTATCAATTTATTTTATGTATTAATAGACATTTTAATATCACATCAATAGACATTTTTATAAATAGACATATAACATAGCAACAAAAATAAATAGAAAAAACAGGATTCCAGTCGCTGCTGATCACAGCTTTAACTTTGACCTTTCACCTTCATGAAGACGCACCTGACCAGGTCCAATGTAAATACAGTTGGCGTTAGGATTGCAGCCCCCCCGACTCAGCAGTTGACAGTTGTTGATCTCGACACACACTGTGCCTTCACCTGTCCAGCCCTCAATACACACACACGATGCATTACCTGGACCAGCATACACACACTCTGCCTGGAGAAAGAGATATGGGGGAGGGGAGTTAAGGATGTAATTTTACCTTGTGTTCTAAACTTCACATTGAAAACAACACCATGGTTTTAACCAGAGCAGCTGACAGGCTAGCCTGAGCCCAGGACATGATCATAGATAGGCCCAGCCTCACCCAGATCTCTACTTTTTTATTTTTTATTAGGTCAGAGTCCTGGCCGCCTCCCCCCCTTCCCTGGGCCCAGGGAGAGCAGTTTCTCCTCCCTGTTATCCTGTATGTGCTGGAAAAGCAGAGCTTCTTACATTGATGTCACAGCCTCCTCTGTTGCTCTTCAAACAAGGGTTGACAGGTGAACAAGAATGTCCATCGCCCTCATATCCGTCCCGGCAAACACACCTGTTTCAATGCACACATGATGTTTAGCTGCTATACAAAGTGAACAAGTGATGAACAACCATTAGCACAAACATACTGCAAATGTACTTCTCTGGAGCACTGTGACATTTTTTAATGACAATTTTTACTAATAATTGTTAATAATTTTTAATAATAATTTTAATAAAAATTTTAATAATATATTTTAATAATAATAGTAATAATAATTTGACCTTTTTGGAAATTCTTGTGTTAACAGGCTTCTAACAGAAGCCTGCTAACCAGTACACTACGGAACCATTTCTACAGCAGTGGTTCCCAACCTCTGTTGTCTGGTGACCCCATTTTCACATCACAAATTTTCTGCAACCCCAGATATTTCAGAGTCATGTGATCACAGCTGTCAATCAAGATGCTCCAACTCAGATATTTTTATATGCTAATTGAACTCGATTTATATTCATGAAAGTGTAAGAATACATTTGTTTAAGATTGTGTGTGGTGTAGGGCTGTGACTCCAAGGTTAAAAAACAATGTGCTAGAGTGTAATTGTGGCTCTAGAATAGTCACCAAAATAGTAAGCATGGCATCATTTGACCAAATAAATCAAATGTTTTGATTTGATCTGATTGTTTAGTTCTAATGCTCACAGTTTGATGCATTTAAAGCAAAGAATTCTCTTACATGGTGTTCAGTCCCGTCTGTGTACAGTAAGCATGGATGTGACAGTGTTGCTGCAGACCGTCAGAGTTGCAGGGTGTTGCCGTCTTGTCACAGTTTTCTCCAGTAAAACCTTCTAAACAAGAGCCTCTGCGACACACACCTCCAGAGGCTGGGCGGTTGTCGCACTCACCATGTACACAGCGACAATCTGTAAGAGAGATAAGACATACAGTATATACAATACTAATCATGATAATAAGTCAGACGTAAATTATATTTTTTGTTAAAATGATCAGGTCACTATTTTTTAACCTGGTTTGTTTAGATACAATTGTTTATATATATTGTATTATATTATAATATATATTGTAATTATAATGATCAATCGAAATACTTGATTCTTTGCATTAAAAAAAACTTTAGGTGGCAGCGCTAGCTGTTCAATCCCCTAATGCAGTGTGTTCTGCAGGCCTGAGGTCCAGTCTGTGAAGAGGAAATCACTTCCTGTTTTACCTTCGTCACACTTCGCTCCATGCTTGTCTGGGTTTGAACAGATGTGGCATGCGACACCCTTGAAGCCTGGCTGACAGCTGCACGAGCCGTTGCCTTGAATACCATCGAGGCACTGCCAAAAAGAGAAAGAAAAAGATATGAATAAATGAACGACCTCTCTTGTGATTCAAGGCTCCTGAGGGTGACTTCAGTGTTGCTCACTGTTCCTTTGTTGTAGCAGGGAGTCTGAAATCCTCCAATGCAAGGTTTACAGTCTGGACCATAGAAGCCTTTACAGCACTCTGCTCTCTGTGGAAAACACACACACACCCAAAGATGTAAACATACATACAAACAATGTACTTAAAGTGAAACTGATGCTGTGACGCTGTACGGACAAAACTGCAAGACAACCGTGCATTAAAGACACAGTTTCAGTGCCTTGACTTATTAGTCCATGCACTTAATTATTCAAAGGCACATCTGGCACTGTTGTTGGACTGTAACAGCCTCCCAACAAATGACTCTGATGTACTGTAGTGTCAAAGCTCCGCTCACTTTCTGTTCACCTGTGTAAGTAAACTATGCGGACTATTCAGTTTTCCAACCTACCTGTTTGGTGGTTTTGCAGTATTTGCTACAGCCATTATTTAGAGTTTGATCTGGAGTGAGAGTGTAATCACAGCCAACCAGGTGACTCTCCTGTGGAGACACAATGACACAAGGTGGCTTCCAGAGCAATACTCACCAGGATAAAAAAACAACAACTTTGTGTTGCAACTTTGTTTTGCTTTCAGCTTTGTCTTTCATAAAACTTTAGTGAAAGTTTATCTCACGGTACAAAAGTTACTTTATATTCTATAGTCTGTGATATAGATTTCAAGATAAACGACTTTACCAGTTCGATGCTGCCCTCGGGACAATCTGTTTCATAAAGATAACTGCAAGGAACACATGGACCCTAAAACACACACAAACATTAACATTTTATCTCCAATCACAAAAGGACAGAGACAACAGGGTTCTTCTAATTATTTTAGTTTTTTTTCTGTGTTTCCGCTGATACTATTTACCACAACTAACCACAATGATCTTGCTTTCGACAATGTCACATCGATGAGGCAAAATGGGGAGAATGGATGGTGGGAACAGCAGCCCATCAATCATGTGGATGATTCCATTGAATGCAACAATGTTGGTTGTCACTAAATTAATGCCTTTCTCCCCCAGCAGAATCTGTCCCTGAAGGAAAAGGAAAGGCAGTTGGTGATTATTGAAAGTTCCTTACTCATCTTTGAGGATCTTCTCCAACCAAAAGAAAATACTGCAAGACAATTATAAGAACTTACATCCTCAGACACAGTAATTGTGACAACCTGATTGGCCATTGTCACAATCTTAGGGAGTGTAGCCAAGTCATCCACTGACAGCTAAAGACAGGGACAACAACAGGTTGACCTAATGTATGTTGGTTAAAACTCTGCTTATTAGTTATCTGGTATGTAAGACAAAAACTTCAAGATTTAAATAGTTTTAACACACACACAGCATTGTTTAGCAGCAAGTTTTGGTTTACAGTGTACCATGTACAGTGTACGGTGTCGAGAACATCTTACCACAGCTGTTGAGAAAACATGATGTCTGAGCAGTTCCTGAAGTTTATGTTTGGCCTTAAAAAAAGAGCAGAGTATCAAAAACCTGCATAGACTGCAGGTTATATGAATACATTTTAATAAAAGGACTAATGCTGCGTGCTAGCTGCTCTGAAAAGACTAGCAATTGACACTAAAATGAGCAACAACCAGCTACCAGTTTACGTTATTCAGTTGCTGATGAAGTGTAAGACACCAACATCTAATCCTAAGAACTACACCCCTACATTTATATTTACATATACATTAACCCCTCACATCATTTATCATGTAGAGGATGCTGCCGTCTCTGGCTCTGTCCACAGCTTCATTGGTCGGAACAAACACTGTCAGGGGTCCTGGACCTCGCAGAGGAGGGGGAGACCCGCAGTTCTACAAAAACATATGTAGGTCATAGTGGTGATATTAATTTCATCATGGTCATTCGATAAAGGTTAGTTTGGATTCTCTATATGTGCATATATATGTATATACACACACAGTACATGGTTATATGTATATATATATATAGAGAGAGAGAATGACATGCACTGTATTTCCTAAGTCCATCGACTTATCTTTACCAAAGCACCTTGAGTTAAAAATACCATATCAATGACATGCTTTTGCAGAGACTTGAACTTCAGGTCAGATGCCAGGCTTCCGTCAGACACACCACTGCAGGGCAGCAAGCACTTCGGCAGTTGCGTCAGTCAGTCAAACAGACTGACAGTTTTTTGTGGTCACTGTGTTGTCTCAATTAATCAGGAACAACTGTAATCAATCATAATCAATCTGAAGCTGTCTATGTGATGTGATCACATTAAAATGTTCATATGGCAGCCTGTTGTTGAATCATTAACTTATAACTTAAGACCAGTGTCATGTGATTACTTCAGAGGTATATTTCATGAACATATAAGATGTTACCAACGTAACCCATTGCTCACATCAACCAGAGACAGAAAGCGGTTATATTTTCCGTCCTTGGTGAGAATCTCTCCAATAGTCTTATCAGCAAACTGCAGGCGAGAGAAAGAGAGAAAGTACAGAAACCACATTAGTGGTGTTTCTGAAGACGAAGTTTAACCACTGCTATGCAATGTTTGCAAATGTTTTTACTTTTTGACACCTTTTCACTCACCTGTTCATCACGGGGAGATGTGTTTGTGATTGGTTGGTCTATGATGTGGATGATCCCATTGGCAGCTGGCAGGTCAGCCTGAAGAACAGTGTGCAGTCTGCTGGGGTTGTCCATCAGTATGAATTTCTACAACAGAGGAGAAAAGGTCTGGTCATTTAAACTGGTTTTCTGACTGCAGACAAGGTCACTCAACATGTTTACTGCTGGTATGTGCAGTGACCTTTGACTTATGGTTGCTGTTGAAAATAAAACTGTTTTTCTATTCTCATCTCATCTTTTTGTTCCAAGCTATTTATTGAAGTTACTCATTTTATTTACTTGTTTTGATTCTGCTGAAAAAAAAAGTATTTTTGTGACTTACTGTCTCTTTAATTTGACAAACCCTGTGACTTCTGATAACGAGCAGTTCTTACAAGCATGACAGCATTGCTCCACCCACTCTCCGCCTGTACTCTGATAAGCAGGAAACAGAAGTCATTTTCCTTTCAAACTGGAAGACACAGAAAGATCTACTGTGTATTGAAAATAAGGAAATTGGTTCAAAGAGCTGCTGCAGGAAGAGAAACACCTGGATACTGTAAAAACTTGTGAGTAATTCAACTAGCTGGAATCTCCACATGCTGCAGTGAGGATCCACCACCTAAAGTGAAAGTAAGTTCTCTCTCAGCCTTCTGGACTCATCGTTTGTTTTCTGTTCTTTCAGGGCAGAAAATGTTTTCCGTATCAGATGAGAATTTATCTTGTCCTGTCTGCCACGACATCTTCAATGATCCAGTTGTCCTGTTATGCAGCCACAGCTTTTGTAGAGTCTGTCTCAGTAACTGGTGGAAGGGTAAGAGTGTGTTTGAGTGTCCGTGCTGCAAAACCAAATCACCGAACAACAACCCACCTCGTAACCTGGCCTTAAAGAACCTATGTGAGGCTGCTCTTCAGGACAAAGAACAGAGAAGTTCCACTGGGTCTGAAGTTCTCTGCTCCCTGCACTCTGAGAAACTCAGACTCTTCTGTCTTGACCACAAGGAGGCAGTGTGTCTCATTTGCAGAGACTCAAGGAGACACACCAACCACAGGTTCAGACCCATCGATGAAGCTGCCAATGAGCAAAGAGAAGAGCTGCAGAAATTCCTAAAACCTTTGCAAGGGAAGCTCGTCTTTTATAAAGAACTGAAAGAAAACTGCGCTCAATTGGCGAAACATGTGAAGGTCCAGGCCCGACACACGGAGAAGGTGATCAAAGAGCAATTTCAGAAAATTCAGCAGTTCCTAAAGAAGGAAGAACAAGCTAGGCTGGCTGCTGTGAGGGAGGAGGGGGAGCAGAAGAGTCAGATGATTAATGAGAAAATTGAGGCTCTGAACAAACAGATTGCAGCGCTTTCACAAACAATTACAGCCACAGAGAACGAGTTAGAGGCTGGAGATGCCGCTTTACTACTTAATTACAAAGCTACAGTGAAAAGAGTCACGCAGCGAGACCTGAAGGACGACCCAGAGCTGGTCTCAGGAACTCTAATAGACGTTCCTAAACACCTGGGAAACCTGACCTTTAATATCTGGCTTAAGATGAAGGAGATGGTCTCCTACATTCCTGTTATTTTGGATCCAAACACTGCAGACCCGGAGCTCATTGTGTCTGAGGATTTGTCCGGTGTGAGATCAGGAAGACGTCAACCACTACCAAGAAACCCAGAAAGAACAAAATTCTCCTGCTGCATTCTGGGCTCTCAAGGATTCAGCTCTGGCTCTCACAGTTGGGATGTTGAGGTTGGAGACAACAAAGACTGGGAGCTCGGTGTGTTAGGAGAGTACATCCAGATCAACGAACGCATTCAGCCTGGGTTATGGAGACTTTTGTTTTCCAACGGGAAACTGTCAGCATTCTCCACTTCAGGCTCTGATGAGGAAGTTCTACTGAAGACGCTGCAGAGGGTCAGAGTTCATCTGGACTTTGACCAACAAAAGCTGTCATTTTTAGACCTCAGCACTAACAAAGTCATACACACCTTCAAACACACTTTCACTGACACATTGTTCCCATACATTTACACTGAGAATCACCCTTTGCTGAAGATTTTACCTGCGAAGGTCAACGTGACCCTGGAGAAGGAGACTTACGAATGATGCTGCAGTGATCGCACTGGGATTACATGTAGCAGGATTAATATTCCAGGTTTAATTTGATCCCTTTATCAGGAATGGCCACTGCAGTAGTCTGCATAGCATTGATTTCTACACCAGACTGCACCACTCCAACCCAATGACAGATAATGGTGAAATATTAAATTACCTTATTTGGTTACATTAAAACATTTAGTGAGAATTCTCCTTATAATATTTTGGTGGTGGTAATGATAAAGGGAAGATTTTGGGGAAGATTTAAGATATAACAAATAAACATAATGATTAATTTATGTGGTTATTATTAATAATTAAATCCATGTATTCAATTAATTTAATTGAATTTAAAGCAATATGTGTTGTGTGTTTTTGAGTGGTACTGGTGAAAAAGAGAAAAGGGTTTATCCCTATGTTTCGAGATAAAATGTTGAAATAATATTTGTAGGTGGTAATAAATTACATTTTGGGGAGTGTGAAATTATATTTAAAAGCCACAGTCACTTTGAAATACAATTTTCGGGTGTGTGATTTTAACGGGTTTATTGGAAAGAGGGATCAATAAAGTCTTGTTTCAAGGACAATAATAACTGTTGTTATTAATAATGTTAATGTTTTTCTTTAACTAATATATTTTACTGGTGGTCACACAGTGGGAAAGTGGTTGACAGCAAATCAACTCACTAACCACCGTTTTAACCAACAGTCCAAAAACATTACATCATGTTAATAAGTCTAGTCTAAATTGGCAATAGTTGTGATTGGGAGTGTGAACGGTTATCTAAATCTACGATAAACTGTCTAGGGTGTGACCCAGCGCTCCCCTGATGACAGCTGTGATTGGCTCTAGCCAACCATACAACAAGATGGCTCTAGGGTTTGAAGACCACCCTTTACCTTGTCACCCTTGCTCCTCCACTTGGCTCCTCCATACATGTTAACATCTCGTCCCTCCAGGTCCTTGTACAGGTGCTGACCCAGTATCAGATGGCCTTTACACACCGTCTCTTCATCAACGCCCTGCAATGACAGCTTAAGTTTTAAACTCTACATTTCTTGATATGTTTCTCCCAATTAGCCACAGGCTTAAAAAACAGGAAAAAAAGACATTTGAAATTTGACATAGTGCTTCACACATCAAACTGTCTCCGTCATCAACTCCACCCATGAAACAGAACATTGGAATGTCTTCTCCTGTGCCCTCGGGCAGAGTGAGGGTTTTTTTGGGCTTGCTCAACACAACACAGTCATAGGATTAAACTCAACAACCCAGGTTATGAAGCTGATAGTTAAGCCACGGTGTGCCCCCAAAATCAAGATTGATGTTCTGCCAACTGAAAGAACGAGGCCTACAGACTGCACATTGACAGACACTAAAACAGGCTAAAACATAAAACATACACACTAAAACATACCAAAGTTATTGTTGTAAACAAACAAACAGAAACTTACAGTTAGAGGTGTCCTCATCACAGGAAGAAAAAGAGTGAAGGGTCCACCATGACTCAGCAGTGGACAACTGCTGGCTGAAATACACAGAAAAACACACAGAGGTCAGAAGTCACAACCAGAAACAAACATCATCACCACAACGTTACTACATTAATTGTTGTTGGTGTTAATGCAGGAATGAGTACAGTATTTATACCTGAGTTTAAAAGGATTTTAAAACTCCCTTTTTTATTTATTTTTTTTTGTATCTGTGAGTTCTATTGAACTGAAATTGGGTATGAAAAGCATTAGTGCTTTAAATATCAGAAATAAACAAAAGATGTTGAGTTTTTACAAACAAAATGATTTTTCTCCCAATTATATTAAGTTGTTGTATCAACTTTGAGTACTGAAATCCCTTTATCTCTTGTTGTTGTTGACTCTAAAGGACTGTTGTTGCTCTGTAGTGTATGTATGAGGAAAAATATGGATACTGACTAATTCAGGCTCATCATGTTTAAATACTGTATTTACTTGTTAAGGGTTTCAACAGAATGAATTAGATTTACGTCAATATTGTATGTTTCATGAAACTCTTCTTCTAGGGAGTCTATTATAATAAGTCTATTATAATATATTTAATGATATAAAATCATATAACTCATACAAATCTCTGGTAATCAGGTTTTACTAATGAAAACCAAATTCATGTGAAGATGTACTGGTGCTGTTTGTAGTAAGATCTCACCAAAATACTCAACAAAGTGGTGAAAGGCATAGACAGGTAGTATAAATAAATAAATAACACAACCAATTCTAAAAAATTGCCAAATATATTTTTTTTACCAAACAGATCAACAGCTTGAGTTAGATTCTCTCTCAACGTTTTGCTTCTGCCAAGATCTAGGATGCGCTCCATCAGGTTACCATAGCAACGTCGACCATCACCAATCTGAACTGCTTCACACTCACACCTGAGACACAGAGGGGCAGGATACGGGATTAAATATTTCTACAAAAGCCCAGCAATATGAATGAGATATCTGAGAGTTAACAGACCAATAGGGAAAGGCCAGCAGAAAAAAAATATTTTTGGTGGAAAAATGTGTCATAAATTACAGATTTATAGACCTGGCAAAGGAATTACTTAATATGGAATTATTTCAGTTCCAGGAGGTACAGACATATTTGTATCTTTACTCTAAAGGGACAACTTTCCTATTCTTTTACAAACGTACTTTTCAGGTTGTAGATCTTGAGGCCTGGGGTTTGTAAAAAGAAACAGACCTTCTCTATATCTCATTTAAGTTTAGACAATATTAATGATAATAATAATAATAATAATAATAATACATTTTATTTCATAGGCACCTTTCTGTCCCCCAAGGACACCTTACAACAAATAAAAATAGATAGCAGATAACAAAGAAATGTGTTGCTGCTCTGACCTGGGTTGTCCATCCAGTCCTGTCTGACAGACAGCAGTGGAATCACAAGTGTCTGCAGAACAAGCAGAAACTAGCTCACAGCCTGACTCAGGGTTGCCACCTATAGGGGACATGCCATACATGCACTTACAGCTGGACTGAAAGACAGACAGACAGACAGACAGACAGACAGAGGACAGTAGATTAATCACATTTCAAAAATTGTTCTAATGTTGTAATAACCCCTCTCTGCCTCTAGAGCTGTCATGCATGTCCCTTGGGGAAAGAAATGTTTTCATGCTCGCCCGCCTGACCCACATCCCGCAAATTGAAACTATTGAGAACCTGATAACATGTATATTTTTATCTGTACAACCCACTGTATGAGTTGCTGCCACCTAGTGACTGGAGGCTTGTTATCATTCAAGCATTACAGCAGTGGTACACTTATGTCCATATGCGTGCCATATTCCATTGGAAGCCCCTCCTGCCCCCTCTCTCCCCCAGCACCTCACTGTGCCCCCTCCAGGGGGGGCAGCCCCACTATTTGAGAAATACTGCTCTAGAGGATGTCCTTTACCTTATTTGGTCCTTTAAAGACACAGATGGTGGAGTTGACTGGACAACCTCCATTGTTCTGAGAGCAAGGGTTTTTGGGTACGCAAATCCTGCCATCACCCTCGTAACCAGGCTTACAAGCACAGTTGACCTTTGACCCCTGTGAGGAGCACTGGGCATTGACATCACAATCTCTTGCAGAACATGTGTCTGAAAGGAAAACAAACTACTAGTTAATTAGGTGTTATATAAATGTTAAAGTTAGATATAAATGTATTCAGGCTCTACATAAAATTATGGAGTAAAATAAATATTGAATTCTTCAGTGAAAATGCAAAATTTAAACCAACTTTGTCTTGGTGTGCTCTGTAAAAAAGGTGGAATTTATCAACCAAACTTAAAAATAATTGTTTTACAACAGCGTTCAAATGAAACTGACTGATAATGCTAACTGTGTGAAGAGCAATTACTTGCACATTGGCCCGATGCCATCTGTCTGTGCCCAGGAAGACATTCACAGGTGGCACTGTCTGCCCCTCCTTTGCAATATGAGTAGGCCTTGCAGTCACTGCATCGAGAACTCACTGCCCGTCACACAAAAACACAATTAAGCAGCAGAGTTCAGTATCATCCCATCAAATATTATAAATTTGGAGCGGAACTCACTGTCTGTCGTGGCAGATCTTACCCTGGTCACATTTGGTTCCACTGTATGGAGGTTGACACCAACACTGTCCATCACCCTGTGGACCTTTGTTACACACTCCATGTACACAGTCACACTCTGCACAGACAAGAGTAGACACAATTCAGTTGCAGTTGAACACACAATGATATAATATTATACTTGAAGGTGTTTAAATATGTATTTGTTAGAATTATCTGTCCGAATGGCTAGAACTTTGTACCTTTATCACACTTTTCTCCAAAAGCATTTGGATTCATGCATTCCTGACAGGCAAAGCCAGAAAAACCATCCTGAGAGAGAAATTGTTTTGATTAGGTTTTAACAAAGACTGTACTATAAATACTTTATGGAACCTCATAATAATAATAGTAATACCAATAAAAACTCTCCCATCTCTAAATTGATGTCATGTGTTACATCAATGAAACCATTGTAACCGACTGATACAAACACATCACTCATGTGTAAAATCCTGGAACTCAGTGAATGATTTTTACACTTACATCACAGACACAGGTTCCATTTCCAACGTCTCCATCCATGCAGACTCCATGGAAGTTACATGTGTTTCCTGACCAACTCGGACAGGCTGCAGACACAGACAAGACACAATACTTACTTTATCAATGAATAGTGATAGGTACTAGGTAATAAGTGTTTGACTGACAACCTTTAGTCACATTTTATTTATATCAGCTGGAGGTCATTCCGTCGATATTTATTTATTAACTATTGCAGATAACGCTATATTTAAATACATTTAAAAATGGCGGCCTTTGCCTTGTTTAGCTCGGAATGTAGAGAATTCGTCCCGGAGTATGTCGTTTTTAGCTCAGTTAAACTCTTTACTTTTCTGGTAAAACTAGTTTTGTTATTAGTTTTCATTTTTAATGTAAGAATAAAACGTTTAAACGAGTCACCACTTAAACATTCACTGAAAATAAACCCCATTCGCTACTTATTACTTATTTCTTAATTTATACGTCTGTCCGCTGAAGCCAGTGACGGGTACTTACCCCATGTTTTATTATGTTACTCAACATATCCGCAAATTAAATGTATGTGCGTGGGTGTATGTCTTACGGAGACACAGTGGGCCCCAATGCTGTGGGCAGCACTGAGGCTGCATGAACTGTTTCACACAGACGTGTTGACATCCACTCAGCGCCATCTGTCTGCTGCCAATCAGCACCTCGTAACTGCATGAAACGAAATACACGAGTTAAACTTTTTTTTTTTTTTTTTTGCTGTCGTAAAATACAGGAAGAGCAGCACGAATAGCTACATAGAAAGTTGTTTGATATTTACCTGCAATTGGTGGTGGCCACTTTGCTGAAACCATGGGGACAGTTGGCGGTGCTAATAGCTGCACAAGACGTGCAGGTGGTGTGGATGTCTATCCTCTGTGGAATATCACAACGACCAGGAGGGGGAGTCTGAGGGAACAGGTGAAAATGAAGGCCAACACAGACTGACTGACAGACAGGCAAAGAGACATCCTGTTTTAAAATTAAAATCAGAATAATTGTATCTGCTTCTGAGAAATAGCTGCTACTGTTTACACTGTTTGACAATCTGCACCACGTGGACACGTGGTTTTAAGGTTCCATGTTTAATATTTCATTTTCAAAGCAATCACTCAAAAATCAAGACAATCATGATGGTAAGTGGGTCACCTGAGATGTTGGATTTGGGTCAAATGTGGTAAGAATAAGATTGTATGTTTGTTTGTTTGTTTAAAAAAGCTCTCATTCATTCATTCATTCGTTAAAATTAAATTGACTTAATGTGGATTAATGAAGAGTCTCCACACAGGTTCCACTCAGGACTACTTCCCTCCCACACATAAATTCCTCTTTTTCATGTTTTACATTAGTGCACATACAGTGTACAGATACTGTACAGAGACAGACTGGTGTCGGTATTTATATGAAGTAAACATTCAAGAACTTATGAACTTCACTTACAGTAGTTTGATTGATACAAGGGGTTCTGTCTTTGTGTGTCAGTAATCTACAATAAACAACCCTGTAAACTTCAGTACGTAAATATTACTTTAATTTTATTGTAGATTAATGACAATGTTTTATACCTACAATATCAGGCCAAATTAGTGTCTGTGGTCAAGCTGGGGTTGTTAATGTATGTATATATAGTAGAATTTAAGAGCTTCCTGATTGCATCCTGTTTTTTTACACAGACTGCATCAAGTGTTTTCAGTAAGACATTTAACTTACACTTAAAAGTAATTATCAGGAGTAATTTTAGGACGTCATAGTTTATTTTTTAAATTAAGCAAAATAAATAACAAAAATAACATTTGAAAAATCACACCAGTTTAGTCCACATGACCCACACATTGTCATTTACTCTATGATTAAACTTTCACTATCTTATACACAAATGATTTTTTTAATCTCTGCGTCAAAAAAAGATACGATTAAAGTGTTTAAACCCTTAAGAATTCACAAGAATTCAACAGTTGTGCAGTTGTTTGAGTCTAAATAAGTTGTGAGTTTATTACCTGTCCCTGCAGTGACTTTGGCAGACAGCAGAACAGCAGCAGCAGCAGCATCATGGCTCAAAGTGTCACATTCAGGAGGAAAAGCTGATCCACTCAAGAGACATCCACTTTAAAAAAAAAAAAAAAAAAAAAAAGTGTCTTGTTTTCTGTCGTACACAGTCAGAACCGAAAGGCTCAGCGCCTGTACCAGCTACAGGCACACAGATAACAACATCCCCTGTGTACAATGACCAAACACTTCAAGAGAGAGATCAAGACCACAGTAGTATTCCAGCAGTTTACCAAGACCAAAACCTGTTGCTATTAGATACAATATCATAAGACTAACTCAAAATAGTTGCAAAGGTTAGAGGAAAACCACAGGTTAGATCCTCGCAGGCACTTTACTTCTATCACCAGCACTTGTCTTGACTCATTTAAAGTTTTGAAGCAAGAAACACTAAAGGCAAAACCTAACAAAAATGATTAAATCTGAGAAAAATAGTAATCTTTGTTATCCGTTAAGGCAAAGAGCAGCTAGAAGGTGGAGAGAGTGGTGGCGTCATGTCTTTTCCTCTGATCTAGGAAGGAAAAAAAAACAAAAAAAAAAACAGAAACTGGCACCTCCTGGAACCTCCCAGCAGAGGTCATCTCCTCCTACTACTCCCCTTCTAGTAATAGCAGTAGTACTTGTAGTGTAATAAAGTACATAAGGTATATAAGCATTCCCTTAACTCTCCTTTCACCCTGATCTTAGGAACAGAACAATTCACTTTCAACCAGAGTAAACATCAAGATGTTTCATGCATGTTTATGTTAGTCATTCCTAATCAGCTGTCCTATTGTCATTTAGGTCAGTCTTGTGTATATGTACATGTATGTAAAATATATATTTAAAGGCATACGTGTGTGTGTGTGTGTGTGTTCAGTCACGTGGTTATTTGACATTTCCTAAATCACCAACCATAAATAAAACTTAGTTATTTTTGCTCAGTGGAGTGCTATACTCTGCCACTTCAAACATGTCTGATGTTTGAGGTTAGAGCTCTAAAGATTGCGAGAAATTCTCTCTCTTCCTGACAGGAAGTTTAGGGTGGGATTCTCTCCCAGTACAGTCCCAGTGGGACAGTGTGGTTTTGACGGATTTCCTGGTCACCTGACACAATTCCTGATCTGCTTTTCAGAATGAGAAGAAAAAATGCAAACCCTGGGATTTTTTTTTCTGTATTTTTTTCTTTCAGTTTGATTTGACAAACAAACGACCAACTAATGGAGGTAAGTCTGACCAAAGAGTCACAAAGGTCAGAGGACCAGCAGTCAGAACAATGGCAGGAAACTGGCTGACGTTCAGGACCTGACAGTGAGCCACAACAGGGATTTACAGCTGTGCTTACTGGGTGTAAAGAGGGAGGAAGTCTGGTGGAACTTAACAAAATTAACAATCTGCAGTTATAGACTACAGCGTTGTCCTAGAAGTAGGAAGTACAAATCTGTGTCTTTCCCAAAATTTGCCACCAATCAGCAGTCTAGAACAGGAAAACAGGCAAGCAGACAGATGAAAACATCAAAGATAAGAGGAAGTGAGTAGGCATTTACTATCAGAGTCACATCCATCTGCTCTTCCTGGGAAAGAAAAAGGACAAAAAAACTTCAAACTCAAGGACTGTGAAATCTTCAGTTTCAGCCTAAGAACTAAAGGGTGTTGAATAATCTGTAAGACCCTAAAATAATTCTTAAATAGTAAAGGTGAGAGGGTGGATTCTTATTACCTTACAGCCAAATCTGTGTCAAACTCGAATGTGTTTTTTGTGTGTGCTATATGTGATTCTTTTTCCCCTTTCACTTGAAGTTCAGGATGCCATGGATGTCAAATAAGGTTCAGACATGCGTTCTGCTGATCCCACATTTCCAGTTACAGTATCTTTGACCTCAGCCGGTTCTCGTGTCATTTAAAAAGGGAAATCAGTCAAAGCTTGTGTTGAGCAGCGCAGACAGATGGGAAATAAAGGAAGTTGAACCAGTTAAGAGGTGGTGGTGCATTTTTTGTTTTCTTTTGCCAAGGAAGTGCTAAGTCATCAAAACCTCATTGAGCCACAAGAGCCATGAAGTGCTGACAAGAGCTTCTGTTCAACATGTTCTTTTCTCCAATTTTACATCTGCAGTTTGGTGGTGATAAAAGATTTAGGAAATGGAAATTGTCTATGAAGGACATTAACGAACAGATCAAGTACATTGATGGACCTTCATCAGCATGTTCAGAGACGATGGTACACTGTATGATAATGTATCTGCATCCCCCTTATAGAAAATAATTAAAAAATGTAATATTTTAATGATCTATATCTATTATTATGATTTGAAATTTGTTAAAAAAATAATTAAAAACCGTTACAAACAACATACTAATTATTTAGGAAATGGGGTTCATGTTTTTTTCCAAATACATTTTTGTAATTTTGTATTTATATTCACATATATTTTGTATGTACATTTTTCATAACATGTATTGTATTTTTTTAATACCTAGAAAAATCAAGTTTATTGAAGGTTTGTATTAAATTGCAGTGCAAATATTTGTCAAAAGATGAAGCAGTTAGCATTTTCATATATTTCCATAAATTAGAAATATTTTGGACACCCATTTCAGTTTTTTGCAGTCGTTACTGTTGGTCCCAGAATCGGTGTCAGTATTGTCAAAACAGCAGTGATTCACCCCTAACCTTCAACTTGTCAAAATTAACTCAGGAAATAAAACGAAAAAAAAAACAAAACCTTTTTTTTCATTAAAAAATGGTTTAAGATCACATATCAGACAGGAAATATCAAGATCTTCATGTTTAAGTAGGAAAAAGTAAACAATCTCGAAACAAAATGATATTCACAAAGTTATATTAAAAAGCTTAGGAGCACTTTTCTGTAATACTTTTATAACAATGTGCAAAAAAAAACAAAAAACAAAAAACAATGTGCAGAAAGCAGATTGTGCCGAACAGTTTTGCTTATGCGAAAATGTTAGCCTTTTACGCAAATCCTCCTTTTAAATAATGGATTGAAACGTAAAAAAAGACCATGAGATTTTATACTTAAGGATCAACTAGACAGTTCTGGATGCTGTTCTAGATGCATTCGTTGCCCACTTTTGATCAGGCTTATTTTTACAAGTCCAGTTTCTGTGTCCAGTGTGTCCTTGATCCCTCTCTGTAGAGGATGCATGAAGCAAAAAGTTCAAGAAACACTTGATTCTTGAAGATCAAATTGATTGGGACCCCCATAGAATACCTTGTGTGAAACTCGTGTTGGTGTGTCTGTCAGTCATGTCTCCCGGTTTATAAAGAAATGTGCAGTCAGTGTGAAATGTCAGTGCCAGAAACTTTGATTTAAGCTTGAGGTGAGATGACAGATATATTGTCTGTGATAACACAGCTGCCTGTTTGATCAAACCTACAACAAATATACATACGTGTGATTTGTGCAAGAATTTCAAAATATGAATCCAATTTCCCTACAGACCGACTGACTCATAAAGACGTGAATATAACAACGTAAATAAATAAATAGACTGAGCCTTTCAAGCTCAGCTGTTGGTCTTATAGAAAATCTGTGTAAAAGGAGATCAGGAGTCTTATTAGATGAAAACATTAACCTGGCTAATCCTCATCAACACACAATGCAACATTTCACGTACATACTTACTAACACTTGGTTTCCAAAGTTTACTCTGTTGATACACAGTACCTGGCCCTGTGTGTGGAGGTGTGTCTGAACGTTGGCTGCAGTTTTAGGTTGGTTCACCGTCTGCCTTCCTTCTGGGTGAGTCACTGTATCCCGATCCCTCTGTAACAACATGCTTCTGCCTTCTACTTTGACACATTAATAGAACTTGCCTTGGGGATTCAAAAAGGCATGAACCACATCATTTAAACTGTAGTGAGGCCTTAAATCCTATCCATCCATTTGTCACTAATACCAGCCTGACAGGCTATATCTGTGTTTATGTTGTTTCCTGTTTCCCACTCAGCCGGTGAGCTCCACAGGAAGTTCTCGGCTGCACAGTGCCTCCCACTGTCGAGCCAAGAGGGAGATCAGCCGCTCCCTGCTGTCGGCTCCAGGAACAAACACACACCACTGCACTTCACCCTCTGCACCGCTGCTTGCTCCGCCGCATCTGGACTGAAGTTCCTCTTCCTCTGGAGCAAAATGGTCCATGGTGAGGTGGCAGAGCAGGTCAGGGCCCGGCAGGTCGTCAAACACCAAGGTCAGGGCCTGAGGGTATGTCTGGTAACCGAGCAAGACCCGGTCAAGGTCCCGGATTCTCCGAGCCTCACGCAGTTGGTAGCGCTCTCTACAATAGAATAGAAACGCAAATAAGGGAATAAATAAGGAGTGTGGCCAATTGGTTGCACCAGATCATTAGTATAAACTAGAGCTGCAGCTAATGATTATTTATGTAATTGATTAGTTTATCAGTTACTTTCTTTGTTTAAATTTAATTAAATTATCATTTGAATATAAGTAAGTCTTATTATTATTATACAGAACCAGGAGAAACAACAAGAATCTGTAAAGCTTAGGATATACTGCATAAAGATATTTTGGTCCTGTTTCAGTCGCCACAAACGTAGACAGTGCCCTCTCGTGGCCATAGATGATAAGGGCCATGTTTTTGACAAACGGTTTTTGTTTTTGTTTTGTTGTTTTAAGTGAACTACTTGTCATTCTGACACAGCTCACCACTGCACACAACCAAATGTGACCTCTGCTTTTAACCCATCACCAAAGTAAACAGTGGGCAGCTTTAAGCGCCCGGGGAGCAGTGTGTGGGGACGGTGCCATGCTCAGAGCACCTCAGTGGTAACTTCTCACCACTCTAGACTACAAAATAGTATCTAGTAGAGACAACGAAGGTCAATCAGTGTTTTTCGTGTATGGGATACGAGGTTCACCTGGAGGGAGGTTCTTTGGCAAAGTCAGGCAGAGGATAACTGATGTAGTCCTCATCCAACAGGAAAACATCTGTGCTGGTCAGAAGCAGGGTCCTGGGCTGAAGGACAGGAGACAAGGCTGTGCCAGAGGTGGTAGAGGGTCCTGAAAGGACAGAACCCTGACTCGTCGGCGTGTTGGGAATCTGGACCTGAAAGAAATAAAACAGTCTGAAGAAAGAACACAGTAAAGTACACAATACACAGGAAGGTTTCCATCTGTTTCTATTTGTCTTCTCCACTCAAGGACAGGTGTGAGAAAACAACATCACTACACCATTAGATGAATTATTAGTTTACTGAATTATTCTCAAACCTGGAAAACCAGCAGGTACAGCAAGATGTTGAAAGAACGAGATGAAGACGATGCTGCGCTGGCCAGAGTCTTTCTTTCTGCTACGATGAAGGTCAGGTCTCCCATCTCTTCCTCACTGGGGTAAATGAACTTCACCCTGCTACTGTGGATTAGCTCATAGTTCTGCATCTTACCTGCAGGGGGAGACAAACGTACTATAGTGTCACACTTATTATGAAGGTGTGTCTTTCATGCCCGAACTGTTCCTCAAAGGGTCGTGTGGCTGCAGGTTTTTGTTCCAACTAACCAAGAGCACATAGTTTGACCAATCAGCTGTCTGAAGACTGAGACCAGTTGATTAAACTTTTTGATTTCCCTCCTCCTTCCACAATTCAAAAGTTGGATTACCATTAACAAATCATTACTGTGACTCTGTCCTCTGTCAAAGTTACCTGCATTTGAGATAGTAAACTGAGAGTAGAAATCCAGATCTGATGGCTCTGGAGGTGGAAGCTGCTGCTGCTGCAGACTGAGGACTGACATCAGCTCCTGAAGAAAGACACTTGTCCCATAACTGTCTCTGCTCAGGCAGCCCACAATCTGACCTGCCGAATGACCTGAAGAGAAACAAACACAAGAAGATACAAGACTGTAGAATAACGTTTGGTTTTTTTATAAAAAATTACTGTTACCAATAAGATGGCTGTCCAGTCAAGGAAACGTATGTGAATCGACTCACCTACAACTCTGAAGTACTGGTCAAACAGACCCACGTTGACTGACAGCAGTTCAGACAGTCTGATGGACAGACAGCAGCATAGAGACACATCAGTGTCTCCAGAATCACTTATGTCCATCACTGAGAGACAGAAAGGAAAAAAAACCTTTAACATTAAACATTGGTCAACATTAAAAACTTTTTACCTTTAAATTTACATCGGGTGCATAATTATCATTTTAAAACCTAGTATTTCATTCAAAAATAAAATAAAATACAAATCTGATTGGATGGAAGGAACTTAATTTTATATTACTAAATAAATGCACAAACTGTACATGACCTCATTAGACCAAATGCTGTGCTTCTATGTTATGGATCCACAGTTCTCCTGCTGCATCTGCAGCAGATCAAGGCTGCATAGACGGCTGAGCAGATAATATTTATTATTTTTTTATCTTTTATAATATTTATATAATTGTATTTTTATGTTGCTGTTGTTGTTTTTATTAAACATTAGATATTATATATATAGTATTATGGTATATAGTACAAAACTATTTTTTTCCCTTAAAACTGCTGCTGGTTTCAGTTGCAACATTTCAACTTTTAAGTCACTTAAAAGAGTGTTGCTTATTTATAAATGCTGCTTTTATATATTTTCTTATTTACCTTTTCACATTTACTGTTGTAATAATAATAATAATAAAGATAATAAAGAATCCATCCGTCTATCTAACACACATGGTCAGTCTGAGAGGAGCCACCACGTCTGGTTGATCTACCTGTGTGATCACTGAGTGTGGAAGTTGAGTCCTCCAACAGGAAGTAGATTGCGTCAGTGGAGAGCAGCAGACAGCAGGTGAGCTCAGCCTCTGGAGATGTGTAGAGAACCACAGACAGCCACAGGACCTGTCTCACCTCCTCGGCCTCAGACTAATAAATGTTTTCATTGAGACTTTTTTCAATATAAATTAAATGTGTTGATTGCTTTTGTAAATGCTTACAAACGGCCTGACAGGACTTGGTCCAAATGTATTAAAATAAACTCAAATAAACACACATTTATGGGTTTCTCTTACCAAGGCTATATATCTTTGGAAATAGGACTGTAGCTGTTGTCTACTGAGACCTGATAGAAGCTTCAGCCCTGGAGAGAGACCTGACGTGAGATGAGGAGACGGCTGGTTCTCCTCCAACTGAAGAACAGAGGGGTCCCAGCTGAAGATAATAGGATATGAAAAAAATCTAAAAAAAAACAAAAAAAAACCCCAAACCTAATTTTTTTTTTCTATCATCTTCCCTGAAATTAGTGCAGATGAATGGTGTGACTATGGTTAATAATAATATTCCTATCATAGAAATGTATGGTAGATAAATTAAAGATAATCTGTTTATAGACAGATAATCTGTTTCAGATTACAAAATCTGCACGGAATAATCTGGTAAACAACTGGCAATGTCTCTTATTACTTCTCACCCAACATTTTGACTTTCATTGTTGTAATAAAATTTAAACCAGTTGGCATTAATGCTAATAAATACCCATTTTATTATAATATAAAACAAGGACAATCCAGTTTAAGGTCCTGACCTGCTTAGGTTGTGTGGTTGTATGGTACTGGTGTAACAACACTGGTCTCCGGATGTTTCAACATCTAAGAGAAAAAACAAGATCCAAAATTAGTCATTCATTTTAAATAATTAAATAAAACCCTTTACAATGCAAACCAAATTGTGGCTCTTCACCATGTGTATGTTCACTGTGGTGTGGACACATCCTGCAGCTATGGGGCAGAGCCAAAATCTTTACCCCATCCAGAGACCCTCTCCTCCAACTCAGCTCTTCCAAGAAGGAATTCCTGTCCTTGCAGAGAGGGAAGAGCAGGAGCAGCCTCTGAGTTCCCAACAGCAGGTCCAAGGAGTGACTCCTCCTGGACACAACAGTACGATCAGTCTAAGCTTAGAAGGATGGATGAAACCAATAACAATAACTCACTAATACAGTAAGTTAAAGTGAATTTGAAATAAATTAATTGACTCAAAAACATACATTTTGGATGAAACTCACTCAAAAGTGAACATTGATGCTATAATTTGTAAGGTTTACAGCTAATAGTGAATAAATTTGCAATGGTGACAAGAAACCACACATACCTGTACTGGTGTTTTGGGTCTGGACAGATGGAACTTGTTCCATCCACATCCTGAAAACCTTTCTCTATAGGATGAAGACAAACAGAGCTGAGGGGGACACGGATGAGTTTGCACCAGGAGGAGGGAGCGTGATGGAGGTCAGTGTTGCTCCTCTGTCTTTCTGCCAGCACTCTAAAGTCTATCTTAAGAATCCACAGTTGTCGGTGGGTGAGGAAGAGGAGAGAAGGGAGGCTTGATTTATCTTCCTGGTGTAAAATGTCTAACAGGAGTGCAGAGTCTGAAATAGAGGAGGAGGAGGAGTTGTAGGATAGGAGGTGTACAGGGTAGCCTCCATGGACTGTCTGACTTTCCTCCAGTTCCCAGGAGTTTATAAGTGATCGTGGAAATGGCTGAGGAGAAGTTTTTGGTTCAGTCTGAGCAGATGACTTTCCTTCCTGAAGAAATATTAAGGAAGAGAACACTGTATCATTTTTTTAATCAGTACTGAGAGACACAAAATGTTTTTAAAGAACAGGTTTTGGTTTAATTTTCACTTTTAGGAATTCTGCAATTTAATCTGGAAATGGTTTGTTTTTTAAACTGCTGCGACTATTTTACTGAATGTCAAATTTTGTCCAATGACTAGTTTAAGGCAGAGGTGGTTCTTTCCTGCTCTCTGACCTGAATAAGTGCTTTAATTTCAGTCGTTATTTGTTGGAGCTTCTCTGCCTCCGAGAAGATGTACCAGCGGGTTGGACTCGACATCAGTCCAAACGAGAGGCAACATTCAGGTAGATCACCCCCAGTGGTCAACAGGAACTGAGACAAGGGCAGCAGGAAGTTTATCTGTAGCCCTGACAGCACTTCTTCCACATGGAGGTGTCCCTCCTGGTCTAAAGAAAACAATTTCTTTAGTAAAACACCAATTTCACTGAACCTTCAAACTGTTTTCATCCACTTTGTTCTGTGTGACTGTGTACTTACCTGCATCCTGAGTGGTCCAGTCCACAAGGTCCAAAAGGCCCACTAGTCCATCAGTCAGCACCAGACATGCCTGCTTCTGTTTCACCTCCTCCTCTACTTGAAGACAGTAGCACCACAACACTCTTTTAACGTGTAACTCCTCCACATCATCATCATCACCACACAGGTTGATTTGGTCACTACTGGACTCCTCTGCAGGAGGAGAAAGATGAGAAGCAGAGGAGGTGCAGACCGACTCCTCCACAGAATCATCTAGACCCATTTCAAAGTATCCATCCTTGGAGGCTGGACTGGACAAATGAGAATGACACAGGAAGGGAATTCAAATTTGTTATTACTGTATGTTTGATCAAAGACCAAATGTGCATTGAAAAATGATTTTTGGGTCGATGATGACCCTAGGTCCAGTTACCTGGCACTGTCCACCTCAGTGCTGTCGACATGAAACTGCACTTCCCTGGATTCAAACCTCTTCTCATCATTCGTCTCCGCCTCCTCCGTTCTCTTCAAATTCTCTTTCTTCAGGTTAGTGCTGAGGTAGCGTGAAAGGTGTGCAATGAAGTCTGTGTTGAAGGAGGAGCAGGAGGGAAGTTGAGGAGAAAGTAGAGGACACCAGGTGGCACTGCAAGCTGAACAACTAGTTTCAGCTTGTCGGGAGGTAGAAGTCCAACAGACACAACTGATAGACACAGAAAAACATAGAGTTGTTACAAATTCCTTTTTCTGTGACAAGTAAAACACATCAAACTGTTCTGGATAGAAAATAACACTGTACCCAGTTGAACACATAATCAATTATAGTTGCTTTCATTTTAGACTCCAGCAGCCAGAACAACAACACAAAAATGGCAGCTGAAGAATAACAGAAATGCAAGAGATTGTCTTATAATACCACCAGCAGCAGTAAGACTTCTGTCTGTCCATGAATTTCAAGTCCAGTGAAAAAAAAAACCTTTAAGGTTTGCATTACATGAGCAGTAGCCCTCAGCTGAATTATTTGCAAAAAAAATATTTTCTATTTTCTTTCTGTGTCCTTGTTTGTCATTGGTACAAATTACAAGTGAGTGCAGTAGAAAGGCTTAACAAGTCATCATTTAGTGAAAAGTGTTACCTCTAAAAAAATAACTAACTAAAAACTAACATAATATAAAAGATGGGAGGGTGGACATATTAATGTTTAGTTTTATAGTGATTTTGAATTAGCTTGCATACTAACCAGGCAGGAGTAGCCATAATTGAAGCAGCAGCAGCAGCAGCAGTTGTAACACTTATTACAGTTCCACAGAGATTGTGTTCAGAGACACAGACTGTGGTTTGTTGTCTCTGTGAACAAACAGATTGAGCAACGTGAAATTCTGCTGACCTCAAACAAACATCAACACACATTCCACTTCTATCTAACTACCAAGGTGGATTTCCTGCATTATCCTATTTCTGTCAGGCCAAAAACAACATACATAAACATAATTAACTTTACAGCAGATGATCAAAACTTCCTAACATTTTGAAGGTACACCCATACAAGTAAACCGCATTGGGGGGAACCAGGTTTCCCTCTGAACAGGAAGGAAGCTGTGGCTAATACTGACGTAGAGCAGACGTCTCACTAACTGACAAACTGTTCTGTGTTTTCTGACCTGGATAGTTTCAGCAGACAGGAGGTGTGGGTCAATGTTAAAGCCTTCAGGGGGAGGTGCATCAGCAGAAGCATCAGCAGCAGCATCAGGGAGGAGATCACTGGGGGAAACTGAGGCTTCTTCTGTGCTCATCACTTCTGAACAGTAAACCATTTAAAATTAACAATCATATAACAAACACCTTACATTTATTTGGAAAATGAAACAAATATTTAACTTCTGTGAATTGTATTTAGACAGAGAAAAAAGAAACAGAAACATTGGTGTTAGTTGTACTCCATCACATGATTTTTTTAAGAGACATGCAACTGTTGAGTAATAATGGACGTGCAGATGCAACCCCCTCCCTCAGCCATGCACAGTCGGATACATACGCGTTTACCTTGGCTGGGGTGGGCAGTCTGCCGGGCCGGCCAGGATGAGGAGAGAAAGGAAGAGGTGAGGGAGGTGACAGCAGAAAGAGCGACAGCAGAAGAGCAAGAAGGGGGTACAGAGGAGGAGAGGTAAGGAGGTGCAGCAGCAGACTGTTTGGTCTCCTCACTGATCTGACAAAAGGACAGAGAGGAGGAAGCCTTCAGAGGGCTGCAGTCACCGACATCATCAACCAGGCCATGTTCTCTCATCCTTCACTGACAGCTCAAGAGTGAGCTGCATTTCTAACAACTATTTAACAGTGAAGACTTCTCACAAAAAAAGAAGTATCACCCTCCAAAGGTTTGAATTTCAAAGATTGTGAAATTCCCATGACAGATCAAAGGTCCAAAGATTTTTAGTAAAATCTATGCATGTTATAATTCAAGACTAACATTTAAAGTGTGTTAATCTTGAACATTACACAGAAAGTGAGTATCATATGACCAGAGACTCTGGTTTAACTTATAAAGGACACATAATCTAGACTTTGTTCATTGTAATCTTTGTCTTCAATTATTTTTGGTATCACGTCTGTGCATAGATAATACAACAGCTTTACTAAAATGGAAATATATGCGAACAAATCACGAAGATTTTTGTGAACAAGTTTACCTTCTTGTCGCTGCTGCTCATCCTGTCCTTGACGTCTTTGGCTTTCTGAATAGCTTTAAGAACTTCCACTGTGTCCAACTCCTTCTCTGTTGTCAATTTACTGTCGAGACAAACCTGAGGCAGAGATACAGGGGAAAAAAATCCATTGAAACCTTATTTAGAGCCTACATCTCAAAAAGGATCTGCAGTTGTAAAAAATTACCAAATCCACCCGTTTCTTACAAAACAGCCAAAATGTTTCATCCAAACCAGAGTTGCTGTACCTCTGCTGCACGGTCACCAAACTGGGCCAAGACTTTTGTTCTGTAGTCTGGGATGATGCACATCGGGTTACTGGACAGATTGAGTTTCTCCAAACACGGCAGAGAGCCGATGTTCTTGATCTCCTCCAGCTACAACATACACACAGTTATTAAAAAAATGTTTTTTTCTTAAACTAGATTAAATGACCTCATCTTCAGAATGGGAACCTGAGAGAGCTGGTTGTGGCTGAGGTCCAGGTTGACCAGGGAATAAAGCTTAGTGAGTCCAGTTAGTTGGTCCAGTTGATTTCCTGCCAGGTTTAATGTTTTGATGTTGCCCAGACGGGTGTGGGCCGCCTCGATGACCCGCAAACTGTTATAGGACAGATCCACATGGACCAGGTTGTACAGATGCTGCAGCCAGGAATATAAAAAAATAAAAAACAAACATATCTGTTTAGTTTGAAACTAAATAACTCAAATATACAGTCAGCTACACAAATTGTTGACTGGACAGTAATTACAATACAGCAGTTTTGTGGTAGTTGTACTACAATACATAAAAATACAAAGTCAGGGTTTGAAGGTTTATTTATTTTACAAAGAATATTTGATGCACACTTAGCAGTGAACTGATATGATAACTATATATGATATCCAAATACCTGAAGGTTTTCCACAGAGGACAGCTGGTTGTAACTCAGATCCAGGAACTCCACCTCCCGAATCAGTTTCTACAGAGTAAATTCCAAAGATTACCCTCTTTCCTCTCTGCCATAGCTCTGTATTCTTATCTGTGTCTCTGGACAGGTGCAAAGTCGATAAAATTAATGACCGACTAACTTGACTAATTTAAACTGATGATTCAGACACTGTAGAAAACAGAGACAATCCAATCACCAATTTCTTATCTTAAAAAAACAAGACTTAATTAAATGCCAATCAAACTCAGGTTTTCTTTCAACAGTATTTAGGTTTTGTGTATGTGTGTGTGTGTGCGCGCGCATGTATCTCACCACTGAGCTGTCAATGCTGCTGATACAGTTGTGACTCATGTCTAATGTAGTCAAGTTTTTCCACATGGGGATAATTGCTGTGACAGGACAGCCAGGATCTACACCCTCAGGCTCCCACTGTGAGAACTCACTGGCCTCTGGAACCAAGATTGACTGTGTGGGACATAACAGAATATAGTCCACAACATTACAGAAGAGTGGATACCTAAAGTAAAACACTAAATGATGTTCTGAAGCACCAAGATATTTAATCTTTAACTTATCAAACACAACCTATCTATAAGTGTAAGATACATAGAGATAAGTATAACCATTTTATCAAACTTGGCATGTGGCTGTATTCAGTAATAACTTATCATACATGAAACAAAGATGAACAGATGATGTCTGAACAAATATTTATAAGTGTGCAAATTATCTGAAATTAAATAGACATATGTAAAAAATTTGAAAACATTACCTTGGGTTCAAAAAGGAAACTAATGGCTCAAATTAAACAGAGAGAGTAGATTTTCCAAATAAATATAATATATATATATATATAATAAATATTTAAGTATAATTAATTAACCCTTAAAAATGTACTTTAACATTAATGTGTAGACTTCCTTATTAACTGTAAATGTTAAAGTCTCAACATTACCATCATAGAATCTGTGGACCGGTGGGTGCTCATAGTCGCCAGACTGGACCTCAGAGAAGACAAACCCTGAATCTGCTGAAAGCTACAGTCACTAATCTGTAGCCAAAGAAAGATTTCACAATAAGTATTTATATCTAAATAATCAAAATCTTAATCAGTATTTTTTTAACAGTTGGCATCAATTTAAAAAAACATGAACATATTAAAAAAACAACATCAAGGATTTAATACTGGACTTTTACTGCGATTAAAAGTATTATTTTCAAGGATGTATTGTTAATGATGAATGAAGCTGAATATTGCGCTTATGTTATTTCTAAGTTAAACACAAGTTTTTAATAAAACATCTGTGACCAAATATGTGACTTACTTCTATTTGCAGAAGTGATTTGAAAACAGACAAGTCAAAGGGAAGACTCCTCTCCTGGATGTTACTGGTTCCTACATGATCTCTGGCACCGGAAATCTGACCAACAGAGGCAACATTTAACACTTCTGTTGCTACTGTACATTTGTCATCTGATCTCAATAAAATTGTCAGTGTCACCTTTAAGTATCTCAGTCTACAGGTAAAGTCCAGAATGTGTCCCAAATCAGTCCTGGCATCTCCATTACAGCAGGTTGGTTTGGCCAAGCGTAGCTGCTGAGAGATGGCGTAAAGCTGCAAAGGATTCAGACAGAACACCTCACCAGCTTGCAGCAGCTGCTCTCCTGTAACACACACACACATTTTTATACAGCTGTAGGTATAAAAATTATTTATAAAACAAGATGTAGTAATACTTTTATTTTTGTGAAAATACTTTTTTCAATTATTAAAAAGTAGCAACTGAAAAAAAGCCTACATGTTTATTCAACTTTTAAATTCAATTGGTTTATACATTAACATTTGAACTATTCATCTATGTCTGACACAGGTATATAAAACTTTGTCAATATGTTTAACATGTAATATAATATGTACTATCACTGACAATCATATTAAAATAATTAGGGCTTACTAGAGTTTAGATGGTTTAAAATTAAGAAGCTGACCTTTGTTAAATAACTCCTGAGCCAGGGCTGCTGTGATGCCATTGATTTCCTGCAAGAGAAAAACTACCTGTTAAAGTGTGCATTCAATTTAAAGTAGCTGGATATTCCACACTCATCAAATCACATTTAAAGAATTGTGAACAGGTAAGACAAATAAAAGTGGTCTAAACATCTACGACTGATCATCACAACCACCAGAGGTAACTGCCGGCTGATCTTGAGAACACTGAAAACAGTGGCTTATTGTTTGTCTTCATCATATGATCTGAGTCACAAACATCTCATGTCCTGATTTGGCATCGGACTGATCCGGTAAGGCTCTGCTCAGTCACATCAATACTCCCATGTACAAAGACAAGCCCTGTAAGAAGTTGTCTTTCCCAATGGGTGTAAAGGAATTATATGCCAAGCACTAATAAAGGCCGAAGAGCTCTAACTGCAGACTGAGAGCAACACCGACAATGGCCACATCCTATATGTTTTTATTGGTTTATTAGAAATATTAAGGAACAAGTATACGGCTACAAGAAATCTATACTACAGTACATGTGTTTTGCTCTATGTTCCCAGTTTCTGTATCAACTTCAGGTGCACTCACGTAAAGGTGAAAGTGAAGAAAGTGGGCAAGGGAAGGGGGTGTGGCCTGAGGAAACTGCTGCAACACTGTTTGTAGGTAAAGCTCCAGTTCTTTCTGTCGTTTCTCCACCAGACTCTTTGAATTCTTTCCCAACATCTTTTTTGGTGGCAGAAGGTTTCGCTCCACCTTTTTTTCTGATGTTAGCTAATAGACACACAGAAAAGACATCAACATAAAGCAAGCTTTATCTTTTATCTAATTAATCCCTTTCGATTGTCAGATTCATTCGAGTATTCATTAGAACAATTAAAACAAGAAAAGGTTGACATCATTAAGAACCATTTATTTATAAATGTCTTAATTTAATTTTAACCAAATAGTGGATTTCATTTAATCCACCCTCAAAACAAAATGGTAATAAGCTTCATTTAAAAAATAGCCACAGTTCCAAGCTGGACTCAACCTCAAAAACCTCAAATAAACGTTGTTAGTGTACCAAAAATACTGAGTGGTGATAATGCTTGAATTGATATATTTCACCTTCTCATGAAGGTCATGGAAGTCGCTGTAGCGATGTTTTACAGTCCATCTGTGCTCTCCAACCATCACATCAATGATGTAAACCTGGAAAAACATTAGCAATTTTAAAAGATCAAAGGATTGCAAAAAGTGTGTTAATTTATGAAATAAATCACTTAATATAACATAATATTTAAATTTTAATAACATAAATATATCCCATCCACTTACACACTGAATTCCATGGGATCATGTATTCAACAGGGCCATGGAGCATCATTTCTAGTGGCATTTTTAAAATGACCTAAACTGTACCGTATTTGTTATTCTAAGGTTCATGTAGCAAATTCGATAGCAAGTTCTGTAGTGCGTAAAAGTATCTACTTCAGAAACCTGTGGAATTTGAATACAGAAGAAATAAAGGAGTAATGAGCACTGAAGGATTCCACTTATGGTGACCAATCATATGACTTGAGTTAGATGAGTCGAGTGCTCCAATCTGTCGTAACTACTACTCAAATAAACAAAGTCATGTAGAGACCACACCTGAAATCGTTGGCAGCTGAAATTGGTCACCATCATTTAAAATAACTCTAAACAACTCAATTTTATTCTAATGGACACGTAGCGCAGCTAGCTGTTAGCTCATCAGTCACGTAGTTTTCAGCAGTGACGATATGACGTTAGAATGAGAGCCGGGTTAAATACGTAATACAGAAATGTGAACAAATTGTGTATTCACTGCATAAATGACTCACTTCTTTTCTCTTTCTTCTCTGTAGTGACACTGACGATACAAGGGCTACAAGCTAAGCTAAGTGCCATTTGACACGGTTTAACTTACAGTGTAGTTTTCAACCAGCTCGGAACCGACGACACACACTTTCCTCTCCGACATCTCCACTGGAAATATTTCTGACTCCATTCTGAAATCTGGAAAATAAAGTATGACCTTCTTTCTCAGTGAAACCGAAAAATCCACTGGTTAAAGTGGGGTCTGAGGACGTAAGGGTCGGTTAACTGCTTCCCGACGCCATTTTTGTTGTGATGCCTGTATAAGCAGCTGACTGGGGCAAAAAAAAAAAAAAACAAACAAAAAAAATAAAAATAAAACCGGGGCAATAAACTTTATTAACATCGACAGTCACTATAACGTCTCTTCGTGTCTAAAAGTAAATTAACATATTTTACAACGGTAAAAATTTGAATTTTCAACTTAAAGTCGTCGTTAATATGTATCTTTAGGAATTAGATCCCAATTCTAAACAAAAAAGTCAAACTTTTGAAAAGGGAAGTCTGAAACTTTCAGGAATTCCGAGATTTAAGTCATTCTCTCTTTTTAAAGAATGCATGTCTTTATCAGAATGGCTAGATTTAAGTCAGAATTGTAACTTGACTTACGTTTACTTCAACGCACTTACAGCAATCAGCATTCATTGGTTTATATACTGTATGTGGAAATATAATTGGTAGTAGACGAAGTAGTAGCCTCAGCTAGAAACTTTAAATGCGAATAAAGGGTGTAAAGAATGCCATTTTGTGATGAATAGGATTAAATATTGCAACTATTTAAAAAATCTTTTTGGTTAAAAATGCGTTGCAGATACATTGAAACATAATTAGTGACAAGCATGTGGGTTTAATATTTTTTATTTGTAATTTTATTATTTGGAGTTTTAAAATGTAGCACACTTTTAGCATGTCGGTAGATCACAACTGACGAGTTTTTTCTTTCGTGTTTAAATGTCAACGGTATGACGTATTAACTATCTGACCTGAGGAGGGCGCTAGATCCCAAGACAAAACTACAATAATGTATGCTGACGGCATCATAAATGTTATTGAAACACAAGTCATGATAGTTTGCCCGTAGCTGGTAATAATTTTACTAATTCAGTCGTGCCGCGACAATTGTCTATATTTGATGTCAATCTATCTGATAGTTGTTGAAATGCATACGTCCTGAGGGTGTTTGACAGACAGTCAGTCCCGACGCTATAAAATGCAAACGCGGAAACTAGGGCAGATTATCTGTATGCGATGTTTTAAATGAGACGCTTTGTGTGATCTCACTTTGTGAATGACGTATAGTTAGTCCACTGAGTGTTGCTGTCTGTTGTTTCTGTACAGTGGTGTGTCTGTTGTCAGAGGGTGGCGGTGGAGTGGGTGTGGGGCATCATCAGCAGCTGAGGATCAGATTTCAGCTGCTAAAACTGAAGAGGACTGAACCATGGCGTTCAAAAATGCAACTCTCCTCTTGTAAATCCAGCACAATCCAGTGTTAATAAGTGTTTACATACTTTATAAACAAGTGGTTATATGTGAATATGATAAATATAGGTGATTATTTTATTTTTAGATTGCGGACAACCTGCACACCCAACCCTCCTTCTGGTCACCCCTGTGAATGGTACAGTCCACCTCTTTATCCAGAGCCCGAAGAGAAGACAGGCTTACATTCAATGCTTGTCAGAGGAGAGTACATGACACTCACAGGCCCAGAGCTGAGAAGACAAATTGCTGTAAATCAGCTAGAAGACTCTTACCAACCTCTAACAACTCACTTTAGTGCAGTCACCGATCTGTAAGGTGCTGATTTCACTTTGAGAGAGGTCAAAAAGAGAGATTAGAGAAACAGAAGAGGGCGTGACAGAGAGCCAGCGAGAAGGCAAGCTGCTACTTCAAGGGGAGGAAGAGCAGGCTATGCACCAGCCAAAGCCAGAGGTCAAGAAAAAAAGAGAAAGGATAGTGAAAAGGTAGACCTAAAGTGAGAAGGAGGTCATTTGTGATCTGAACCAGAGAAGCAAAAAACAGCCTCTCTTTGTTGTGTGGGCCACCTTGTGAGAAGGAGGATGTGAAGGAGTGCAGGAGGGAGGAAGGGAGGCCACAGCAAGAAAGACAAGAAAATGCTCTCAGAAATGATGTGCAGACGGAGTTGCCAGCAGATGCAGGATGGAAAGGATGCTCTACAGAGGGACCCTGTGAGCCGCAGGAGGCGCGGG
Source organism: Cynoglossus semilaevis (assembly GCF_000523025.1). NCBI lineage: Eukaryota > Metazoa > Chordata > Actinopteri > Pleuronectiformes > Cynoglossidae > Cynoglossus > Cynoglossus semilaevis. The sequence continues at coordinate 13,210,216 of NC_024317.1, forward strand.
TGGTCCAAGAGCTGCAGGGGTCGCCTGCAGGGGCGGAGGGCACTGGGGGGAAGATGGTCAAGGGGTCGCAATCACCAAAATCAGCAACATCATCCTCATCACCACCATCCCAGACACCTTCAGCGGCCAATGATGTCACTGCGGCCCATTAACATGAAGGGGAACAGAGTGAGGGGGATGCGGGCTCCCAAGAACACCAACCAGTTTCTGATGCACGAGAAGTACCAGATGCTGCACATGCGCTCCGACTCCGTGGGCAGTGACAGTGGCTGCAGCTCAGACAGTGACACAGAGCTGACGGACATGGATTCCTACCTGGGTGTCTTGGAGAATGCCAGAGGAGCTCTTCTGGACAGTCCCAACCCATATGGCCCGACAACGCCACCAGGGCAGTTCCTGGTACTGCATGAAAACAGTCTGCATCTGCAAGGGGACAATCGCCAACTGCGAGAGGACAGTCTGCATCTTCATGAAGACAGCATGCAGTACTTCCCGTCTGAGGACGATCTGATGCAGAGCCAAAATTTCATGCAAAGGGACTTTGTGGAGTTCTGTGACATCTTGACACCCTGAAGGGAAACTTTCAGGAAGCCATTTTGATCCCTGTCGTGTAAGACTCAGACTGAACACGGGCAGGTTTGTTTGGCTTTATGTTCGGTGAAACAAATACATGTCAACTTTTTATAAGCTATTTAAAAGCTGAAGAATTCATCTACAGTTTGTGAGTGTACTGTCAGATGTGAGTTGAACTCTGGTGTTTGATAAAATCTTTTACAGACAATATTTTTTTCACCACATGTTGCAGATGTCTGCAAGACTGTCATTTTAGACACAATAAACAACGTTTTGAGAAAGCACTCAATAACCTCACTGTGTTTTTATGTTTAATAAAATGTTTTATCAAGGCAAAGATTAAATTTATGTTTTTTTACATTTCATTTGTGGCTCATGTCTATTTATTTCTAAACAGCTGCCTGGGAGCTGAATAAGTTATTGTGCACAAGGAGATTGGCTGCGTGGTGGGAGTGAATCCAAACAACCAGTTAAAATAGGAGCTGCCTGAATTACCATGATGTGATTGGCTGATGGAAGTTGTCAATAACAAAGTAGAGCCATTTTCTCAACGGCTCTAATGATCTAAAAGAAAAACAATGAAGAAAGAAAATACAGTGTAAACAGAGTCGATGCCAAAAAGAAAGCATAACAAATAATGAATAAAATAGTTTGGTAGCATTGGCAGTTTGGCCTCTTATAATTAGACATATACTGTATACACTTTGAGCATTTCCTAAAAGCTTTAAGGAAACAAATTAGGAGAAAAAAAGTACATTATAAAAATCTAGAAAAAAAACAATTGATTTAAAGTTTAAGGAAAAACAAATGTGATGATTACTGATACTACACACTGTGTGTGTGCGTGTGTTTGTGTGTGTGCACGGTCCTAGAGGGACTATCCTCGGAATTAAATAAAGTAAAACAACAAGATCCACATATATTTTTTCAGGTTTTGAAAGTATTTAAAAAACACTCACAAAAGTGAAGTGCTGGGTCAAACCCACTCTGCACTTCTTGGGAGCAGTAAAACCTCTTTGTGTTCTTTTTGTTAATGTGTCATAAACTAATAATGGAAATGGGTCAAAGAGCAGGACTAGCACGTCTTCAGCTCTGTTATACTTTGTATCTATAAACAGGGGGAATGAATGTTGTTGGGAATTTCATAACAAAAAACATGAGTTGATCGACTTTATATTATTGTTTTTATCAAGTTAAATCATGTTCTTGTCCACCCAACCGTTCACCAATGCCCCAGAGTTCAGCCTTTGTTGATATAGTTTAAGTTAATGCTAATTGTGAAATCTTGTTTAATAATGCTACTGCACAGCAAATCATAGCAATTTTTTTAGATTATCTGCCCAGAATTATTCTTATAATATTGTTAATCAAGAAAAACCTTATAATAATCTTTAAAAAATCCCACAATAAGACAAAAAAACAAAGATGAGACAAAGTCAATCTTAATACCATAATCAATAATAGATTAGATGCTGTTCTCTGTGTATTATAGATTATAAAACACAGAGAACAGCAAACCTAATTAATGTACTGTTTCTTGTAGGCGGTCCCCTCAAGCTTATTGTATTTGTACTCGTGTTCTTGTCAGCATCGAACCCTCACACCGATTGATCTTCAGAGGCGTAATCATCTTATCTACCACAGAACACAACTAGCTTGTTCATTCATGTAAGATTAAAATAAAATATGATAATCTGGCTCTTTTCATGATGAAGCTCAGTACTGCGTCTTGATACTGTAGTTAGTTGTGGATATTTGCAGTGGTTGCTGTCTAATGGTGGCTTGTTGACAGAGATACTCACAGACATATACTACATTCCAGAGCTTCTTCAGAAACTGTGAGGAGGGACAGTGGTACTGAAAGTGGTTTATGTCTGCATAGGTTGTGAAAAAGATTCCTTGTAGATTCCACACTCAGATCCCTAATTTTATTCCGAATTTGTACATACCCGAATCCTGAATCCAAATACCTTCATTTAGCCCTGTGTAGGAGTCACCTCTGTCACTGTCAGATCCTGCTACCATTCGAAACAACCATATGATTAGGCACTAAAGTAAATACCGGCTGTAAAAAAAAAAGGGGGGTTGAAGAATCGGTGCCCGTCTAGTAGAGCAGAATGGAAAGACGTTAATGATCATTGCACAGAAACAAGGGCTCTACATGTACAACAAAATTGCAGAGACATCTTGCAGAGAGGTGTAGAGAATTGACCTTTGCTCTGAAGGCCCTTTCCTTGTTGTTAAATTAAGGCTAACATGGCTAATATTTAGAGCTAAGTTATTAGGGTTTGTCAAAATGTAACTTCACTGATATTTACCGGATGAGAAGCCAGTGGAATGAGACCACCCTCCATGAACGCATAACAGTGTCTGTTCCAAACACTCAACAGGTTTTGATATTGTTATTTTAAACTACCTTCATTGTACTGTAAACATCATGTACTATGAGGTCGCTGCTATTTGAAAATACCAAGAGTATGCCGTAGATTGGACTTTTTGTCTGTGTGTTATACAGTTGAGCCAAGAACCGTTTTTTGGTTTAACATTTTCTTTGTTCTGTGAATTAATCAAGTGAGTAAATTGCCCAGATTAACAGTCGGTAAATATCGAGACAAAGATTAAGTCATGATGTCAGGAGCCACATAGGCCAGGAGCAGGTGACAGTAGCAGGTCCAGACTCCTCTGACTGACCGTGCCTCTTAGACCAGGTTATTGGGTCATCTTACCCTGGGTGACATCCACCCATTTACGAAGGAGGGGCATACACACATACATACACATAGACATACACGGACACAGTGAGTCACACTGACCCACACGTAGGGCCACAGTGACTCTGTTGGCTGTGTGATCTGTGCAGTATCTACTGCAGTTTTACTTTATGACTCTGCTGCAGATTTCCATCGGTCAGCAGCTCCGGTTTGACTTGTTGCACAATGTCGCCTGTGATTGGTCAGCTTTCGCTGGCAAACAGGAAGTAAATGTGAGCTGGCTGACACTCACACACACACACACAGTGAAAGGGAGAGCGACATACAGAGCCGAGTAGAGCAGATTAGTGAAAGTGGATCAGGAGTCTTCAAATACTTCCTTTACTAACTGCACTATTGCTTATCAACTGACACACAAACACATCATGTTTTAATTCACCACAATTCTTGCTGACACGTTCCATTTTCAAAATAAACCTTCACATTAATATGAAGTTGCCCAAAGCAAACTTAAACTCGCGGTGGTCTGGAAAATGTGATAAAGTGCTTAATACAACTCAGCAAGGTGTGAATATTTAACACACACAGACGTCATACACACGCAGGCAAGCACAGACATGCACAGACATGCACATGCACTTAAGATTAAATCATGTTTAAAGAGACGTTGTTTTACAGCTACACAGATACGGTAATTGTATGAAAAACTGTAAAAGAAAAAAAAGAAAGAAAAGAAAAACAACATACTGATACACCCCCATGCAGTACTGCAGTTACTGCACTTTAACATCATTAACAAAATAAAGATTAAAGATAGATAAACATATATATAAAGAGCTGGCTATTACATTATTTTGTAATAACTAAAAAGCTTTTTGCAAAGAATTGTTGCCAAGAGTTGCTGCCGTGTTTCACACTTGATGCTGGGGTTCAATTTGAATGCCTTTATATGAAAAAGTGGTGGAAATAAGGAAAATAGAAAAAAAATCCAAGTATATCTTAACTGTAGTACTTCAAGGACAAATATATACCTTATTATTAAGTATGATAAAAGATCTCCAACATCAGAGGTACTGTAGTATATGGTGAGGTAACCTCCCCTCGGTTGTACTAATCAGTTGGAATTCATTGATAGGTCAGAGTCAGGTTTTATTACCATTATCAAAGCAAAAAAAGTATATTTAGTCAAAAAACACTATTAAAAAAAGTCTATTACAATGATACAAGTTGGTCAAGAGTACAACCTGAAAAACCCCAGAAGTGGAACCTGACGTTGCTCAACAGAGTCATGTGGTTCACTTCACATGGTCTGATGGAGGAGGCCATCATGATAAATGTGTTGGTTTTTCCTCACTCACTTAACAAAGATGATTGAGTTAGTTACCAGCTGACTTAATAGGCTGCTGTACTGACACATAGGTTAAAAGAAGAAAAGCTCTTTTTTCCTTCTGTAATGAGCCCTACTGTGACTGAAGCAGCTGAACTGCAACAGGTTGACATACCAAACAACAGTATGTATTAAGAAAGTGGGATAATTATATGACATGGATAAAGGAGACAGAGTGGAATTTGATAACTGTTGACCTGTGTCCACCTCGTTTTGAACACGTGTCAATTTGTGTTAAGATTAAATGAAGTTTTAGGTAATTGTTCTTGCAGGTGGCTGGATGAAACTTTTTTTCAGTTGTTTCATAAATCTGTAAGGGACCATACGGTGTGAAAGTGTTAAGTGCTTTTGCCTCATTCCACTGTCAGTGGAAACTGATGGTGCATTGTCCCTGTGTGTATTTTTTCCAGGTACGCCCACTTCCTGCTACGGTCCAGAAACATGCTGGGTTAGGTGAACTGGACACCCTGCATTGACAGTAGGTAAGAATGAGAGCGTGAATAGCTGTTTGTCTCTAAGTGTTGGCTGCAGCTCCTCACAGTCCTGAAAAAGATTAGTCAGCAGAAACATGGATTTATGGATTATAACCTGTTTATCAAAGTACAGGTAATATGGTCATGTTATTGGGACATATGAAAACCACAGAGACTAGGAACTTAGTTAAACACTAAAAACTTATGTGCATGTAGCTCTGTCTATAACCCCCCCAAAAAAATCAATAAAACCACAATTTCCTCAGTGTGTGTGTGTTTGGGCAGGGGCTTAATCTGTTATGAAAGGCTGAAGTTAAGGAGGAGGAGGAGGAGGAGGAGGAGGAGGAGGAGGAGGAGGAGGAGGAGGAGGAGGAGGAGGAGGAGGAGGAGCAGTAGATGGATAGTTTAGTTTGGATCCAGCCTGGAGTGGAAAAGTACAGCCGTCTGCTCAGTAGGTGGAGAGTTCTCTGTTGAGTACACTCACCAACCAATCAGAGCACAGAAAAACATATCCATGAATAACAGTACTGGGCAGCAGAACAAACCAATAGAACTCTGAACTCCACAACTGAGGCTCTGTACAATGCAGCGCTACGGTTCTGACGATGACAAAGGTGACCAAGATTAAAGAGTTAACTCGCATGTAATGAATGTTCCACCTGTGATGTGTTAGTTCTATGACCATATCATCTGAACTCAGCGTACACTCTAACAGACATATTAATTTTTTTAACTTCTATCGTCCACTTGTTGATCCTGCCTTCTACCTACAGAAGGTACAACTGTCCAAGGGGAAGAACGTAGATTCACAGAGTCCAGAACAGTTGTTAGTTGTTAGCTCTTCCTCGACGTGTACTCAGGTTTGGACTTGTAAATCCATGCCTCATTTTTAATCGTAAAATAATTCCTCAGTTTTATTGAGTGGCTGCTTTCTTTAACACAGCTTTAGAATCAGAAGAGGTGTACAGTTACATTTAAGCAATCAAATAGTTGCACAACAGTATATTTACATATAGTAGTAACTTTGTACAGTGTAGTATACAAATGTATTCCTTCCCATTTAGGTTCAGTACTATGTCAATACAGGCTGTAAACTGGTGAGAACAAGAGCTAAAGGTTTGTTACTATTGTGCTTCAAGAAACGAGCTGCAGGTTTGACAGGAGACGACAGCAGCAGAAAAGTTAAGGGACTTTGAAATAACAAATAGTTAAAGGGCAGCACCATGGAGTTAAATCCCAGGCTGAGCACAAACACTGGTGCTAAAGGTATTGTTGTATGGTAACCAAGCCCCTCAGACGTTAACCCAACCCCCAGTTGTTGGTCAAGACCTCTTCTGGAACACTTCTCGAGGGCAAGGTTTGGTTTAAAGAATCATAAAGGAATTCAGCTCTGGTGTGTATTGTGTTTAATCTACAGGTCAAAAGAATTGCGTATTATTTGTACCAACCCCAGTGCCAGAAAACTAGGTACTGTATTACTACTTATCACTTTTTGCTTAAAAAAATAAGTTATTTTATACAAATAGTAAATAAAAAAATATTTCTGCAACAAGATCAAAATTTAGTATGAAAAAGGAAACAAAAGAACAGCACACCTTTTTCGTAGGTTTTTACCTGATCAGTAAATGTTTAAGGATAAATGATCGCAATAAAGAGTTGATCTTTTTTTTAACCACATATTTTTACAATTTAAAACAACTAGGCTAAAATTTTCAAATGTAGTTTTATGTGAAGCTACACTTTCTCTACCAGTGCAATTAAACCACAGTACTTGTGTGTGTGTGTGTTTAATTCTACAGTCTACAAAACAGTGTGACTGTTGGATCAGTGTCCCGCTGCTCCACTAACCTGGCAACACACACGCACAAATTATGTGCACACATATACACACATGCAACAATTTGGTAGCTATTTTGGTAGCATGAGCTCAAGGTATCACTGTCTCTCTAAGCCCAGGGGTCAATGTTTAACAGAACTCTCTCTCTCTCTCACACACACACACACACGCACACACACACACACACACACACACACACACACACACACCTGATGTGTGTGGGGGTTGAATTAAAAGAGCAGGGAATGATGACTGAACAGATCCATGATAGAGTGACATGAACAGAGGAGCTCCTAAATTGTGTTGTAACATACCAGAGAGGATACTCCACGCTGATTGGTTGGACGTCGACGCTAAGAGTGCCATCTGCTGGTTGATGCTTTAAAGCGTTTCTTTTCTAGAATCAAGAACAATCAATTAATGACAAAAATAGAAATAAAATGCCATTTCAGACATAAAAAATGATTTTCAAACCCCCCCATCCTCCAAACGTCTTTATCTAAATTATTATATGAATCAACAATTTCAAAATTATTATGAAACTATTGAGTAGATATTACAATAAAACATGATAATAATGTGGGAATCCGAAAACAAAAACACTTAAATATTCTCTGTTTCCATATTAACCGTTAAGTCAAGTCATTATATGTCCACAAAACTACAAATATATCAGTGTTGTTCATGGTGAAGTCTGTCTTGACATGTGTTCTTGCAGTCAGCTGTTACTGATGTCGAACCCAAATTATGAAATAATTCTTGACGACAGACTGATCTTTTGTTCATCCCATGTCCCATGTACACACACTCCTTCATAAACAACACAACACCGTTAATGTGTGAGTCACGTTTGGCACGTACTGAGCGTATATGAATGTATGTGTGCTTCGGAAATCTCGGCCTCTGATTGGCTGGAACACCATACTCTCAACTACTTAGCCCCGCCCCCTTCACAAGTGAGGAAAACAGTCTTTGCCAGAGCTTTTCAAACAAAGGATTCAATGTCAGTGTATATATACACAAGGAAAATGTCAAATGTTGGCGTAAACTTTTTTTAATCTGTTGTAGTTAAGCTGCCCCCCATTTTTTAAAATCGTTTTCTTTCTGTTGTGTAAGAAAAACAATTCGGTGTCAACATGTCTTCCGTACTTTCCCTCTCCCCAGCTCTCTAAATACCAGATATATATCGTTTTAAATAATGAACGCTACACTTACTAAAACATATTCTGCTTGTTATTTTTTTAGCATTTTCAAGTTCGCAAACTTCCATCCTTCCTTTCCTGAAGAGTGTGCTATAAACCCAGTCATAATACCCTTTATATACTATACATTTCACCCATTTATAGCATTTACATTCTTGCCACATATTCGTAGTATTCATGGTATTTTTTTTAAATCATTCAGCAACACAGGGAGTGGGTTTTGATTAAATATGTGTTACTTAACTTTAGTCTCCTTGAGGACTATCAAATTCTAGTGGTTCATCTTGAACATCTTTTCTCTCTTTTGTTGAACAGCAGCTCTAAATCCTGCTTCCCTGCCATATTTTGGTAAACAATTATAAACATATTCTAAACACCATCATAAAATGACTGATTAACCTTTTGAGTGATTAATTTTTTATGACAATTTACACCCTTTTCTTTGCTCTTCCCTTTTCTCTCCATTGTATTTCTACCTTCTGAGCCTCTGTTATCTACCAAAACCCTACAGTTTGTTCTGTTTTCACTGAAGTCACTTGTTAAACCCTTTATACTCATTTTATGATAAATGTCACTCGTTGCAGTTGGCCTAAAAAGCTTTAATGTAAGTGCAACAACATCCCGATGTTTTGACTGTCGTTCAGTTGACGTACTGTGTCCTTTCCCTCTAAATCAAAAACACTGAATGTCCCTGTCGGTGTCTGACCTTTAGTGGAACAACTCACAGAAACACTGATAAAGACGGTAGTAGCATAACGCTGTTTGGAAGGTACAAAAGTACCTTGCACAACTCTCACTTTTAAAATGAACTTTTTGAGGATTACCCTTTTCTAAAGCTTTCCAATGTAGCCTGACCTTTAAATAAGATCCAGGAATGAACTTCCCAAAATGTCTGCATGTACGCCATTTCTTTTTCCAACACCATCACTTATTAATAAAGCTTACTCTAAATACCAATTTTTGGTCAAGGTCTCCTCATTAATCATGACTTTTAAAGTCCCTGAATTCTGGAACAAAATAACTTTGTTTTGTGTTTTTTTTTTGTTTGTTTAATGTTTATGAGGAATTGCTAACTTCACTGGAATGGGATGAATGACCTTTAATTTTTGATGTTTATTTTCAAAATCAGGGTGCACATTGCTGGAGATGCTGCTGTTATTCATTAGTGTCAGGAATAGCATATCCAGACGCCCCCTTCTGGTCAAAGAGTGTATTATAACACGATGCATTTTCATAATTTTTTTTGCCAGGTTCCACCTGATAATAAAACGATTTTGAATTGATCTTGAATTCTGTTTGGATGGAGAATTCTTTGTATTCTAGTGAGAATTTCTAAAATATATATATTATATGCAATGGTTTTTCAAATAATGGA